>NC_083886.1:27492500-28117500 GCF_032452875.1 Bos javanicus
AAAGCCTATCCCTGCTCCATATTACTACAAAGAGATACATGGTTGTTTATACCTAGCTGCAGGGCACAGATAAGTACACTTTAAACTTTCTAAGAAAGTTAAATATTTCAGTGATGTTACAATCTCATCTTGAGCTACTCTTTTCAATCCCTAAAATCTCTGATGGTGTGCTGCCTTTTTTTTTTTCCAACCTGTGAAATCCATATCTGGGTGAATCACTAGTTCCCTTGAGCACCTTTGTGTATTAATAAATAGATGCACTCCAAGCAGATTGCATGCCTCAGATGTTTGTCTTCTGCTTCTAATAATCATGGAGGGCAGCACAGATCCCATTTACAAAGGGAAGAACTGCCCAACACCCAGTTCTTGGTAGAAACCCTTCCTTAATGTTGCATCTCTGCTAAGAATAAAGAGATGCCAGAAAGGAGGCAAGTTTGTGCTCTGTGGAAAGAACTGATTATATACTGTGATGCATAAATCCATTTAATTCAGCTCTCAAGAAAACCTGTGGCCAGGTGGCCAGGCATTTAGATACCATTCCTTGTGACTATAAAGAGACACTGCACCTGTGGGGAAGCAAGAGTTTTATTATATTTTATTTGATCAGAATATTATAACTTGCAGGAAAGAGCTCAGTTCAGATTTCTGTTGTGTTCTGAGACTCGTTTCTTATTCAAACAGGCATAGGTCTGTAGAAGCATCAGCATTTGCACGACTCAAACCCATTAAAAGTGAATCTAGTACATATTGTGTTTGGCTTCTTTCTTGGGTCTCCTTTCCCTTATTCACAGAATGCTGTTTAGAATATATTAATATTAGTCATATCTTTGCCACTGATTTGGAAAGATTTATTTTCTTGGTACCTTATAGTATCTTATGGTTCCTGGTAAAGTAGGAACATTGGTTCTTAACCAAAATCTAATGTAAGCTGTGGCTTCTTGCCCCCGAAAAATAATGTTCCATCAGAACCTGGGTGTAAGGTTGGAGGGCTGCAAAAATTAACCAGGCATCTTGCCTTCAGGAGCTCCAGGTCTGATGGGGATAAGGGGCAGCTGCCAGGTAAACGAGCAATGCCAGGAGGTTTCTGCTGAGAAAAGAATGAAGTACAGAGACCTGGTCACAGAGGCATGAGTTCTGGTTTTTCAGGGAAGAGAGGAGGAAGAGCCAGGAAGGCCTTTCATGGGACATGACCTCAGAGGCTGGCTTTGGGAGTCGAAGGCAGCAAGAGTGCATTCCACGAAGTCACAGAAAGCCTGGTCATGCTTGAGAAAAGTAGATGGAAATTTGGAGAGTAAGCAGGCACTGGAGAGAAGCCAATTAAACAGCAGTCCTGGGACACCGGACTCAGAGTCACTCAGCTAAAGAAGTTTCAGTTCAGTTGCTCAGTCATGTCTGACTCTGCGACCCCATGGACTGCAGCACTGCAGGCTTCCCTGTCCATCACCAACTCCTGGAGCTTACTCAAACTCATGTCCATCAAGTCAGTGATGCCATCCAACCATCTTATCCTCTGTCGTCCCCTTCTCCTCCTGCCTTCAATCTTTCCCAGCGTCAGGGTCTTTTCCAATGAAAAGAACTCTTTGCATCAGGTGGCCAGAGTATTGGAGTTTCAGCTTTAGCATCAGTCCTTCCAATGAATATTCAGGATTGATTTCCTTTAGGATGGACTGATTTGATCTCCTTGCAGTCCAAAGGACTCTCAAGAGTCTTCTCCAACACCACAGTTTAAAAGCATCAATTCTTTTAAATTTCTTTATAGTTCAACTTTCACATCCATACATGACTACTGGAAGAACCATAGCTTTGACTAGATGGACCTTTGTAGGCAAAGTTATGTCTCTGTTTTTTAATATTCTATCTAGATTGGTCATAGTTTTTCTTCCAAGGAGCAAACATCTTTTAATTTCATGGCTGTAGTCACCATCTGCAGTGATTTTGGAGCCCAAAAAGATAAAGTCTCACTGTTTCCATTGTTTCCCCATCTATTTGCCATGAAGTGATGGGACCAGATGCCATCCATGATCTTAGTTTTCTGAATGTTGAGCTTTAAGCCAACTTTTTCACTCTCCTCTTTCACTGTCATCAAGAGGCTTTTTAGTTCCTCTTCACTTTCTGCCATAAGGGTGGTGTCATCTGCATATCTGAGGTTATTGATATTTCTCCTGGCACTCTTGATTCCAGCTTGTACTTCATCCAACCTGCATTTCACATGATGTACTCTGCATATAAGTTAAATAAGCAGGGTGACAATATACAGCCTTGACTTACTCCTTTCCTGATTTGAACCAGTCTGTTGTTCCATGTCCAATTCTAACTGTTGCTTCCTGACCTGCATACAGATTTCTCAGGAGACAGGTAAGGTGGTCTGGTATTCCCATCTCTTTCAGAATTTTCCATAGTTTATTGTGATCCACACAGTCAAAGGCTTTGGTGTAGTCCATAAAGCAGAAGTCAATGTTTTTCTGGAACTCTCTTGCTTTTTCAATGATCCAGCGGATGTTGGCAATTTGATCTCTGGTTCCTCTGCCTTTTCTAAATCCAGCTTGGACATCTGGAAGTTCATAGTTCACGTACTGTTGAAGCCTGGCTTGGAGAATTTTGAGCATTACTTTGCTAGTGTGTGAGATGAGTGCAGTTGTGCAGTAGTTTGAACATTTTTGGGGATTGGAATGAAAACTGAGCTTTTCCAGTCCTGTGGCCACTGCTGAGTTTTCCAAATTTGCTGGCATATTGAGTGTAGCACTTTCATAGCATCATCTTTGAGGATTTAAAATAGCTCAACTGGAATTCCATCCCCTCCACTAGCTTTGTTCGTAGTGATGCTTCCTAAGGCCCACTTGACTTCGCATTTCAGGATTCCTAAACTTTAGTTCCTGAAGATTCAAGGAACTGAAGAAGTTTAGGAATCAGATTCCAAGCCTCCCTGGGAGGCTACACCGGAGGCCACCAGCAGAGGGCAGGGTCCTGCCCACTGTGCCTTCTGGTCTGCAAAGCGGCGGCGCGGAAGCACTTCCCGGCCGCGGGGCGGGACTTCCGGCGGCGGTCCCAGATCTAGGGGGCGCAGCGACAAGGAGTTGTCCTTCTGAGCGAGAGTTGTATTTCGAATCTGCACGTGTTCGCCACCGCCTCCGCTGCGAAAATGTTCCAGCTGCTGCGCTGCGTGCCCCGCGTCCTGGGTACTGCCGTCGCTGGTCTCCGCGCCGCCGCGCCCTCCCTGCCGCGGCTGCAGCCCGCGTCCCGGCCATGCGCCCGGCCCTTCGGGCTGCTCAGCGTGCGTGCGAGGTCGGTGCAGCTGCCCGGCCTCCTGAAGCCTCGGGGGCCCTGCGCTTGCGGCTGCGGCTGTAGCGGACTGCACACCGAAGGTGAGACTCATGCACGTGGGCCGGGGGCTTGAGGGGCTGGGAGGTGTAGACCACCTGAATGGACAGTCCGGAGCCGCTCCTGAGGTCCGGAACATTCTCCCAGTGATGGTCGACCTGCTAGTTAAACCCACGCTTAATAACATTTCCTGTCCTCCCCCACCCCTGTTTGACTTTGCGAGGAGAGATACTGTAAAGTCCTGGAGGCCGGCTTTACCTCAGTCTCTCGAAAATGGAACTTTGCGAAAGCCCAAGGTCGCGGTTAGAAGTAGCGTGGTGAGGTTTCTTGGCAAGTGAAAGGGTAGTGGCAATTTTTTTTTTTTTTTTTTGCTTTATTTTGAAACGTGGTGAGAAGTTCATTATTGGGGATCACTTTCCTAGAATCCATGCTCAGCTTCCCACTGATAGCTTACATTTTTACAGATGAAGGAATTGAGGCTTAACGGATATGAGTTGGGCTAAGTCCACAGAGCCACTATTAATAATAGAAGTATTAGGAAAAAACAGACTAAGTCCTGGTCTCTGCTTGTAGTAACGGGGTCATTTTCCGTTTTAGACTAATTGGCTCTTTCTGTAACTTATTTCCATTGTAGGAGACAAAGCTTTCGTTGACTTCCTCAGCGATGAGATCAAGGAGGAAAAGAAGATACAGAAATATAAGTCTCTCCCCAAAATGTCAGGAGGTTGGGAACTGGAAGTGAATGGGACGGAAGCCAAATTAGTGCGGAAAGTTGCTGGAGAAAAGTAAGTACCAGGGGCCTATGGAACCCAGGGGACCACATCCATAAACCTGCAGGACCTGCTGTGAGGTATCCACAGCAACCTTTAGTTAAGACAGGTGCTTGACCGACTCCTGGTTTCCCAGAGATGGTAGGATTCATTTGGATAACTTCTTAGGCTCCTTTTCGCTCACTCACTGCACAGTAATGTGTTGTGGCGGTTAACAAGGAGACAGCAAGCTAGTAGCGGGGTTCCCCAGGGGCTTGGCGGTTCAGAACCCACCTGCCATGTAGGAGGCGTGAGTCTGATCCCTGGGTCATGAAGATCCCTTGGAGAACGAAATAACAACCCACTCCAGTATTCTTGACTGGAAAATCCAATGGACAGAGGAACCTGGCAGGGTACAGTCCATGGGGTTGCAAAGAGTCAGACACGACTGAGTGAATGAACATCACCCCAGTAGCCTTGAAGCCAAGCCCCTGGGAGTCTTCTGGACCAGTAGAGGCAGCAGCACTGAGCCCTTACTGGTGAGTGAGGCTGTGCCTTGCCCACAACTTAGGCATGCAAATTCAGAGATGCCAACAGAATCGGATTTACTCTGCTGGCTCTACACTCAGGCTCTAAAAGGCCACCCCCCTCCCTGTTCTGTTTACAGTTGAGAAAGCAAGATAATTAACAGGGTGGGGTTGCAGTATAGTTTTTCATTAGAAAAGAGGGAAGCCTTTGACCTGCTTAAGCTGTTTTAAATCCATGATCCGCTTTGAAGTTTCGCATGTGCTGTGAAGTAGCAGGCTGGTGGTTTTGCCTAGTAGCGTAGCGTTTCCCCCTCATAGGTCGATTGCGTAGTCTGTAACATGACCCAAACCACTCTCCTAAGCTAAGTCATAGGCGGTTTGGGACCATTATAATGGGCTGCTGAACATAACTGCATTTCTCTGTCCAGGGGTCAGTTTGGTCCACAGTTTTGTGCCTGTACATCAAATCTCTATCTGGCAAGGCACCAGTTATCGTGGCTTCAGAGGGCAGCGTTGTCTGCAACCTAGCAGTGCTCGTTCCAAGTGTCACTCAATTTTCAATTCAAATTTTGGAATATGATATGTCAGGTGAAGTTAAAATTGTCATTAGGTGGTGTTTGTGCCCGCTTTGTCATTTATTAAACTTCCCACATCTGCTCTGAAGAATAAAACTGTCCAGCAGCATATTCTTTTTTTTTTTTTGGCCACACTGCTTGTGGGAATCTTCGTTCCCCGACCAGGGATCAAACCCAGGCCAAGGCAGTGAACACACCGAGTCCTAAGCAGTGGCCCACCAGAGAACTCCCCTATGTGGTGTCCTTAGTGAGGCCTCCCCTTCCTGGGGCCAGGGCTACTCTCCATCCTCAGCTGATGCCACAGCCCTCCAGTGCTCCTTCTCTTCCTCTCAGGCAGATTTTCTTCTAATGGAGGAGGATTTTTAAAGGAGGCTCCTGGGACTTCATGGTGGTCCAGTGGTTAAAACTCTCCTCTCCCAGTGCAGGGGACCTGGGTTCAATCCCTGATCAGGGAACTAAAATATCACACATAGCAACAAAAGTCACGTGCACCTTGCAACCAAGACCCAGCCTAGCCAAGTACGTTTTATTTTTTTAAAGGAGACTTTTGGAACTTTGTGGTGGTCAAAGTGTCTGCTCCCAGCGCAGGGGACCTGGGTTCAATCCCAGGGAACTAAGATCTCGCATGCAGCAACTGAGCGATCCCACACATAGCAATGGTCATGCGCACCTTGCAACCAAGACCCTGTGCAGCCAAGTACATTTATTTTTTTAGAGGAGGCTTCTAGCCCACGCCCACAGCTTCTCATCTGCTCACCACCACTGGAAGGTGCCCTGGAAAGACAAGGGTGGCGGTGTCAGCTGACTGTGGCCATAAGGTTGACAGAGAGCCCCAGATAGTGGCCTGATGGCAGAAGCAGCCCACACACAACTGTATTTGGCTGAGGAAACAGTGCCTAATTGACTTCCAGCAGCCAACATATAGTAGGCCCACTTCAGACCTGCTGAATCCAACTGTGGGTGGGATGCAGGCAATCAGATGTAAAGCCGGCTGAGATACATTGTTTCAACAGCATTTTTAACTGTAGCAAGCCTTAGTACTTACTCAGCTACTCAGTTAAAAAGAGTCTTCATTGTGCTTTCTTTGGTTGCCTTTCTAGGATCACTGTCACTTTCAACATTAACAATAGCATCCCACCTGCTTTCGGTGGTGAGGAGGAAGAACCCTCCCAAGGGCAGAAGGCTGAGGAGCAGGAGGTAAGTTTCTAACACTAACCAGTCTGTACCCACCTATTTCTGACAGGCTTAGGGAAGGAGCATTGGTTTTTGTTTTGTTTAAACTCTAACGCCAGGAGAGAAGGCAAAGGCAGCCAGCCATCCTTGGGCCTTTACTTGCAGAACACAAGAACTGTGTGGCCACTTTTCTTTCCCAGGGGCCAAGTGTTAATGAACTGTTTTCTGTGGGCTTAAGCGTTAGGCCTGTGTTCACCTAACAGGAAGGAATTTAAACTGTCTTAACCCTTCTCATGATCAGGAGATAAATCATTTGGAGTGTTCCACATGAGGAATACATGTCCCGGGCTGGTAATAAACACCAGCCAGGGGCATCAGAGACTTTGGCAAGGCCTCTCCTTAAGTTGCTGCCCTTCTTGGTTGGACCTGGATGGTGCTTAGTCCTCGAACATTTTAGGAAGCTTTGTGCCTGGCCTAGAAACCAGCCAGTATGAGGGCCACAGGTCCCCAGACTTTCTGGCTGGTTGGGCATGGTATTGTCTCATGACCCAGCTCAGCTCCCTGGAGTGTTGGCCCAGCCCCCCTGACAAAGAGCACCCCCACCCCGACCCTCCTCCTCCCTGAGGTTGGCTGGCTCACCCTCAAAGGGAGGGCCTCTGGGATTTAGTCAGAGGCATCAGTCTTTGGTCCTGGGCTGTAATGAAGATCCCGAAACATCTGGAAAGGGGTTTTGGAGCTTTGAGCCAGCTTTGTAGTGTATAAATATAGAAACTGACCCAGGAAAATTAACTGGCACCCTAGGTGGGGCTAGAGCTGAGTTCCTAATTCTGAACCTTGTATGTTCTGTAAACAAGCAGGGTGCTAATAGAAGTGAAAGGCTGTACTAAATTATGATACTCTGCCTCCAAAACACAGTCCACAACTCTAGAAAGGAATGACAGGATGCGTTCGGCCCAGTCTCTGAACAAGTGGGTTATATGGCTGTAATACTGTGTTAAAGATCCTAGGCTTCTTATTTGGGAACCTCTTGGCATACTGTAAGACTTGCAAGTGGCTAAGTAATATCGTAATAGCAGTGGCCATCAGACTCCTGAATTGAGACCTTTAGTCCAGACCCCTGCCAAAAAACACATTTACTGACTTGTTCTTATTTCCCCAGCCTGAATTGACATCCACTCCCAATTTCGTGGTTGAAGTTACAAAGGACGGCAGCAGCAAGGCCCTTGTGCTGGACTGCCACTATCCGGAAGATGAGGTGTGTAGGGTGGAGAGCTGGCAGCCCTGGGTGGGGGATGCCTCCAGGGGGCTTTTCTGGCTCCATCCAGCTGATATTAACATTTTCTGGCTTAGAGCAGCAAAGCTGGGAAGATTAGTCGGAAGTGAGGGAACAAGGTTCAAATCTGGGTTTCAAGCTGTAAATAATCCCTTTTCTTCGCCTGAGTCTGGCTTGTCCTGGAAAACCTTTCTGTTTCCCCAAATACTGTCTCTCTTCAGATTGGACAAGAGGATGACCAGAGTGACATTTTCTCCATCAAGGAAGTGAGTTTTCAGGCCACCGGCGAGTCTGACTGGAAGGACACAAATTACACACTCAACACAGACTCCCTGGATTGGGTGAGTGCTAGATCAGGTGGGGAGGGGCCTACCTAATCCAAGGAGGGACAAAGAAGCATCAGAGTAAGTGTCTCAGGGGTCTTTTTAACCAGTAAATGATCCTCCTTCTAGGGCTTATACGATCACCTAATGGATTTCCTTGCGGACCGAGGGGTGGACAACACTTTTGCCGATGAATTGGTGGAGCTCAGCACAGCCCTGGAGCACCAGGAGTACATTTCTTTCCTTGAAGACCTCAAAGGTTTTGTCAAAAGCAAGTAGAGCAGGCAGCAAGGTGCTGAACACCTTAATTTTATGGCAGGCTTTGGCCAGTGAACAAAACCTAACTGAAGCCAGACTCACATGCTTTGAAATGGTTTTTTTTTTAATCCCAATATCATGGAAAATGATTCGCTTTTAACTTATTTCTGTTGTCTCTTATTTACCATTCATTTACCCTCTACAAACCCTTTATTTCTGGATTTTTGTATAACATAATGATGGACAATAAAATCTCCAAGGTGATTTGTCTTTTCTAATTCTCTACCCTCCCTTTCAACCTGCATTACAAAACATGAAACAGAGGAAAGTCTGAAATGTTTTAATATTAAATAAGTTATAAATAAAAGGTTTGTATTTACAAGGCCACTTCTCAAGATGGGACTTTCTTCCAACACAGTAGATCATGCATCAAGACTGGGACCGACTCTAGAGGATCACAGCCCAAGTATCACAAGCCTGGATTTAAGTAGAAAAAAGAGTTATTCCAGTCATGAAGATAGTCTCAGCATATGGTTAAAAGTCATCGATACCAGTGACACTTAAGCTGCTCCTTCCACGACCTGGGTGGCCACTGTCCTTCCCCCCTTCAGGAGATGGTTGGCCTTTTAACTGAAATGGCATCACTTTTCTATGCAACTAAGTTCCTCTCTTCTACCAGGGTGGGAATAAAACCAACTGCTGACCCACTCTCAACTACTGGCTCCCATGGGAGGCTTACCAGACAGCTCATGAGAAGACATGACTTCTCCTCTGTCCCCTCAGTGACTGAAAATTCTGGCGTGTGGGGACAATGTGCACTGTGCTCGTTCACACTGTCTTCTAAACAGGCGCGAAGCTTTTGCTCTGTCACCTCCGGAGACTGAAAAACAGACAAGTTAAACTATAAGCTAATCTTACTAGCCTCATAGTCAACAGGTTGAAAAACTGCAGCTCTCACACCAGTCCACAACTGGCTCCCCGTGATGCCTTGATTCCTTGGACCCTTAAAACGCTATAACTGTACTAAGAGGATCTCTTTAAATGTCCATCTGGCCGCCTCTCCAAATGAACCAGTGCTCTTCTGCTCCTGCCGTAAAACACTAACTGCTGCTCATCGCGCCAGGAACACTCAGCTGGGACTCCGGAACCTCCCTGTGTTTCTGCCTCTACCAGCCAAGTGTATGCTTACCCAGAACCAGCAAGCTCCCAGATCTGCTACTGAACTTGCTACTATAACTGAGCGATTTAATTACATACTATATAAACCAATGAAATAAGAAGAAAACAAAGTTTTGTTTGTGTGATAGTAAGTGGAATGTTTAGGAAACAAACAGATGCTTTTTTTAAAAAAAGTTATTGAATTAGGTAAAAGAGTAAAAGATGGGGAGGAAAAATCCTAAAGTGTACACAGCTTCTCGATGCTTTATAGAAACAACTGGAAACATAAGACTTTAAGATAATTTTATAAAAAACAACCTCAGCTCTCCAGTCAACAGAGTCTCGCTCAAGGACTGGCAAGTAAACATGTATGTTTGAAACAGTGTCATTTGTATAATTCACTTTAATCAACTGGCAAACTTTTGGTCAACATCATATCAGATAAGAGGACTCCTATATTTGAAGATTACTGACACTTAAATTCTGAATGCAGCTTTGTCTTCAGATATGGACAGTTTTTATGGCATATCAGATACAAGAGTTTCCAGTTCTAAACCAGGCTCTCTTCCTAGAGGTAAGTGCCTCACAAATGGCTTGGGGAGAGGGGCCGGGAAGACCCTGATTTACGGAGCTTGCCAATTCCATGGTGTCTCGTGTTGCCACTGTGACCAATTTCAAGCTACCAGTGTGTGAACTGGACGTGAGGCTGGGACAAGCTGTGCACACTGCTGGAGTTGTTTAAGAAAGTAGGTACGTGTGGAAAGAGGTAACACAAGACCTGTGTGAGGAACACTCACATGAGACTGGATGTACAGGCCACAATGACACACGACCAGTCCGCCTGCTATCCTCAGGTTGTACCTGGAAGCAGAATTGAGATCCCAGAGCATCACAGCTAGCAGAGCCGTATCCCCCCACCTTCCCAGACCACAGATTTGGGGGAAGTTCCACTCACCTTGGAGTGGGGGGTGGGAACGAACAGTGCTGAAAAGGTTGTGAAAACTCTTACTTTGTACACACGGGACAGATGAGGGGGTTTGCTTCCCACTCAGCAAGCATGACACTGAGACACTGTTCGTCAAACTGCAAGCTCTTCTCGTACTCACTGATGATGGACTGTTCTGCAAGGCAGAGTAGAGCTGGAGTGTCACTGCATCACCTGGCGCCCTGTCCCGAGTGCTAGAAGATGCATTTTCAAAGGCTTCATCCACACAAGAGAAATAGGGTAAAACCACACTACAATCGCTAGATATTCACTGCTGTGTCAGGCCTCATCTTACTGGATCCTTCCCCTCCTGTCTGTCTGCTTCCTTTTGAAGTGATGAGGCTAAGTCATGAGGCCACAGGAGTGGAGCTGAACAAGTGTCAGGCAGCTGAAGAAAGCTGACAGACACGTGTTTCTGACGCCAGGCCCACCTGGATAAGTCTAAGGCGATCTGTTCGCCAGTGTCCCCAGACTCAGTCCGTATTGTTCAGAATGTGTGTGTTCATCCACTCAGCAGATATGTAAAAAGGCCTAGTACTTGGGAGGCCTAGGTAAATACAAAGATGAAAAAGGCTGGTCCCTGCTTCTGGTGAGCTCACCATCTAGACTTCAGAGTAGGGCTCAGCAGACCACAGGCCATATCCTGCCCACCTTCCATTTTTAAAGTTATAATGTAACAGCCATTCTCCTTTGGTTGATGAATGGGCTATCACGGTTCTCCCACTACAACAGCAGAACTGAGTAGTAGCAACAGGCTAAACATTACAATCTGGCTCCTAAGGGACAGTTTGCCAACCCCAATTCCAGAGGGTTCCTTATGACTGAGTAAGGCAGAACACAGCAAATTCTTATCACTTCGGACTTTTAAATTAAATACACCCCGAGAGAAATACTTAGTGAGTCCTTCCTTTCACCAAGATAGGTTTTGCAGGTGAGGGTAAAGAGAAAATAAAAAATTAAAATCAAGGAATCTACAGTTTAACTGGGGTCAACACAGCAATCATAACAGCTAACACTCGCATAGCACTTATTATGTGTCAAATGCTATGTTAAGTCCTTACATATATATTAATCTTCACTATAAGTCTTATTTTAAAGATGAAGAAACTGAGGCACAAGGAGAGCCCAGCGCCACACAAGTTAAAGTGGTAAAGCTGAGAAGTGAATTTTAGCCGTCTGGGCCAAGAGTTCATGCTCTTGCATCCTCAAGATAATAGCGATTATTTATCGCAAGCCTTCTTATATACCAGGCACCGCTCTAAGTCTTCAACACATGTTATTTAAGCCTACAAATAAACTAGAGGCAGTCTGTTATCTCTTTAACAGATGACAAAAACTGAGCCTCGTCAAGACAGGCCTGTGTGAAATAAATGACTTAGTTATATGAGGTACTAAATTAAGCATTCTGTGGCTCTCTGATGCTACAGGAAGGGAATGGTCACAAGACCCTGGGGAGTCGGTACAGAACAGATGGGAGAGAAGGTACTGAAGATAGGCAGCACAAGAGGCCTGATCATGCACTCTCCTGTAAGGGGACAAGGTTACTATTTATCTACTAACAGAAAAGTACTGTTGGGTTGAATAGACACAGGAACCAGATTCACAAAATCAGTTTTACTTTCCAACTCCACCACCGGCTATGCAGCCTGTAAGACACCACTGTCTCCTCATACTACCTCATAGGGGCATCATAAGGACAGATTGGGGGCAGGAGGAGAAGGGGACGACAGGATGAGATGGCTGGATGGCATCACTGACTTGATGGATGTGAGTCTGAGTGAACTCTGGGAGCTGGTGATGGACAGGGAGGCCTGGCATGCTGCGATTCATGGGGTGGCAAAGAGTCAGACACGACTGAGCGACTGAACTGAAGGACAGAACAGTAGAAGGAGAGCTCTGAGCACAAGGCCTGACAACTGAAGACTCTCTTGTTACTGGGACAGCCAAGTACAGCCAAGACTTTAGAGTAAGAACAAGAGACCCCTGAACACTTGACTAAAGATGGAAATAAAGGAGTTAAAAACATTCTGTTTAGAAATGAGATCAGCATTAGAGCAGTTAGAGATATAGGCAGGAAGAACTATTCCTAGACGTCACCTTGATCAATCAGCTCCTGTTGGATTTCCTCCAGCACAGCCAGGTCCATCGGCTCCTCCAACTGCAAGAGAAAGGGGTCATCAGAGGTTTGAAGTTACAATTAACTGACAAGACCCACATGATTCACACTTGGAGACTGGCTTGAAAAACCCAGATTCAACTGAAGAAATCAACCCAGTCCTTCTGTAGAATGTGCTGACAGCGCAGTAACGTGGCCATGCTGAGAAAGCAACCACAAATGATTCACCCAGCCAGGGACAAAACAATAGCACCAAAGTTGCGGGAGGTAGTGTAGGGCAGCAGCTAAGTATATGGTTCTGCCAAAAAGCTGTGTGACCACTGCTGCTGCTGCTGCTGCTAAGTCGCTTCAGTCGTGTCCGACTCTGTGCGACCCCATAGACGGCAGCCCACCAGGCTCCCCCGTCCCTGGGATTCTCCAGGCAAGAACACTGGAGTGGGTTGCCATTTCCTTCTCCAATTCATGAAAGTGAAAAGTGAAAGGGAAGTTGCTCAGTCGTGTCTGACTCTTAGCGACCCCATGGACTGCAGCCCACCAGGCTCCTCCATCCATGGATTTTCCAGGCAAGAGTACTGGAGTGCGTTGTCATTGCCTTAAGTTTCTAATCACTGTCAGCTTCATTTTGGGCATCTGTAACGTGGACATAAAACCCACCTGAGAGGGTTACTGTAAACACTAATTGTGGTTATGTAACTCGAACACATAGCAGGCACCAAATCATGCCTGTTTATTACAGAGAGCCTTGATGTTTTCAGAGCAGTTTCCCACATGTTTCTTATACTGTCCTCACAGTACTGACAACATTATCAATTTTACAAATGTGAAAACTAAAGCTCAAAGAGGCAGAATTAAGAGGCAATAGCAAAACCAGGATCAGAATTCCAGAACTACTGAGACTTCCCTGGTGGTCCAGTGGCTAAGACTCTGTGCTCCCAACACAGGGGGCCCATCCCTCATCAGGGAACTAGATCCCACATGCTGCACCTATGCATGCTGCAAGAAAGACTGAAGATCCCGTGTGCTGCAGCTTAGACCCAGCACAGCCAAATAAATATTAAAAAAAAAAAAAAAAGAATTCCAGAACTACCGAGCTCCAATCCAATGCTTTTCCTGATGCATGGTAAATGGTTTCCCATCCACACCCAGTTCCCAACCCTGGCTGAGATTAGAATCAGAAAGTTCCTGGAGACCTTTTTTAAAAGAGAGATCACTAGCTCAGGCCTACTGAATCAAATGTTCCAGGGGTGGAGCCATGGAGTGAAATTTCTCTCTGTTGAGTTTTGTAAGTGATTATGATGCGAAGAACTGACTCATTGGAAAAGACCCTAGTGCTGGGAAAGATTGAAGGCAGGAGGAGAAGGGGGCGACAGAGGATGAGATGGTTGGATGGCATCACCGACTCAATGGACATGGGTTTGAGCAAGTTCCAGGAGTTGGTGATGGCCAGGGAAGCCTGGCGTGCTGCAGTCCATGGGGTCACAAAGAGTCGGACACAACTGAACAATTGAACTGAACTGATGATGCAATGATGCAGCAGGTTAAGAGTCTAGAATTTATGGACCATCAATTGATCTAGAAGAGTCTAATGTTAAAGGGAGAAGAACTTGGGTCAGAGGCCATTAGAGTCCTGATTGGGGGCTGGAGGGTGACTGGGTTTAGAGAAGATGGGGAGACAGGAAGAGAGGACACTGCCATTCTTGGTGCTAAAGGAACATATCCAACCTGACCTGAGCCCAGGCCTGTGGCCAGCTCTCCACCGACTGCAAAGCATTCCACTCTTCTTCCATCACCTCCTGCACTAGAAGGGTGTTCTGAGCGCCTCCTGACATACTGCCTCCAGCCTGGCGGTATTTGCTCAGGAGCCTGTCCCGGCTGTTTCTCATTCTCTCCAGGCATCCCTTGGAAAGAGGAGAAAGATGAGAGAGGGGGAAAAAAAAAAAAAAACCCTCAGATTAGTTATTAAAACACTAAAGGAAATTTATAGACATGCAATTTAAACTCTAGCCCTAACTATTGTTATTTTGGCACTTTCCTCTCCAATCCTTACCCATATGTCAAAGGGTGCAATTACAATCCTTGGGTCATGTATTTCCAGATCAACCTACTTCGCAGTCTATCTTCAATGCCAGCCTTCTGAATGGTTGGTGATATTAGCGCAACATCCACTGTGCTATCAAGACAGGTTGCTTCCAAATTTTTGCTACTCTAGATATGGCCCTGGTAGTCACCTTCCTAAACAGTTACTCAGCTTCAGGCAATCTTTTCCCCTAGCGGCCACATGGCAATGCCTGGAGACATTTTTGGTTGTCACAGCTTTAGTTGTAGAGGCCAGGGAAGCTGTTAAACACAGTACAATCCCAGAACTGCCCCCCACTCCACAATGAAGAACTATCTTCTTCAAACTGTGGACAGCCAAGGTTGAAAAATCCTGCTGTCAACAGTCATTTCTAGCATCAGATTATTTTCCTGGGATATATCCACTACATTAAATTCCAGGAAAGACAGGCGACAGCATTTACAGGAACCAGACTGAGTTCAGGATAGGTCAGTGCTGACTGTAAGCTACAATTCTGCTAGACTTAGTAACACAGGCACAGAAGAAACCGTTTGGAATGGAATGAGAAATCACTTTCGAAATAAAAAATACTATCTAATTATTCTATTCCTCTTTGGGATAGACATAACGCCTCTCTAGATTGCGGTGAGTATACAAGGTGCCTCTCTGGTGCCCACCGACCCGACAACAGCGGGTGTAGAGGTGCAGTCACGGCCACATTTCACACTGAAAACACACGAGTCCAAAACGAAGGCTTCCTGGGACCGGGCCGGTCCATGCTAGTCCCACACCCAAGGGTCCAGAAGCTCCAGGAAGTGTCCGGGCGGTGGCCGGGGTCGGACCTACAGGCAGGAGATCCACCTGTACCGACTCTTGCTTCACCCGGCCGGGCGAAGGGAAGTTACGGAGGAGAGCGGTTCCTGGGATTAGGGGAGTGACGACAACCTGGCCAAGGCCTCCCAAATCTCACACTCACCTGCCTGAAAGCCTCTTTCCAAGGCGGCGAGCCCATCAGTTTATACAGCGAGTGGTGCCGAGACCCCGGCCTCTCTGCCATCTCGTTTTCGCGGGAGTAGTCCCCAGAAAGCCCCACCCCCAACGGGGCACAGAATCCTGGGAGTTGTAGTTCCTGGGTTCCGACCGCGCCAGGTCCCGGGGAATTCTGGGAAACGTTTTCCTATTGGCGGGTCTCACACGGAGACGGATTTGGGCAACCCCAGGGTGGGGGACTGAGGGAGAAGGCAATGGCACCCCACTCCAGTACTGTTGCCCGGAAAATCCCATGGATGGAGGAGCCTGGTGGGCTGCAGTCCATGGGGTCGCTAAGAGTCAGACACGACTGAGTGACTTCACTTTCACTTTCCACTTTCATGCATTGGAGAAGGAAATGGCAACCCACTCCAGTGTTCTTGCTTGGAGAATCCCATGGACGGAGAAGCCTGGTAGGCTGCAGTCCATGGAGTCGCACAGAGTCGGACACGACTGAAGCGACTTGGCAGCAGGCAGCAGGGTGGGGGACTGAAGTAGTGACATTTGTGAAGTCTATCCAACCTAGATTGAAGGAGGTAAGTCTTGAAGGAAGATCTTATTTTTTGAGGGAAGTTTTTAGATGTCTAGCTTTATCCAGGTGAAGATGTCCAATAAGCAATTAGATACGCAGATCTCAGTTTTCACCCACCCTCTTCCCGCCCCGTAGTAGACTTTCCGTAACGCAAAAGCTTCAACTCACGTTCTGGCCTGTTGACTTTCTCCTCCCGCCCTTTGGCTTCAGAATAGGCTTGACTGGTGATTGGCTTTCCTTTGGCGATGACGCTATCTGATGGGCTGCCCTCACCTTTGCCCCGCCCCTAATCCTGTCTCGAGCTTCCGGCCTACCTGCTCGATGATTGGCCGAAGCAGTGGACGGCTGGAAGCAGATTGGCTGCGCTCAGCGGCGAGACCACAGAGAGCTGTGGGTTCAAGATGGCGGGCGCCGAAGGCGGCCCGGGCGACGGTGAGCTGTGGCAGACCTGGCTGCCCAACCACGCCGTGTTTTTGCGGCTCCGAGAAGGACTGAAAAACCAGAGCTCAACCGAAACTGAGAAGCCGGCTTCATCATTGCCTTCGTCGCCGCCGCTGCCTCCTCAGTTGTTGACGAGAAACCTGGTCTTGGGCCTCGGCGGAGAACTCTTTCTGTGGGACCCAGAAGAGAGCTCCTTCTTAGTCGTGCGCCTTCGGGGCCCCAGCGGCGCTGGTGAGGAGCCCTCCCTCTCCCAGTACCAGGTACGGCTAGGCCGAATTGGGAAACGACCCTTAGCTAGCGTTTTCGTCCCCTTCGCATCCTGGCTATTTTTGGTCTGCTGGTGGGAGGAGTGGTATGCGAGCGTAAGCAGACGTCTTTTCGGGGGTGCCCAGCAGCGAGTGGAGAAGTCTCCTTTTCATTCGCTCTACCACGGCCGCCGAACCTTTGGAAGCCTCTCTTCCCGTATTTCATTCCTTCCACAAATGTTTATTGACTTTGACATCGCGCCGGACACTCTTACAGGAACTTATGCGCTCAAGGTGCTTGAGTTGTCCGCGTCTGAGAGGAAGGGAAGGAGAGTGGAGTCACAGTCAAGTATCAGTGGTGCAGGTGCTCGAATAACAGCGGGGATACGGGGCTTGAGAGCGTGGGTGCATTCGCTGTTTTTAGGAGGCGGATGCTGAGAAACCGGTGTCACGTCACTGCATAAAATAAGAGGGACAATCCTAACTTTCTCTTGGGATGGTTGTGAGCCTGAAGTCAGGTCGTCTGTTCCAAAGCACCAGATTTCCTCCCTGACATGCAGGCGGAAGCCTGTGGAAATTAGGCCATCCCCAAAGTTGAAAGGGATGTTGGCTTGTCTTGGAGAAACCAGCAGCATGTGAAAGTCAGTGTAATCAGAGAGTGTTAGGCTTCTTGTGATTAAACATTGCTTTATGGAAGCGTTTACTTGTAACAAGCCGATTCTTGTCATTTAAAGATTACAAAATAAGAAAACTTGGCACCCATTCTAACCTATGGCAGCTGTTGTGTGCTGGTTGAACCTTGTCGATGAGAAATGATTTGAATAAGGTGCTAGCAACGTTTCTGCAGTTTTGAAAACAGGTCACAAGCCTACTGTCTACTAACTTTAAAATTTCAGTTTTTTTAAATATAGTTCTTTTTTTAATTTATTTTTATTTTTGGTTGTGCTGAGTTTGCATTGCTGTCTGTGCTTTCTCTAGTTGCAGAGAGTGGGGGCTGCTGCTTATTTCCGTGGCTTCACTTGTGGAGCAGGGGCTCTAGGGCATGTAGGCTTCAGCAGTTCTGGTGCACACGCTTAGTTGCTCCAAGGCATATGGAATCTTCCCGGGCCAAGGAAGGAATCCGTGTCCCCTGCCTTGGCAGGCGGATTCTTAACCACTGTACCCCCTAGGGAAGTCCTAAAATTTAAGAGTAATTACTAGATGTTCGGCACACAGTACAATAGTGCCCTATATCTCTCTGCAGAATTTAGCACAGTCATGATTAAATTATTTATATTTGTTCATTCATTGCCTGAATTCTTTTCTGGATTACAAGCACCAGGGCAGGGTTGTCTGCCTTACTTAGTTTTGTATTCCCAGTACTTCTGTGTGCCTGGAACATATGAACTCTCAGTACAATATTGATGACTGTCTGAATGACCTTTAATCCTCAGAAATCCAAAAACTCAGAGGAGGAAGCAGCTTAGCATGAGTTGCAACTTTAAAGGAAATAAAAACATGAATAGTAACTTTAAAAATCAAATTAAAAAAATACCCCCCTCCAAAAATCCAGAGCAAAGGCATGAATAGTGACTTTAAAAACCAAACCAAATCAAACCAAAAAACCCCCCCAAACAAAAAACACCTGAATACTGTGATTACCACAGGTGACCTAAAGTGATGAGATTGTTCTGCCAAAGAAAGGTGGCCTTTGATTTGAGATAGATTGTTAGAATCATGTAGAAGATTGAGAAGATGGGAGAAGGAAGGAACGAACCATTGACGGGAGAAAAAGCAATTTGATTAGAATCAGCAAAGGGCAGCTGAAAGCAAAAGCAATCCCTCCCCCACCCCCCCACCAAAAGACTCAAAAAACAAAGCCCAGACTTACATCAGTAACAATTAATTGGAATCACATTATATTCAACAGTCTTGTCTAATACGATTTTGGCAGACGGTGATTCTCTGTACATCAGGATAAGCAATAGATTGGTAATCTCTTGGTTTATTACTGAAAGTGGATAGAAAAGAAAGAGGGAATTTGAGATACTCATGAGAGAAGAAATAGAAATGCAATTTTTTTTTTGGAAGGCATATAATGCCAAGACATACAACTTAACAGAACCCTCCTGAAAATGTCTCTGTTCCATAACTAAATCTGCTTAGATAAAGCAGCATTTTACTTGCTGCAGAAGTTCTTAAACCCACTATTTTATTTTACTATTTATAACATAGTAATTATTTACCAATACTTCTGAGTTCTTAACTGGCTAGTCAACTAAAACATATACTGAGAGTTAGCAACACGCCACATACGCCAAGGATAACAGGAAAGACAAAGAGCTCAGGTAATTCACAGTTGTGTGGGATGAGCAAGTAAAAGGATAATTGGAATGCAGGGTGATAAAGGACTACAGTAGAATTATTTAGGGTGTGCTCTAGGAGGACTGGAGAAGGCAGTGGCACCCCACTCCAGTACTCTTGCCTGGTGACTTCACTTTCACTTTTCACTTTCATGCATTGGAGAAGGAAATGGCAGCCCACTCCAGTGTTCTTGCCTGGAGAATCCCAGGGATGGGGGAGCCTGGTGGGCTGCCGTCTATGGGGTCGCACAGAGTCAGACACAACTGAAGCGACTTAGCAGCAGCAGCAGCTAGGAGGACAGAAAAGATGCACTGGTTCCTGGCCAGAAAATCAGAGAGATTTTTTGGGAGGAAAGCACATACAAACTGAGTCTCCAAGAATGTGTCAGCCCCTAAAAAGAGAAACTGAGGGCATTGCAGGAAGGATCATTGTACAGAAATACATGGTGATTTCCCAGAAATACACGTTAATCTGGAGTATAAAGTACAAGTGGGGAATGGTGGAGAATTGAGGCTAAAGTGGTAGTCTGGAGTTTGATCATAAAAAGGGAAATTATATGTAGTATTTACCAAAGTAGGGAAATCTGATGCATTTTATATAATATTCCAATGTAAGCAGTTAAAAAAATATTTCATCAGTTAATGGCTGAAGTGTTAGTACTTATCCAGAATGCTTCTTTATCCTACATTAATAGAAAACTAAAGCGGTACTATGCTTTTGAGTAACTGCCATATATATTTACATTAAAGTGAACTATTTTGACCAATTTGCTTTAATTTTCAGAGATTGCTTTGCATAAATCCACCCCTGTTTGAAATCTATCAAGTCTTGTTAAGCCCGACACAACATCATGTAGCACTTATAGGAATAAAAGGACTTATGATATTAGAATTACCTAAAAGATGGGGAAAGAATTCTGAATTTGAAGGTGGAAAATCAACAGTGAATTGTAGGTAAGTTGTGTTTCCATTTAGTGTTTATCTGTATAATTTGTAATACATGCAGAAAATTCCTTAAAATCAGTGGTTCTTACGGTGTGTTTGCTACTATTGAAACGTCAGTGTACAGTAGTCTGCACATTAGCTTCTTGTGATAATGACTTATAGTATATATGATATATATATGTATTTTGCCTAGATTACCACATTGCTGTCTCATTGGAAGTCAGTCTGTTTTATCAAGTAGGTTGAAATAAGATGCTTTAAAAGCAATTATCTGTGAGCCAAACAGTTTTCTCATAAATATAACTTAGTTTTGTATTTTTTTCTTTGTCAACAAATCTTGACAAATGAGAGTGTGAAAAATCTGAAAAGAATATAAGGTAGAAACATACCTTTAGCTCCACAGTCCTTAGGTTGGGCCTCCTTGAAAATGTTTCTTTTCTAAGTCTTTCATATCTACAGTAGGAGTGACAATAACTGCCTTTGTATTTTCTTTACAAAGTTACTAAAAGGATAAGTTATTCTGTCTAAAATCAATGGTACTCTATAAAATAGATTAGAAAATATTTGATTCTTTGATACTGGTTGGTAGATGCTTTGAATGCTGTCTCAGCAAGATGTTTGAAAAAGGAATTTAAAGAAAAGAAGAGCAAAAAGTGTTGAGATAGGTTTTCCTTTAGAAAGTTTTGGAAAATTGCTGTCTTTATTTTAGTACCACTCCCGTTGCTGAGAGATTTTTCACCAGTTCCACCTCTCTGACTCTGAAGCATGCTGCCTGGTATCCGAGCGAGATGCTAGAGCCCCACATAGTGCTGTTAACGTCAGACAATGTCATAAGGTAAGTCTGTATCTTACAGTTTTGTGAGTGGGAAGAGTCTCTTAATTGCCAGTTAACAGCTTGGAAAAACTATCTGATGGCTGCTGTAACCTGTTCTCCATCATGGGGGCAGTGTTCAGCTGCCCTAACTTACATGTCTTAATTACTGCTGTTCCCTCTCAGCTAGTCTTTCTGCCTCCAGTCTCTCCATTCCCAATCTAACTATTAAAATAATCTCCCTGAAACTGCTTTTACCATGTCACTCTTTTGGAGGTGATGTAGCATAGAGAAAAAGAGAATTTAATTGGGAAGTGAGAGATTTGAATTCTTGTCCCATTGTCACTTCTGTCTTTGGGATGTTAAAAACCAACAACTTGGGCATCTGTTTCTTATTTGTCAAATGAACAAGTTTGATCATTTCTAAAGCTGTTTTCCAGGTTTGCATTGTTATGGTTAAATGCCCTCGTCCTATAGACATTGATATTACCAGTTAACTTTCTGGATCTGCCTTATGTAAAAAGTTTGTGAGATGACTAGACAAGGTGTATACGGCTAAGAACTGAAGTACAGTGGTTGGGGAAGGCTGATATAAGGAATTTTGGTAAGGGCAGAGAATATTTCTTTATGTACCAAGGAAGCCTTCTTTTTGGGTTGCTTCAGAACAAATGAAGTAGGCTACTTTTGCCAATAACAGCCAGATCTTTGGCAAATGGTTGTAATGACTGGTAGGAAAATTCTCAAAAACTGACTGGGTGGAAAGGAAGGAGCAACTTTAGGAAATAAAAGAGAATTTTAAGTGCTGGCTTTCTTCTCTTTTGATGGCTAGAATTTACTCTTTGCGTGAGCCCCAGACACCGACCAAGGTCATTGTACTTTCAGAAGCAGAAGAGGAAAGTCTAATACTCAACAAAGGGTAAGTTTTTATTTCTGTCATTAAATTTTTAAAAATTGGTTTATTGGGATTGTAAGTGAAATTTTAAGATTATAAGATTTTCCAAAGGTGACTTTAGCATGGTTTTTGGTAATATGAAAAATAAGAAAAAATAGGCGATATGAGTAGGTAATAAGTTACAAATCTTAAAGTTACTCTGCTAGCTTGATCTTTTTTCAAGAAAGTTCAAAACTGAATAGCCAAAACTGAGTCCCTGTTGTATCATGAATAAGAGAATAAATTATAATATTTCAAAGTCACAGAAAAAGTGGAAGGTGAGAGTGTTGGGCTGGAGGCCTGCCAGCTGTTCACTCAGTATGGACGAGCAGATTGCTGGACCCCCCCAGACCAGCACCTGGTATCCCAGAAGCTGGAGTGGACCATAGACTGCCTCCTGCTTCTCATGTGACCCTGGCTTATGTTAGTTTTCTTGTCCACTGCAGACCAAGTTCCTGGCTAGTTTGACCAGTAACAGAATCACCCTTTGAACTTCCAAACTCCCTTCCTCTGGCCTCCTGCTCAGTCTTTCTGGTGATTACCACGTCCTGTCACCCACAGGGTGTGTATGTGGAGTGAAGCCCGTAGTAGCAATATTTCTGGAAGTTCCAGCTAGTTCTTTTCATGTCTTCATAATGATCATATCTAATAGTCTGTTTTTGTTTTTCTGTTATTCCTTTGAATATTTTACATACAGCTATTACGTATGTGACAGTTTCAATATCTGAAGTCTTGGCGAGGCGGGGATCTAAATCTGTGTCTGTTCTTCCTCCTGTCCTGTAATCAGAGTCACTTCCTCCTGTGGTTGCTGATCTCTCATTGTGAACTTGTGTTTACTTGATCTTAATGTTTGGAAATGTCAAGAGCCCAAGCTGGGAGTATGTTCTTCCAGAGAGGAATTTCTTCTGCTTCTGTTATGAGTCAGAAGTTGCCGCTAGCCTGGGACCACATTAATTCTCATTAATTAATGAATTAATTCATTAGTCCCAGAACTGAAAGTTTTCAGTCAGATGACTTTAATGTCTTATACAGCATTAGCTTCTTAAAGTCCCATCCATCCATCTCCACGATGGGGAAACACCTGCAAATTGATAGGTCCTGTTCTGGTGTCGGCAGAGCGTTTCCATAGTTTCTCAGCCTTTGCCAGACTCACTGTCTAGATGAGAGGCTGCAGAGCATATGCGTTGGCGTTAAGAGCGTTGGCTCTGGTGTCAGCACCTGTATTCCAGTCTTAGCTCTGCCACTTGTGAGTTGTGGCATCTGGCAAGTTACTCAGTTTCACTTGGTCTCATTTCCATGACTATTCCATGAATGTAAAAAGTAGTGACCACTGGGGACTTCCCTGGTGGCCCAGTGGTTAGGAATCCAACGCACAGTGTGGAGGCCACAGGTTCAGGCCTTAGTCGGGGAACTAAGATCCCATATGCCATGGAGCGTCCAAGCCCGTGCAGCCCACCAGTGAGCCCCTGTGCCACAGCTAGAGAGGCTGTGCATTGCAACAGAGGATTCCACGAGCTACAACTAAGACCTGACACAGCAAATAAATAACACTTAAAAAAGAGTAGTCACCATTTACTTGGATTATTGTACAGAATAAATGAGATCATGCATAGAAAGTGCCTAACATGGCACAGAATAAGTAGTCATTAATTGATACCTTCTATCATTATTATTAGAAATATTACTATATTAAGTTCCAGTTAGATTTGGATGGCTTTAAGTCTTTTTGAAATCACTGATGTGTCTATTTGTTTCCAGTCATTGTCCTAATTGTTTAGTTTAACTCTCAGGCAGTTCTTTTATTCTGGATTTGGGGATTCCTCATTTTGTGCCTCCTAATACCATATACCTTTCCACGTGATAAAGAAACTAAGATGTGGTACTTATCACGCCTTGGAATGATGTTGACTATCTCAAAAGCTGTATGAAATTGTGGTTTTATTTTAACCATATTCATTACCTTTGTATTAAACTGAATCTTTTTGAAAAACCAATTATACAAAATTTTTAAAATAATAAAATAGCATGTTTTATCATTTATTTTTCCTGATTATAAAACTAATGTATATTTTTGTAGAAAATTAGGAAAACTATAGAAAAGTATTAAGATAATGAAATATTAAAAAATTTCCTATAGTGTGATCATAAGATTGCACCAGAGTGCTACTTTTTGATATAAATTAGATCATTCTACTTCCCTGCTCTCCATACTTCATTTCCCAGAGAGGCCATGGCCTGAAGGCCTACGGGTCTGCCCGCTTACTGCATGCTTCCACCTCAGTCCTCCCACTGCCTTGGCTCTGAGCTCCAGCCACTCAGCCTTTTTGCAGTTCCTCACAGCCTCTGCCTCAGCTACTCCTCCTTAACTACTACTACACATAACCACAGACTCACTGCCTTACTTCCTTCAAATCTTTGCTCAAATATCACCTTATCAGAGCCTTTCCCAGGTCACCTAATCACCTAAATCATCTTTTTCTGATTTTGTGTTATCTGATTGTGTCTTCTCTGTTGACATCTTTTTCATTAGAGGGCAGGGCCTTTGTTCAATTCACTGACCTTTCGCAGAACCTACAGTGCCTGGTACAAAGGAGATACTTAGTAAATATTTGTGGACTGAATGCATCCTACTGCTTAGAAATAACTATGGACGTCTTTGTTTTCTTCCTGTTTCTTTTCTATATTTATGCATGTCTGTATGCGTGTATTTTTACTATTTGTGTGACTGTATATTTAAGCAGTTTATATAGTTCTATGGTCTGCTGCTTTCATTTAATTTTATGAGCCTTTTCCAGCATTGTTTAACATTCTTCATAATCGTAACTTTTCGTCTTCTCACTCCATTGAATACAAATTCCACCCCACCTGCTGTTATTGGAAGTTTTGTTTTCATTTTGGTTTTTAACTCTCTTTTCAGAAGGGCCTACACTGCATCTCTGGGAGAGACAGCAGTTGCATTTGACTTTGGGCCATTGTCAGCAGTCCCGAAGCACATATTTGGACAAAAAGGCAAAGAAGAAGTAGCAGCTTACCCTCTGTACATCTTATATGAGAATGGGGAGACTTTCCTTACATACATTAGTCTGTTGCACAGGTAAGCTGAGGGGGAACCCACCTGAAATGAAAGTCGAGCTTGTGCTGCAGTATAGATGGTCATGGTTGGACCTGGGGTCCATGTTTATGAGTTTGTGGAAATATTGCAGCCTTTCAATGCTGGCTTGCCCATTTTGGAGAGAAAGTTTGTACAGATCATTTGACCTCTTTTTCTTCATATTATTTGGGTAAGTTCTATAGAATAATCTCTTAAGGCTGGATTTGTGTTCACAAAGTCTAGTCAATCAAAAAGTATTTACAGATGGTCCCCAACTTAGTCAGACTTACGATTTTATGATGGCACAAAACCAGTTACATTTAGGAGAAACTATTTAAGTTTTTCATTGATTTTTTTCCCCGGGATAGTGATAGTCAGTTGATAGCTTCTTGTGATGCTGGGCAGTGAGCACAGCTCCCAGTCAGCCACACGATCAGAAAGGTAAAGAGCTGACACACTTAGCTATTCTGTGTATCACTCTCAGTGTAGTACTCAATAAATATTTAGAGATATTTAACACTATTTAACACTTCATTATAAAATAGGCTTCATGTTAGACGAGTTTGCCCAATTGTAGACTAATGTGAATGTTCCGAGCACATTTCAGGTAGGCTCGACTAAGCTATGATGTTTGGTAGGTAAGGTGTATTAAATCCTTTTTCAACTTAAAATATTTTCAACTTAACAATGAATTTATTGGAATGTAACTCCACCTTAAGTCGAGGAAGATCTGTATCGTGGATCTTATGTGAACAAGGTACCATGGGGATGGTGAGACATGGTAATCTGGTCTTTTAATGCCCCAGTTATGGGGAAGAGACATACATAACCATGGAAGGGTAAAGATTTAGACTATGTTCATGGTACATAAAAGCTCAGAGGAAGGAGAGATGATTCTGACTGAAAAAGGTAAGGAGGTTTTCATAGAGAAGGACTGTGTCATATGGAACTTAAGGCTTTACTGCAGGATTAAATGAAGCATCAATGACTGTTTTAGTCAGAAGTGCAGCTTGAAGTCAAGTATGAAAATAGGCAAGTGCAAGTGTTGTTCAAGGTCCCAGTGATTAAACACTTGGGACTAGAGCTGAAGATTCAGGTAGGGAGCATTTAGGGATAAACCTGGAGGTATCTGTGCAGGGAAAACTTGGTGGAGTCAAGTACCTGGTTAAGGGATGTGGAGTCTTTTCTGTAGGAATAGGGTAATAGGAAGACAGCGATGGTTTCTAAACGAGGATAATACAGTTGGCTGGAGAGGGACTGGGAACAGAGGGACTTCTAAAGAAACTGTTCCAAAATTTAGCTTACAGTCTTCAAGAGTTTAAACTCTGGTGGTAATGTGAGGGAGAAATGAACATAGTAAATACTACAAAGGAAGGGTCAATAAGACTTAGTTGCTCTTTGGATAAGGGAGTGAGGCATTGACACAAATAGTGAGGTCAGGAAAGACAACTAATTTGAAATAAATAATTCCAATAATTTGGAAGTATTCCATGGACAGTTGGAAATACAGGACTAGAGAGAAAACTGTTCTGGTGAAAGAGTCAGTAGAGTGTAAGAATTCTGGGAAAGTTCGTAATTAGGCATAGGGCCCAAGGCTGAACATCATGATTTATTTATAAATCAGCTCAATAGATATTTATTCAGGGCTCAATATGTGGCAGAATATGGGAATACAAGATCAAAGGCAGAGTCCCTGCTGTGTGGTTCCTTGTTCATCAGAAAGTCACACTACAAACCAAAACTGTTGTACAACTTGAGTAGAGTGGTGAAGGCATAAACCACAGTGAACTGAGGGCTGGCCCCTCTCAGCCTCTGCACTGCTGACAGGGGCTGCCCTGTGGGGCGATGCTCAGCAGCATCTCTGGCCTCGAGACACCAGTAACCTGTCCCCGTCCTCCCAGCTGTGGCAGCCACAAATGTCTCCAGATGTCACCAGCATCCCCTTGGGGACAAAATTATCTCCAGTAGAAAAGCACCAAAGAGATGGAAATTGAGTGGGAAAGTGAAAAAGTGGAGACATTGGGAATAGACTATATTTTTAATCAGTGTCTGATAGCTGGAGACAGAGTCCAAAAGGGTTTTAAGTGATAGGTATGGTCTTCTGTCAACATTTGCCGAGGATGTTTCACTCTTTTTTTAGCCCTGGGAGTGTGGGCAAGCTGTTGGGCCCGTTGCCCATGCATCCTGCTGCTGAAGATAACTATGGCTACGATGCTTGTGCTGTGCTCTGCTTACCGTGTGTCCCTAACATCCTGGTGATTGCTACTGAATCAGGAATGCTGTATCACTGTGTTGTGCTGGAGGGGGAAGAAGAAGATGACCAAACAGTAAGTCGGGCGATCATGGGCCTATTCATATCTCCAACGCTGGGGACAGTTCTTAGAATGGTATGAAGGCTTCGTATAGGAGGAATTTTATACTTGACGTGTGTGCACGTGCTCAGTTGTGTCCGACTCTTTGCCACTCTGTGGACTGTAGCCTGCCAGGCTCCTCTGTCCATGGGATTCTCCAGGCAAGAATACTAGAGTGGGTTGCCATAGCCTCCTCTGGGGGATCTTCCTAACCCAGAGATCGAACTCATATCTCCTGTGTCTCCTGCATTGCAGGCAGATGCTTTACCTGCTGAGCTGTGTATCTGGCACTTATTTTGGAATTTTATATCTGGCACTATTTTGGAAACTTAACACTCAAAATTAATTGAAGCCCACTCTAAATACTTAAATTGAAAAAAGTTAGGATGTACCCAGCTTATTTGGTCCAGCAGCCTACATGTTTTTTTAACTCTAAACTGCTACGTTTGGTGACAGGTGTAAAGAACCTTTGAATAACTGAATTGGCTCTTCTCTAAATTTGTGTGTTTACATCTTCCCAAGAGCAGAGAAGCCTTTTATTCTCTTTTAAGAAGCACGGTGTTGGAATAGAGGGTGGAATTAAGAAAAGCTTGGAAGCACTATTTGATGCAGCTTTTTGCTTCTGTTTTTAGGTGTGCACATTTTCAAAAGAACATGAAACACTAAAGTTACAGTGCAGGTTTTTTGTTTGTTTTTTTACAGTCAGAAAAGTCCTGGGATTCCAGGGCTGACCTCATTCCATCTCTGTATGTGTTTGAGTGTGTTGAGTTGGAGCTTGCCCTGAAACTGGCATCTGGAGAGGATGAGCCCTTTGATTCTGACTTTTCTTGTCCAATCAAACTTCACAGAGGTAAAGTGTTCACTAAATTTAGTTCTTATATTTCATTATATTTATACAAGATTATCACAGACCATTTCTGTGTAATTTGCTTTTTGTGTGGTTCCAGCCTTTAAAAATTTGACTGTTAGGTTCTTTTGGCCTTTTAGCCACAACATTACACTGTAGATTCAAGAAAAGCAGAATCCCAAGTTTTCATTCAGACCGTGGTCTTCAGGCGGGATCAACTCAGATTTATAATAGTCATTTCTTCCCCTGGTCTAATCAAAAGTAGGTTCATTATTCAAATTGTTAAATGTATGCAAACTTTAATAAACTGTAAAAATAATTTTTAAAATAAAGTGATAATATACTTATATTATCTCTTTAAAATAACTTTCTTCATTTGAGAACATTCTATCTTGTTATACCCAGACCCATTTGAATGTTACCTTTTTATCTTTTCTTTTGCTTTAACTTATCTGGGTTGGCTCCAGAGCTTTCTGGCAGCTCATCTCTTCAATTGAATGTTACCTTTTTATCTTTTTTTTCTTTCGCTTTAACTTATCTGGCTTGGCTCCAGAGCTTTCTGGCAGCTTCTCTCTTCATCTAGGAGCTCTTGGCTAAACTGCTGAGACAGTCAGAGTGTGTCACGTGTGTCACTGAGACTCAGAGTGGTTGAGTGGAAGGAGCGGGTAACTAAGAGTCTGGAGGGTCCTGGGTCTTAGTTACAGCTCTAACGTTAATCGGCTCTGTAGCATTGGACATTTATTCAGCATTATCATTTATTCTCTGATCATTAATTTTCTCACCTAAAAATCATAGGGATAACATCAGATGATCTCTAAAGTCCCTTCTGACATAAAAATCCTATAATCCTATTTGCTCCTCAACTTTTTCTTAGTCTCCTCTAGGATCTAGGTGTCTTCCCTGAGAAGAATGAGGAACAAAAGCCTCCTCAGTCAGGAATAATGGGGTGAACCTTCATAGTTTTCCTCTCTTCAGTCCAGAGAAAGGGAGTTCAGTCCTAAAGCAGCCTGACCTAATCTGCTTACAGTCTTATTAGTCAGTTTTCCCAGGTTTGGTAATACTGGCTTCAAGTCTGTACTAAAGTATAGTCTAACATTTAAGAGCATAGTAGCCTTTATATAATAAACCAGCAAAAAGAACTCATTGGGCATGTCTGGTCTCTTAACTGGAAAGAGATAGTCTAAATATTAAGTCTCAGAACTTTGCTTTGTAAACGAGCAAATTGAGTCCTAGTGAGGTAAAGCAACGTAAACTAATTGGTTTCCTTATAGAGACATATGTCTTGGGGAAATCTTAATTGTAGGCTTTTTTCTTGATTCTTTCAATAAGAGAACATTTTCATATATGAAACTAATAAATTTTTCACTCATTCATGTTTGTACTTAAAGCATATTACAATCACTGAAACATTCCCAGATTTTTAATGACATAAATGAATGGCTTATGTTACCACATATCTAGTCAGGGGTGTCTAGCAAATTTACCACTGCAGTTACTAGTATTTCCTTTTTTCATAATAGATTCTGTCACATCCAAATATTAGGGTTTTTCTGTTGACTTCAGCATCACAGACACATTTCAAAAAGCCATTTTAAACAATAGGAAACCTAATGAGATGATTTGAGCTTTGGAAGTCCCAAACTAAGTCTAAGGTGCAGGCAAATGAAAAGAAACTTTTCAGTACTTTATTGTTCAGAGATGATTACCATAGAGATTGCCAGAAGCCTTTTTTTTTTTTTAACTGTTCATAACATAGTGCTATTTTCAGAGGTGTTGTGCAGAACCCCAACATATAAAACAGATAATATAATATTTACAACATTTACTTACTATAAACTCAGCAGTAAGAAAGTGAGGATGTTAGATAAAAGAAAAATTTGGTTTAGGAGCTTATGGTTGACAGTTGCCATCTTAAATCAGCTTTAGTATATACATTTTTTTAAATATCTTGTTTTCATTGTTTAATGTTTTAAAAATCCTGAGTCACGGGGATAAATATAAAAAAAGTTCATCTTTTAGTTTAACAATAGTGTTACTGATAACTAGGGCTTCAAAGAAATAGAGGAAAAACTAGAGAAATTTTCATTAAAATTATGTAATAACTGCTCATATTTCTTGGTGTAAATATAAATACAAAAATTATATCTAAAATTTCAACAAACAATTCTCTGTAAGTCAACGTTATCAGGACAAGTAAAACTGTACGTTTCACACCTGACTTACCGTCTGTGACAGGACTGTTCACTAAGCTGCTGTGCTGAAGTCTTTTCAGCACCTGTGCTGGAGGAGTGCAGTAGCTTCAACAGTTTCATGTAAGTAGATGTGTGCGAGCACAGGTTTTTTACAGAGCTAGAGCCTTTCTTACCATTTTATTTTGAAAACTGTAAATAAATCCACAGAGATGGAGAGAAAGGCATAAGTCCGTTCCTTGATAGCAAGTGTTTATGTTCGGTGAACTCTGTGTTAACACTTGGGAAAATAACATATTTGAAATGAGTTTCTTAATTATACTTTTAAAATGTGTTTGAAAACTGAAGTCATGTTTTTAAATTCCCAAACCCCTGACATAGTGCCACAGTATGAAGGTCCTATTGACCTTGCAGCACTTCCGTCACCAGATGCATTTGTGGCCTACTCAGGTGAATTCTCTTAGTTTTCTAATGGCTTCCTTTATGTTGTTGATTCCATTTTCAGATCCCAAGTGTCCTTCAAGATACCACTGCACTCATGAAGCTGGTGTACACAGTGTGGGGCTAACTTGGATTCATAAACTTCACAAGTTTCTTGGGTCAGGTGAGTTTTTGTGCTTTTCAGTATGTTTCATAGAGTCTATCAAAAATTAGTTTGGAACAGAAAAACAATAGAGGTTATGACACCAAAAGACAGTTCTTTGAAAAGATTAGCAAAATTGACAGACCTACAGGTAAACTGACCAAGAAATAAAGACTCAGGTTACTATAGTGAGAAATGAAAGGGGCTATTCCTGCTGACCATACAGAAATATGAGATTATAAGGATATACCAAGAACAAAAGATGATAAGGGTATACCAAGAACAACTGTATGCCAATTAGATAAGCTAAATGAGATGGACAGATTTCTGGAAAGATACAAATCAACAAAACTGACTAAAAAAAGAAAATTTGAATAGACCTATTATATAACAATATATAACATGAGAATGAATCAGTAATCAAAACTGATTTTGATCACTGTGCTTTGCTCAGTCATGCTTGATTCTTTGCAATCCCCTCCCTGGGGGTAGCCCGCCAGGCTCCTCTATCCGTGGAATTTTCCCAGCACGAATACTGGAGTGGGTTACCATTTCCTACTCCAGGGGATCTTCCTGACCCAGGGATTGAACCCACATCTCTTATGTCTACTGCATTAGCAGGAGGATTCTTTACTACTATACCACCTAGGAAGCCCTTTGAAGAAATACGAGTCTTCATAAACTCTTACAAAAAATAGAGGAGAAAACACTTCCCTGATCACTCTATGAGGATAATATTGTGATAAAAGCCAGACAACAGCATCCAAGAAAAGAAGACTAGAGACTAATATCTCTTATGAGTATAGATGTAAAAAACAATCTTGAAAAACAGGAACAAAAGTTGGAGGACCCACTTTGCAATTTCAAAACTAATTAGAAAGGTACAGTAATCAAAACAATATGATAATTGGTGTAAGCATACAGATATAGGTCAATGAATAGAATTGAGAGTCCAGAAATATACTCTTACTCTTACATTTATAATAAGTTGGTTTCAGCAGGGGTCCTAGAACAGTTACATGGGGGAAAGGATAGTCTTTTCAACAGATGGTGCTGGGACAAGTGTACATCTACATGCAAGAATGAAATTGGACCATTACCTCACGCCAGACACAAAAATGAACTCAAAATTGATCAAAGACTAAAATATGAAAACAAAAATGATATACCACATAGAAGAAGACACTAAAAACCACCTACAGAATGGGGTAAATACTTGCTATCCATATATCTGATAATGGATTTGTGTTCTATAATGTGTTCTTTTGTAGATGAAGAAGATAAGGACAGTTTACAGGAACTGGCTACAGAACAGAAATGCTTTGTAGAACACATTCTTTGTACAAAGCCACTGCCGTGCAGGTAAGGACCTTCTCACCCTTGTAAACACAGATAGTAGTTTCAGTAATTCAGGTCCATGGGTATATGTGCATATTACACTCACACATAGACAGGATTCTTCACCCCAAAAGAATTTGTTCTTCAAAAGCTCTCCTCTGCCCACGGCCACTCCACATTGTATCCTCTGTCTCACAGGTATTCCCCTGTCATAACCCCCAGGCTTCACTTGACTGACTCTGATTCTTCTATCTGATCTTAATATCATTTTATAGAGGGTTCCCTTGATTTCCCACAACCCCTTCAAATTCTTTTATTCTTTATCTTTGAAGCACATATTTATATTCATGTTTGTGTTTATTTACTGTCTGTCACCACTACTAGAATATATATGTTTCATGAAGGCAGAGACCATGTCTGTTTCATACTTTTATATATACATATAATTTATTTTTGGCTTTGCTGAGTCTTCCCTGCGCCACAGTCTTCTCTAGTTGCACCAAGCGGGGAGTATTCATTGCGGTGTGTGGGCTTCTCATTGTGGTGGCTTCTCTCGTTGCAGAGCACAGGCTCAGTAGTTGTGGCACATGGGCTTAGTTGCTCCAAGGCATGTGGGATCTTCCCAGACCAGGGATTGAACTCATGTCTCCTGCAATGGCAGGTGGATTCTCTACCACTGAACCACCAGGGAAGCCCTGTTTCATACTTTATTTATACCATCACCTCATGTCTGTACACTGAAGTGTCTTGACAGGGTGCCTGGGATATACTCAGAAAATATTTGATGACTAGAATAAACCAAAATAGGTTCCGCTGGAAAGGGCCTAGAGTGAGTAGAGGAGACCTGAGCAGAGAGTCAGCACTTTCTTCCAAGCAGCGAGTGGAGGATGAGGAACCCAGCCCAGGAGGGAAATTGGAGTAAAAGACTGCCAGAGAAACTAAAAGAGAACCCAGGGAAAGATGCTTGGGAGGAGGATGTTTCAAAGAGGAGGCAGTGGGCAGCAGCCTCAAATAAGCACGGCAGAGCATTGCAGAGAGGTGAAGTGCCCACATGGGGGCTCATCAGGAACCACAGAGAAAGGCTTACAGAGAAAGGCTTTTGGGGGCCGGAGAGGACAGCACAGGTGAAAAATGAATGGGGAAAACAGGTAATAAAAATCTCATGTATAAACATTTCATAAACAGGTAAAATTAAACAGTATTGAATACGAATGGATACGTACATAGGTAGGAAAGCTATAAAAACAAAACAAGAACCTGAGTATCATAGAAATCAAGTGGAAGGCTGTGGTCAGGGAGAGTCACATGGGAGGGCTAAGGCCCCTGCAGTGTTCTAAGTCTTGGCCTGCAGAGTGGTTGCAGAGTGCACATATGTACTCCTTCGTGTGTATATTTCACACACTAAAAACACAAAAATTTTAACTTCCCAGACTCCCCCCAACTCACCATCATTCCCCTCCCTCTGCAAAATAAGACAACTGAAAGATGTGGCTGGAGAACTAGTGCTGCAGGCTCCCGTAGAGAGACTGCTGGCTCTAAAGGGAGAGGGAGTAGGTTGAGGAGAGTGCTTCAGATGGGACAGGTGTGAGCTGTGTATGAGCTGAGGGTGAGTAGACAGTGGGGAGGTTTGTGATCACAGAGTCGATAGAGTGGTTCTCAGAAGAGGGGAGAGGGGATGGTGTCCACTGCGCGGGGGCAGAAACAAGCTGTGGGAGTAGGAGGAGCATACCGGCAGGAGAGGAGCGCACTGGCAGGAAAGACCACTTCCGTCTGAGGTCCACAGTTTTCAGTTTCTTCAGTGAAGTAAGAACCATCACTTGAGAGGAAGCTCCCTCCTGCTGTGCACGGTACAGTGAATCCTGTGACACAGATGCTGGCCTGCGTTGAATTTTTAACGTCAGAAAGACACTACTCAAGAGATTCTGAGCTCTTAACTGGGTTGGGTGCTCTGCTAGGTATGCAGAGGTCCCTGGGGCTTCTGGGCGGGTTGAGGAGAAAGACGCATAGAGAACCATCTTCATGGTATCGTGGTAACTGCTGAGATGACAGCAAGTACCAGGGGGCTGTGGGCCCCCAAGTGACCTGCAAGTCAGTGGCCTGCCTCAGGCTGCTGTGTGACAGCTTGATTCAGCCCCACTGGAGCTGTAAGTGGTACGGGTTTTCCAGTCACCACCTCTGAGGTTACCGCCCTGATAGCATGTCCCAGGCAACTAGCCCAGGCTGGAGAAGGCCACGAGCCTCAGCCATGTTGTTGCTTTGGATCCACTGCCTTGGCTGCTCTGCAGTGTTAACTATGGCTGTGTGTTCTTTTCAGACAGCCAGCTCCGATTCGAGGATTCTGGATTGTCCCTGACATCCTGGGGCCAACGATGATCTGCATCACCAGTACCTACGAATGCCTCATCAGGCCTTTACTGTAAGTCCCACTCTTGTGTTCCCACACAGCTCTCGTTAATTCTGCAGAATCTAAGCTGGCATGCTGCCCTCAGTAACCAGACTGAAAATATATGGTTTATGCTCTGGCTTCTGACTGGAGGGTAGGAAGTGGGGTACTTCTGTTGCTCCTGCCATCTCTGGAAGAGTTTATTTTAGGCATAATTTCTGGCATCTCCTTTGGCTAGCAGAGTCGAGAGCTTTACTTCCAAGTGTGGAAAGAATACTAAAATACTGAACTCTATCATTAATATGAGTTAGATAGATTTAGTGATTTTAAACTCTGTGTCAGGCTCAGAAGTACTAGCCATTTACCTGCACTGCATCCTATCATCAGACCAGCGAGCTACAGTCCATGGGGTCACAAAGAGTTGGACACGACTGAGCAACTAAACCACCACACTACAAGGACGTATCCTCATTCCATAGATGAGGGAACAGGAATAGAGAGGTTAAGTAGATGCTGAAATCATAGCGAACAACGAGAATGAGGCTGCAGATATGGGGCTTTCTGACTTAAAAGTCCACACTCACTCTTAACTTCTACCATCTCTGCCAGCCTCACAGGCTCATCATAGAATGTGTAAAACTCCAGAAGAAAGGTGGTATGCAGCTGAACTCATAATTCTTGTTCCCCTTAAGGAACCCATAGTGAGCTACTGATTATCTAGATACCTTTAAATCATTTTTCTGCCAACTCCCTGAAATATAAGTTGTCTATGTAAAGTAACGTTATTAATAAACTCCCAGGTTTGAATTATTGCAGTCATTCACTTGCCAAGCTGTTAAAGTCTTCAGACTTTGAAGCTTTCTTTAGTTATTGAGAGTTTTTGTTACATATTATAGTTTTTTAACCCTCAGAATTCTGGATAAATGCAACATGTTTCCTATACTTAAAGCAAGTATCTCCATGGTCAGTTTTATTTATTTTGCAGAAGCACAGTCCATCCAGCGTCTCCTCCCCTGCTTTGCACCCGAGAGGATGTTGAAGTAGCAGAGTCTCCCCTTCGTATTCTGGCTGAAACCCCGGATTCCTTTGAAAAGCATATTAGAAGCATTTTGCAACGTAGTGTTGCAAATCCAGCATTTTTGAAGTATGGGATTTAGGGCATATCTGTTTTTTGTTTTAATTTAGGGCTGTGTTGGGTCTTCATTGATACATGTGAGCTTTCTCTAGTTTCAGTCAGCGGGGACTTCTCATTGCAGTGGCTTCTCTTGTTCCTGAGTACGGGCTCTGCTGCACGGGCTTTAGGAGTTGGTGGTGCATGGGCTTAGTTGCACTGCAGCATGAGGGAATCTTAGATTCCGGACCAGAGATCGAACCCATGTCCCCTGTACTGGCAGGCAGATTCTTACCCACTGGACCACCAGGGAAGTCCCAGGGCGTATCAGTTTTAAAAGGTGCCTCCCTTCTCTGTTTTGTAACTATTCTTCATCCTCTTTGTCCTCAGGTGTTTCTTTTCATATACTTTTTATTATGGTGGAAGAAACACAGGGCACCTTTAATCAGCTAGTGAGAACAGAGGGAGAGAACAGATATCAGAAGGCATTTGAGAATAATAAACAGGAACTGTAAAAAGTAGTTATGTCATGAGTTTGTTTTCAGCTGTTTTATTCAACTAAGGATAGAATTTTTTTTAAGATCATCTGAAAAAGATATGGCTCCTCCTCCTGAAGAATGTCTTCAGCTCATCAGCAGAGCCACCCAGGTGTTCAGAGAACAGTACATTCTAAAACAGGACCTGGCAAAGGAGGAGATTCAGCGGAGGTAGGACGGCCTCTGTTCACAGACCAATCAGTCCCTGGCTGGTACCTGGCTTCTGATTAAACTTTTTTTGTTCTTGAAGGGTCAAATTGTTATGTGACCAAAAAAAGAAACAATTAGAAGATCTCAATTATTGTCGAGAGGAGAGGTAAGTGCCAAGACCAGAGAGGAAGCAAACAGTTCAGCTAGACTGGAGCTGGAGCTCTCCCTAATGAGCAACATTAGCAGCTTCACCATCATGGTGGACTCCTAGAGACTCTTGCTTTTTATGCCATTAGGAAAAGTCTACGGGAAATGGCTGAGCGCTTAGCTGACAAATACGAGGAAGCCAAGGAAAAACAGGAAGACATCATGAACAGGTCAGTGGGCTGTACAAACTGCATAACGTTCAGCTCCCCATTCAGGTACTACTAGTGTTACAAGTTCTCAGGTGCTGTATATCCTACAGAACACAGTGCAGTGATGCTTTCCCCAAACCCACCCTGGAGGGCCCTCCTTCACAAGCACCAGATTCATACATTAGAAGCTTTAGTTGGGATTGTGTTCCTCCTGAGGAGCTGAGATCTTAAGCTGCGACCTTTGCTTATTACTTACTTCTTGCACAGGATGAAAAAAGTACTTCACAGTTTTCACTCTCAGCTCCCAGTCCTCTCTGACAGTGAGAGAGACATGAAGAAAGAATTACAGCTGATACCTGATCAACTTAGACATTTGGGCAATGCCATCAAACAGGTAGGAATGGATACAAGGTGGCTACATTTGGTTGGTACTTTTTAAAGTGTTCCTTCTACAGAAAATAATTTTGTCAAGTGTAAAAAGAATAGGCTAAAATAAATATTATGAAAATGTGTAGCAAACCACAGCTAAAGTGTCTGTGTTATTCTTGATACTTAAGGTTACTATGAAAAAAGACTATCAACAACGAAAGATGGAAAAGGTACTGAGTCCTCAAAAGCCCACCATTACTCTCAGCGCCTACCAGCGAAAATGCATTCAGTCCATCCTGAAGGAGGAGTAAGTAGTAGTACTAATCAGCTGTTACTGCAAGGTAGTTTTTACTTCACAGAACGCCAAAATCAACCTTTCTTTGCCCAGATAAGAGCATTTGACATTTTGCAAGTCAAGTAATTACCAAGACAGGAGGTCTATGATAGTGATAAATAAGGATTTAAGAGAGGAGTATGGAGGGAGTGTCAAAATGGATGTCTTTCTTTGTAATTCTGTTGGGTGGCCCAGGTGTTCCCCAGTGAATATGTTCAAAAATATTTCCAGCAGCAGCACTACTATATTTGCTGCTGCTACCCTTAAATGAGTTACTATTACCATCCGTCTGAAACCTTAAGCCATTAATTGTAGCAAAACACTTCTAAGATAGTTCAACATCACTAAATTCTTAAGAATCAATATTAATTATTAATGGCTTATTAACTCATTGTATTCCCCCAAAGTGAGTAACTGTTTGATTTTACAGGGGCGAGCACATAAGAGAAATGGTGAAGCAAATTAACGACATCCGAAATCATGTAAACTTCTGAACCACCAAGAACAGACTCACATCTGAAGTTAACACATGTGAAGGCTTAATCTCATTATAAAATGAACAGGTAGCACTAATTTATAAAGAAGCAGGTGCCTTGTTAGCGTTATCAGTCTCATAATTTATAAAGAGGTATTCTGGATGAACTTTGGTGTGATTGTACATCCCTTTTTATACTGTTTTATAATTAATTGAATAAATGCTTGTATTTTAAAAAAAAAGCCTGAGATTTTGATCTACACACTGCTAGACCTCCATAAACCCTACAGACCTCCATAAACCCTACTGAGTTTTCTCCATGTTTGAGCAAGAATAAAAGCTGCATATTAAAATATAGCAACACCAGAAATGTGACTCTGAAGAGAGAAGCCTCAGATTCAAAGGAAAAGGCCACACAGTATACTAGGCAGCAGCTTTTTTAATTTGAACACTTCTTAAGGACACACCTCCAGTACAGTTAACAAATGGTTATACCTGAAATCTGAAATACAGATTTCAGAGCGGAACTCAGGCTCCACGGTTGCAAGGCCACCGCTGGCTCACTTCCATGACAGGCATGTATTACCTTTCAGAGCTGAGTTGGACTGTGCTGTGTCCCCGTACATGTCACTGATGGGTGTGAGGTGCACATGTAGGATCTCAAATGGAGAAACAGAGCTTGGTATACAGTATATGGTTTTGTCCTTTAGCTTTAATATTTTTATACCTGCCAAATATGAGTTCCGAAAGGTAATACTATACCTGCCTAGAAATGGCTAAGTGACTGCCGATGAGAAGCCACGTGGTAAGGTAGGTTACAGGTAAGGGGTAAAATCAGGTTAGACATGCGTGGGAACATGTGTACATGGACTGAATACAAGCACAGGAACACTTGTGAAACCCGACCTTTTCGTTTGTCTTGGAGGGCTAAACACTGCCTTCCAAATCAGTTTCCCATTTATACAGAAAACCCAGTTTAAAGAGGTGTTTCATACCAGAAAGAGATTGTTAACAAAACCTAGTCTGTTTTTCTAGCAGATTTTTCTCCAAAAAGTGGGTTCCAACAATTTGCATCTGCAACTGTAAAGACGCTCACACTTTCCTAATCATGATTTTATTGGCCCAAAACCATCTTATGGAGAAAAACATGAGCAAGGTGCCCAGTCTCAGCCTAGCAGTTCCCTGGGAGCTGTAGTTCAGTTCATTCAGGAAGATTATGAATTATCCACCTTGATTTACTACAGTGCCAGTTTTAATAACCTAAAACAAATGAGCTTGGAGTTTATCCAAGGAACTGATCTTATACTTACATAATTTAAAGTGATTGCATTTTTGGAATTAATAAAAATTCCCTGTAGTTCAATGAGAAAACATGTTTCCTTTAAAGGAAATCAAGTACCCCATTCTACAAAAGGACTTTAAACCAATTAAAATGTTTCAGGCATGCAGGCCTATAGCACTATTTCCATAGTTAGTATTTACTTTCAAATTCATAATCATGAATGTAAGACTACAGCAGTAGCCCAAGGAATGAGGTATGTAGGCCATATCTTGTCTTATGGAAGACAGAAATAAAGATCTTTAGGGCTAGTTCATTATGACTTCATTTATAACAAAGACAATTCAAGTTGTAGGTTTACTTGAGCCAGAAAATCTACCTAATCCACTTAATTCCCACATAGTTCCTTCACACCACCAAATCACAAAAAGTACTTGAAAATAAGAGTTTTACTCTTGAACCACCTGTATGATGAATTATTGATAAAACAGCATAGCCTTCCACTGGCTAACAGTACTTGCAGGTAAACAGTGAACACACATCCATTCTTGTGCTTTCTGCAACACTTCATAAGGCTACGGCAAAGACAACCTGTCCACTGACGCTTTCTCCACACAGGAACGGAATTTAACCTCATAGAAATGACAAAGCAGATTTCCAAACTGATGAACTAGGTGGGTTTCCCCAACTTCACCATAAGCATCATCACACTCCAGGTCTAAAATACAAAAGAAAAATACAAAACAGGTATCTGCCAAACCTAGTTATCACCATTTTTGTATCTGACACTTTTGAAACAAATAGTACTCAAATCCACTGATTCAAGTGGAAAATAAAATAAGCAGCAGACTTATACATTTATACTAGGTGTTGTCAGACATAGCTTGTTTTATTAATGTTTCTTCCACTGATCCAATAACTAAAACAGTTTTCAAGAGTAGATGGTGTGGGTTCAGCTTGACCCTGGTACCTGTGGGTCCACGAAATTTACCAGGTAGCAGAAAAAGTGCTTCCAAACAGTTTCTTGTGCTTTTCCTTTAACCTCAACTTCCAATACATATAGCCCCAGCCAAGTTTTCAAATTCTCTTAATTCAGTTCCAACTGAATTGATTTTGTTTGCCACCGTCTTATGGTTCTCAGGCAAGTTTCAGTAGCATTTAAGGTCCACCAACACAAGATAAAATGGTTTAAAAAAAAATACACTGAGCTAGGAAATACAGTCACTAGCCAATGGCCTGCTCTCAAACTTCATATTTTAATATAAAATATTCATACCGCATACTACACCTGTCTGCTAGCTGAATACTGTTTACTGATGAACTCTAGACAACAGGAAAAAAAATTCTCTTTTCCAACATCTATGAACAGGAAATGTCATTTCAAACACTATTAGAAGGGTGCTTTAGGGCAGAGAAATGTCGGATAAGGCAGGCAAGGAAACAGCACTTTCTCCGTCACCAAGTCTGATCCCACACTCGCTGGAATCCAGTCTGGAGTCTGGTTAGTGTTCCCGTCTGAAAGGTCTTTTTGCTGCAAATTACCCTGGCTGTTTGCTGTTCCTGTGCTGCACAGTCTCCTCCCACTAGAATTAAACATTGCTCCAGTCTTCCTTTTTGTGTGTGTGACTTCTTCAGTTAAGAGTTAAATAATAATTAATGTTGCTCTAAAGATGAGTTAAAAACCCGAAGTGCAGGCTAGAGTCCTGCCATGAGGGTGTCATGTCTCGGGGAGCTGGTTAATGTCTGTCAGTTTGGTGTCATTCAGAATTGCCCGGATTCTCTCCAAGGAGTCCGCCTGTCGGATCCGCTCTAATTGCACCTAGAGAAATAACGCAGTGACATAAGTGCGGGTGGCTCTTGCTTGACTTTCTGGTTTACTGTGACTGGTTGAGCTGAAATGGAGACTAACTCAACCAGAGACAAGTCACTTCAAAGGCGGCAGCAAGAACAAGTAAATTCAAGACAATTCCTGGGAGGGAGGTTCAAGAGGGAGGGGACATATGTATACCTATGGCTGATTCATGTTGATGTTGGAGGAAACCAATACAATACTGTAAAGCAACTATCCTTCAATTAAAAATAAGTTTTAAAAAGATTAAAAACAAACTAAGAAATAATTCCCCACAGCTGCTGTGTAACAGACCCAGTGTAAGGCGCTGGGACCATGGAGATGAGTGGGACCTGATCCCTGAGAAGCCATAGTTCAGTTGAGGGAACAAACAAGCTTTACAGAATTTCAGCACAATATACTAAACATGCCTGGGGACTCAAAGAGGGTTCCACGGGGAGGAAAAAGCTAATAAGCAGGGCCTTGGAAGAAGGAACAAGGGGGCAATGAGACAAGGGTGCTTCCAGAGGGAACACCATGTTGGGTGCAAGGAACCACAAGTAGTTTTTAAAAATTATAACAGTATAAAATGTAAGGTGTAGAGAGAGAGGCCTGGTTGAGAAAAGTCTTACATGCCATGTAAGGGCTTTACACACCACCCTTAAGGGCAACAAGGAGGAAAAAAAGGGGTATGTGTGAGGGACAATGGAGGGACAGGTTTCCAGCTGAAATGACCAGGCAGGAATATGGGGCAGGGGCAGCCATAGTCTCTAGTCGAAGTTTTGTCAGAGGTTGAGTCAGGGATTAGAAAATTCTCCTGGACGCCAAGAACCCCGAAAGTGCCTCCTCGGTGTTCCATCTAGGGGTTTCCCAAATGCCTCACCTGAAGGGTCTGAGAAAGCTTTACGAAATCTCTCTGCACTTGTTCACTGACGTCTAGTTCAGTCTGCAACCTCTGAGCTTTGTTCTTCTCTTCAAACATTAGTTGTTCGACAGTAACCTAAAAAATACAAGTTTTGAATGAGGATTAATGCTGGAAAGCCACAGATGAGTCACTCAGGGAACCCGGGCAGCTCGTTTCCTACTGCAAGAGAGAAAAAATGGTGCCTGTAACCCTTTAAGATGGTGTTGCTGCTGCTGCTGCTAAGTCGCTTCAGTCGTGTCCTTCTCTGTGCGACCCCATAGACGGCAGCCCACCAGGCTCCCCCATCCCTGGGATTCTCCAGGCAAGAACACTGGAGTGGGTTGCCATTTCCTTCTCCAATGCATGAAAGGGAAAAGTCAAAGTGAAGTCGCTCAGTCGTGTCCGACTCTTAGCAACCCCATGGACTGCAGCCTACCAGGCTCCTCCATCCATGGGATTTTCCAGGCAAGGGTACTGGAGTGGGGTGCCATTGCCTTCTCTGTAAGATGGTGTTAGTCTCCCTTTATTTCTGTCTTCACAAGGCAAGGGTGCAAGCTGCTTAAACTACCTGCTCTAGATCCTAAAGTGAATCAAGTATTAGAGCCAAATTAAAATGAAAGTGCAGGCCCCACCTCTCACCCCCAGCAGCCCACTGATAATGATTAATCATCAAAAATTAGCTGCTGTTAAGATCAACAGCTATCATAGCAACAGGGAGAGAAACTTTAGGGCTTTTCTCTGATAATCACGACAGTTAAGCATCTGCCAGGAAAATCCTCTGAGTCAGCCTTAGGCAGCCCTGCTATCTCCAGTCTTCCTGACAGAAACTCCATCAGGACCCGTGCGTGTGAGCCTTTCTAAAATCAAAGGACTATCAAAAAATAATATTTTTACATTTAAAGGTCAGACCACAGCCCCCCTGAAAGCAAACTTCCCCCACAATTAGCCACATGCACTTTTATTCTAACAGGACTAATCAGAATGTGGGCAGCAAATACGATTCAGTGCACCATTGGATAAAATCAATCAAATGGAATGGCACTTCCAGAGCAGTGTCTCTGGCTTCAATGGTGCCAAGTCTGGTTCATGGCCTTCAGCCAGCGGGGTCTGTGACAGAGACCCGCAAAGCTGGCAGTGTGCAGAGACCTAACCCAGCTCTGAAGAGAGAAATCCATTTTCTCCCTGAAGCGGAGAATCACCAGCTCTCAGAAGGGGACTCTATCAAAGGAGCAGGGCTTTTTTTTAAACAGGGAAGATGTGCTCCTACATCCTTTACATTGCTGTGGGTTTTTAAAACATTATTTATTTATTAGGCTGGGCCAGGTCTTAGCTGTGGCATGCAAACTCCTAGCTGTGGCAGGTCGGATCTAGATCCCTGACCAGACATCGAACCTGGACCCCCTGCATTGGGAGCACAGTCTTAGCCACTGAACCACCAGGAAGTCCCTGTTTGTTTTTTTTTAAGGAAACTACCAACAACAATGTTTCACCTTAGCAGCAGTTTCTTTCTTCAGCTGTTCTTCCAATGTCATTTTCATCTCCTGAAGACTCTCAAGCTGTTGAGACTTCTCTCTCAATGTGGACTCCAACTGTAAAATTAAGAAGGAAAAAGCTGAAACACAGAAGCTCCCTGCAGGTGACAGCACGCCTGCCAGAGGAGCCCGCAGCCTGAAGAACTGCACCCAGTGCTCGTCTTCCTAGGCCTTGGATACTGGCTGTGCTTGGAATCTTCTCCTTACCCTCTGATATCTGTGGATTTTCAATCTATTCTTCAAGACCTATTGTTTCTTTTATTAAACGTTTATTAGGTACCTCCTATGTGCTGCAGGACAGACAGACGTGTAACTTAACTGTGGCATATGACCATGGATGAAGAAGCACTTAACTCTGCCAGAAAAGTTGGCAAGGGCTTCCCTGAAGAGATGACATCTGACCCTTAAAGGGGTTGTAAAGGGGAGAAGGTGGAGAGAGACTCCAAAAGGAGGGAGTTGACACATAAAAATAATGAGTTAAGGAACTGAGCTGAGTTCTTGCTACCTCACAGCACAGGGTGCTGGCCCTGGAGGCTGAGGCCCAAGAGGCAGTGGTGAGGCTGGGGAGCCCAACTGGGCTAAGGGAACTACTGAAGGGTTTTAAACCAGACTGGCTCACAGTCAAGTTTATAATCTTTAAAGATCACCTTGGTTTCAATACAAAAATGAATTGGAAATGGATACATTTTGGAGTCAGGGAAAGAAGTTAGGCTGTTACGATGAGTCAGGTGAGCACTGACGTCAATCCAAACAGTGGGAGTGGGACAGACAGACACACTGGGACACTGGTGACTCCTGCCAGCACAACCTTGACAGCACAGGGGGGCCGAAGCCAGATGGCAGGGGGTGGAGGAATGACTGGGAGGTCAGGTAGTGGAGATGACTCTTTCAAGAACTCTGGGCATAAAAGGAAGAAGAAAGATTGGTAGCTGGAGAAAGAAGTGCAATTCAAAGAGAAACTTCTCCCCTCTTTACTAGGAGGCATCTGAGCGTGGTTATGCAAAATGGAAAAAACCAATTAACACATAGAAGTTCAAGGCCCACAGTAAAAGGAAGATAGCGAAGATGCCAGGAAAAGACGTGAGTGGTTCAGTCAAAGCACATGTGCAGTGACAGAAGACTGGTCAGAATCAGGTCATCACCCTTTATGATGCAAGAAAAGAGAAGACTGGGAGGAAAAAGGCAAACATGTTACTGCGGAGGCAAGAGCTGAAGATGGTCCTGCTTATGATAGGGGTACAAGGCCATCATGAGGTGAGGTGAGTGGTGACTGAACAGCCACTGCAGGGAACAGAAGGGAACAACTAAGAACAGACGAAAAGCTACTGAGCAACACATGGCACCAGGAGCAGGCATGTTACTCCTTCCAGTGGTCCAAGAGCCAGAGAAGGTGGACACCAGGATTAGCCCGGGGTTGGGCATAGCGAGTAAGGTCAGCAGAAGGACAAGGTACGAGGGGGCTTGCAGGCCCTGGGGGAGACTAGCTAAAGAGACAAGCCCTGTCAGATGCCACTTAGAAGCAAAGAAAGCAAAGTCATGAGGAAGCTGCTAAAACCAGAAGAAAAGGAAAAGTTCAAGGAACTGAATGTCTGAATGAGGTTCTCAGACAAACCTATAGGATAAAGGGCTAGAAAGATGGTAGACTGGGGTCAGGAGATATGAGCCTGAAGTGAGACTTCAGAAGTGGGGCAAGGTGCAGGCAGGAGTGTGGGAAGGAAGGGCTGGGTGGAGGTAAAGGTCACTGACTCAAGGAATTATGAGGCCAATGAGCTGAATGGGGTCATTTACCAAAAGGTGTTCATGATGTCTAAGAGACGGAGACTAAGCCAGGTGGAAAACATCACCTCCTGTTTGTAACAGACTTCATACATATTTCCATGGTAGCTTTAAGTATGTATCATGTCAAGACCATGCCTTGGGTGGTCCAGTAGCTAAGACTCCATGCTCCCAATACAGGGGGCCAAGGATCAATCCCTGTTCAGGGAATTAGATCTCACATGCCACAACTAAGACCCAGCGCAGTCACTTAAACCAGCCAAATAAATATCCTTTAAAGAAAAGACCATGCCTTGCCTGTCTTCCCACCGCAGTGGAAGCTCCAGACTAAGTCACATCTCAGTCTTCCCTGTATCTCTTCCTGCCAACACAGAGCAGGCTCTCACCAAATGGTCTCTACTGTCATCAGCCACTATATTCCATCATATTCTACTATACTTTTCCTGGGTGTTCCTTGAAGGCAGGGACTATGTTCTAACTATACTTTATACCTTAAGTCTAACACAGTAGGACTCAATAAATACCTACTAGCTGCTGACAGAATCAATTTGAAACTTGTGAAACTCACCTGTCCTTTTTCTACTTTTATTCTTTCTAATTCAGCTTTTAGGCTAGAGATGGAAGCTAGGAGGAAAAAAGGAGACATGTTAGCATTTACTGATTATTTTGCATTTAAATCTTAAAATGCCCTTTTGTACCACAGCTCAATCTCACAACAAAACGAGTCAAATGTACTGAACACAGTCAGTAGGGTGGTGGTGGGGGACCAACATCCTCTTCTCACAGTTATCCCCAACCAATCAGCGTAACATTCAAGCTCATGTCAAAGTCAGAGCGCACACAAATGAACACCATGGCATAAACTATCTCTGCCTCAAATACCGACACTTCACGATGTGGTGGGGTGGGGTGGGGTAACCCTGGCAGAAGTCTGTTAACACTTCTAAGTTCTGAAGGAACTGCCACCTATCGTCTCACAAGCTCCAGTGTCTGGGTTCAAGTCCTGAGTTCCCTGTCTATTTAGTAACTGCCAGAGAGGCCACCAGAGCTCCTAAAAAGATGAGTTTGGGTTTGTTTTTTTTTAAACTCCTTATCAGGGGCTATATCAGAACATGTGGGAAAAGGGATTGAGTCCTTACTTAGTTCCTTCCTATACTTTTTGTTTTCTACATTCCAAGACTATGTACTACTTCTTATAACCAGAGAAAAGTTTTATTTAGTGCCTCCAATTCTAAACTACATCACTTTTATCTTCACCTATTTCTTCTTTGCAGTTTTCTATTTCTAGCTGCAGAGTTTCTTCAAGGTTTTCTTTTAAACACTGTTCTGCTTGAATCTGCTCTTTCAGGAAAAGTATTTCAGCCTTCAGCTTCTCTTCCATGTGATCCGCTGCTGTCCGCACATTAACGATATTCTCACGGTATTTTAATACCAACTCCCGGAGTGCCTGGATCCAAGAAACAAATAGTTATTGGGTTTTTAAGGGTGAAAGAAAATAAACAAAAAAAGCTAAAGATTTTCTGCAACCAGAACTTCAGATATTATTTTAATTCAAAACTTAGGACTTTGAACCCAACCCATTATGGGCTTCAAGAGGCAGGTGTCATGCCATGTTAATATTCAGTATGTTATAGAAATAAGATAACATTGCCAAGCAAAAAATGTATATTGTGAACTACATATTTTTCCCTCAAAACTGTTTCATAAATGTAAAAATTAAAATGTTGGATGATTTACAATGTGGGGTTCACTATGAATAGCTTAGACACTTCCACTATTATCTGCTTAAATTTGAGAGGAGTTAGTGAATGAGGACCAAAAAGACTGAAACTCAGTAACAAGTGTAAACTCCAAAATGACAAAATATACTTATTTATTTGTTCATTCAAATAAACACTTGTTGAACATCTACCACAAAGGCAAAGTACTGTTAGGTCTGAGGCAAGTATGCAATGAGAGGCTTTCTAAGGTGTAATAAATTTTCTGTAATAAATTCAGTTTAAGTCTTATTTTACTTTTTCCCTAAATTGTAGTTGTCTTCTTCTAAAAACCCTCCCAATTATATCCTAAAGCAACCCTACAGTAAAAACTGGGCTTCTTAGATAACTACCAAATGTATAAAAATAATAAATATAAAATAATTAAATATATAAATAATAAAAGAACAGCAGGAAAAAAAGTAATTGAAAATCTGTATCAAGAAAAATTTCATTAAGATTTATTAAAGAATCAAGCTTTACAGGCTAGAATGGCTATAACCTTCAAGGATTCTTGGCATTTCTTAAAAATCTAGGTATTAAAAGTCTCTATAGAACATGGAAGAGAGGAATCTTTCCTGCCAAGAGAAAAGTTTGACAAGGAAGGTGGAATACTGACAGCAAAAGTAGACAGGTCCTCAAAACTTTCTCCCTGATGATATCAGTCACCAGTTCAGAAAGGATAGAGAGCTCTTCAGAGTGTCAGTAACCTGAGCTGAGACCACAGGTTGGGGGAGGGCAGGGAAAGGAGAGGGAGACAGCAAGGAGCTAAAAGGAAGGGCAGGCAATGGAGCCTGTGTAAATAAGTAAATAAGAACAAAATATAAGTCATGTTAACATCTATACAGGAAAACAGAATGAGGTCCAAACAGTAGGGGATGAATCTATAGGGCAGGATTAGGAAACATTGTTACTTACAAAGCTATAAATCTCTGTAATGTCTGACTTTTTAAAATTTAACAATTATAAATTTCTTAAAAAAAAAAGACCAAAAGATATTACAAGAAATATTTTTCTATTTTGAGAGTTGCTTTATGAAATCTCATCTTTGCCTATTTGATTTATGTTTACTTGGGTTTAGCCCAAGATGATATTTTTCATATATTGAAAGATTTTTAAACATGAATATAAAGGCTGGAAAAAGTTGAGATAGTTATGAATGTCTCAAGAAACTTCAGGCCTCGCAGCCCTGATTCACACAACCACAAAAGAATGGAAGTGATCAAGTGTTATAAAAGTTACCAGAAGAAAGAAGGAGTGTGCTGTATCCTAAGTGCTATATAGAAAACCTAACATCACAAGGAGCCAGCATGGAGACCCCCTTCAAGTATTTCATTTCTGGTGCATTCTCAATTATCCTGCAAGAATAATAGAGACCTTCAATTTGGCAAAGGATTCTTAGATACAGCATTGAAAGCATAAGCCAACAGAAGAAAAGGAGAGATAAACTGGACTTTATCAAAATTAAAAACTTTTATGTTTCAAAGGACACCATCAAGAAAATGAAAAAGACAATCCATAAAATGGGAGAAAACACTTGTAACTCATTTTATTTACCTGATAAGGTACTTATATCTAGAATTTATAAAGAATTCTTATAACTCAAAAAAATAAAAGGCAAACAACCCAATTTTAGAGTAAGCAAAGGATCTTAAAACAGGTATTTCTCCAAGGAAGATATAAAAATGCCCAATAAACATATGAAAAGATGCTCAATAACCATTAGGGAAATGCAAATTAGGGAAATGGAAATCAAAACTACAATGAGACACCATTTCACACCCTCCAGGATGGTGATAATCACAAAGCGAGATAACAATGATTATTAGTGAGAATGTGGAGAAATGACCCAGAAGATCCACTCCTAGGTTTAAACCCAAGAGAAATGAAAACATATGTCCACACCAAAACCTATACATGAATGTTTATGGCAACATATTCATAGTCCAAAGTGGAAACAACCCAAATGTCCATTAGTAGACAAAGGGATAAACAAAACAGCCATATAGTAGAGTATTATTTGGTCATAAAAATGAATGAAATACTGGTAACATGTTATATGACATTAATGAACCTTGAAAACAAAAAGATATATGAAAGAAGCCAGACACAAAAGACCACAAATTATATGATTCCATTCATATGAAAGAAAGGACAATCTATAGACGAAAGTAGATCAGTTGTTGCTTAAGGCTTGGGGAGGAAGGGTTGAATAAAAGGTAAGGGGATTCTCTTTGAGGTTATGAATATGTACTAAAAATGACTGTGGTGATGGCTACACATCTGAGAATATATTTTAAAACATTGAATTGTACACTTTTAACAGGTAAATTATTTGGTAAGTGAATTATATCTCAGTAAAATCTGGTGGTTTTTTTTTTTTTTTTGCCACATTTCCAGTTGCATCCATGTGGCTGCAAATGGCATTATTTTGTTCTTTTTTATGGCTATTTTCCATTGTATATTATGTACCACATCGTCTTTATCCATTCATCGGTAGGTGGACATTTGGGTAGTTCCCACGTCTTGGCTATTGTGAATAGCATTGTTTTGAACATAGGGGTGCATGTATCTTTTTAAATCACAGTTTTGTCCAAATATATGCCCAAGAGTGAAATTGCTGGATCATGTGAAAACTCAATTTTTAGTTTTCTGAGGAACCTGCATACTGTTCTCCACAGTGGCTGAACCAACTTACATTCCCACCAATAGTGCAGAAGGGTTTCCTTTTCTCCACACCCTCTCTAGCATTTATTTGTAAACTTTTTTAAAAAGAAGAATTTTAGACATTTCAGAAAATGTAGGTGTTTACATTTTTGATCATATAGAAAACAAGTTACCTCCATAGTGTCTGGGAGAATGAAGTCTTCTGCTTGTTGTAATGACACATGCAAGCTATGCTTTCCCTGAAGACTGTCATTATCTTTCTGTAACCTCACCAGTTCTTCTGAAACCTGTTCCCGTGACTGCATCAGCACTGCCTAAAATAGAAACAGACACTAATCACAGCCAGAAAGGTAAATCTTGTCTGCTGATAACTGCACCAGTGAAAAACAAAGGTCAAACGAAATAAGGGCTGAGGATGGAGGGTACATGACAAAGCTCTGTAAGACTCACAGAAAGTAGATCAGAGATTTACTGACTTACAGCCATTACATATATTCAAGGGGATAGGAAATGAAGCAAGTACCTGAGTTCATTCTCCACTGTTTCTACCAAAGGCTTGAAGGTAATGAATTTCTTCCCCCACATCCCTAGGACCAGCATCTCTAGCTCAATGGAAGAGGTTTACATAATTGAGACTTGTATCAAACACAGTGCATATTCCAAGACAACTCCTATCCTCACAGCATGGCATCCCACAGGAAGTAGGGAGAAACAGAAAGCAGTGACTTCATCTTTCATTACACACATACGTGTTCAAGCTCAGGACCACAGTGAGTGGCCCAAGGACCCCAAATATTAGGAAATACAGGGCATTTGAGGAGCTCATTCTTAAAATGGAACGTGTTCTTACTTTTTCTGCTGGCTGACGTATAAAACAATTTTAGGTATTTCCTGTGAATTTATATCAATATAAAAGTCAGTCAGCTAATTTGAGTATAACATACAATTGCAGATACAACTGCAGATACAATTCTGTAAAAGTATTTCTGATAATTTTTAATACTAACCATTGAACTTAAAACATACACTTAACAAGATTACTCTACCTTCAACATTTGTTTAGCAGCTACTATTCTAACCAAGCGTTTTACTGCCTATGGGAAACAGGGATAACCAACAGACTGCCCTAGAGAAGCTCATGGTGCAGTGGAGGGAAAGACAAGTAAACCCAGAATCACCCAACCATACTTCAGGTGCTGTAACAGACAAGGGTACCGCAGTGATAAAGGGACAAAGGGCATCTAATTAGCAGAGAGGATTCAAGAAGATTTCCCACAGAAGGTGACCACTGCATCCTGAAGGACAACCAGGCTGCTGGTAGGAAGGCAAGGTCATGTAAAAGTTTTGGTTAATTCTACCAGCTCTTATTTATTTCAGACCAGAATGCTGCCTTATGCTTAATTTCAACCCAACAAAACATTAGCACTCTACTACCTTTTGGATATGAAAGAAGGGAAAAAGAGAATATGTTTATATTTGTTTATTACTATAATGAGGAAAACAAAGATAAACCAAGAATACTTGTAAAATATCATGGATAGGAGTGGGTGGGAACTGAGTGAAAGGATGAGGGAATGGCAGTGAAATTTCTAAGTGGTTACATATGCTTATGGTTCTGATTTATGAACCATGTTGCTTGTTCAGAAAACAAAAGAGTAAATCAAAAAAGAAGAAAATCAAAAATGTAATACACAGCTCCATTTGCTTGTGTTTATATTCAATAGACTGGTTCCAAATAGGTAAAGGAGTACATCAAGGCTGTGTATTGTCACTCTGCTTGTTTAACTTCTATGCAGAGTACATCATGAGAAACGCTGAGCTGGAAGAAGCACAAGCTGGAATCAAGATTGCTGGGAGAAATATCAATAACCTCAGATATGCAGATGACACCACCCTATGGCAGAAAGTGAAGAGGAACTAAAAAGCCTCTTGATGAAAGTGAAAGTGGAGAGTGAAAAAATTGGCTTAAAGCTCAACATTCAGAAAACGAAGATCATGGCATCCGGTCCCATCACTTCATGGGAAATAGATGGGGAAACAGTGGAAACAGTGGCTGACTTTATTTTCCTGGGCTCCAGAATCACTGCAGATGGTGACTGCAGCCATGAAATTAAAAGACGCTTACTCCTTGGAAGGACAGTTATGACGAACCTAGACAGCATATTAAAAAGCAGAGACATTAGTTTGTCAACAAAGGTCTGTCTAGCCAAGGCTATGGTTTTTCCAGTGGTCATGTAGGGATGTGAGAGTTGGACTATAAACAAAGCTGAGCACCAAAGAAGTGATGCTTTTGAACTGTGGTGTTGGAGAAGACTCTTGAGAGTCCCTTGGCCTGCAAGGAGATCCAACCAGTCCATCCTAAAGGAAATCAGTCCTGGGTGTTCATTGGAAGGACTGATGTTGAAGCTGAAACTCCAATACTTTGGCCACCTGATGCGAAGAGCTGACTCATTTGAAAAGACGCTGGGAAAGATTGAGAGCAGGAGGAGAAGGGGACGACAGAGGATGAGATGGCTGGATGGCATCACCGACACAATGGACATGGGTTTGGGTGGACTCCGGGAATTGGTAATGGACAGGGAGGCCTGGCGTGCTGCAGTTCATGGGATTGCAAAGAGTTGGACACGACTGAGCAACTAAACTGAACTGTATTCAAACTGATAACACAACCATAGAAAGAAAAACCAATTCAAGTAATTTTTAAACACAACACCCAGACTGTAAATCCTCACCTGGGATACATTCTCAGAGTAAAAAGAACTACAGTTGTTCTTTGGTATCCACAGAGTATTGATTCCAAGACATGCTCCCATACCAAATGTGAGATACTCAACTCACTTACAGCCAGCCCTCTGCATCCACGTATGCGGACCCAATGGATATGGAGGGCCAACAAAGAAATGCTGAACTTCACTTAATAGGTTTGCTGTTGGTAGCAATATTAATGTAATCACTCTAAAACTACTGTGTCCCCATCTTAACCAAGTGATGGAACTTAATGTCACCAACAACGGAACCACCCATCATTACATGCCTCTTGTTATGAACTTTCCACTGAATCATTTCATCCATGTAGTATTCTTTCCAAACTGTCTGACCATGTGGAAATAATCAAATACACTCTACAAGGCAAATGGTCTGGACTCTTATTAACAATGTTAATGTTGTAAATGCCAAAGGAAAAAAAAGAAGTGGGTGACTATTCTAGATTAAAAGAATAAAGTGACATGACAACAAAGTAACAATATGTGATCTTTGGTTCCTTGATCAAAAAGTAAAAGGAGCACTAAAACAATCAAGGGCTTTGGGGAACAATAGTTACATTTTAAGCACATAATAACAGTATTGTGATTACGTAGAACAACTTCTTTGTTCTTTGGAGACACATACTGAGACATTTAGGAGTGTCATGATGTCTACAACTTACTTTCAAATGGCTCAGAAAAAAAAAAAAAACAAATACACATGTACATTATATAACATACATATATATGAAAGAGACTGAGTAACAACTGGAAGCACACAAAATGTGGCAAAATATTAACTGGTAAGCCTAAGTGAAGATCTTATGAGTGTTCATTCCATAAACATAAACATCTCTTAGTTTGAAAATTTTCAAAACAGTGGGAGATATCAAGATTCCAACCATTACCGTAGCTACTCTTCTCTGAAGAGGAGAAACTGAGTAATGAAACTTTGCCAGCATTTAACTGTTTTTGAGGTCAGATTATTATTTCATAGTCTCTAATTAATGAAAAGACATGAAACTCTCCAGTCAATGTTGAGAATGAGATGTTCCTCAAAAGACCAGGGCTGGTATTCAGGGGTCAGCTCAAGGCCATTCATATACTGACCCAATGCCCCTCAAAAACAAACAATTACCATACAATCTAGGGTCTGTGTGTTTTCCTGTCATCCCTGGAGGAGACGGACAAGAGGCAACTCTGCAGGATCACTCCAGCAGGACCAGCACTGGTGTAATTTACAAAGGGCCGTCAGATGCAGGGCTCCAACTCTGAGAAAATGGAAGAAAAGGCAAATGGAGCCTGCCTGGGGATGAGGAGGCCCAAAGCTGGAGAACAATTCTGCAGAGGTTCCAGGCAGTTCTTGTTTGGGAAGCTATCTGCTCCTATTCCTCTCAAAACTGACAGCCTTCTAGAAGTTCTCCATTACTGTAGCAATTATGATGCACTTTTATCATATCATAATGCCTATGAAATTACTGAGGCTTTTTTCTTTTTTTTAATAAGTCAGCTGTCCAGGAAAAGTGCAGTAGCTGCTCAAAAGCTGTACCTCTCCTAGGGCTTTTAGAGGTTAACATTTAACTTGTATTCATAACTGAAAATTAAATGCTGGCCCATAGTTTATTTTGTTTAGATTTCTCAAATCAAAGAAAAGTAAGTTAAATGTGATCATTTTTTTTAATCAAGAGGTAAGTTTAAAAAAAGAATAATCTCTTTACATAATCTTGTTCATTACTAATGTTCTGTAGGCTCTGAAAAACATAACAGGAACCACTTTGGCCAGGAAGATAAAGTCATATCAAAGATTATTTCAAGATAGAATGCACTTAATATGTTGTTGTTAAGTCACCTAAGTCATGTCCTACTCTTTGAGACCCCATGGACTGCAGCATGCCAGGCTCCTCTGTCCTCCATGATCTCTCAGAGTTTACTCAAAATATTTACCATAGTTAATGTTTATTTAACTGTTAACTTACCATCTGTTCCTGAACATCCCTCTTTGCCTGGGAAAACCCCTGCTGTAACTCTTCAAGTAAGATTTCCGATGCTTGGGCTCTTAGGACAAGTGCAGAGATCTTGAAAGAAAAAAAAAAAATCATACACAGAAAACATGGCTATTAGGAATCTGGCTATTCTGAAACTAACTCTACCATCTCCTGCTTAATGTCCAGAATTGATTTTTTTAGTAGTTCATAAAACACCACTCATCTACCCACTGTGTACAAACATCTCAGCCTTTCAGATGACACACGGCAGTACCAAAACTCCCCGGGGGTCACCCACTGCCATACATGGACAACGCATTATATGGTCTCCAGACACAGATATTAATCCATGTGACCCAGTTATAAATATTATTCTTAAAAGAGTTAATTAAAAATCAAAAAAAATTTGAAACTGTCCACACACACACAAAAACCCACACAGTTTAAAGGATAAACAAATCTTCTCTGAACTAGCTGCAGTCTTCCAAGATGATGTACTTAAGAGAAGAGATACATGAGAAACTCCCCTGAATTAGTTTAATGTTCCCGATGAGGGGTTTATGTACAAGTTGATGACTTGTATATAAGACTGGTAAAATAAAAATAAATTTGGTTAGACATTTTAAAAATGATTAGTTTCAGAATTCTGTCTCCAGTAGTAGCAAAATATGTAGTGTGAACCAACCTTCCTGTTGAGAATTAAGAAAACCAGACAAAAATAAGGCAAAAAATAATCACAGAGCCGAGGACCAGAATGAGGACACTTGGAGAACTGGATGCAGCCTCTGCAACAGCTCTTCTCCAGTAGCACGTGCCAATTCCAAAAATAACAGATGCGACACTGAGAAACAGAGCAGAGTGTCTCAGAGCCTCAGGAAGAGGGGCAAAAGTTAAAAGAGTCCAAGACCCACTACACAGGAATCCCTGGTAACACCCTGCACTTTGGATTGGGTCCCCAAAGGGACATACCCAAGAGTATAAGGAAAGAATTTAAAACAATCAACCTTCACAACTTCATATAATCTCAATTCCTGTAAACAAATTAAGGTGATCCATGACTGGATTATTGGTGACCCACAACTAGTTGTCTGCCTCTAAGAAAAATTATTTCATTTCAACAATTTTCATATATAATGTCTAGCACTCAAGTAAGAATGCACAAGACTATGATAAAAAAAACAAAAGGAAATGATAGAAAACAAAACAGAAACACATCTACAATGAATCCACATGTTATTAAAAGCAGACTTTAAAATAGCTGTATTTGATCTGTTTAGAAATTTAGCCCCACCAGAGATTTAATGGAAACAATAAAAACAACCAAATGGAAATAATAAACTAAAGAAAGCAATTATCCAAATTATTAAAAATTCAATGAATAAATTTAGATTAGACCTACTGGAAGAGAAAATCAGTGATCTGACGATAATAAAGACAAAAATGATGGGAAATAAAGAAGATTAAAGAAGCCATGTAGATGCAATGCTAACGTCTAACATACAAAAAATATTTGAAGATCGTAACAGTCAATGGAAATAAATGGTAGAGTTAAAATTAACCTATGCAAAAACTCCATAATTTCACACCTACACATACTCAAGAGAAATAAGTCCACATGTCCACTAAAAGACATGTACAAGAATGTTAGAAAGTATGTTCACTCACAATAGTCAAAAACCAGAAACAATCCAAATATCTCTCAGCTGTAGAATGGATAAATGAACTATGCTATAATCATGTTATAGAATATACACAGCATTAAAAAACCTAACCACTGATATACAGAACAGTATGGATAAGTCTCACAGACACAATGACCAAACAGACTGGATCCTAAAGGCTACACACCATATGATTCCATTCACATGAAGTCCAAGAACAAGCAATACTAAAAACATAGTGTTAAAAGCTAGAATACTGGCCACCTCTAAATACAGCAGGTAGGGTATTTACTTATTAGTAAAGAACATAAAGGTATTAAAAGTGGTCTATATCTTGATGCAGACGATAATTTATTACCTGGTAAAACTGTCCACAAAATAAAGCTCACCAAATTGTACACTTGAGAGTTATGCACTTTACTGTATCAATAAAAAACAAATTTTTAAAGAGACATATGGTTGAGAAAATTCCAATTATGATGTGAGAACACTGGTTCAGAGACCCAAGATACCCTGTGAACTCCAAACAGCAGAAATATGAAGAAAAATACACTGAGGTATATAGTAGAGTACAATTGTTAACAAAAGACAAAAGAACATTTTTAAAAAGAGCTAGGGAAAAAATGACATTTTTCCTTCAAAGGAGCAATAATAAGACTGATAGCTGACTTCTCATCAGAAACATGGAAGCCAGAAGCAATGGAATAATAACTTCAAAGTGCTGAAAGAAAACAACGTAAGTACTCAGAATTCTACACCTGGCCAGAGTATCCTTCCTGAATGAAGGTGGAAGAAAAAGATACGTCTAATAAACAAAAATATAAGAGAATGGACTTCTGGCACTGTCCAAGAGGGACTAAGCCCACCAAGGCCATTCTCTCCCCTGATTACACCCAAAAATTTCTGGGTAAAATACAAAAAGCAACTACCTGAGGACTCTAAAAACTAAACAAAAGCAGATGAGAACAATTTATACAGCAGTTTACTGCTTATTTGGGGTTTTTTCCTATTTTCTTGCCAGCATGAATCTGAGAGCGGCTCCAACTGTAAAGCAACAAGAGATGCAGCAGCACAGGATAAACAACTGTCTTTCTGACCACAGGGCCAGGACAGGGTCCCTGTGAGCTGAAGAGTAGAGTGGTATTGAGAGAGAAAGCTAGAAGAGGATGCCCTAATTCTGTGCGTGAACCAGCACAAGTCTCACACTCACCCCTGAGCTATATACACACAGGGACACAGTCAGAGAAGCACGGCAAAGGCTTTCAACAATGAACTGACATTAGAACTACCTACTACACTAGGCAAGACAGAACTTATGAACTGAACCTAATCTGGATAACAGAACTCAGTCTCACAAAAAAACATTCATAGTCTCCAAGATCAATCTAAAAGTACTTGATATAGAAAGAATCAGGAAAACGTGGCCAATTCTCAACAGGAAAGAAAATCAACATATGCCAACCCCATGACAACCTAGATTGGAATTATCAAAGATTTTGAAGTAGCGATTGTAACTATGCTGCCTAGAGTAAAGGTGAATATTCTTGAAATGAATGAAAACATGGTTCTTAGTAGAGAAATAAAAACTAAAAAAAAGTGAAAAACTGACTATCACAGAATCTGGCACAAAAACAGGTGAACAGATTAATTAATTAAAATAGAGTCCTGAAACTGACCCACACATGTATGTTCACTTGATAGCTTACAAAGATGATCTTGCAGAGCAATGATAAAAAGGTAATCTTTCACTAAATGGTACAGGAATGGACTATCCAAATGAAAAAAAAGAATGTATAAAAATTTACCCTTATATATAGCTTATACATAAAACTCACTTCTAGATGGATTTTGGATATAAATGCAGGTAGCTATAAACGATGAAGCTTCTACAAAATATATGAAAATATGTTCATAACCCCAGGATCATGATAAAAATCACTAAATCATAAAGAGAAGGATCAATAAATTTAACTATATTAAAGTTAATAAACTTCTTCAAAAGACATCATTAAAATAACAAAAACATAAGGTACTAGGTAGAAGACATTCAGGACACATCAGCAAAGGTTCTAACAAGATCATGTAAAGAATTCCTAAGAGAAGAACAAGCAAAAAAAAAAGAGAGAGAGAAAAAAAAAAAGAGAGAGAGAGAAACAACCCAATAAAAAAAATAAAGACTTGAGAAGTAATTTCATACATACACACACACACACACAACAATATCCCAATGGCAAATAGACACAAAAAATGCTAAATAACCTCAATGGTCATAACAGAAATGCAAACTAAGCCACAATGAAATACTATTACACACCCACCAAAACAGCTATAGTTAAAATAAAACAAAGTCTGCCAAGACTGTGGACCCACAGGAATTTGCTGGGGAGAGTATAAACTCATACAACCACTTTCTGGCACTATTATCTCCAAAAGTTGACATACATTTTGAACATTTTGACCCAGACATTCCACTCCTAGGCATATACCCAGCAGCAGCAACATGGGCAAAAAGTCCTATACAAAAATTTCAAAGTAGAATTATTCATAATATCCCAGAAATGTATACAACCCAAAGGCTAATCAACATTAAGATGGATAAATTATAATATAACCATATAATGAACTGTACAACTATACAACAATGAAAATAACAACTGCCACACATTTGTAACCAGGAACGCCACAATGTTGAATGGAGAAAGACAGACACAAAAGAATACAAACTATGTAATTCACTTGTTAAAATAAAAAAGCAGACAAAACTGATCTAACGGTGTTAAGTTAGGGCTATACTTACTTCCGGGGAGAAAACAGTAAGCAGAGGGGGGAAGTGAGGGTTTCTGACGTACTAGCTAGGTTTCTTGCAGAAGGAAATGGCAAGCCACTCCAGTGTTCTTGCCTGGAGAATCCCAGGGACAGCGGAGCCTGGTGGGCTGCTGTCTATGGGGTCACATGGAGTCGGACACGACTGAAGCAACTTAGCAGCAGCAGCAGCAGCTAGGTTTCTATCAGTCAATCTTGGTGGTTATACAGATATTAGTTCAGGTATGTTTGGTGTATCTGTATATAAGGTTGGGGGGTTTTCTAGGCATGCTACACTTTTTCAAAAAGTCAAGAAGATAACTAATATCTTTGTCAGCAGGTTTCTTATGCAGCAGAAAAACCTAATAAAAATCAAAGGGGAAAAGGGAGCCAGAGCCTCCTGATTATTCACTAATCAGTTATTTCAAAAGTTATTTTCCTTAAATCTGTAAAACAGACACCAGAGAAAGATCAGTTTGAGATATTTTTATCTGATGGAAAATAACAGAACTGTCAGATCTTCGGGGCAAGAAAAAAATATTACTTTGTTTTTAGAACTCTCTCATTTAAACAACTCAGTCATCTCCCACGGGTCACATTCTAAAACCCTCATTTACCTGGTGACTGGAATCTTCAGTGCTCTGCTTTATGAAGTCTTCCAGTTCCTGTTTATCTTTCATCGTCTTCTCTAACTGATCATTTGCTTGCCTTAGCATCACCTGTAGTTTTTTCACCTATGCAATTTTAAATGTCAATTAGAAGGAAGTACCAGAATTTTCATAGAATTTTTTTAAATCCCTAGCTCCAGGAAATTTTAAATATAATCTTTTTTCCTGAGAATCGTATTTTTCAATTTAGGAAAAAACTGAGATGAGTTAACTATATTGTGCTTTACAGTTAACAATACATTTTTCATATCCATTTGAAAATATATGCTTTTCCTCTCCTATGTCTTCTAGGCTAGGGCCCTGGCCTCCTTGACTCTAATCTGTCTTCAGCCTCCAGTCTACAATCCACACTAACACAATAAATATTTCTAAAATGAAAGTCAAATCATATTAAGTCCCTACTTAAAATCCTTAAATGCCTCCCAAAGTCTTCAAGATAAAATTTAAACCCCTTCAGTCATCACAACACTGCTCCCCTCAGTGATCTCATCATGGCCTTCCCTTTGGAGCTTCTTTTCCCACCATTTTCCCCAACTCTCTCTCTATCTCCCGACCCTCACACGTCCTCTGCCTAGCCACATGAACTAGTCACAGTCCCTGGAACACACAATTTTCCTTCATGACTGTTCACATCTTTCCTCTCTTTCAACACCCTTTCCCTACTAGCTCTAAAACAAACTTAGCTGAACCCTAACCCTAACTCTTGAGAGATCCAACCAGTCCATTCTAAAGGAGATCAGTCCTGGGTGTTCTTTGGAAGGAATGATGCTAAAGCTGAAACTCCAGTACTTTGGTCACCTGATGCGAAGAGTTGACTCACTGGAAAACACTCTGATGCTGGGAGGAATTGGGGGCAGAAGGAGAAGGGGACAACAGAGGATGTGATGGCTGGACGGCATCACTGACTCGATGGACATGAGTTTGAGTGAACTCCAGGAGCTGGTGATGGACAGAGAGGCCTGGCGTGCTGCAATTCATGGGGTCGCAAAGAGTCGGACACGACTGAGCAACTGAACTGAACTGAACCCTAATCTTCCCTAGTTAACATCCCATAGTTAAGTTAGATGTCTCTACTCCTCATCTAGTTCTATTTGTACAAGAACAACCCACACTGAAAGGATGGCTTGGGTTGAAACACTAAAAACTCCCCATGGGCAGTACTGTGTTCTCTCTGTATCTAAACACTCAGAACCCAGCAAAGTGCCTACACGTTGAAGCAAGAGCAAAATGTCTGACATGACTATGGAACCCAAGATGACCCATTCCTGTACCAAACTACCAGAGGCCATCTATTGCTATATTAGCTTCACAAACAGCTTTAGAAATTTACCTTTAAGGCATCTAAACACACACACACACACACACACACACACACGGAGGAAATTCATGCCAAAGGCATTTGAAAATATTAAGCCATCATTCTAATCAGCTTAAGCTTAAAGACTAGGGTAGCACTTCCATAATAACCAAAGAACAATTTGAAAATATTAGAAAAAAAATTATTTTTTTCCTTGTATATACTTTCACAAGTCTACTCTCATGAAATTCTATATTATGTTCTAAATGTTATCAAGGAACCCACTATTAGGCACTGTATTTGGCAAGTTCAGCATTTGCTCAGTTGTGTCTGACTCTTTGTGACCCCATGGACTGCTGCACACCAGGCTTCCCTGTCTATCATCAACTCCCAGAGCCTACTCAAACTAATGTCCATCAAGTCAGTGATGCCATCCAGCCATCTCATCCTCTGTTGTCCCCTTCTCCTCCTGCCCCAAATCCCTCCCAGCATCAGAGTCTTTTCCAAAGAGTCAACTCTTCACATAAGGTGGCCAAAGTACTGGAGTTTCAGCTTCAGCATCAGTTCTTCCAATGAATATTCAGGACTGATTTCCTTTAGGATGGACTGGTTGGATCTCCTCGCAGTCCAAGGGGCTCTTAAGAGTCTTCTCCAACACCACAGTTCAAAAGCATCAATTCTTCTGCACTCAGCTTTCTTTATAGTCCAACTCTCACATCCATACATGACTACGGAAAAACCAGAGCTTTGACTAGATAGTAAAGTAATGTTGGTAAAGTAATGTCTCTGCTTTTTAATACGCTGTCTAGGTTAGTCATAACTTTTCTTCCAAGGAGCAAGCATCTTTTAATTTCATGGCTGCAGTCACCATCTGCAGTGATTTTGGAGCCCCCAAAAATTAAGTTTGTCACTGTTTCCATTGTTTCCCCCTCTATTTGTCATGAATTGACGGGACCGGAAGCCATGATCTTAATTTTCTGAATGCTGAGTTTTAAGCCAACTTTTTCACTCCCCTCTTTCACTTTCATCAAGAAGCCCTTTACTTCTTCGCTTTCTGCCATGAGGGTGGTGTCATCTGCATATCTGAGGTTATTGATATTTCTCCCAGCAACCGTGATTCCAGCTTGTGTTTCACCCAGCCCAGCATTTTAAGCATGACGTACTCTGCATATAAGTTAAACAAGCAGGGTGACAATATACAGTCTTGACTTACTCCTTTCCCGATTTGGAACCAGTTTGTAGTTCTATGGCCAGTTCTAACTGTTGCTTCTTGACCTGCATACAGATTTCTCAGGAGGCAGGTCAGGTGGTCTGGTATTCCCATCTCTTGAAGAATTTTCCACAGTTTATTGTGATCCACACAGTCAAAGGCTTTAGCATAGTCAATAAAGCAGAAGTAGGTGTTTTTCTGGAACTCTCTTGCTTTTTCCATGATCCAGCGGATGTTGGCAATTTGATCTCTGGTTCCTCTGCCTTTTCTAAATCCAGCTTCAACATCTGGAATTTCATGGTTCACGTACTGTTGAAGCCTGGCTTGGAGAATTTTGAGCATTACTTTGCTGGCGTGTAAGATGAGTGCAATTGTGCGTTAGTTTGAACATTCTTTGGCATTGTCCTTCTTTGGACTGGAATGAAAACTGACCTTTTCCAGTCCTGTGACCACTGCTGAGTTTTCCAGATTTGCTGGCATATTGAGTGCAGCACTTTCACAGCATCATCTTTTAGGATTTGAAATAGATCAACTGGAATTCCATCACCTCCACTAGCTTTGTTCATAGTGATGCTTCCTAAGGCCCACTTGACTTCACATTCCAGGATGTCTGGCTCTAGGTCAGTGATCACGCCATCGTGGTTATCTAGGTCATGAAGATATTTTTTGTATAGTTCTTCTGTGTATTCTTGCCACCTCTTCTGCTTCTCTTAGGTCCATACCATTTCTGTCCTTTATTGTGCCCATCTTTGCAGCAGCAGCAGTTGCATGAAATGTTCCCTTGGTATCTCTAATTTTCTTGAAGAGATCTCTAGTCTTTCCCATTCTATTGTTTGCCTCTATTTCTTTGCATTGATAGCTGAGGAAAGCTTTCTTATTTCTCCTTGCTATTCTTTGGAACTCTGCATTCAAATGGGTATATCTTTCCCTTTCTCCTTTGCCTTTCGTTTCTCTTCTTTTCTCAGCTATTTGTAAGGCCTCCTCAGACAACCATTTTGCCTTTTTGCATTTCTTTTTCTTGGGGATGGTCTTGATCACTGCCTCCTGTACAATGTCACGTACCTCCATCTATAGTTCTCCAGGCAGTCTGTCTATCAGATCTAATCCTTTGAATCTATTTGTCCACTGTATAATCGTAAGGGATTTGATTTAGGTCATACCTGAATGGTCTAGTGGTTTTCCCTACTTTCTCCAATTAAGTCTGAATTTGGCAATAAGGAGTTCATTATCTGAGCCACAGCCAGCTCCCAGTCTTGTTTTTGTATTGTATTTGGAAAGGTCTTGTCAATCTCAGCATATCTGATCTACCAAATCTTAATTTCTGTGACCCCATAAACTACCCTTATTTCAACAAATTTATGACAAGACATGGGCAATAAGCAACAAAGAGTCCAAACAATGGTTAATGTAATATTCAATTAAGCTTTTATCCAATAAGCAATAGTAAACCCCTTATCTCCCTAACCCTCCATAATCATAAAGCACTTTCCATGTGTATGCATTCATGACAATAACCTGTCTAGGCCTTGAGCAGAAAGAACAGGTTGGAGAGGAGATATGCCAGCTGAGCTGACCAGTGTGGTACTGGGCAAGCTAGCCATGCAAAGACACACAAAAGCAAAAATTCTGTCATGTCCTGCCACTGGATATGTAACTGACATCACAAGCACCAGATTATTTCAGACTTCACAAGATGGATAAACTTCATAAAGCAAATTGGGAGGGGTGAAAAGCAATTAATTCAGCAGCTCCAATGAAAACAACAGCTTACCAGTTTTGCACACCCCAAAAGAAACTCACCTGGTCTCTTGTTTCAGCCTCCTGAATCTGAATTCCTTGTAATTGTTTTTCATAATTGGAACACATATCACAGCGTCTACCAAGTTTATTTCCAGCATTGTGTATCTGAAGGACACCAAAATTATCTCTTATTAGAGTGAACAAAATAAGTCCACAAAACATACATGAGGAATACTTGTAGTCTTACCTATGCTACTCCAAGTAGAAAACGGAGTAAACAATTTATTCAGGGACTTATGGCAAGAAGTTATAATATAGAGTTGAATTCTAAAAAATCCTAAGTCCCATACAAGTATGATAGGAAAACAAGGGACACAACTTTATCACCAAGAGGCTCGGGACCCCAAACTACCACATTTGAGGAAAACACAAGGAAAGTAAAAGGTACTATACCGTGGCACACACAATTTAAATCAATACTAGCCAACAAGAGGAGACAGGAGCTCGGAGTGCCAATTAACCATTTCACCAGCTCCAAGCACAAAGCAAGTATGAAACAATTAAGTAGCACCTTTTCACATGTTCTGCATTAGCCCAAGGAGAATAGTTTCTTTCAGCCTTAACAAGCTGTTCCACCTGCTAACCAAGTTTCTTTAAAGAAAAGTGGACCTGAGTAAAAGAAACCACTGGAAGTCATAAAATGTGAATCCCAATCCAGGTTTTGCCTCTAAGTCAAAGGGGAAATTTGAGCAACTCACCTGACCTTTCTGAGCCAGTTTCCTTATCTCTAAAGTTGGAGAAAATCATACCCTGATTGTCTCATTATTATCAAGAAGGTCAAAGAGAAGAGCTATGTGAAAGGGCTTGTAATCTGTAAAGCACTATGCAACTATATATTTAAGCTTTTATCTCCTAATCTTACTTCTTAGTTTGCAAATACTATTAGCAGGAAAATTAACCTCATTAAAGGCTGCCTTCTCTTCTCTCCCATATTTTCCAACTCCACCTTAAACTCACTCTCAGCATCAACTACTGAAAAGCATCTAAACTTCAGACTTCAAAGAAAGATGAAAGTATGACTCCTAGAATACACTGAGATTACACAAAACTGCAAAGCAAAACAAATTCAGGCTACACAAACTTAGCTATGCTATTCAGGCAGATCACTCCAACTGAAGATGTGTGACGTCAGGTGATGATTACACTCAACACAATCAGCTAGTAAGTTCCCTTCTGTCATAACCACCTGGAACAGCCAAAGCAGAAAATGTAAGGGTCAGACAACATGGATTAACACCCATTTTCTGGCAACAAGTGTGAGCACTGGCTCCAGGGGCTATCTCTTGAATGAACAATAAATTCAGAGCTACCCAGATCCCTCAGAGCAAGTAAGAGGCAAAGCCAGGAGAGCTCACCTCTTTCTGCAAGAGATTCCATTCTGTCTCACTGACTAGGCGGTAGCCACTGGGGGACACATAAGCACTTTCCATGCCCTGTGTGACACTCGACAGGAGGGATGCCGTCTCCTCTTGCTCCGGTGTCATAGCCTTGATTGCTCTCTCCTGATCTTTGGTTAACATAAACCCACTTGGCATTTGCAGTGACCCAAGGGAGGCGGTATCAAAGTTCTCAGTCACCGAATCTGCTCCTACCAACGGTCCGAAATCTGATTCGTCCAGGTTCCCAGCAGATTTTGCTTTGTAGTTATAGCCTAAAGCTTTGGATTGCAGCGAGCCTGAAGTTCCCAGGCTATCTGTAGACTGTGCTCTCCTGAGTCCATCTTTAAACACATCATTGTCTGGTTTACTGAAAGGATCCCCGGATGGCAACAGTAAGTCTGCATCCAGAGAATGGACTGAACCATGGGTGCTATCTAAATGTTCCTGAAATGGGAAAATATATTGCCAAGTTAGACAATTCCTGTTATTTTCAAAGAGAAAAATGATCACATTTTATAAAGTATTTTGCCACATGTTACACATGACAGTTTTTAGTATGCTGCCTCTGTATATTCACGGAACAAACATTTATTGACTGTATTCTATATGCTGGGCCCTAAACCAAGCACTCAGGATACAACTGTGAGCAATCTCTGACCCCAAGATGCTTACAGTTTCATGAAAAAAATAAACAAGTGAACCAAGTAAACAGGCTATTAGAATATCATAGTTGATAAAATGATGACAGGTTTCAGCTATGTACTGAATGCTCTGGAAGCTCAAAGAGAGGAATTCAGCCCAGACACAGGAAATCAAGGTCTCCTGAAATTCAGTGTTGGGTATATTGAACATGGGGCCCTGCTATATATCCAAGTGGAGATGTCCACCCAGCAGAGGGACAAAGAAATCTTTAAATAGAGATTTGGGAGTTACCACCATATAGTAATAATTATGACAGCAAATCAGAACACCTTGGATGAGTCTGCAGGATGAGAAGAAAACCAAAGGCAAGGCCCTGAAAAACATCACTTTTGTCCATTTGGGGGATGGACAGAGGAAGAAGTAGCCAGAATAGAAAGGAAATGAGGAGAATGTTGTATGCTGGAAACCAAGTTTCAAGCAAGATGTAATCAGCACAGTAAATAAGGCGTCCATCAAGTGAAAGAAGCCAGGCACAAACGGTCACACACTGTATGATTCCATCCTTGTAAAATATCCAGAACAGGCAAATCCAGAGACCAAAAGCAAATTAGTGGCTGTCAGAAAATAAAGTAGGGAGTGACTCCTTAATGATATATGAGGGTCTCTTCTGGGGGCAATGAAAATGTTCTGAAACGAGACAGGTGATGGCTGCACTACACTGTGAATATCCTAAAGGTCACAGAATTGCACATTTTAAATGGTTTATTTTTATGTGAATTATATTTCCATTTTTTTAATGTGGTGCAGCACACTCCCAAAGTCAAAAAGCACAGCAGTACCATTCTAGCACAGTTAGTAGGAAAATTAGAAAACAAGGAATATTTAGCAAGTTTTTCTAAAAATTAAATTTATTCAATTTAAATAACTGGCTTTTAAGTTATATCCTTTCTACTTTTTGCTGTTAATGCCTTTACTTTTATGAACTATAAAAGACTAAAATGTAGATTTCTTTTAATGTTTTAAAAATATCCTTACTTGGCATAATACAAAGTTGACAACTTTTATGCTAATTCCTCCAGTTCTTTCTAAATTTTTTTTTAAGGTTTTTTAATCTGTGAAATTCAGATGGCCAAGGAACACAAATCTAGCATATACTGAGCAAGCTATGGCAAAGGTCCCAGATAAGCAGCCTCATAGAAACTGGGATGAGAATGCCTTCTGCCAGTTTGTAAAAGACCTGACACCTAACACTATCATACACAACGCTTCTGTCACACTGAAGAGGGAAAGGGATGGGGCAAAAAGCTGTGAGGGCCTTTTAAGAAGCACAGACCAGGGTGCTCAGAGCAGTACTTACTTATAAGGAATATGGACTTTAGGGGACTGTAAACTGTTACAGTGTTTCTGAAAGATGATTCAACAATATGTTTGTTTATGCTCTTAAACTCAGCAGTTCTTTTCCCAAGAACTTACATTAAGGAAGTAATCAGATAAACCCATGATTTTTATACAACAAAGAATTATATATAATAGCATTATGGCATTACTCATAATAATGAAATATTTTTTACTAGCGAAAAATGAAACAACTTGTGTTTATTTTCTATATTTTATGATGTTTTTGACCTTTTGAAGGCCTTGCTGGCTGAGGAGTGACTGCCTCTTCCAATTTAGCTAACTCCCAGAAATAATAAACAACTTGCTTATCACTATGTCTTTCACATCCAAATCAACCAATCCCAGGTCAACACCCACAACCAACTCCTTTATCTAACTCTTATCCACCAAGCCAGTATTTCCCCTGCCCTAAATCAACCCAAGGCCAGGTACCAGAAAACTGAAGACAGATTCTCTGCCCCAAAGCCCACTGGAGTTATAACAACTAGCTAGTCCTATGTGATCTACCCTGCCCTGCTTTTCCCTCGAAAATCCCAGCAATAGCTGTGGTCCACACTTTCCCTCTGCTACTGCTCTTGCTTCATGACCAGCTCTGATGGGGCTTCCACCATGTGGCTCTGCATGGTGTGCCATGACGCTCATGTCTAGGCAGCTGTAAGGTTAAAATTTTTGTTCAGTGGCATTTATCTCTCTATGTCGTCACTCAGTTACCTTTATAAATTAAAACCTGGGCACAAACCAATCTGTAGGAGATTAAGGAATTACAGTATATATACTTACATGCTGAAATACTGTTACTAATTAAATAACATTTTCAAGGAGAACATTTACTGATGTACCAAAACCTTTATAAATAGATTTAAGAGGGAAATGTAGGTAAAACATTATGTAGTTACAATCTCTATTATGTTTAAAAAGGACAAATAGAAACACATATATGTTACCTTTGGAAATGGAAAAAGAGAGAAAGGAGAGGTACATACCAAAATGTTAGCAGTGGTATCTCTGAGTAGTAGAATTATCAGTTATTTTTATTTGGTGTGACTTTCTCTACTTTCCAAATTGTCCATAATGAATATATATTACTTTTGTAGTGATAAAAGCACATTCTAAGCATTAGATCAAAGAAGATATGGGTCCTACGCATTCTAAGTGTCTTTAGCAATACATTATTATCTAATTAAGTCTCCAGAGCAGTCAACTTTAAATCAACAGGCTAAGGTAAACCGTCACTGACTCTCAATACAAAACAAGTATACATTCAACATTCAAACTGCAAAACATAAGATCTGAAAGTCTATAAGAGATTTCAGTGTCAGAAAATGTTATAAACAACATTTAGTATAAATCTGTTAAGACGGAATTAAAAAATTTTAAGTGCTTCACTCACTGTAAATCAAAACAAATTTCCCTTTCCTGTTTTCCTGCTAAAATATTTTTTAAAAGTATGAAACTTTCCCAAACATTCCTGGACACAGGACTGCATGATGCAGAAACCACATAATATTTGGCAGCACCCAAAAACTGAGACATTCTCTTGGAAGTCTAACTATTTAAAAAAGCGCAAAGCAAAATCAGGCCAAGGTTCCCAGTGTATGAGCCAACACAGAGAATGTACAAAAACAATTACATCATACTTTACAGTGTTCACCAGGATTTTTTAAAGCATTTTTTCAATGTCAAATAATCCATAAACATGGAAATACAAGCCACCAGGAAGTAGACTATACATGGTTCAGCATAAATCTGCAAACTAAACACAAACATGATACCTTTGAAAGTGAGACAAGATCCGTATCCCATTTAACTGAAACTGGTTCACCAGGCAGGGAAAGGAGGTGGGGGAATGAGTATGAAACTCTAGACAGTACAGACAATGCACATGAGCATGGACAGCGAGCAGAAAGGTCTGCTGTGATGAAGCGGAGAGCATGGTAAGTAAGGCTCTTATATGACAAGCTGGGGACCTTAGTTTTTTACCCTAAAGTCAATTAACAGAAGCATTTCCTTTCCCGAAAGGAGGTATTAAAAAAAAAAAAAAAGGAGGTATTTAGCTGGAGTCCTGAAGGATGAATAGGATTCCCGAACTCAGAAAGGCAGAGGGAGGTAAACATTCCAGGTGAAGGAACCAACATGTAAGGTGGAGAGTACAGCACAAGATAACCAATGCGGTTAAAACAGAGTGCATATTATGAAGAGTCTTGACTACCTGAGTAAGGACCTTGTACTTACTTGTGTAAGTAATGTGACTGAGTGGTGGTTCTGAGTAGAGGAGTAGCCTGACTATAGCTGCACTTAAGCAAAATCAATCTGATAGTAATACTGAGGGTACAATGGAGTGGGACAGGCTAAAAACAGGAAATGTAATGAGCAGGCACTTGCCACATGTGGGTAGAGGTGATGAGGCCATAGGAACACTGCCTTACACTTTCCACCTCCAGGTCTCTCTACTGGACCCATTCCCAACACTGGAAATGTCCTACCCTACCCATGACAGTCTTCCAAACCCAGCCACTGTTCTCAGGGCTTAATACCTAATACTTGTTAACACTCAAATACATGCCACAAAGAATTAAGTGTTTCAATACTTTAGATAATTTCTTTTCCTTTAAACAAAAGCTCAAAGTATAAAAATATTTATTCATATCAGAAAAGATTTTGCAGGTATTATTTAATTTTTCTCCTAGTATTTTAATTTTGGAACCACTAGAAAAAAGAACATCTGTTTCACAGACCATGAGAGAACCTGCACATTTCAAACAGAACTACCTATAATACTAACACACACACACACACACAATACTATAAAAACAATTGAATATAAAAGTCATTTTATCTCATTTTCACCTAGTAGTATACACACTTCCCAAATGAACAATGTAACTGACTGATGTATGAGAAGCTAAAAATGGAAATACTGTGTATACAATGATTTTAATTATAGGGTCACTGTACCTCCTCATTTGATAACTGAGCTGAAGATTCTTCATGAGTTAAAGCACACACTACTGGTATTTTTACTTCCTCCTCAACATCTGTTTTTTTGTGATCTTTTCTCTTACTAAGTCTTTGCTGTTCATCTTCCTCCTGAAAGTTAGAAAGAAAAAATATATATTACTCAGGTAATGTATACTGCATGGTTCTTTAACCACTCAAAACAAATACAGAAGTACACTATGTGAAAAGCCAAACAAAAGAAAGCAAATCACCTCCTCTTCTTCAAGTGATCCAAGATAGAAAATTAACACAGAATGTTCCCTCAGGTTATTATGGAACCAAACAGGAAAAAGCTTTGGCATTACACATCCATTTGGAACATGTACAAATTAATATGAAATACAAACGAATTATTAAAGTTGGTAACAATAGTTCACTAAACAAAGATGAAAAATACCCTCAGTGCCCCCCACCCAAACACTCCAGTGGTGAGGGACAAACACACAATTAGACTACTATTCAAGTATGTACAAGGTTCTACAGAAAAACAAAATAAAGATTTCATCTAAGGCAGCCAGAAAGGGGGCCCAAAGAGAGTAACACTTCAGCTTGATCTTGAAGAATTGCTAAGATAAATCTGCCAATTTTGAGACAAGCAAGGGTTCCAGGGAAAAAAGTACATAAAAGAGGCAGAGGCATGGAAGAGCAGGCATATGAGTAGCAAGGTATATGGAGAAAGGGATGATGATTATGTGCTTAGACTCTAGAACCAGAGACTGGTCAACCCTCAGATATGCCATTAGTCCCTGTCTCATGTGGAAAGTTTTCTTGTGTGTATCTGTTTTGAAAACCACATGAGATAAAAGTTTACATATAAAGCCTTGGCACAATGCTGGCACACAGGCCTTAAATGACCAACCAGTTCTGGAGTTTAGACTGTTCTAAAGGGAAGCAGAAAGAGCATGATTAGATCTGTACTTTAGAATCTAAATCCTCAAGTTGACTGTGTCTACATACAAGGTGAATGAGTCAGACAAGAGATAGGAAAGAAATTTAAAAAGAAACTTCTTAAAAACAAAATCTAACCTAAACTATACAAGGTAACTTAAAATATTTGTTACAATACCTAGAAAACTCCTAAATAGCTATCCTAAGAAAGTATTTTCCTAAGGAAGCTATCCTAAGGAAGCATTTGTATACACAATATATATACAACATAGTATATAAGCTGTAAACTATTTGAAATGACCAAAAGAAAGAAACCATCTAGATGCCCACTACAAAGAGAAGGATTAAATCAATTACAGTACATCCATGCTACCAGTTAACAAGAATAAGACAGACCTCTGAAAAATATATCCAAGATGACACGATAAAAATAAGCTACAGAATAAATACTTATACCATGATTCTTGCTGTACAGGGAAAACACAAACAAACCTAAACATATACTTATAAACACAAAGAAATGGTCTTGAATACTACCTTCCAAATGGATTATTCCTGATTTAAAAAGTGGCTATTTCTGGGAAGGGAGGTGTGTGAGATATCAAGGGAGAGTTTAATATTATCACTTCATTTTTTCACTTTGTATTTAAAACAAAGTATTTTAACATGAGAATGTATTTATGTATTACTCATGTAATTTAAATAATTTTTTAAGATGAGGAAACAGGATGCTGGGTATGTAGAACTCTAGACACCTGTCTTTTCACACCACTCAGCCTCTCCATCCTCACCCATTACCTTCTAATAAGACTTTTAGAGCAATGTCATGAAAGACATGGCCTGCTGCTGCTGCTAAGTCGCGTCAGTTGTGTTCAACTCTGTGCGACCCCACAGACGGCAGCCCATCAGGCTCCCCTGTCCCTGGGATTCCCCAGGCAAGAACACTGAAGGGGGTTGCCATTTCCTTCTCCAATGCATGAAAGTGAAAAGTGAAAGTGAAGTCGCTCAGTCGTGTCCGACCCTCAGCGACCCCATGGACTGTAGCCTACCAGGCGCCTCTGTCCATGGGATTTTCCAGGCAAGAGTACTGGAGTGGAGGACATGGCCTGGATTAACACAATTAGATCTGTACTTTAGAACCTAAATCCTCAACTTGAGGATTTAAACTTCTCAGACTTTCTGTCTGAGAAGCAGACAGAACTGTAGAGAAAGATTTTCTTAGAAATATGCACTATTGCACGTGCAGACTGAAGAGGGTCATTTCTAAATCATTCCTTCCCATCCACCCAGACGAGGCCATTTCTAAAGCTGAAAAACAAAATCTCTCAAATACAGATATAATGTTTTCTGAAATGGAATACATCAACATTGTTTCAGGCTTAAGTCAATATGTAATATACATAAAGTAATATACGATCACATGTTGGGGTGGGCTGGTTTATTTACAAAGCAAACAAGTCCTACAAAACCACTATTCACCTGATCTTTCTTCTTCAGTTCTTCAACTTGTCGGAGCTGTTCAGAAGTTAGCACAATTTCCATTCGCTGCATGTCCCTCATCAGCAAACGTTGAGACTCCAGGAACTGGTCATTGGCCTTCTGCCATGTGTGTTTCAACTGGTTGTGTTGTTGTCGCTCTTGCTCCAAGAGATGGCAAACTGTTTAGGAATCCCCCAATTAAAAACACTGAATTTCAATGGTAGGCAATTTCTTTAACATTGGCCTAACCAAGCCAGGTCTGGCCAAATGTCTTCCAGCCTGGGATTCTGTCTCTTGACAAGAACCCAGAGTAAACTGCCATAAATCAAGGCAGCTGTCCCCACACCACTCCTCTAAGTAGAGTCTCTCAGAGTGTGTTCCTAGGAAGAGGAACATGTGAAAAAAGATTTCTGTGCTCAGTAAGTTTCAGAAACTTTGGGTTAAAAACTTTTTTTTTTTAATGAAAATTTCTTTATTGCAGGACTTTGAACTCAAGGTCTTAAGTATATCTATGTTCCCTTATAAGGTGATACATAATACAATACCTCCCAAATTTATTTTACCAAAAAGTCCTTTCCACAATGCCACTCACATAACAAATGTTCTAGGAAATACATTTTGGGAAATATTGCTCTTACAGCCAAATGCACAGTCACCACTCCTAATACATTCTGAATAAACTTGTTATCCAGGAATCCTTCTTGAGCCCATTTAGTTTGACCTCTAAGGCTGAGTCAAAGAATCTTTGTAAATGCTTCTGTTATCAACATTCATCAGCTCAGCCACCTTCAGAAAAAGGAGTAGACGGTATCACCTATCAGCCTATCCACCCAGTCATCCAAGCCAGAAACCTGAAAGACCACTCATGCTTCTGACTTCTCCTCACATTCAACTGTAACATTCAACTGTGACAGAGGCCTATAATAAGGCTACCTCCTGTTCAATATGACAGACATCTTCTGCCTTCTGCCTTGGATTTAGGACACAGACAACTACAACAGGGGTCCCTCCATTACTCTTCCTGCCACTTGTCTGGACCTCTCTATCTTACCCTCCACACTGCTGTAAAACTTAACTCTCTAGAAGGTAAAATTTACAACCCTTCAGAAAAGCCAGATAGAGAAGACACAAAATTGCTGCTTAATTTTTACCTATCTTCTTTTAATGTAAATACTGTTTTTTGGTATGGCTGTTTCAGTAGAAATCACTCTATCCCTTTACTCCTTTTAGTGAAACTTCTCAGACACTTTCCCAGGCATATTAGGAAGGTTTGGTAGTCTTGCACTATTGCTGGAAGGGGTTGGGACATATAGGTTAAACAGAAATTCCTATTTCTTTTGGACACTGTTTCAGAGTTTGAGTGTCTTTTTGACAGCAGCAGCACTTTTGAAAAGCATTTTCTGAAAGCCAAAGACTCAAATTTTAGATTAATTTAATAACATTTTATAAAATAATTCTGTAAGTTTATACAATTTCAGTATCCCCACTATTTTGCGATAAAAAACCCAATTTCCATGAATTTTTTATGAAAGAATTGTATTTTCCATGACCACAGTCCTAAATTTTCACATTAAAACATGTTACTAGTATAAGATGCAACAAGTATAAGATTTTAAGAACTCCATTTACATTTAGATAAAAATTTAGATTTTTATTTTCACTAACCTCTAACTGAAATTTAGCATTTCCTTCGATTATAAAATATAGGCAACAAACCACAGTAAGTGTAACAATACCCATGAATTGGTCACCAACAAAAGTCATAGATACTTCTGTATCTTAGTACAGTTGTTGCAGATATCTCATTATTTATGCTCATCACACTTCAAAGTTACAGTAGTTATTGGACCTGGTACTGACCTTGTTATTTAATGTACTGATAAAACAGTACATTTATTACTATACCATAAGTTTGCAGTTATTTATATTTTCCTGTTTTAAAATATAATTAATTTCTTTTATAATTCTATATATTTTATGTATTAAAAACATTATTCTGAGAGGGCTTCACAAGACTGCCAAAGGAGTCTGTAACACAAAAAGTTTAAGAATCTCAGGTATATAAGATTCATTAGAAGAATTAAAGACAAATGTATATTTTAATGGGAAAGGATAAGCCTATTTCTCCTATCCTGAAAAAAGAGTCAATTTCTGCATCACTCTGCTACTAGGTTAGCAAAATAAAAATTATCTCTTATAAACAGGGGTGTTAGTTAAGAACACCAGAATATACCACCTGCCCTCTCTGTCCCATTTTCACTTTTGCTAATTCGTCTCCATCAAAATAGGTCTGGGGCAAAGCAGTTTAAGCAGAAATTTCCTATTCGCTGTCTGCCCAGAGCTTATGACCTGTGAGTTCTTACTGGGGTCCTGGAGAAACAAGAAGCCACCAAAAATCCAAATACCTTTTCAAACCAACTGTAAAGCTTAAACTGAATCACTAACATGTTGGACTGGCATTTTGGAATTTGTTATTGTTATAAATCAATACCAATTTTACTTACACAGTTCTCTTAGAGACTGAGATTAAAAATATATAAAGTGTATATATATATATTTACCTTCATGCAATTCTTTCCGAAGTTTCTCAGCATCTTCCTGTAAAACGGATTTCTGAGTATTCAAAACAGCTACGTACATCTCTAGATCAGTCCTACAAGATTTCTCAGCTTCCAGATAATGATTCAGCTCTTTCACCTGAAAAAGATGCAATTCTATTAAACTAAAACTTCCAACAGTTTCTACCTTAAGCATAATGTTCTGGAGGTGTCTTAAAAGAAAATTACATTTATATTTACATATATTTAAATTTACCACCAAGTTTACAAAACAAACACATACTTACTATAGAAAACTACGAAAATAATATTTTCCCAGCTCAGTCGTGTCTGACTGTTTGCGACCCCATGGACTATACAGTCCATGGAGTTCTCCAGGCCAGAACACTGGAGTAGGTAGCTGTTCCCTTCTCCAGGGGATCTTCCCAACCCAGGGATCGAACCCAGGTGTCCCACATTGCAGGAGGATTCTTTACCAGTTGAGCCACCAGGGAAGCCCAAGAATATTGGAGTGGGTAGCCTATCCTTTCTCCAGCAGATCTTCCTGACCCAGGAATTGAACCAGGGTCTCCTGCATTGCAGGAGTATTCTTCACCAACTGAGCTACCAGGGAAGCCCAGGAAAATAACATAATTGACAACAATTAATAGTAGGCATTATCCATAATCATCACCAAAGTCAATATGCAATTGAGATTACACATAACATCTTTGTACCTAGCTTTTAAAAAGGTGGTTCCAATCTCTGCTTCCTGAGCAATACACACATGTGCTCATTTTATCACATACTCAATGAACCCAGGTTACTGTGGTTTTATTTTTTACTTTTGTTGTTTTTAATCAGTATATTTCCTAAATATAAAAATGGTGTCATACTCTTGTAAATTTGCTTTTCTTTAATTTCTGGCGAGGTAATTCTAGATGCCTTAAATTTACAAAAAGGAGACATTTTCATAGGCATAAATTCATGAAAAGAAAAAAGGGGAAGTCATGATGGAAAAAATAAACTCATACCATAATAAACAGACACTTGAAGGCAAGTACAGAGTACTTTTAAAAATCACATCTTAAGTGTCTTATTTCTATTAAATAATTAACTATAATATTCAAGTATTAACAATATAGCCTAATATCTTAAACAATATCAATAACCAAAATAAATTGTAATCTTGCCCCAGATAAGAATCACTTGCTCTTCCCTTCCTTACAAATTGTCCATCCTAAATTTTGGCTATGTAACTTTTACCTTTTTCAAATGGTTATGTCTCATTTCACTTTCAAGGTCATATTTATGCCTTTTATTTTCCCATTTCTCCAACTTGAAATAGCTGGCTGACCTGTTTTCAGTAATCTTCACTTCACGGACTAAATGATTATTTAAGCTGCCATCTGACGCTTTGCTGAAGGCTGTCAGCCAATCAGAAACGCACTAACCACGCATGACAAAGGGCTGATCTGTCATCAGGTACTTTGCCTATCACCTGGAGAGGTGGTAATTCAGTTGAGGGTAAAGGAAATGCAGTATGTCCAATATGTTACTGCTTTCCCATTTAAAAAAAATCAGTTTCACCGCTTTCTTTCCACTTGCTATGCTTCATTTCTTTACCGTGTCTTCCTGTATCATCTAGGACCACATAAGCAGTCTGAACAAAATCACTGAGCACGAGTTTCCTCATATTGCTCCTATCATTAACAGTAAGGTTGCTAAACATTCACCATGATGTTTGAGGTTTGCTGAAGGTTTAATAAACAGCCCTTTATTTATTGTTACAGGGTGTTTAAATTTATCAAATGCCTTTCTCAATCTAAGATGAATATATTACATTTCTCCTATCATCTCTTTATGTGGTACACAAAAATAATAGATTTCTGGTGATATATCATCCTAAATTACTGGAAAGATCTCCCCTGCTTTTTTTTCTGGCCACACACTGCACCAGGTGGCATGTGGAATCTTAGTTCCCTGACTAGGGATCAAACCTGTGTCCCCAGCATCAGGAACACAATTTTATCCACCAGACTACCAGGGAAGCCCCAGGACAATCCCTTTTTGATCATGATGTCCTTTTTGCTTTTTTTTTTTTTTAGTTACTCTGCTGAAATTTTGTTTCTGTATTCCTAAATGAGATAGATCTACAACTTTTTGTTAATACTTTTTAGTGAGTTTGTTTACAATAAAGTTATATAAATCTCATAAAATGAATTGAGAGCTTTCCCTCTTTTTCTATTCTCTAACACAGTTGGTAAAATATAAGGATTCTTTTTCTGAGAGGTTTGAAAAAACTGGTCTGCAAAACTAATTGAGTCTTATGTCTTTTGGAGGAAAGGAAACAGGAGAAAAGGAGATTCCAACTATAAATTCACTTTCTTTAATAGGTATTAACTACATCAGCTCAGTTCAGTTCAGTCGCTCAGTCGTGTCCGACTCTTTGCGACCCCATGAATCGCAGCACGCCAGGCCTCCCTGTCCATCACCAACTCCCGGAGTTCACTCAGACTCACGTCCATCGAGTCAGTGATGCCATCCAGCCATCGCATCCTCTGTCGTCCCCTTCTCCTCCTGCCCCCAATCCCTCCCAGCATCAGAGTCTTTTCCAATGAGTCAACTCTTCACATGAGGTGGCCAAAGTACTGGACTTTCAGCTTTAGCATCAGTCCTTCCAAAGAACACCCAGGACTGATCTCCTTCAGAATGGACTGGTTGGATCTCCATGCAGTCCAAGGGACTCTCAAGAGTCTTCTCCAACACCACAGTTCGGCGCTCAGCTTTCTTCACAGTCCAACTCTCACATCCACACATGACCACAGGAAAAACCATAGCCTTAACTAGACGGACCTTTGTTGGCAAAGTAATGTCTCTGCTTTTGAATATGCTATCTAGGTTGGTCATAACTTTCCTTCCAAGGAGTAAGCGTCTTTTAATTTCATGGCTGCAGTCACCATCGGCAGTGATTTTGGAACCCAAAAAAATACAGTCTGACACTGTTTCCACTGTTTCCCCATCTATTTGCCATGAAGTGATGAGACCAGATGCCATGATCTTCGTTTTCTGAATGTTGAGCTTTAAGCCAACTTTTTCACTCTCCACTTTCACTTTCATCAAGAGGCTCTTTAGTTCCTCTTCACTTTCTGCCATAAGGGTGGTGTCATCTGCATATCTGAGGTTATTGATATTTCTCCCGGCAATCTTGATTCCAGCTTGTGTTTCTTCCAGCCCAGCGTTTCTCATGATGTACTCTGCATAGAAGTTAAATAAACAGGGTGACAATATACAGCCTTGACGTACTCCTTTTCCTATTTGGAACCAGTCTGTTGTTCCATGTCCAGTTTTAACTGTTGCTTCCTGACCTGTATATAGGTTCTCAAGAGGCAGGTCAGGTGGTCTGGTATTCCCATCTCTTTCAGAATTTTCCACAGTTTATTGTGATCCACAAAGTCAAAGGCTTTGGCATAGTCAATAAAGCAGAAATAGATGTTTTTCTGGAACTCTCTTGCTTTCTCGATGATCCAGCAGATGTTGGCAATTTGATCTCTGGTTCCTCTGCCTTTTCTAAAACCAGCTTGAACATCTGGAAGTTCATGGTTTACATATTGCTAAAGCCTGGTTTGGAGAATTTTGAGCATTACTTTGCTAGCATGTGGGATGAGTGCAATTGTGCGGTAGTTTGAGCATTCTTTGGCATTGCCTTTCTTTGGGATTGGAATGAAAACTGACCTTTTCCACTCTATTATACCTTGAGACAATACTGGCTAATTCTTATAAGAAAATTTTTATCAATCTTATTTCATTTCAAATTTATTGCTGTGACATTGCTCATAGTATTTATTTTTTTTAAGTCTCGACTGATTTGTAGTTATTTCCCTGCTTCATTTCTAATGGTTTAAGTCTTTTTGTCTTTTTTTCCTGATTAGTCTTATCAGGTTGACAAGTTTTTCCATTTTCCTATTTGTTTTTCCATTTTCTTTCCATTATATTTACATTCTCAATTTTCCCTTTGCTTTTCTATTTCACTAGTTTCTGCTCTTATCTGCATTACTTCCTTCCATTCATACTGTTTGTACTATTGTTCTTTTTTTTAGATTCTTAAGTAAAAAATCAAATCACTCTAAATATTTTACAATTCGTTTTCCCATATGAGTTATTTTCATTTCCAGACATTTTACCTTAACTATATTTTATTGTAAATAATTAATAACCCATGGTCAGAGATTTGGATTTGCATAACACATCTTCAAAATAAAATGACTCTTTCTTTGTGACAATGAAAAGTATAATGTACCTAAAAATAACAATACTTTATTCCATGCACTATCTTCTTAAACTACTATGCTCTACTACTGTATGAAATAGTCTCTCTAAGGACAGGATTCTGTGTCTCTCACATCTAAATTACTAACCAAGCTGCTTAAAACTCCCATATCCCTACTATTTTTTTCTGCTTACACTATCATTTGCTTAAGGACAATTTAAATCGTTTACTATGATTGTGAATAATTCTTTTAATTGTCACTTTTTAGTCACATATTTCAAAGCTATGTAAATGCATTCAAGCGTATGATTGTTATATCTTATTGATGGATTATAAATTAGAAAGGGTCCCTCTTTATCTCTATTAATTATTTTTTCCTTTCATCCTGCTTCATAAATACTGTATCAACTTTCTTTTGATTAGAATTTACGAGGCATAGCTTTAAATATCTCTTTTTTTCAATACTACCTTGTAGTTTTATTTTAGGTATGTCTCTTACAAACAATATAAATTTATATTACATTATAAATTTAAAATCCAGTCTCTTTTAGTAGGTAATTATCAGCTTACATTTACTAGAATTACTGATACTGAAATACACCCATTTCTACACTCCTACATTTTTTTCTATACTCCTATATAGTGCTTTTGATTACTACCTCTAAATTTTTTCTTTCCTACTTTTTAAATTAATTATTAAAATGTTTGACAATTCCTTCTCCCATGAGTTAATTTTTCTCATTTTCAGACATTTTACCTTCACTACATTTTATTGTAAATAATTAATAACCTGTGGACAGAGATTTGGATCTGCATATCAACAAATCTTATTTTTTTTTCTATTTGGCCTTTATAGCCAACAAATCCAGCTGCACTACAGCTACATAATTTCTAAAAGACTGATTCTGGGGCTGATGTCAGGAAACAAAGTCACCTTTGAACAACTTATTTTCCTTCAAAGCGAATGATACTCATTTTGATAGGAAGATAAACAGTGACTACATAATGAAGCAGCACAAGCAACACTACTGTCATTATTTTAAATATCCATAAAGGCAAAATCATCTCCAAGCATTTTCTTGAATTTTAAAGAAAGCAAAATTCTGACAATGCATAGTCTAAATTACAGTTTTTACTCCCTCGGTATTCTAATTTTGCTCAAAGCATAAGGGTAGAACTTTGGTTCCAAGCAAATGGATTACAACTTTTCACAACCTTTGAGGCCTCCAGCTCTTTAATCTTGTCTTCAGCCTCTGTCAGTTTATCTTTCAAAGCTGCAATTTCCTTCTCCATAGGCATCACAACAGACCGAAGTTTTTCAGCATCCTCTTGGGCCTGTTGAAGAGAATTAAATGTCACAATTTACCAATTTATCACTTTTCTAAGAAATAATAGGTCTAGCAGACACTGTATGAGCACTCACAAAACTGAACTCTGTCTTACTCTTACATGCTGCATTACTTTGAATGTCAAGTCATAATCACAGCTTTATCAAGTATTTCATTTAGAATTCAGGAATAAGCAGGAAAATGGATTCACTATGACAAACTTGAATTTTTTGTTTGTTTATTTTGGAAAGTAAAAGCAGGTTTATTTAAATAGATTATACATTCCACAGACAAAATGTGGTCATCTCAGAAAATGAGAGCAACCACAAATGTGACTTTTTAACTAGCTGAGTAACTGAGATGAAAATATATATATAAAAACGCATATAATAAATACTTTAATTTTTGTAATTCTGGTTATGAAATTTAAAAAATCATAACCTCTTACAAATACAGAAAGGACTAATTTTATAACATAAAAATAGAGCATTTATTTCCTAAAATATTAGAAAATTATGTTTCTATAAAAGGGCTTCAACCTAAATTTTTAAACAGAATATTTATCATTTTACTTTTGACATCTAAATGAAACAAACTCAAAGAATAACCCCTAAAGCTATGGTGTTTACCATTCTTCATTCTCAAAAACACAGATTAAAAGCAAACATCCATAAACTAATAAATTGGTAAGAAATTTAATTTTCACTTTATACACACACGTATATTTATACAGAAACAAAGACCGACTCAAAAAGTTCACTTTTTCCCTTCTAGTGAAAATGAAAATTAATCTTATTCACTGAATTTAAACCAACCCAGGCTTCCTAAAATGCTTGAGATAGGGAAAATATTATCTATGCAGAAATGTGAGTGAAGATTAAAAAAAACAACTGATATCTCTCAAAAAAGAGTGACATACTTTGTTTCCCAGTGCTTGCAAAGTCATTTCATCATTTATTTTATTTTGAACTAAGTCCTGTTAGGAAAAGACATGTGAGCTTAAAATATCTTCAGTCAAGGCTAATTTGGGATGTTTATAGAGGTCTGCTGATAAAAATCACCAGGGGAAAAAAAGGAGAAAAGCAACAAAGAATTTAATACAGATTGAGTCTTTTATTAATGCAAAGATGACCTCACAATTCCAAGCGACACATATCAAAAAAAGAAACTTTTAAAGATGACTTTTTTAAATGACAGAAAGGTTATTAGAAACAAATCTAAGACACTATCACAGTCAACAAAAAACTAAGAGTCATGACTGAATGTAATATGGTATCCTGGATGTGATTTTGAAACAGAAAAAAGGACTTGGGTAAAAACTAATGAAATCTGAATACAAAGAAAAGGACTTTAGTTAAAAATAATCAATATAGATTTATTAACTGTGACAAATGTACCATACTAATATTAAGATGTTAACAAGGGAAACTGGGAGTGAAGGATATGGGAACTCTAGTATTTTCAATTTTTTTATAAATCAAAAACTGTTCTAAAAAATAAAGTTTATCTTAAAAAATAAAAAAAATTTTAAAAAGGATAAAAAGTGGACTGTGGAAATCCTGATTATGAATATACTGTTGTTGTTACTGTTTAGTTGCTAAGTCATGTTCGACTCTTTCATGACCCCGTGGACTGTAGCCCACTAGGCTCCTCTGTCCATGGGATTTCCCAGGCAAGAATACTGGAGTGGGTTGCCATTTCCTTCTCCAGGGGATTTTTTTGACCCAGGGATCAAATCCACATCTCTTGCATTGGCAGGCGGATTGTTTACCACGGAGCCACCAGGGATGTCTCTTATTAATACAATAGAAGAATGAAGAAGAAAACTGTCCTCATGTGAATGGTACTGTGGCTCAGAATAAAATATCTAATCATAGCATTAACTATGAATTCATCTCAAAAGACTTGAGAGAACTAAAGACTGTCTACTGTGGCTAACTATGGTAGATGACTAACTGACTAGTGATCGTGAGACATTGTTAGAGCCTCATGAAGAAGCTGAACTACAATCTTCTCCTGAAATAAGACAATGCAAATAACTATTCCTCAAGGTTCAGGCTTTTGTTCTGGGTGTTGGGTTCTCATATGATTTTTACATTATAAAAAAAATTAAATAAACTTCTAAATACATAAAAGCAGTCCTTGTATGAATGAAGATTATGGCTAATTCAACTGAAAATAAAAAATCAAATTCTAATTACTATCTTATATGTGATTTCAAATATACATATGTATATAAATTAAGAAAGCAAAAGTTTCTATAATGGTCTACATGGGAAAAGAATCTTAAATTTAAAAAGTGGATATCTGAATGTGCAGAACTGATTCACTCTACTCTACACCTGAAACTAATACAACATTGTAAATCAACGATATACCAATAAAAAATTTTTTTAATTGAAAAATAAAAGTTTACATAATCAAACTGGCCAAAAAGCTTTTTAAGTTTTCTCAATGATAAAATATTCCAACTTCTATTTTAGTTGCTCTATTTTCAGGCATCTACAGTAAAAATGTTCAAGCATAATATGCAGTACATACATCACACTGGAACCACAGTATATTGAGAAAGAAGGAAAACTTAACACCTGTTCTCAAGCTTCAGTTGAGACGAAGCAACAACACTCATTCAAGTAATATTTACTGAGCACCTATGAGCGAGACACTACCCTAAGCATTTAGGATACACAATAAACAAAGACGCCTACCCTCATGAAGCTCACGTTCTAGTGAGGAAGAAAACGCAGCAGACAGTAAACATACCAAATAGGAGAACTCTGTGTACATTATAAGGAAATAAGTGCAATAGACGGAGAAGGCAATGGCACCCCACTCCAGTACTCTTGCCTGGAAAATCCCACAGACGGAGGAGCCTGGTAGGCTGCAGTCCATGGGGTCGCTAAGAGTCGGACACGACTGAGCGACTTCACTTTCACTTTTCCCTTTCATGCATTGGAGAAGGAAATGGCAACCCACTCCAGTGTTCTTGCCTGGAGAATCCCAGAGGATGGGGGAGCCTCGTGGGCTGCCATCTATGGGGTTGCACAGAGTCGGACATGACTGAAGCGACTTAGCAGCAGCAGCAGGTGCAATAGAAAAAGAAAAATCAGAATAAGATCCGAGCAAGTTGTGGTAGGTGGGGGGAGGGAGATGGGCAGGTTGCAATGTCAAATGGGGTGGTAAGCACAGGCCTCATGAGATGGAAGCAAGGTGAGAGAGTTACCCATACATAAATGTGGGGGAAGGTCATCAAATTATTTAGTACTCCTTTTAGGTCTGTGCCCAAATAATTTCTCTAACAGAACAAAACAGTAAAACTTCTATTACTGTAACAATATTAGTTAAAGCATTACCACAAACATATTTGGATTCAAATATTTCTACAGATGAATACATTCCTCCATACCTTTTTCATTTCATTTTCTAAATTTTCCTCCTCTTGACCTTCAGACAGCCTTCTCCTTAAATCAGCTATTTCCCTCTCTGCAGATTCTCGATACTGTGCCCACTGTGTTCGCTCCTGCTCCAGCCTAAGGTGGAACTGGTGCTCATAGTCACGAACTGTTTCTACAAAACATCACCAAATATTTCATGTCTAAGCATTCTGGAAAAAATGAGCTGGCACACTAAAATTTTAAAAGTAGTTATATAAAGAAGGTAAGCAAGCCTAGTTTCTGGAAATCTTTTAATTCACTAAAAACACTAAACTAACATTTCCAGTTCTTACTACACATAGAAGTTTTCCTAAGGACTTTAAATCATCTCTAATCTTCAGAATAAACCTGTGCCACATATTATTTTATAGATGAGAAAAAGCTTAGGAAAGGTTAAATACTCTGGCCAATGTCTCATAACTAGAAAGAAACAGAGCTAGAATTCAAACCTAAGACCAAGTCTAAAATCTATGTTCTTAGATAAAACTCTCTGACTCCCAGGACAAACATAACATGTTGCTCCAATACAACTACATATATGAAACTGTGAGAAAAGGGACATAATGTTTTACTATAACCCAAGATTCTAAAGTGAGACACAAATTCTATAGTCTTTATAAAATGACTATCTTCAATACAATCCTAAAACGTGATAAACACTGCTGGTTGTCCATTAATTTCCACTCTTTTTTCTTTCTTACTAATAAAACCCCAAATTTGATCCAGAAATCAATGGCCCAATTTAAAATCTAGAATTTCTAGATGTCTTGGTAGTTATGTATAAGCAGAAACCTCTATAAACTGAGTGGGGGCAGGGGGGACAAGGGGGAAATATGCTGAAGATTTCTCGAAAATTTTTGCTTTACTGAGGTGGACTGGAGGAGCAATTATTTTTTCAGCCTCAAAGTAAAATGAAGTTGAAAACGACATGCTAAGGATGAAGAAAGAGAAGAACTGAAGGAGCCTAGGACACTGATGACATCAGGAACCATTGTACCCAGCCCTCGATTACCTACCTATGAACTTCTCCTGTGAGAAAATGAACTCTTATTTGGGCAAGCTGCTATGGTTGGTTGTAACATGAGGTTCAGAGTAATCCCTAGATGACAGCCAAACACTCAGAAGCAGTGCTAGTCTTACTTGCCTTTTTATAAAGAGTACTAAGGCAACAATGACACATAACTGCAAAGACAGGGAAAAAAGTAACCACTATTTCACATTTATATTATTAACTAAACTAATTCCAGGAACCCAAAGATTCAGGAGGCAGCTTATTTTATTATCATTTTTTCAGAAATGCAAGAAGTAATTAAGTATGGGACGTCCCAGGTGGCGCTAACAGCTGATAGAGATTAAACCACTACTTTTCCTTTAGATCTACAGTCACCAGCAAGAAGCTCATAAAACCTATTCTAACTCATGGGCCACTCTACCTCACAGACTAAGTGAAAATTTCACATAAAAATCCAAATTTTTCTTTAAAATGTAAAAATATGGCAACACTGGATGTGATGGAACTATAAATAGTAACTTCACTCTTTGCATGGGAGGTCTCTCCAGTTCAGCACGTTTCCTGTGCCCACACAGCTTCTTTCATTGATATTACTGGCCTGTCTCCTATAAGAAAATCTGTTTTGAAGCCCTGCTTTAAATCTTATAATGAACTACAGTTTTCATTTATAACATGCTCATCATAATTCTCCATCATTAAATTTGTTAAAGATACAGATGATATATTCGTTTATGATTTCATTGGCTTCCCTTTTATTTTGAATACGACAGTACATCTTAGAAACAGTAATACATAAAGCCACAAATGAAACTCAGGATATATTTTAAGACCTTCTACAAATGTTCTCAGTCATCAGAATCAGTTATCTTAGAAAATCATAAAATAAAATTGTCTTTATCTTTACCTTTCATAACAGCCTGAAGTGAAGCAACTTCTTCTCTCCACTGTCTCTTCACCTCATCTATAGCTTCTTGCTTGGTATTCTCAGACACCGTGGCAATGGCCTTGATGTTTTCCATCTCTGCTTGGGCTTCCCACAACTGTGTCCGAAGATGTCCCAAATCATCTTGTGCAGCTTGTAAAACTGCATTTTGCCTCTTCAGATCCTCTGGGGCAAAAAAGTAAAAGACTTTCCATTAATGAAAAGTTCACCTTTATCAGGCTGACATTCCAACAAAGAAATAAGGCATTAAGTTTATAATGTTAACATTCCAATGAAGAAATTAAGCATTACATTTTTAAATGTTGACTCAGGAAATGAAATCATTTTAATAATTGAGGTAAGATATAAAGTATGCTGGGTTTCACAAATCAATTAATTATTAACTATGTAACCAAAGAGCAATTAAAGCCATACTTTTAGAGCTAAACTGAGGCTCTTCCACTTACTGGCTCAATAAACTTATTTAAACTCTAGCCTCAATTTCCACATCTACAAAACTGGAATAAAAATAACCACCTCAGAAAGTTGTTGTAATGGTAAAACAATTTACTGAAACACAATTCAAGAAATGGTTGAGGACTTTCCTGGTGGAAAAGAGAAATGAAAGCCAGGGTACATGGCAGTTACTAAGTTAAGGCTTTTTTAAAGTTGGGATAAATTTTCAGCACCCCTTTACTACAATTCCCTTGTGGCTCAGCTGGTAAAGAAACCACCTGCAATGCGGAAGACCTGGGTTCGACCCTTGGATTGGGAAGATTCCCTGGTGAATGGAATGGCTACCCACTCCAGTATTCTGGCCTGGATAATTCCACGGACTGCATATAGTTCATGGAGTCATAAACAGACATGATTGAGCGACTTTCATTTACTACATCTTAAATATAAAGTTGATCTGATGTGCCTACTACACGATTTAAGCCTAAATAGCACAAATGTTTGGAGAAGGCAATGGCAACCCACTCCAGTACTCTTCCCTGGAAAATCCCATGGGTGGAGGAGCCTGGTAGGCTGCAGTCCATGGGGTCGCTAAGAGTTGGACACGACTGAACAACTTCCCTTTCACTTTTCACTTTCATGCATTGGAGAAGGAAATGGCAACCCACTCCAGTGTTCTTGCCTGGAGAATTCCGGGGATGGAGGAGGCTGGTGGGCTGCCGTCTATGGGGTCACACAGAGTCGGACATGACTGAAGTGACTTAGCAGCAGCAGCAGCAGCACAATTGTTTGCCCAAACTGACTTCAAAAAAAGATGAACAACAGTATACATGGGTGTTCTGTTTTCTTACACCAAACTACTTTTTCATCTTTTTAAAGTCCTTGTCTGTATCATGGATAGAAAATGGTGAGTCTTCATCTATAGTTCCCTATTAACAGAGATGTTGAACATCTTTTCATATATTTATTAGTGATGTATTTCCTCTTTGGTGATATCTTTTACCTGTGATTCTGATGAATTTTTCTTCTAATTTGGGATAATATTTTACATACACTGGATATTACTCCTATTTTATCTTACAAAACTTTTCCCAGTCTGCTGTTGTTTGTCTCAACTTTTTTTTTTTTTATGTCTTTTGCCATCTAAATGTTATAAAAAATATTTATGCAGAAGACCTTTTCATCTTTGCAAAATCATCAATTGCCTTTACAGAGCACAATAACTACCTCAACCAGTGGAAAAATAATTTAAGATCTAAGACTACCACTAACCTGCTGTGTAACTTTAAGGGAAGCACACGGCCCTCAAGCCAGAATAACAGGAACACTTGTCTGCATAAACGTCTAAGTACTTGAAGAAATCAAATAGATATATCAATTATAGAACTTTTAAATGTTGTAAAGATATTCAACATTATCAAACAACCATAAGAATTGACTAACAATTTGGTAGTTCATGTAACAGGAAAAAAACTAGTCATACTAATTTTAAGTGAAGTCATTTAAGAAATCTGTACTCTCTCAACATCAGTTTTACATTATTTTGTCACCACTATTAAAATATTTTGAAACATTAGCCAGAGGCAGATATAAGAACATTAGCTGCAGAAAGTAACTATCTAAAGTATCTTGAAGGCAAGCTGGATATCTAAGAAACAGTGGTAGGTGTGTGACTGGGAATGACCCAGAAACTTGAGTAAAGACATAAACACGTGAAACCACTGAAGGTGTGTGTATGTGGGTGTGTATATCAATGCTCTCTTCTAAGTGCTATTTCATAAAATGTGAAATAAAAAGCATTACTTCTGGAATAGCTTATTAATTTCTGAGAAATTAATACAATTCTGTCAAGGCTCCAGTTGATATACCTAACACCTCTTCATGCTAATTATCCCCGCTACTTCTGACTTACCGAAAATTACACAGGGCTATTCACTACCAAGTTATCACTCTGAATAGAAAAACTTCAAATAAATACTAAACCTAAATACAAATTTTGACATGTTTCCTCATAGTTAAAAGCAGTGTAGAAATCCTGGAGGAAGAGTGGATCAAATTTCATTCCTGACTTACTTTGTAAATATTTACATAAGACACAGGTTATTTATTATATATGATATATAATATATACAGTAAGTAGATATGTATGTGTATAATTAAACCAGGAAACAAAGAGAACTTAAAAAAATTTTTGTAACAAAGCATTTCAAATACGGTAGCCAACAGCACAAGTTATTAATGAAGAACAATTTCTTTTGCATATATAATTATGAAGATTTTCAAACAAACTCAAAAGAGTATTGTATTACACCAATCTTCTACATACCTATCACCAATTATCAAGATTTGCCATTTATTTCAACTATCTTTTTTTTAAAGTAAGTCCCAGAAACTGTATTACATCATCTAACACACTACACATGCATCTCTAAAAACATGGGTACTTTCTTATAACAGTGTCACTGTCACACCTAACAACTACTTGATATAATCTTATACTCAATCTTAGTGAAATTTCTCCAAATGCCACAAAAATGTCTTTTTGAAAATTTGTTTGGATTAGGACCTAAACAAGACACTTCATTTGATGATACTAATACTTCATAAAAATATTTCATGGAAACAAGCATAAAGAATTCTCTAATGGATACCTATTACTTAGCTTAATAATTTTTTATATTATTGCTCCATCTGCTTCAATTTCTTTTTAACCTTAAGAAATAAAACATACAAATACACTATTCAGAGGTAACAATGATCAGGAATTTGGAGCTATTATTACCATGCATATTTTACACCTTTATGTTGCAGGTTTTTAAACCTTAATGCTCTTGTAACACAGTATTCTACTACAATTACCTCACATCTCTCAGTTTTTGAGACTGCTAATACATGCAACTACCTCATTCACTAATTGCAATACCACAATATGAATAGATCAGCTATCACAGTTCATGGGCATTCAGGTGTGAGCCAGGAATCTACTTTTTCTATACAGATCTTCCCCTTGTTCTAAACCCTTGCCCCAGTCTCCCCAATTTTATAATGCTATGTCATATATCAAATTTCCACATATATGAGGGTCTGATTATGAAGCCTCTATTCTATAAATATGGCCTATTTGTCTATTCTCACACCAATAATAAACTGTTTAATACAGCACTATTCATAACATTTAGCCTACTCTTACATATGCCTAACACTTCCCACAGTAAATAATTTTAAAAGCCTATCACAGTTTTGAATAAAGTGGAGGGACGGACCTGCCTTCCCAGGTATTAAAATGATCATTAAAGCCTTATGTATCAATCATTCAGACCCAGTCACCATACAGCCACAGGCAATCTTGTCCCAACCACCAGTTTGCATTCTACAACTTACTATTCTGAGGTAAGTACCAGATATTTTTTTTAACTAATAAACTTTATTTTTAACAGCAATGTTGGGTTCATAGCAAAACTGAGCAGAAAAGTACTGAGTTCCCATAAATGCCTTGCACCCTCAGGTACAACTTCCTGTACTGTTAACATCCCCCACAACAGCAGTACATTTATCACAATCTCTGGACTTACAATGGCACATCCTTGCCAGCTGAAGTCCACAGTTTACATTAGGATACTGTATGATAATATGTAGCCACCACTCTTTATCATACAGAAAAGTTTCACTGGCCTAAAAATCCTCTCTGTATTGCTTAGTCATTTCTCCTATCCTCCTAACCTCTGGCAACCACTTAGCTTTTTTTTTTTTTTAACTGTCTCCATAGTTTTGCCTTTTCCAGAAACTCACACACATTGTCATTTCAATTCCTCTATGAATTTTCATAACTTGAGTGCTCATTTCCTTTTCACACTGAATAATATTCCACTGTATCACAGTGTATCGGCTCATCTACTGAAGGACATTTGGGGGCTTCCACGTTTGGGCAATTATGAATAAAGTTGCTATAAACATCTCTGTGCTGGTTTTTCATGGATGTACATTTTCAATTCATTTAGGTAAATACCAAGGAGCAAAACAGCTGAATCATATGCTAAGAGTATGTTTAGTTTTATAAGAAACTGCCAAACTGTCTTCCAAAGTGGCTGCACCATTCTGCATTCCCATCAGTAATGAATCAAAGTTCCTGTGGCTCTACCTCAGTAGCTTTGGGTGTTGTGTTTTATATTTGAGCCATTTTAACAGGTGTGCAGTGATAGCTCATTGCTTTAATATATGCATAGACTTCTGCAACCATAACCACAATCAGCTTTGGAACATTTTAATCACCCCATAAAGAAATCCAGTACTCTTTATCACTTCCCCAATCCTCCAACTCTGCAGTTCCAGGCAACCACTAATCTACATTCTATCCCTCAGTTCAGTTGCTCAGTCATGTCTGACTCTTTGCAACCCCATGGACTGCAGCATGCCAGGCTTCCCTGCCTATCACCAACTCCCGGAGCTTGCTCAAACTCATGTCCATCAAGTCAGTGATGCCATCCAACCATCTCATCCTCTGTTGTCCCCTTCTCCTCCTGCCTTCAATCATGCCCCGCATCAGGGTCTTTCCCAGTGATTCTTCGCATGAGGTGGCCAAAGTATTGGAGTTTCAGCTTCAGTCCTTCCAAAAATATTCAGGACTGATCTCCTTTAGGATGGACTGGTTGGATCTCCTTGCAGTCCAAGGGACTCTCAAGAGTCTTCTCCAACACCACAGTTCAAAAGCATCAATTCTTCGGCGCTCAGCTTTCTTTATAGTCCAACTCTCACATCCATACATGACTACTGGAAAAACCAGAGCTTTGACTAGATGGACCTTTGCTGGTAACGTCATGTCTCTGTTTTTTAATATGCTGTCTAGGTTGGTCATAGCTTTTCTTCCAAGGAGCAAGCGTCTTTTAATTTCATGGCTGTAGTCACCATGTGATTTTGGAGTGATTTTAGAGCCCAAGAAAATAAAGTTTGTCAGTGTTTCCATTGTTTCCCCACCTATTTGCCATGAATTGATGGAACCGGATGCCATGATCTTCGTTTTTTGAATGCTGTTTTAAGCCAGCTTTTTCACTCTCCTCTTTCACTTTCATCCAGAGGCTCTTTAGTTTCTTTTCACTTTCTTTCTATCCCTATCACCTATTCTGAACATTTCATATAAGTGGAACCATACATACCTGTGATTAGCTTCTGTCACTTAGCATAATTTTTTTAAAGTTCATCTACGTTGTAATCTAAGTACTTCATTTTTTTTTTTATGGAGGAAAACAAAAACTATTTGTTAATTCACATATTAATTGGTGGATATCTGGGTTGTTTCTGACTTTTTGACTACTATGAATAATGCTGCTATGGAAATTCACATAGAAGTTTATGTATGGCTATGTTTTCCCTTCTCTTGTATAAACCTAGGAGTGGAATTGTTGGTTCAAATGGTAACTCTTATGTTTAACCATTTGAGAAACTGAAAGACTATTTTACAGTTACTAGACCATTTAACATTCCTGTGGCTCAGATGGTAAAGAAATCACCTGCAATGCAGGAGACTTGGGTTCGATCCCTGGGTTGGGAAGATCCCCTGGAGAAGGAAATGGCAACCCACTCCAGCATTCTTGCCTGGGAAATCCCATGGACAGAGGGGCCTGGCAGGCTATTGTCCATGGGCTCACAAAACAGGTGGACATGACTTAGTGACTAAACAACAACAAAGATAACTATCTACGGGGTTTTGTGATGCCCTTTATCACGTGGAAGTTTCCTTCTACTACTAGTCTGGAATTTTTATTCAACACCATAAAAGGGTGTTGAACTATGTCAAATGCTTTAGAGAAGATCATATTTTGTTTTTTATCCTAATAAAGTGGTACATTACATTAACTGATTCTCAGGTGCTGAACCAACTTTATACTGTTAAGATAAATACTGTTTAGTCATGCATGGAATTTTTTAAAATTTACTTATTTTTTAATTGAAGGATAATTGCTTTACAGAATTTTTATGTTTTCTGTCAAATCTCAACAAGAATCAGCCGTAAGTATACATATATCCCCTTCCTCTTGAACCTCCCTTCCTTCTCCTGCCCCATCCCACCCCTCTAGGTTGATACAGAGTCTCTGTTTTTAATTTCCTGAGACATACAGCAAATTCCCATTGGCTGTCTATTTTACATATGGTAATATAAGTTTCCATGCATTTCCATACATCTCACCCTCTCCTCCCCTCTCCCCATGTCCATTAGTCTGTTCTCTATGTCTGTTTCTCTATTGCTGCCCTGTGTAATTCTTTTTATGTGCAGCTGAATTTGGCTTGCTAGTATTTTGCTGAGGATTTACGCAGCTATATTGGGATACTGGTCTGTAGTTTCTTGGTTTTGCTTTCTTCTTGTGATGTCCATATTGTTTTGATATCAGGATAATACTAGCCTCTCAAAATGAGTATGCAAGTGCTTCTGTCTACTATGCATGCTCAGTTGCTTCCGTTGTGTCTGACTCTGTGACCACATAAAACTGTAGCCCTCCAGGCTCTTCTGTCCACAGGATTCTCCAGCAAGAAAACTGGAGTGGGTTGCCATTTCCTTCTCCAGGGGATCTTCCCGACCCAGGGATCAAACCCGTATGTCTTATGTCTCCTGCATTGGCAGGCGAGTTCTTTACCTCTAGTGCCACCTGGGAAGCCCCTCTTCTACTATAGTATCACTTCATGGCAAATAGATGGGGAAACAATGACAGACTTTATTTTTGGGGGGCTCCAAAGTCACTGCAGATGGTGGCTACAGCCACGAAATTAAAAGACGCTTGCTCCTGCTCCTTGAAAGGAAAGCTATGACAAACCTAGACAGCATATTAAAAAGCAGAAACATTACTTTGCCTTGTACTTTTTAAAATTTCTGTAAGGTCAGTAGTAATGGACCTGGTATTCATTTACTGGTCAATCTAGCTAAAGATTTATCAAGTTGTTGGTCTTTCCAAAGAAAGCATTAACAGTTTCACCGATTTTCTATTCTCTATTTCACTGATTTTTACTCTAATCCTCATTAATTCCTTCTTTCTACTTGCTTTAGGCTTCATTAACACGTCTTCCAGTGTTACAAAGTGAAAGATTACAGATTTGAAATATTTAATCTTTAATACAAGCATATATAGTTACATAACACAAACTGGAATCAAGGTTTCCAGGAGAAATATCAATAACCTCAGATATGCAGATGATACCACCCTTATGGCAGAAAGTGAAGAGGAACTCAAAAGCCTCTTGATGAAAGTGAAAGTGGAGAGTGAAAAAGTTGGCTTAAAGCTCAACATTCAGAAAACGAAGATCATAGCATCCAGTCCCACCACTTCATGGGAAATAGATAGGGAAACAGTGGAAACAGTGTCAGACTATTTTTCTGGGCTCCAAAATCACTACAGATGGTGACTGCAGCCATGAAATTAAAAGACGCTTACTCCTTGGAAGGAAAGTTATGACCAACCTAGATAGCATATTCAAAAGCAGAGACATTACTTTGCCAACAAAGGTCCGTCTAGTTAAGGCTATGGTTTTTCCTGTGGTCATGTATGGATGTGAGAGTTGGACTATGAAGAAGGCTGAGCATCAAAGAATTGATGCTTCTGAACTGTGGTGTTGGAGAAGACTCTTGAGAGTCCCTTGGACTGCAAGGAGATCCAACCAGTCCATTCTGAAGGAGATCAGCCCTGGGATTTCTTTGGAAGGAATGATGCTGAAGCTGACACTCCAATACTTTGGCCACCTCATGCGAAGAGTTGACTCATTGGAAAAGACTCTGATGCTGGGAGGGATTGGGGGAAAGAGGAGAAGGGGTCGACAGAGGATGAGATGGCTGGATGGCATCGCTGACTCGATGGACGTGAGTCTCAGTGAACTCCGGGAGTTGGTGATGGACAGGGAGGCCTGGCGTGCTGTGATTCATGGGGTCGCAAAGAGTTGGACACGACTGAGTGACTGATCTGATCTGATCTGATGTCTAAGGACTGATGCAGCTGCATTTCATAAGGATTGGCATGGCATGTCTAGAATTCCATTTATCTTGAAGTATTTTCTAATTTTCTTTGTGTTTTCTTCTTTCAGTTATTGCTAACTCAGGAGTATATCACCAAATTTCCACATATTTGTGAGTTTCCCAAATTTCATTCCATTGTGATCAGAGAGCAAACACTGTATTATCAATCCTTTTATACTTAATCCTCTATTTCCTTGTTGATCTCGTTATTATTCTACTCATTAATGAAAGTGGAGTACTAAAAAAATATAATCTTACTGTAAAACTGTATTTTTCTCCTTTCATTTCTGTCAGCTTGTTTCCTGTATTGTGGGATTCTGTAGGTAGATGTGTATATAACTATTTTGTCTTCCTGATGGATTGGCCCTTATATGTGGAATCTAAAATATGAAACAAATGAACTTATTTACACAACAGACTCACACATACAAAACAAATGTATAGTTACTAAAGGGGACAGGTGCTGGGGTAGGGATAAATTAGGAGTTTCGGATTAGCAGATACAAACCACTATACATAAAATAAACAACAAGGTCCTACTGTATAACACTGGGAATTATATTCAATATCCTATAATAAACCAAAATGGAAAGTATCATGAAAAAGAATATACATGTATAACTGAATCACTTTGTTGTATACCAAAAACACAACCCTGTAAATCAACTATACTTGAGTTAATTTTTTTTAATTTTTAAAAATATAGTGCTACTATGAACACTCTTCTCCTGGAAATCTTGATTCCAGCTTGTGCTTCTTCCAGTTCAGCATTTCTCATGATGTACTCTGCATATAAGTTAAATAAGCAGGGTGACAATATAGAGCCGTGACGTACTCCTTTTCCTATTTGGAACCAGTCTGTTGTTCCATGTCCAGTTCTAACTGTTGCTTCCTGACCTGCATACAAATTTCTCAAGAGGCAGGTCAGGTGGTCTGGTATTCCCATCTCTTTCAGAATTTTCCACAGTTTACTGTAATCCATACAGTCAAAGGCGTTGGCATAGTCAATAAAGCAGAAATAGATGTTTTTCTGGAATTCTCTTGCTTTTTCGATGATCCAGCAGATGTTGGCAATTTGGTCTCTGGTTCCTCTGCCTTTTCTAAAACCAGCTTGAACATCTCCAAGCCTGGCTTGGAGAATTTTGAGCATTACTTTACTAGCGTATGAGATGAGTGCAATTGTGCGGTAGTTTAAGCATTCTTTGGCATTGCCTTTCTTTGGGATTGGAATAAAAACTGACCTTTTCCAGTCCTGTGGCCACTACTGAGTTTTCCAAATGTGCTGGCATATTGAGTGCAGCACTTTCACAGCATCATCTTTCAGCATTTGGAATAGCTCAACTGGAATCCCATCACCTCCACTAGCTTTGTTCATAGTGATGCTTTCTAAGGCCCACTTGACTTCACATTCCAGGATGTCTGGCTCTAGGTCAGTGATCACACCATTGTGATTATCTGGGTCATGAAGATCTTTTTTGTACAGTTCTGTGTATTCTTGCCACCTCTTCTTAACCTCTTCTGCTTCTGTTAGGTCCATACCATTTCTGTCCTTTATCGAGCCCATCTTTGCATGAAATGTTCCTTTGGTATCTCTGATTTTCTTGAAGAGATCTCTAGTCTTTCCCATTCTGTTGTTTTCTTCTATTTATTTGCATTGATCGCTGAAGAAGGCTTTCTTATCTTTTCTTGCTATTCTTTGGAACTCTGCATTCAGATGCTTATATCTTTCCTTTTCTCCTTTGCTTTTCACTTCTCTTCTTTTCACAGCTATTTGTAAGGCCTCCCCAGACAGCCATTTTGCTTTTTTTTGCATTTCTTTTCCATGGGGATGGTCTTGATCCCTGTCTCCTGTACAATGTCACGAACCTCATCAGGCACTCTATCAGATCTAGGCCCTTAAATCTATTTCTCACTTCCACTGTATAATCATAAGGGATTTGATTTAGGTCATACCTGAATGGTCTAGTGGTTTTCCCTACTTTCTTCAATTTCAGTCTGAATTTGGCAATAAGGAGTTCATGGTCTGAGCCACAGTCAGCTCCTGGTCTTGTTTTTGTTGACTGTATAGAGCTTCTCCATCTTTGGCTGCAAAGAATATAATCAATCTGATTTCGGTGTTGACCATCTGGCGATGTCCATGTGTAGAATCTTCTCTTGTATTGTTGGAAGAGGGTGTTTGCTATGACCAGTGCATTTTCTTTTAAAACTGTTAGTCTTTGCCCTGCTTCATTCCGTATTCCAAGGCCAAATTTGCTTGTTACTCCAGGTGTTTCTTGACTTCCTACTTTTGCATTCCAGTCCCCTATGATGAAAAGGACATCTTTTTTGGGTATTAGTTCTAAAAGGTCTTGTAGGTCTTCATAGAATCGTTCAACTTCAGCTTCTTCAGCATTACTGGTTGGGGCATAGACTTGGATTACTGTGATATTGAATGGTTTGCCTTGGAACTGAACAGAGATCATTCTGTCGTTTTTGAGATTGCATCCAAGTACTGCATTTCGAACTCTTTTCTTGACCATGATGGCTACTCCATTTCTTCTGAGGGATTCCTGCCTGCAGTAGTAGATATAATGGTCATATGAGTTAAATTCACCATTCCAGTCCATTTCAGTTCGCTGGTTCCTAGAATGTCAACATTCACTCTTGCCATCTTTTGTTTGACCACTTCCAATTTGCCTTGATTCATGGACCTGACATTCCAGGTTCCTATGCAATATTGCTCTTTACAGCATCGGACCTTGCTTCTATCACCAGTCACATCCACAATTGGATATTGTTTTTGCTTTGGCTCCATTCCTTCATTCTTTCTGGAGTTATTTCTCCACTGATCTCCAGTAGTATATTGGGCACCTACTGACCTGGGGAGTTCCTCTTTCAGTATCCTATCATTTTGCCTTTTCATACTGTTCATGGGGTTCTGAAGGCAAGAATACTAAGGTAGTTTGCCCTTCCCTTCTCCAGTGGACCACAATCTGTCAGACCTCTCCACCATGACCCACCAGTTAGACTGGTTCCAAATAGGAAGAGGAGTACGTCAAGGCTGTATATTGTCAACCTGCTTATTTAACTTATATGCAGAGTACATCATGAAATGCTGGACTGGAAGAAACACAAGCTGGAATCAAGATTGCCGGGAGAAATATCAATAACCTCAGATATGCAGATGACACCACCCTTATGGCAGAAAGTGAAGAGAAATTAAAAAGCCTCTTGATGAAGGTGAAAGAGGAGAGTGAAAAAGTTGGCTTAAAACTCAACATTCAGAAAACGAAGATCATGGCATCCAGTCCCATCACTTCATGGGAAATAAATGGGGAAACAGTGGAAACAGTGTCAGACTGTGTTTTTTTGGGCTCCAAAATCACTACAGATGGTGACTGCAGCCATGAAATTAAAAGACACTTACTCCTTGGAAGGAAAGTTATGACCAACCTAGACAGCACATTCAAAAGCAGAGACATTACTTTGCCAACAAAGGTTCGTCTAGTCAAGGCTATGGTTTTTCCTGTGGTCATGTATGGATGTGAGAGTTGGACTGTGAAGAAGGCTGAGCGCTGAAGAATTGATGCTTTTGAACTGTGGTGTTGGAGAAGACTCTTGAGAGTCCCTTGGACTGCAAGGAGATCCAACCAGTCCATTCTGAAGGAGATCAGCCCTGGGATTTCTTTGGAAGGAATGATGCTAAAGCTGAAACTCCAGTACTTTGGCCACCTCATGCGAAGAGTTGACTCACTGGAAGAGACTCTGATGCTGGGAGGGATTGGGGGCAGGAGGAAAAGGGGACGACAGAGGATGAGATGGCTGGATGGCATCGCTGACTAGATGGACGTGAGTCTGAGTGAACTCCGGGAGTTGGTGATGGACAGGGAGGCCTGGTGTGCTGCGATTCATGGGGTCGCAAAGAGTCAGACACAACTGAGCGACTGAATTGAACTGATGAACAGTCTTCGGAGAAGGCAATGGCACCCCATTCCAGTACTCTTGCCTGGAAAATCCCATGGACGGAGGAGCCTGGTAGGCTGCAGTCCATGGGGTTGCGAAGAGTCGGACACAACTGAGCGACTTCACTTTCACTTTTCACTTTCATGCACTGGAGAAGGAAATGGCAACCCACTCCAGTGTTCTTGCCTGGAGAATCCCAGGGACGGGGGAGCCTGGTGGGCTGCCACCTATGGTGTCACACAGAGTCGGACACGACTGAAGCGACTTAGCAGCAGCAGCAGCAGCATGAACACTCTTATCTTTTCAAAGTACATCCAAAACATGTGCTTTTGACTTTATTGAGCTTAACTCAACTTCACTTTCCATTTCTGTTGCTTTATTTCTTGTATTTTCTTTGAGTTCACTCTTTTTCTAGCTTTTGAAGTTGAACATTTAGATCACTTAGTTTCACTTTCTTACATCTTCACATCTTTTAATAAACTAATTTTAATAAATGTTTTTAAAGTTATAAGCTTACTTGCAAAGTACTGTTTTAGCTGCATCCCACAAGTATCTTCACTGTATTATAAGTAGTTTACAGTCTTCATTATGATTTCCTCTTTAACTTATGAACAATAAGAATGCATTCTTAGTTTCCAAACTTTTAAAAAAAATTTACATTGTTTAAAATTTTTCTAACTGCATTAGGTAAGAAAACATGATAAGTAGCTTGACATTTAAAATATGTAAAGTATTCCTTTGGGATATACATAATTTTTTAAGTGCTCCTTATGACCCACACGTATGGCAGAAAGCCAAGAACTAAAGAGCCTCTTGATAAAAGTGAATGAGAGTGAAAAAGTTGGCTTAAAACTCAACATTCAGAAAACTAAGATCATGACATCTGGTTCCATCACTTCATGGCAAATATATGGGGAAACAGTGGAAACAGGGACAGACTTTAGTTTTGGGGGCTCCAAAATCCCTGCAGATGGTGATTGCAGCCATGAAATTAAAAGAGCTTGCTCCTTGGGAGAAAAGTTATGACCAACCTAGACAGCATATTAAAAAGCAGAGACATTACTTTGCCAGCAAAGGTCCGTCTAGTCAAAGCTCTGGTTTTTCCAGCAGTCATGTATGGATGTGAGAGTTGGACTATAAGGAAAGCTGAGCTCCGAAGAATTGATGCTTTTGAACTGTGGTGTTGGAGAAGACACTTAAGAGCCCCTCGGACTGCAAGGAGACCCAACTGGTCCATCCTAAAGAAAATCAGTCCTGAATATTCATTGGAAGGACTGATGCTGAAGCTGAAGCTCCAATACTTTGGCCACCTGATGCAAAGAACTGACTCATTGGAAAACACCCTGATGCTGGGAAAGATTGAAGGTGGGAGGAGAAGGGGACGACAGAGGATGAGATGGTTGGATGGCATCACCGACTCGATGGACATGAGTTTCAGTAAACTCTGGGAACTGGTGATGGACAGGGAGGCCTGGCGTGCTGCAGTCCATGGAGTCGCAAAGAGTCGGACACGACTGAGCAACTGAACCGATGAATATAAAAGACTGTATTTTTTGGTTTCCTGGGTACATCATTGCTAGCTTTTTAAAATTTCATTGCTCAAAATTGTTATATCTTTAAAGTATAAATTTACTGTTATTTACCCTACTTGGTACTCCATACTTATGTTGAAGACACACTTCTGTTTCTTAATGCTTGAAAAATTCCAGTCATTATCTCCTCAAATATTCTTTACTATTCCCTCTATTCTCTTCTCCTGGAATTCTTTTTATGTATCTTCCTAAACCAAGCTTTTAACTATTGCTCTGGTTAGTTGGCATCAGAGCTTTATATAAGTAATGACCATGTACAAAATCAATTTTGAACACCACTAGAAAACTTCACTGTCTTCTGGTGATTAACATGAGCTCCATTTCTACTATTCTCCTTCAAATTGAGAACTCTATGGCCTTTTGTTTGATTCCTTGTGTAACAGGCTCTTACTCATTGCTCAAAACTGAGGATTTCCAACACACAAACACTGTTGCAGTGCCAAGCTTTGTACTGAAACTGGTTAAAGGAGAAACCTAAATCAGAAACTGTCTTTAGAAAGTTCAATCCCTTTTTCAATCTCAGCAGAAAAGTAACAGAATTTTTAAGTATTTATAACATTCCCAGTTGATGTCATCTGGGAAAAGAATGGGTGTTAAGGCAGGAAAAGGCAGTAAGGGGAGCCAAGAAGTAATACCCTCTGTTAGTTCTTCTCAGTACTATTTGCACTTCTATTTCAGCCACTCTCCAAATAAATGAAAGCACAGCTATTACAACACCAAAGCAAAAGCTATTCTAATTGGGAAAAATACCAATATTTGGACTTCTGGGGTTATTGTGACCTGATCTGCTGAAAGATACAACATACAAAGACTACTGAACACAACCAAACCATGACTTATACTGTTACCCCCGGTGAAAATCATAGAAGACTAGATTTATACTTCATGCAACAAGATGAGCTGCTGCTTTACAGGACATCTTTGAATTTGTTTAGGCAAATAGCCAAGCCATCCATAAACTAAACAACCTTTACCTTTTACACACTGTGCAATTTCTTTAGAAATGACACTAAAAACTGTCAAAAAGGATCTTTAAAACTCTCAAAAAGAAATTCATAAAAAGGATCATAAAAACTCTCAAAGAGAAATTCATAAAAAGTTAACTCATCTATTCTCTATGGCCAGTTTAAGTTCACGGAGAACTTCAGATAGTAAAGATACAAATGTATACATACAGATTATTTACTGGGTCTAGATGTATTCAAAGCAATTTTAACATACCAGGTATGTTTTTGAACCAACCCACATTCAGAGCTGCTTCGATATAAAACTGCAATTGATCATGTATTTCAGAAATGAGTTTCTTAGTCATTTTCATTTCTTCAGAATTTTATAGAAAAGACAATTTTATAATTTCAGAAAAGATAAGGAAAACTATACTTTCTTGAAGATAAAAACCATATCTCATTCATCCCAACCTCGACAGTGTCTTGCAGACTACCACCATGCCTAGACAGGAACACTAGCTTTCCCATCTCCTTGTCAGCCTATGAAGAAAAAAAATTAACAGGGAACAGCCAGCCCTCCTGCAACCCATGAGAAAACCATCCAATCCCACACTGCACTGAGTAAACCTTTCCAAGGCAAGGGCTGAATTCTGTGAGCCCTAGCAACCTTCCATCCTATAGAACAGTGACTTTCAAACTGTTTTAACCATAATTCACAGCAAAAAATGTATTTTATCACACAACTCTATACATACATGTGTATATGTAACTAAAACAGAAAATTTTGTTCAATTATACTTACTTAACCTTACCAGGTAAATAATGTACTCTGTTATTTTCCATTGTATTTCTTTTCAAAAAACTGCTGGTAACAACCCATTCAATTCTGCTTTCCATCAAAGAGCTACAACCTAGTCTGAATAACACCACTCCAGGACAGTGGTTTTCAAAGTGAGTTACATGTGCCTGAGTGGGTACGCAAAGATCCTCCAAGGGATTCAGAGCCACATGGTGTTTTAACGGAATCAAATTCTAGATCCTCAACTTCCATAAAAATCTTTCCTAAAATAGAGACGTGTTTATGTGTAGATTCTCTCTGCACCTCTCTTTTCTTAATACCCTTCTCCCTACATAACAAATGAAAGGCTTTCACCTATCCTGAGTTTTACTATGGTTCACTGCCTTGTTGTGTAAAAACTCCACCGTGATATAAAACCAGAGGAATAATTTAAAAATATCAATGTCAGTAACAAAGTGAATGACTAGTAACTGGGTAACAAATCTTTTGGCAGGTCACACAGATGGCGCTAGTGGTAAAAGACCCCACTTGCCAATGCAGGAGACATGAGACATGGGTTCAGTCCTTGGGATAGGAAGATCCTGGGGAGGAGGGCATGGCAACCCACTCCAGTATTCATGCCTGGAGCATCCCATGGACAGAGGAGCCTGGTGGGCTACAGTCCGTGGGGTCACAGAGTTAGACATGACTGAAGCAACTTAGCACGCATGCATGCATGGACTGCAAAGTCTATTTCAACAAAACTGAAAGAAGACCTATCTGAGTTGTCAATCTATAAAATAAAATTGAAGCTAGAGCACTGGGTGATTGAACACATAATTCAGAAAGAGTTAAGAGAATAAAATAACAATCACTATTTAAAAAAAGAAAAACTTCTATTTCCATCTACTTATTTATGAGACCAGGGGCTTAACTTACATCTATTTTTGTTTTGTTTTAAGGCCGTGCTGCTCAGCTTGTGGGATCTCAGTTCCCTGTCCAGGGATTGCACATGGGCCACAGCAGTTAAACCCCGAATCCTAACCACTAAGCCACCAGGGAATTTCCAACTTATATCTAGTTAAAAAAAAGAAAGAAAAGAAAAAAACTGAAATGTATCTTTTTCTAGACATTAATAATATTCACTAGAGCTTAATGACTTAATTGGGCAGGAGAACCAATGTATCTCTTAAGACCTGCATTTCCAGTAATTCTTACACCTTATCATACTATTTTTTAAGTGTATACAATATTTATGATATAATCACTTGCATACTTTAAATTACAGCAATACTGCAATACAAAACAAATTTATGTGCTTATTGCAGAGCAATGAGACCAATTTTTCTAATGGCTTTCAAGCACAAAATATTACTGTAGGCTAGTGGTTCTCAAAAGTGTGGTCCCTGAACCAACAACATCAGCATTACCTTGTTAACTTTCTAGAAATCCAAAGTCTAGGATCCCACAGATCTAGTGAATCAGAAACTCTAGGGGTGGGGCCCAGCAATCGTCCTTTAAATAAACACTAGAGGTAAAATTCTGATGCACACTCAAATTTGTGTTCTAAAAAATCACTTTTTAGAATAAAATTCCAAGGAAGATGTTAAAACTAACACAAGGAGGGGGGAAAATGTAAAATTCCTGCTGAAGAATTTATTCACATTTTTTTTAATTCAATGGATCGGTGATGGATATTATCATAAATCACTATGATTGACTATACTGAATATGTCTAAAGCATGATTTTTTTATTTAAATTGTCAGAATTAACAGTACAATAGAATTGACATACTTTAAATCTTTTTAAATTTAAAATTAAAATTTTTTTAAGGAACAAGGGGTGTATGTAAACATTTTACAGAGTAGATAAACTTAAATGTTGAAGGATCACCAGTCTAGAGTAATGGTTCTCAAACTGTAGCCCTTGGACTGGCAGTAATGCAATCCCCTACAAGTTTATTAGAAACACAAATTCTCAGGCTCCAGCCCAACATACTGTGTTCCAACAAGTTTTCCGGGTGATTTTTATCCACTTTAGAGTCTAAAAGCTGCTGGTCTATACTAGAGCATCTATTCCCAAAATTTGATATGCATCTGAATTAACTGGAGAACGCCTTAAAACATCAATTGCTATAGACTCTAATTCCAAAGTGTCAGATTCAGAAGTCTGGGGTAGCTTCCAAAATTTTTCATTTCTAACAAGTTCCCCAGGAGATTATTAATGTGATGCTGCTATTTCACAATCATATTCTGAGAATCACTCACTGGTCTAGAGGGCTCTAGAAACCATATCTATACCTTCTTATGTCAATATCCAAAATGTAAACCATTCCCATCATCCTTCAGAGTAGGGTTCCCTCATGATATGCTCTCATACATTTGCCTTATACACTTTGTTCATTTGCCTTATACACTTTGCTTTTTGGGGGACTCAGCAGAGTCCGGCAGGGACATGGAATCAAAGCCACTGCAAGGTGTCATCTCTTAGAGCGTTGTGGGTCAGGAAGATCCCCTGGAGAAGGGAGAAGCTACCTACTCCAGTATTCTTGGGCTTCTCTGGTGGCTCAGACAGGAAGGAATCCGCCTACAATGCAAGAGACCTGGGTTCAGTCCCTGGGTTGGGAAGATCCACTGGAAGAGGGCATGGCAACCCACTCCAATATTCTTGCCCAGAGAATCCCACAAACAGAGGAGCCTTGCGGGCTACAGACCATGGGGTCACAAAGAGTCGGACTCAACTGAGCGACTAAGTGCACTATTAATCTTTTTTCTTCAGTAGAATTAAACTTCTCTGAGTACAAGAGCCACACGAACCTTGCCCCTTCTGTATACCCAGCACCAAGGCACAATGCCTACCTAATAGTAGGTATTAAACATATTAATAGATAATTAACATTTGTTAAATAAATTACATGAAATGTCAGTTTTAATATAACACAGCTAAGGCTATTATTAGAATGCCAACTGTCCTGATTTACCTGGGGCTATCTCCCAAGTGCTAAGAGGACTGAAAGTCCTGTGTCCCAGGACTATCTAGCCTACCATATTAAATATCATTAATGTCAAAAGACAAAGAAATATCTAAATAATGCATTATTCAACTTGTTTTACAATTTCATTCTTAACCCTAACCTCTAAATAGACTTCTATTATACAATGCAACTAGAAATAAAATCAAGATTTATTCAGTGATTAAAATTAATGTTGTATATACTACCAAGAAACTGGACAAAAAATTTTAAGACCGTTTTAGTACAGGGGTTGGGGGAGACTTATAAACTTACCCTCTTTAGCCAAATATAACTCTTTAAATTTTGCTCTCTTTTGATTAAATTCTTGCTCAAGCTGTTGCTTTGCACGTAAAAATTCTGCATTAATTTTTTCCAATTCTGCCACCCGCTGCTGAAGAGAAACTGAAAAGAAAAATACTAGTTAACAAGTAATAATTTTTATTTATAATTTAAGTTACAAGAATTGATTAGTATTGCAGCTGCATATTTCTATAAAGAAACAAGTGGTAAAGCTTCTCCCAAAGAGCCAATATATTCCCGGAAATTCTAATTTTTCAAAAAAGACACTTCTACTCAACTTAATTCACACGTTGTGAATGAATCCTGTAAGCTGAAACAGTACATACATGGAGAATCACATAAAGCATATTTCCCAAAAGAAAGCTTCAAAGTTCCTTTGTATAACTAAGTACGTCCATCCACTTATGGATCTGTTAAATATTGGATTATTTGGGCTGTTTATCCCACAAACAAATCCACTGCCAATCTTGCTAGTTCCTGTCTCTCTCATGTGTTATAAGCAAAATCTAAAGGGCACTCTGATTAGGACAGCTATTCTAGACTGAACCACTCTCCCACTTTCAAAATGGCTCATTATACTGAAATCATAATGAAAAAACCTTTCATATAGAAAGGATACAGAACTGTAAATTCTGTATGAACTCTCCATTACTGGGAGATTATCCGGTTTTTAGATTGATTATGGTATGGCAGGGACTGGGACCCATTTTTACTTGAGGAGCTCTATAATTTGGCCACAGCTGATTATATAAACACCTATCCTGACCAAACCCTGAGAGTATTTTGGTTCAACCAAGGAGAGGGAAATCTAAACTCTTGGCGGAATCCTTCACCGCAACAGCAACCCAGCCACAAAGCTATGACCCTAATTGCTCCATGGGATGCTTATCGACAGTAACTGCTGCTACTACTGCTAAGTCACTTCAGTCATGTCCAACTCTGTGCGACCCCACAGATGGCAGCGCACCAGGCTCCTCTGTCCCTGGGATTCTCCAGGCAAGAATACTGGAGCAGGTTGCCATTTCCTTCTCCAATGCATGTATGCATGTTAAGTCGCTTCAGTTGTGTCCGACTCCGTGCAACCCCATGGACAGCAGCCGACCAGGCTCCTCTGTCCAAGGGATTCTCCAAGCAAGAATACTGGAGTGGGTTGCCATTTCCTTCTCCAATGTATGAATGCATGTTAAGTCACTTCAGTCGTGTCCGATTCTGTGCGACCCCATGGACAGCAGCTCACCAGGCTCCTCTGTCCACGGGATTCTCCAAGCAAGAATACTGGAGTGGGTTGCCATTTCCTTCTCCCAGAAAGGGAGATAATACTACGTGTTATCAGTAGTAACACGTCTACCTAATTACCTAGGTCAGCAGAGGTCTCGGATCCCTACAACCAGATAATAATTTACTAAAATTTTAACCATGATCTGATATTATCTCTGAAGGCCCTCAGTTCAGGTCATTTGCTCAGTCATGTCAGACTCTTTGCGACCCCATGAATCGCAGCACACCAGGCCTCCCTGTCCATCACCAACTCCCGGAGTTCACTCAGACTCATGTCCATCCAGTCAGTGATGCCATCCAGCCATCTCATCCTCTGTCGTCCCCTTTTCCTCCTGCCCCCAATCCCTCCCAGCATCAGAGTCTTTTCCAGTGAGTCAACTCTTCGCATGAGGTGGCCAAAGTACTGGAGTTTCAGCTTTAGCATCATTCCTTCCAAAGAAATCCCAGGGCTGATCTCCTTCAGAATGGACTGGTTGGATCTCCTTGCAGTCCAAGGGACTCTCAAGAGTCTTCTCCAACACCACAGTTCAAAAGCATCAATTCTTCAGCGCTCAGCCTTCTTCACAGTCCAACTCTCACATCCATACACGACCAGTGGAAAAACCATAGCCTTGACTAGATGGATCTTTGTTGGCAAAGTAATGTCTCTGCTTTTGAATATGCTATCTAGGTTGGTCATAACTTTCCTTCCAAGGAGTAAGCGTCTTTGAATTTCATGGCTGCAGTCACCATCTGCAGTGATTTTGGAGCCCAGAAAAATAAAGTCTGACACTGTTTCCACTGTTTCCCCATCTATTTCCCATGAAGTGATGGGACCAGATAATACTCCTCTAAACCTATTACTCAATTAAATTGAGCTTATAATTTTATAGCACCCAGAAAAAAAAGACTGGAAAAAATGCAATGATCTGTCTACAAGATATAGGATTACAGCTAATCAATTTCTTCCATGTGCTTCTCAAAGTTCTCTACAACTCCTTCAATACTAAATAATTAAAACCAGTATTTATTTGCTCCCACGACATCTTCAGTCAAGCCTCACTACAGATCTAACAGCATCAAAGCAATCCATGGCAAAAAGAGAAAATGATAGCTGCTTTGAGTTCCCTGTCATTAAAGGTAAGGAGTTATTTTGAGGAGCAAGCATCTAGGATCTTTTTATCAAAGCAAAGAATGACATCTGATCATCTGAACACGTGTTAACCCTCAGAGAAAAAGAGGAATGGAGAATCCACTGGAAGGGGGAAATGTGTAGTTATTTCATATTTACTTTTGAAATCATGAAGAAAGTAAGTTCTCTGTACTATTTACTTGTCTTGGTATTTTTAATTGTCCAGATTCCAATTGTTAAATAAATTAAGCAAATTTTCCACTTCACGTTTTAGTTACAGGTAGCTACTCATTAAAACATGAGTTAGGGAAAAGCAATGAGAAATAAAGAAAGATGATCCTTCTGTTCTTACTTGCCACTAAAAACTACACTCCCACCCACTACTACCTTCCACTAAAGTGCACAGACACACACAAAATGTCCATACTTTCAACATTATATTTAGAAACTGAAGCTAATAAATCAATAAAAACTAAAATACAGCCTTTAAAATTACAGCCAAGAAAGATTAAGTGTGTTTCCAATACTCCCCACCCTGTCCTGGCTCTGACCTACAGTTGAGGCACAGTCCACACCCACAGATCTGGCTGCCTCTCCCCACAACTGAGGACAAATTTCAATTCCAGCAGTCGTGATCCCCTTGAGGATATACCAAGTAACTAACTCTCTTATTCTTTTTCATAAAAAAATTTTTAATCCTCCCCCAAATTTTTTTAAATCCACCTCAACTATTTCCAACATACTACTGTTCTACAACACATAAAAAAGCCCAAACAACTGCTTTTTATAAGAATGCCTCTACAGCTTCATCTGGAAAAATCAATTCACCTTGCATAAAATGGCAAGAAAGTTTAAAAACAGGCATCTCTTAAATCATAATGCATGAGCAACCAACCACAAATCAAACTGAAAATAGATCTCATCACACAAAATATTTTTTTTAACATGGCGACTAGCAGTTCACAATAACAATAGTTCATGTAAAAACCACTTAGCCCGGCATATTAGAAAAAATGGGTAAATGTTAGCTATAAACTAGTAAGATTTAATGATATTAAGTGAATAAGGAAAAACAGCAGAGTGATCAACTGGCTTTGACAAAAGACCAGAAGTCACTTCTAGCCTCATGATTCTGACTCAGTTCCACGCTTAGACTTCCAGCTCATATCATTCCCTACTACCATGTATCATCCTAGCAACATGCCACCATTAATGCCAACTTCAACAACACTAAGCCTGCTGTAACTCACAGCTGAGAGCTACTGGCATATCAGACTCTGTTAAACATTCCAAACATTCTGTACACTGCTACCTTCTTTTGAGTAATAAAATAAAGGGGGCACACTATGTTATGCAATGACTTCTTTTAATGCTTGATATGCAAAGAGAAAAATTATTACATCATTTATTCAAAGTGTCTGCACTGGTGGTATAGTGATGAGCATAGCTGCCTGCCAAAAGTGTCTGAATTAAGCAACAATACAAAAAGAAAAGAATAATATGGTAAATAAATGAAGGAAAGGTGCAATAATTGTTAGATATATCTCCTTCCCTAATTTTGACATGAATGTGAAAATATGTAATAATTTAGAAATATTTTAAAGCCTCAAGCTGGGTCCTACTATTACACTCTAACGTATACTAAACTTGATGAGACATTATCAATGGGGGGGGGGGGGGGAACAATCTAGGTTAAACGTTACTACAATCAGAATTTTTTTTGTTTAAAAACATTTAAGATCCAGGAAAACACCTATTTCAAGCAAAAAAAAAATTTATAACTCCAGTGGAACAAAAGAATCTTAACAGTTCCTGAAACTCAGAAGTCTTAATTTGTATATCATTGACTTTGCTAAGTCACTTCAGTCGTGTCCGACTCTGTGCAACCCCATAGATGGCAGCCCACCAGGCTCCCCCGTCCCTGGGATTCTCCAGGCAAGAACACTGGAGTGGGTTGCCATTTCCTTCTCCAATGCATAAAAGTGAAAAGTGAAAGTGAGGTCACTCAGTCATGTTCGACCCTCAGCGACTCCATGGACTGCAGCCTACCAAGCTCCTCCATCCATGGGATTTTCCAGGCAAGAGTACTGGAGTGGGGTGCCATTGCCTTCTCCGATCACTGACTTTAAAGTGAAACTATTAAGTATTGTAGGTATGTACATCCATCCAATGGAATAATATTAAGTCAGAAAAATTATATTAAAAGACACAAAATTATATTGATATATAACATAATACAATCTATGGATATATATATGTGTGTATGTGTGTGCATGTGTGTGTGTGTGGGTGTTGCTGCCACTAAGTCGCTTCAGTTGTGTCCGACTCTGTGCGACCCCATAGACGGCAGCCCACAAGGCTTCCCTGTCCCTGGGATTCTCCAGGCAAGAACACTGGAGTGGGTTGCCATTTCCTTCTCCAATGCATGAAAGTGAAAAGTCAAAGTGAAGTTGCTCAGTCGTGTCCTACTCTTAGCAACCCCATGGACTGCACCCCGCCAGGCTCCCCTGACTCTGGGATTCTCCAGGCAAGAACACTGGAGTGGGTTGCCATTTCCCTCTCCAGTGCATGAAAGTGAAAAGTGAAAGTGAAGTCGCTCAGTCGTGTCCTACTCCTAGCAACCCCATGGACTGCAGCCCACCAGGCCCCTCCGTCCACGGGATTTTCCAAGCAAGAGTACTGGAGTGGGTTGCCATTGCCTTCTCCGATATATATATATATGCCAAATTATATTCAGAGTGGTTCTCTCTCTGAATCAAAGTTAATCAAAAGGATAAATTACACTTGATTGGATTTAAATTAAAAAGTAGTAAGGTGCTTCATTTTTAAGTTTCAGTGATTATAATTTTGTCCTATTGCTCCATCTCAATTTCTCTGCTCCTAAAATGTACACATAACTTATTTCAATGGTCTTAAAATATTTTAACACACTAAAGAGTCATTTTAAAACTACACATATATTTTCCCAGGACAAATAATTTGCTAAAATTAAAAAAAATTTGCTAAAAACAAAAATCTTTTGTTTCAGAAGTGGCCTTTCAGCTGGCAAATGACCTGTACTCTGAAAACTCTTCCCTGTACTCTGAAAACTCTGTCCAGCCTTTTGAGGGATTACTAAAAATTATTATTATTTGCAGTAAATACACTCACTGAATGATGCCTTGTTTAGGAAATATTCAGTAAATCCACAATTACTTGCCTCAGTAAGGAAGGGGAAGGAGAAGGTAAAGTAGAGCAGTCTACAATAACATTACCAGTCATCCGACAGTATTAGAGCAAACAGATACAGCACTTGGGAATAATTTTTCCCATAATACTAAAGATAAACATAAATTCTTTAGTATAATAGAAAGCCTGTCATCTCATTTTATATAATCCTCCAAAATCTGACTCTAACAACTTTAAGATACTGCAGCCTTTCTCCCTGTCCATTTACTCAGATGAAACATTTCTAAAACAAAAGAACATCTGGTGATGAAGTTTACACAGAACATCTTTTTAGCCTTCCTTATGTGAAGCAAAATGAAAACCCTTATTTTCTTTTACTCTTTTATTCTTTTTTTAAAACTCTCTTAAATAACTAGGTGCTATAGTATTTCAGATAAAAGATAACATTTTTTAAATGATGGGTTTCAAGTAAGAAAGTCAATTATTTCTCATGTAAAAATTAGGTGTTTATGCAAATGACTTGAAAATGTTGTCATAAATCCAGGAAAAATATTAAATGAAAAGAACTGGCAACAAATTTTAATTCAGGTAGATAATGAGATAATGAAAAATTAAGAAGAGAGTCTTCAAAAGGGCAAAAGTAGAATTAAGGATGGAAAAAACTGATGTGGGGAATGGGTCGCAGGGATGACAAGAACTGCGGTGAGAAGAATCAAAAAACAGAACATTTTCTAATTTTCAACCGCCCTAGAGATGTTAATGATCAAAATTAATTAACCTCTAGGCATTTGCAGTGTGGAATTTTATGGGTCCAATTTTTAGTTTACATTATTGAGTGGGAATAACAACTGGATAATAGTGTTATAAGGATTGTATAGATTACTATAGTCCAATGTATTTCAAACTAAATGTCAATCCATTAGTAAGCCGTTACATCAATGTAGTGATTAGCAATCTGCCATTTAAAGTTAATAATAAAATATAATAGGAAATACCAGCAACACATTTAATATGGGTATATGTTATTTCATGATTGGGTTGTGGTGGAGAAAGTGCTTCTTACAGTGGAGAGAGGTCAAAATAGTTCGAAACACCAATTCCTAATTCATGCAGGAATCCATTCCTATAACAGACATGTGATCACATGGCTTACACATAAACATAAACCTAACAACTCAGTTCACTGCCTTATGGGGCAGCCAATTCCACCATTAAGAGATATTAGATTATCCTCCCCGCTTTACTTGAACAACTGGTCACCTGTTAGAAATACCTATTTTTACTAAAAGAACCTTAAATCATCTTCCTTAGAAATCTTAGTTTTGCCCTACAGAATCACTGAGGAAAATTTCTATTATCTGACATCTCACACTTGCCCTCTCCTTTCTTCTCCAGATGAAACATCTCTTCCCCCTTTAATAATGTCTAAATTCTTCATGATCTCAGTTGCTCTCTCTGCACACTACAGGTAGTCAAAATTCTACATAAAACAGGACACTCTAATCCTTACACAATACCAGCTTAGTGGAAACATTATATCTGGGGGCTATACTCTTAATAACATACTATAAATTTACCCTAGCTTTTGTGATCTCACATTGTCATTGCTGGCCCAATAAAGATAACTTCAAAAATAAGCTGACTATACACAATATCTTATATAAAATGCATAACCAACAAAGACCTACTGTATAGCCCAGGGAACTACACTTAATATTTTGTAATAACCTATAAGGGAAAAGAATCTGCAAAAGCATACATACACACAAGCAAATATATACAACTGAATCACTGTGCTGTACACCTGAAACTAACACAACATTGTAAATCAACAATACTTCAATTTTTTAAAAAAGCTAACTATATGGCTGAAATAAACTATGGACATTTTTGAATACTGGTCAAGACATACAATATAAGTTCAACCACCATTACATGCATTTTACCAGATAATTTTTTTAATCACCTTAATTTCTGATTACACATAGCCCAATTACCATAACTGTCAAAAGCTCATGTTCAACAAGTGATATAATTATGTGTGGATAAAAATGGATAGCTATCTTATTCAATTTGTACAAATTGGTATTATTCTACTTCGAGTATTTCAAATACCAAATGCCAAGCCAGATGAAAAAGCAAGACTCTCACTGGACTTTTTGAAAAGAAGATATATTTTCTAACTATTTGGATATTTAAATATTTTAGAGTCCCACTTATAAGACAAATAAAGCAATTCAAAACTTATATATCTTAAGCTTAAAACTCAAAGAAGGCTTACTTAAGAAAAGGCCAAAAGAATTCAGCTTTCTGCCTATAACTCTACTGGCATTCATAAGTAGAACCACATCATGCCACTTTAGGACCTGGCTTGGAACTCTGAGAATTCACTATCAGTGAAGTTGAATTTAACCTTTATTTTGTGCTTGAATTAACCATGTGTCAGTAAGGTTGCTGGTGAGAATGCAAATTAGTACAACCACTTTGGAAAACAGTTCCTTACAGATGCACACCTACCATATGATACAGCAATCCTACAAACGAAAACATATTTCCACACAAAGATTTGCACACAAGTGCTCACCAAAGCTTTGATAATACTTACAAAACTACTTTGGCTTATGATAACCAAAAACTGGAAATAAACCAAAATGCCCACTATAAATGGACAAATAATAGTGTATCCATACAATGAAATATTAGACAGCAACAAAAAGGAATGCATTACTAATTCACACAATCTGGATAAATCTCAAGAGCATCGTTTAAGTGAAAGAAATCAGACACAAAAAGTATGATCCCACTTATATAAAATTCTAGAAAAGGCAAAACGATGACGACAGAAAGTAGAGCAGCACTTGCCCAGAGGAGTTTAGCCACAAAGTGTCATGAAAGAACTTTTTGGGGTAAAACATTCTATTAACACAATTATGGTGATGGTTACAAACTGTCTATGTTTGAAAACTCAAGAATCTATATACTTAAACCTAGTAAATTTTAGCATAAACTGTTTTTTGATCAGCTTTACTGTGGTATGAATTTAAAAATACAAGAATAAATTAGTGCTTGGTAGCATTAAGTGCTATCCTATTAGTGCTTCATAGCATAAGTGCTATCCTCTTCAGGCCAGTTTTATTATCTTCATAGCACTTATTACTTGGAGAAGGCAATGGCACCCCACTCCAGTACTCTTGCCTGGAAAATCCCATGGACGGAGTAGCCTGGCAGGCTGTAGTCCATGGGGTCGCTAAGAGTCAGACACGACTGAGCGACTTTACTTTAACTTTTCACTTTCATGCATTGGAGCAGGAAGTGGCAACCCACTCCAGTGTTCTTGCCTGGAGAATCCTAGGGATAGGGGAGACTGATGAGCTGCCATCTATGGCGTTGCACAGAGTCGGACACGACTAAATCGACTTAGCAGCAGCAGCACTTATTACTATCTGAAACTATTTCCCTAAATATCTGAATGTTTAAATATTGTTCCATACTAGAGGAGGCCCTCAGTGAAAACTGAGACTGTATGTATCCTGCTCATTGTTACATATTACATTTTTAACACCTTGAACTGTGGCTAACACATGGAAGGCATTCAATAAACATTTACTAAATAACTAAGTAAACAAAAAAGATAAGCAGGAATAACTAAAACCCATTGATGAAGAGGGGCATAAGTCAGGGTTTTAAAAGACAGCAAGGATTTGAAGAAACAAAGGAGAGAAGAGTCTTCAACTGCAATGGAAATGAGACATTAATGTATATCTGTCTAGGAGCCAGCAAACATCTCTGACGCGGACAAAACTGCAACTTTCCCAACTTTGCATACAAGTCCCAATGAGTTACTTCTTGGCTTTCCAACATGGTAGCCATGGGGCTTCCCTGGTAGCTCAGTTGGTAAGGTATCTGCCTGCAATGCAAGAAACCCTGGTTTGATTCCTGGGTCAGAAGAACCACTGGAGAAGGGATAGGCTACCCACTCCAGTATTCTTGGGCTTCCCTTGTGACTCAGCTGGTAAAGAATCTGCCTGCAATGCGGAGACCTGGGTTCGATCCCTGGGTTGGGAAGATCCCCTGGAGAGGGGAAAGACTACCCACTCCAGTATTCTGGCCTGGAGAAGTCCATGGACTATACAGTCCATGGGATCACAAAGAATCTTGACATGACCGAGCAACTTTCATTTTCCAGCCACTGAACACATGAAATGTGGCCATCTGAATTGTGTGTTAAATATGAAACATATATGGAATTTTGAAGACTTCAGTACAAAAATATTTTACTATCTCATTAATACTTTCTATCACATGTAGAAATTATAACATCTGGAATATACTGGATAAATAAAATTGAGTGTTAAAATTGATTTCACAGAAAGTTATACACACATGTTCAGAGAAGCATTATTCATAATATCTAAAGAAAGGAAACTCAAATGTTCAACTGATGACTGGATAAGCAAAATTTGGTGTATTTATACAACAGAATACCATATATCCAAAAAGGAATGAAGTACTAACAAGTTACAAGACGGATGAGCCTTGAAAACATTAAGTAAAAAAAGCCAGACACCATAGGCTACCTATTGTATGATTCCATTTATATGTAATATCCAGAGAAGAAAAATTCATAGAGACTAAACTATTAGTGGTTGCCAGCAGTTGGGGACGGAGAAGGTGATGGCACCCCACTCCAGTACTCTTGCCTGGAAAATCCCATTGAAGGAGGAGCCCGGTAGGCTGCAATCCATGGGGTCGCCAAGAGTCAGACACAACTGAGCGACTTCACTTTCATTTTTCATTTTCAAGCATTGGAGGAGGAAATGGCAAACCACTCCAGTGTTCTTGCCTGGAGAATCCCAGGGATGGGGGAGCCTGGTGGGCTGCCATCTATGGGGTCACACAGTCGGACACAACTGAAGTGACTTAGCAGCACCAGTTTGGGAAGAAGGAATGGAATGGGGAATGACTGTTAACGGTCAGGGTATTCTTTGGAGGATGAGGAACATATTTTGAAATTAGTGGTGATGGATGCACAGCTCTGCAGATATTCTAAAAACCACTGAATTGTATGTTTTAAAGGGGTGAAGTTGATGATGTATGAACTGAATCTCAATAAAGCTGTTAATAAAATTAATCTCCCCTTTCTATTTAGAAGTGTTTGTTTCAGTTTGATTTTTTTAATCTTTCAATGTGGCTGCCAGACACAACTGAAGTGACCTAGCACAGCACAGCACAATGTGGCTACCAGAAAAAATTTACACTCTTTGGCTCACATTATATCTCTATTGGACAGCATTGTTCTAGAGAGCTTATGGGGGGAGGGGGATACCCTGGATATTCTGAGTTCTCATTTTTACTTCTATTTGTCTTACACTATTTTTCCCAATTTGCCAGCCTGCTTCAAGTATCACCGTACTTTACAGCCAACTGAGACACTAAGATCAGTCATTTTAAAACCCAAGATTCCCTTCTCCCCTGTGCTTTTACAGTAGCACGGTGTTACTCTACTACAGCGTGCAGACTATTAGTGGTCTAATGAGATAAGGAGTTTGTACAAGAATGTAAAATCAACTAGGACACTGAGTACATTTCCAGGGTTCCTTGAGAAAAAATGACTGATTCTAGGTCTGGGGCAGAAGTATAAATGATAAACCTGGAACACCTTGGCACCTACTGCAATTTTATCAAAGGATTTCCCTTTGTAACAAAGGAGTCAGCTTAGAGGATTCAAAGGCCAACAATGAGATAATCTGAACATCAGTGTGGCAGGCTGAACCAACCCTTCCCCTCAAATACTAATTTCCTGATCACCAATCCAGTAAATATTACCTTATAAATGATGTAATTAAGGATCCTGAGAAAAGAAGTTTATCCCAGACTATAATGTACCCATAAAATCATTCCTCCACCATTCCAGATAAAGGGGCATTATACATACTCACACATACAATTCACAGCAGATAACTATTAATAAAAAATTTAATTACTTTTGGTTAACAACCCCTTTAATATAAAATGCAAATTTACCCATAGTCTGAAGATTTTTTTTTCATTTTAACTGGAGGCTAATTACAATATTGTGGTGGTTTTTGCCATACATTCACATGAATCAACACAGGTGTATATATGTCCCCCATCCCACCTCCCTCCCCACCTCATCCCTCTGGATTGTCCCACAGCACTGGCTTTCAGTGCCCTGCTTCATGCATCAACTTGCACTGGTTATCTATTTTACATATGGTAATCTACATGTTTCAATGCTATTCTCTCAAATCATCCCACCCCCACCTTCTCCCAAAGTCCAAAAGTCTGTTCTTTACATCTCTCTTTTGCTGTCTTGCATACATGGTCGTCATTACCATCTTTCTAAATTCCATATATATGCATTTATATACTGCATTGGTGTTTCTCTGACTTACTTCACTCTGTATAACAGGCTCCAGTTTCATCCACCTCATTAGAACTGACTCAAATGAGTTCTTTTTTATAGCTGAATAATATTCCATTGCATTTATGTACCACAACTTCTTTATCCATTCGTCTGCCAATGAACATCTAGGTTGCTTCTGGGTCCTAGCTATTGTAAACAGTGCTGCAATGAACCCTGGAGTACAAATGTCTCTTTTTTCAATTCTGGTTTCCTCAGTGTGTATGCCCAGCAGTGGGACTGCTGGGTCATATGGCAGTTCTATTTCTAGTTCTTTAAGGACTCTCCACACTGTTCTCCATAGTGGCTATACTAGTTTGCATTCCCACCAACAGTGTAAGAGGGGTCCCTTTTCTCCACACCCTCTCCAGCATTTGTTTGTAGACTTTTTGATGGCAACATTTCTGACCAGCAAGAGACTGTACCTCATCGTGGTTTTGACTTGCATTTCTCTGATAATAAGTGGTGTTGAGCTTTTCATGTGTTTGTTAGCCATCTGCATGTCTTCTTTGGAGAAATGTATGTTTAGTTCTTTGGCACATTTTTTGATTGTGTTGTTTATTTTTCTGGTATTGAGCTGCATGAGATGGCTTATATATTTTGGAGATTAATTCTTCATCAGTTGTTTCATTTGCTATTATTTCCCCCCATTCTGAAGTCTGCCTTTTCTCTGTGCTTATAGTTTCCTTCCTTGTATAAAAGCTTTTAAGTTTAATTAGGTCCCATTTGTTAATTATTGTTTTTATTTCCATTACTCTGTGAGGTGGGTCATACAGGATCTGGCTCTACATATGTTTTCCTCTCAGAGTTTTATAATTTCTGGTCTTACATTTAGATCTTTAATCCATTTTGAGTTTATTTTTGTATATGGTGTTAGAAAGTGTTCTAGTTTCATTCTTTTATAGGTGGTTGACCAGTTTTTCCAGCACCATTTGTTAATAAGATTGTCTTTTCTACATTGTATATTTTTGCCTCCTTTGTCAAAGATAAGGTGTCCATAGGTGCGTGGATTTATCTCTGGGCTTTCTATTTTGTTTCATTGATCTATATTTCTGTCTTTGTGCCAGTACCATATTGTCTTGATGAAGAATTTTTTCTTTTAATCATTTACGGGGGGGGGAAATCAAGCCTAACACAACATATGATACCTCTTAGAACCATTTTGATTATACTATAAAACAAATCAAATCCCCTATGTACACACTGTCCTTCATTATAACACAGAAAACCTAAAATATAGATGTAATTTCTTAAAGGGTAGATATAATTTCTTATCTCTCTATACGTGTTAATAGAAGGACTACAATATAACTACACAGCTGACATTAGGAGTTACTTATCACAAGAAAAGCTCTTCATAAATAAATAATAAAAACACAAGTATTATATTTTATTTATAAGGAAAGTTAAATGCATTATTTATGAGCTTTTCAGAAATATCAAGGTCATACATTGAAAGGGATCAGAATTTTGATAAATAGTTATCCTAAGTGTGGAGAAAGAAGATTAATTATACATCCCTGAGGAGACATGAGAAATCAACAGGCAAAAGTATTTCCAGGAGAGAGTGCTGATGTTATTGGGGTTGTTGAAGGGTCTCAAAGTTAGAAAAAATTAAATAATGGAAGCTAACAATTAAGTATCCGCTACCTATCAGGTATCATATAGAAAGCAGTAAAGCATAATAATTGAAAGCACAGGCTCTGGAATTAATTTTTAAATCCCAGCTCTGCCACTTATAAACTGGTTCCTTCTCTTTACCTGTAAAAATGAAGACTAGATTACTACTACATTCCAGGGTTGTAGGAAGGATTAAATAATCTATATACAGCTTAAAGAGTATTAGGCAAGTTATTTTATACACTGGCTCATTAAATTTTCAAAACAAACCATAAAGTAGGCATACGATCCCCAGTTATAAGTGAGGAAACATTCTGAGAAATTAAGTAAAATGCCTATTGTTGCAGTTAATAAAAGGCAGAGCTGGGTTCAAACACCAATCTGTCAAGGCCTAGAAAGATTACCCTGTGATTTTAAGTATTTCATAGAGATTAATATAGGAGATCCATGCATCACGTGAGTTATAAACAAGTATAATACCACCTTCTAGGGTGGCTCTTTTATTTAGTCACACTGTTAATTTACATGTTGAAATATATATACTCAATAATAAGTCATTTTCCTTCACAGTAAGGGCATTATACTGTTAGGGTTTTGGTTTTTTTAAGTTATTTGTGTAACTTTATATCAGAATGGTAAAGGCACAATCTAAAGCATTTTATTATTAACCAGTGGTTCTCAACTGAAGGTGCTCTTGCTCCCCAGAGGACATGTGGCAATGTCTGGAGACATTCCTGGTTGTCACAACCAAGGGCTAAGGGTACTGGTATTCAGTGGTTAGAGGTCAAAGAGGCTGCTTAACATCCTACAATGTAAAGGACAGTCATACACAACAAAGAATAATCCAGCCTAAAATGTCAATAGTGGTAAAGGTTATAAACTGATAGGGAGGGTTGAGAATTTCAGATACAAGTGACAGACCAGAAGACTGGTAGTAAGTCTCTCTCCAAAGGAAACCATAAACAAAACAAAAAGACAACCTACAGAATGGGAGAAAATATTTGCAAAGGATACGACCGACAAGAGCTTAATTTCCAAAATATACAAACAGCCCATACAAGTCAACAACAAAACACCCAATCAAAAAAATGGTCTGAAGAACTAAAAAGATATTTCTCCAGAGACGACAGACAGCTGGCCAAAAGGCACATGAAAAGAACCTCAACATCACTAATTATTAGACAGATGCAAATCAAAACTACAATGAGGTACCACCTCACACTGGTCAGATGGTCGTCATTAAAAAGTCGACAAATAACAAAAGCTGGAAAGGGTGCGGAGAAAATGGAACCCTCCTACACTCCTGATGGGAATGTAAGTTGGTGCAGCCACTATGGAAAAACAGTACGGAGATTCCTCAAGAAACTAGAATTGCCATATGATCCAGCAATCCCTCTCTTGGGCATATATCCAAACAAGACTACAAATCAAAAAGATACATGCACCCCGATGTTCAAAGCAGCACTATTTACAATAGCCAAGGCATAGAAATAACCTAAATGTCCACTGACAGATGAACTGATAAAGATGATGTGGTATATATATCCAATGGAATTCCACTCAGTCATAAAAAAGTATGAAATAATGCCTTTTACAGCAACATCGATGGCCTAGAGATTATCATGCTAAGTGATGTAAGTCAAAGACATATTATGATACCACTTACACGTGGAATCTAAAATATGACACAAATGAACTTACCCAGAAGACAGAAACAGACTCACAGACAGAGAACAGACTTGTGGTTGCCAAGGGGGATGGGGGATGGATGGATTGGGAGTTTCGGGTTAGCAGATGCAAACTATTTATTATATACAGAATTGATAAACAACGTCCTACTGTATAGGATAAGGAACTATACTCAATATCCTGTTATAAACCAGAATGGGCAAGAATATGAATATATATATATATATATATCTGAATCACTTTGCTATACGGCAGAAATTAACACCATATTATATATCAACTATACTTCATTTTTTTAAGTCCATTCTAATCCTAAAATGCTGTCTCCTTACCATACCTGACTAAAGCAAATCCAGGATATATTTCAGGACAGAGGACTAGGTAGTAATCAACAGTAAGTCTTAAAATTTTGTATACTTTTCAACCAAGCAATTTCACTACCAAGTATATATCCTAAGAAGTAATGATGAATATACAGATTTCATTACAAGAATGTTACTTCTTTAAAGCATTTATTTCAAAACATTAGAATTTCAAAAGATAGAAATAAGCAAATGCCTAACAAAAGAAAAGTGACGCCCAAACAAGTTTCAAGATGAAACTTGAAAAGAGACCATAACAAATTCTAACAAATCTACAGGGAATAAAAAACATGTCCTTTGTTATTTAAACTGTCTTCAGCATAGTAAAAGATGGAATGCTTCCCTATTTTACTAGGCTAGTATAACCAAGGTACCAAAACCCAAGGTAGTACCAAAACGGAAAACCATAGGCCAATCTCACTTATGAATTTTTTCAAATTAAAAAAAAGACATTAACATATTATTAAACCCAATCTAGATGGCAACCCACTCCAGTATTCTTGCCTAGAGAATCCCACGGATGGGGGAGCCTGGTGGGCTGCCGTCTATGGGGTCGCACAGAGTCGGACACGACTGAAGCGACTTAGCAGCAGCAGATACGCAACAACCCAGCAAAACCAAGTTGAGTTTATCTCAACAAAATCTGTCCCAACATTAGAAAACCAATTAATCAATTTTGTTACAGATCAAAAAGACCTGAAATAATCTAAATGAATTAGGAAGGAAAAAAGTAAAGCAATGAAAGAGGAAAACAGCTCTGAGAAACAGATAATGTCCAATAAAAGGATGATCCACATACCTAAAACAGAGAACCCAACAAATGGAACTAAGAAAATATTAAAAGAAAAAAGAAAGAAAATACTCAAAGATTTAAAAGAACAAGTATTTCCAAAAGGAAATCAGAACTTAATAAGTAACAAAAAATAATAAAAATGTGAGCAAACAGGCTGACACAGGAAGAAAATAGAAGGAAGTTGGATCTTGAACATCCTTGAACAATTGAACCAGCCTTGGAATGCTTTACTTCTAAACTTGTCATACACAAAAAAATCAACCCTTGAGTCACTTGGGACTGGATTTCCAATTGCTGTGGGGGACAAGTATTCCTGACACAGAAGAATACATCAAAATGCATGTATATCAAAAGTATCAAAATTTACATGCACATAACCTTTGAACAACTAATAAGGATTAAGGTAAGTATTTGCATAAATATTTAGAGACATATGTAGCAGGATGTTTACAATAGTGTTAACTGTAGTAGAAAAAAATTAACTATTAATAAATATATACTGACAGACCTAATTAATATTATGGAGTCCATGCAATGGAATACCATGCAGTCATTAAAAATAAAATTTGTTTTTTGAATGGGAACAACATCCTATATAAGTATTAGAATTTTCAATTTTTAAGAGTTTTTTCATAGATTATACATATTAAACTCTGCAAAGATAATAAACCAAGTGAATGGATATTATCTTTGGCTAATCTTTTTTTCTTTATGCTTTTCTACATTTTCTGAATTGCTTGCAGTAGGCAATATTAATTTTATCTAAAATTCCTAACTTGACAAACAGTTTCATATAGAAACAAGTCAGAAAATTCAAATGATACGGAAAAAAATGGCCAACAATTTAGGAAAGAAACAAAAATGAAAAAAGTATAAGTGGATATCTGACACTGAGATAAAGCAAGTCTTTGAAAGTATCAAAGCATTATCAAGTTTGTTCAAAAGACTCCTTAGGCTTCTCTATACCATACATTAGCAATAAGAGAAAGAATAAAACTCTAAAAGCATCTGTAACAAATAAATGACAAAGGCCAATGGCCATAAAAGAGATATTTATAAATTAATAAGAAAATGACAAAGGACATGAAGAGGCAATGCACAAAGAAAACAAATGGTCAATACATTTTTAAAGCCTAATCACACCCATCAAAACATATCTTATTGCTGTTTTAAGTTGCATTTAGTAACTTAAAACAGCAATAGCATTTGTCTATGCTATTGGTAATAAAAATTTTAATCTATACTTAATGTTAACAGGAATGAGGTTACACTAAAAGCCATCAGTACTAATGGGAGAAATGTAAACTAGAATAAGACATAGTTATTTACTGTGTCTCCTATAGTTATTTACTAACAGCAAGATCTTACAAATAATCAAAGAGGCAGAAACAGGAAAATAAATTATGATATACTTACAGACTTTTTTTATATAAATTTATTTAATTGGAGGCTAATTACTTTACAATATTGTATTGGTTTTGCCATACCAACATGAATCCGCCACGGGAATAAATTTTATATCATTATCAAAAATAGAGGGACTTCCCTGGTGGTCTGAGTTCCCAATGCAGGGGGCCCAGGGTTCCATCCCTGGCCGGGAAACTAGATTCCACATGCCACAACTAAGAGTTCGAATATGGCAACTAAAGATTCCTCGTGCAGCTGAAGATCGAAGATTCTACATGCTGCAACTCAGACCCAGCACAGCCAAATAAATAAAAATAATTAAAAAAAAAAATACAAAACTACATGTGCAATACGTTCTACTCCTTAAAAATTGTATTTGTTGATATAAAACATGGCCTGAAATACACTAAAATGACAAAATATCCCAAAGCATACGATTACCAGTAATAAGTCCAGTTTTCTTTGAACTTTCTTTGTACTTTATGGCAGGGAAAAAAAAAAAAAACCCTTGGTGTTTTAATTTTGCCCTCTTTTTAATGATGAGAGTTTACTTAACTAAACCTGACCTAAGAGATAGTGGGTGGAATGAAAATAGTCATGAAGCCTGAGCAATTTACTAAACTTTCCTCAACTGTGAAATAGGGAGAATACCAACCTTAAAGCATTAAGAAATTTGAATAATTAATGCATTTAAAGTGCCTTAAGGGAGCATGGTAGTAGACCTAATGTGATCATTCCAACTTTTATCTGAATGAATAGATACCTAGGAAGAGTTCAGGAAAATTCTAGAAGGTTCTTGGCTCTTTAAAACATTAAAACACTAGAAAGTAGGGGGAAAGTCATTGTAACTATGTGATATAACACCAGAAAAGATAAATCAAAAAACAAAACACTATTCAGGAATGGACTCAAGTATTTCTGGATATTTCAGTTCAGTTCAGTCGCTCAGTCATGTCTGACTCTTTGCGACCCCATGAATCGCAGCACACCAGGCCTCCCTGTCCATCACCAACTCCCGGAGTTCACTCAGACTCACGTCCATCGAGTCAGTGATGCCATCCAGCCATCTCATCCTCTGTCGTCCCCTTCTCCTCCTGCCCCCAATCCCTCCCAGCATCATCTTTTCCAATGAGTCAACTCTTCACATGAGGTGGCCAAAGTACTACTTAGCATGTAATAAATAGTGTGACATGTCTAAATCAATGGAGAAAAATCACTATATGTGCTATCCGGCTAGCCATTTGAAATAAATTCTAATAAAAACTGGATTTCTAAATCAGTGCCTACATCAAAATAAATTCCAAAGTGATGTAACATTTAAAAGTAAATACTAGAGACTTCTCTAGTGGTCCAGTGATTAAGAATCCGCCTTGCAAAGAAGGGGACTCAGAGTCTGATCCCTGGGAGGGGAATTAAGGTCCCACATGCTACAGCCAACTATAAGCCCAGGCGCTGCAACTACTGAGCCCACAAGCCACAACCAAAGATCTCACATGACACAACGAAGACCTGACGCAGCAAATAAAAATATTTCTTTTAAAAAAGTAAATACTAGAAGATAACATAGACAAAGGAAATCCAGAGGCCACTAAGGAAAACACATGATGGACAGGGAAGCCTGGCGTGCTGCGGTCCATGGTGTTGAAGAGTCAGACACGACTGAGTGACTGAACTGAAGGAAAACACTGAGAAGTCACACGAAGTTAAAATATTTCCATATGCCAAAACATCTCAAAATAAATATACAAAATGGGGGAAATTTTTGCTACACACATGATAATGAGGTCAACTTCCCCACATGCAAAGAATTCAATTTGTTAAATTAAGGAGCTATAAACGCTCATATGGCTTCCCAGGTGGCTCAAAGTAAAGAATCTGCCTGAGATGCAGGAGATTTGGGTCCAATCCTTGGGTCTGGAAGATCCCCTGGCAAAGGAGATGGCAACCCACTCCAGTATTCTTGTCTGGGAAATTCCATGGACAGAGGAGTCTGGCAGGCTACAGTCCACGGGGTCACAGAGTCGGACAGAACTTAGTGACTAAACAACAACAAGCTCTCTTATACCCTGACCGTGAGCCTGTCAACTGTCGAACCTTTCTGAAAGAGAATTTGACATTAACCATTAACTTTTTAAACATTCATCCTTTGACTCAGTAATTTTGGTTCAAGCAATTTGTGACACAAAAATCCTCATGTGAGGGTGTGAAGACAGGTACAAGGATATTCGCTGAAGTTTTATTGTAATGGCATGAATATTTATCAATGAGGACTTACTTTAAAAAATTACAGTGCATCTATATTGTTGTTCAGTTGCCCAGTCCTGTCTGACTTTTTGAACCCCATGGACTGCAGCAGCTATATTATGCAGCCACAAAAGTGATCTATTTCAAAAATAGTAACATTATCTATATCAAAAACAAAGTAAAGAAAAAGAGAGTTGAGAAAAGCATATACACCGTGACTCCACTTTTAAATCATCAGAATATACATTTCTTTTTAAAAAAACAGAAAAATATATAGCAGATCTTTAACAGTGTTTATCTTTGAGAGGCAAGTTTATGAGCTTATATGGACTTTTCCATTCATAATATACATTTATAAATTTTTACAAGCATTTTTATTTCTGATGCAAAAAAATATTTTTAAGAAATTTAAAATCACATACACACAAAGATAGGCACAATAAAGGACAGAAACGGTATGGACCTAACAGACGCATAAGATATTAAGAAGAGGTGGCAAGAATACAGAGAAGAACTACACAAAAAAAGATCTTAATGACCCAGATAACCATGATGGTGTGATCACTCACATAGAGCCAGACATCCTGGAGTGTGAAGTCAAGTAGGCCTTAGGAAAAATCACTATGACTAAAGCTAGTGGAGGTGATGTAATTCCAGCTAAGCTATTTCAAATCCTAAAAGATGATGCTGTTAAAGTGCTGCCCTCAATATGCCTGCAAATTTGGAAAACTCAGCAGTGGCCACAGGACTGGAAAAGTTCAGTTTTTATTCCAATCCCAAAGAAGGGTAATGCCAAAAAGAATGTTCAAACTACTGCACAACTGCACTGATTTCACATGCTAGCAAAGTAACGCTCAAATCCTTCAAGTTAGGCTTCAACAGCATGTGAACTGAGGACTTCCAGATGTACAAAAGGATTTACAAAAGGCAGAGGAATCAGAGATCGAATTATGAATATCTGCTGGATCACAGAAAAAGCTACAGAACTCCAGAAAAATATACACATCTGCTTCATTGACTAGGCTAAAGCCTTTGAATGTGCAGACCACAACAAACTGGAAAATTCTTAAAGAGATGGGAATACCAGACCACCTTAGCTGCCTTTTGCAAAACCTTTATGCAGGTCAAGAGGCAATGGTTAGAACCCAACATTGAACAGACTGGTTCAAAATTAGGAAAGGAGTATGTCAAGGCTGTATACTGTCACCCTGCTTATTTAACTTATATGCATAGTACATCATACAAAATACTGGGCTGGATGAAGCACAAGCTGGAATCAAGACTATACGGAGAAATATCAATAACCTCAGATATGTAGATGACACCACCCTTACGGTAGAAAGTGAAGAGGAATTAAAGGGCCTCTTGATAAAGGTGAAAGAGGAGAGTGAAAACCGTAGCTTAAAACAACATTCAAAAAATGAAGGTCGTGGCATCTGGTCCCATCACTTCATGAAAAACATGGGTAAACAATGGAAACAGTGACAGACTATAAGTTCCAAAATCACTGTGGACAGTGACCGTAGCCATGAAATTAAAAGACACTTGCTCCTTGGAAGAAAAGCTGTAACAAACCTAGACAGTGTATTAAAAAACAGAGACATTACTTTGCCTACAAAGGTCTGTATAGTCAAAGCTATGGTTTTTCCAGTAGTCATGTTCAGATGTGAGAGCTGGACAATAAAAAAGGCTGAACACCAAAAAATTGATGCTTTCGAACTACGGTGAGGGAAAAGACCTTTGAAAGTACCTTGGACAGCAAGAAGATCCAACCAGTCAATCCTAAAGGATATCAACCCTGAATATTCATTGGAAGGACTGCTGCTGAAGCTCAAGTTCCAATACTCTGGCCACCTGATGCGAAGAACTGACTCCATTGAAAAAACCCTGATGCTGGGAAAGATAGAAAGCAGGAGAAGAAGGGGACAACAGAGGATGAGATAGATGGTTGGATGGCATCACCGACTCAATGGATATGAGTTTGAGCAAACTCTGTGAGATGATGAAGGTCAGGGAAGCCTGGCATGCTACAGTCCATGGGGTCTCAAAGAGTTGGACACAACTGAGTGACTGAACAACATGAAAGAACAAGCAAATACATAAATGGAACAGAAACAGTGAGCCTAGAAGTAGATAGATTCTCACAAATATAGATGACTGATCTGTGACAAAGAAAAGGCAATTCAATGAAGAAACAACAGCCTTTTCAACAAATGATGGTGCTGGAACAACTGAATATCCACATGCAAAAATAAAGAAAAAAGGATTTAGATATAGACCTTACAGCCTTCACAAAAAATAAGTCAAAGTGAGTCACAGACCTAAATGTAAAATGCAAAACTATAAAACTCCTGGAGCAAAACATAGGGGAAAATCTAGACGACAATGACTTTTTAGATATAGCACCAAATGTACGATCCATGAAAGAAATAATTATAAGTTGGGTTTCATTAAATTTAAAACTTCTGCTTGTGAAAGACGTTGCCAAGGGAATAAGACAAGCCACAGATCTGGAGAAAATACTTGCAAAAGACATATCTGATAAAGTCCTGTGATCCAAAATATACAAAGCCCTCTTAAAGCTAAACAATAAGAAAATTAACAATCTCATTAAAAGTTATGCAAAAATTCTGAACAGACACCTCACGAAAGAAGATATACAAACAGTAGTAAGTTCAACATCATGTGTTTTTCAGTAACTGCAAATTAAAACAATTAAAGATACCACCACACATCTACTAGAATGGCTAAAATCCAAAACACAGACACTTGCTGAACAAATGCTGGAAAAAGTGGAACAAGAATTCTCATTTATGGCTGGTGGGAATGCAAAATGGTACACCCACTTCAACATACTCTTCCCATATGATCCTGCAATCACACTCCTTAATATTTAGCCAAATGAGTGGAAAACTTACATCCGCACAAAAACCTGCTTTACAGAAGTTTTATTGGTAACTGTCAAAACTTGGAAGCAATCATGACGTCCTTCAATAACTGGTACATCCAGAAAATGGAATATTAATCAGTCCTTAAAAAAAAAAGGAAGAAGAAATGGGCTACCAAACCACAAAAAGACATGAGGAAACCTTAAATGTGTATTACTAAATGAAAGAAGCAATCTGAAAAGGCCACATAACTGTATGATTCCAACTATATAACATTCTAGAAAAGGCAGAAACCATGGAAACAGTAAAAAGATCAGTGTTTGCCAAGGATCTAGGGGAAAAGACAGATGAGTAGGTAGAACTCAGGGGATTTCCTAGGCAGGGAAACAAACCCACAGAATGTACAACACTAAGAGTGAATAATGTAAATGGACTTGGGCTGATAATGAGGTGCAGGTTCATCGATTACTTACAAACTTCCTACACTGGTGGAATGCTGTGGAATGCTGATGGTGGGGAAATGGGGAGGGGGTACAAGGAAACTTCTGGCTCCTTGTACTTTCTGTTCAATTTGTACTTTCCATTCAGTTTTGCTGTGAAACTAAAACTACTCTAAAAAATAGTGTCTACTGATTTATTAAAACCTGTAACAATATCTGTATCCCCAGTGTCTAGCATGGTATCTGGTCTATAGTGAATATTGAAAAAGTAGTCATTTAAAAAACACACAGCACAGAGCAAGGCATGTAACAGTTCAATAAACCACAGCTTTTATTTTATTATGAACTAATACGATACAGAGAAACAAAACAAATTTGAGGGAATGTTACCACACATTAAACAGAGTTGAGAGTTTTAATCAAAAGAGTATCTTAGATGTTCAATGCATAAGTCACATGGACTCCATGTCTGGAATATTCTGAAATTTTAGGGACACCATTTTAGGAAGAGCACTAACTAGCTACATGGTACTGGAACATCTGGCTAGCCAAGCAGAGGAAATGACGAAGAATGGAGAGGGTACAGAACCCTCATATGAGGAACTGCCAAGATGGAAGCAAGCTCTTTAAATATCTAGACCTTTTTTGTGTGGAAAAGAAAATAAGATTGATTTTGACTCGTCCATTAGTCTCTAATGAGAAAAACTGAACAAAGTCACCTTCCAACACAGCCTTCCCTGTTCTTTTACTTGTAGTTGTTTCCCTTGTGTTCCAGAGAAGAACAATGTACTAACACTAGGCACCTCCTCATTTCACATTACTGTTCCTAAGGTTCATTCCTCCACTATATCATAAAATTCCTGAAATCGGAACTATGCAGAATACTACACAAAAGAGAACAATTGTTTACAAAATACTCCTATGAAGACTAAACCCAATTTAATGACTATACAAGAACAACACATCAAATTTCACTAAATAAAAACCAAAATCAGAGTCCTTAAGATTCAAAGGCAATTCCATCCACTGCATAATCAGGTAAGACATACAATTAAAGGATTATTATACAACCCCAGGCTACTGCATGTAGGCACTCTGAAGTAGTTAAGACTGTGAGAGGTTAACCTCAGGGATTTTGTGTTTCAGATCAAGTTTAGTGGTTGGCAGCTTTATCAAGTAATAATAAACCAAATATATGTATTATTGAATAAAATGGTGTTAAAACAACTAGATTTAACACCTTCAGTTCAGTCGCTCAGTCCTATCCGACTTTGCGACCCTATGGACTGCAATGCACCAGGCCTCACTGTCCATCACCAACACCTTGGAAGAAAAATTAAGTTAGAGCCCTATGTCACATCAAATATGAATTCCAGATTCAGGCAGGTTCCCCCAGCAGGCCAGAAAGCAGCTTTCCAGGGAGCTCTGCCCTTCAGAGGACCACAGGTGCACCTACTCCAACCAAGTCTGGATCTCTGGGAGCAGCCTCTTGAAGATGTGTTTCTTCCTTGGGTGCTCTCCCTTAGCCCTAGAGACCACAGCTGATCGCTATCTCTACTATTCCTGTATTCTTCAGGCTGTTCTTTTTCCCTTAAGTAATCTCTTATGTGGGCTTAAATGGTAAAGAATCCGCCTGCAATGCAGGAGACCCCAGTTCGATTCTTGGGCTAGGAAGATTTCCTGGAGAAGGAATATCTATTTAGTTAATAATTCTTTATATTAAACTTTATCTGTTAAGTTTAAAAATAAATAAATTTCAGATGATCTATAGTACTAATCACACCTCCCTTGCCTGCCTTAACTCTGTTGCCAATCTAGCAACCAGAGTGATTGGGTTTGGGGTTGTTTTTTTTCTTAAATGTAAGTCAGATCATACCATTCCTCAGCTCAAAACACTGTCAATGATTCCCCACAGTGAAAGTCAATCTTTACAAAATGCTCTAGGGCCCTATAATACCTGTGACCTTTCACCTCTTATTTTACTGCTCACTTCTCCCTTCCTCTCCCACATCCTACCACCCACCCAATAATTTCATTCTAGCCACACTGACCTTCATGCCATCCCTCAAACGTAACAGACACATTCCTTCACTAAGGCATTCGCAAAAATTGACCCCTCTGTCTGGAATACTCTTCCTTCAGATATCCACATATTAGCTCTTCTATCACCTTCAAGTCTTTGGTCAAATGTCACATTCTCAACAAGCTTACTCTGACCACTCTATTTAAAACCAGCCTACCCCGCCTCCTTTTACTCTGTTTCATTTTTTTTCTTTTTCCATAGCACTTATCACCTAACAATCCATATGATTTGCTGATGTTTGTTGTTTAATATCTGTTTCTCCCATGCCAGGGCAGGGCTTTTTATTATCTGTGTGGTCCACTGATATATTCCAAATATCTAGAATTGCGCCTGGCAAGTAGTACACACTCACATTTGTTAACAGTTTTACACTTGTCTGTGGGATTAACTAACAGCCTTCTGCTTCACTACTTAGGAACAAGGACTGGGTTTTTTTCATCATTTTATTTCCTAGAGCTCTGCCTAGACTAGGCACACAAACATTAACTGTAGATTTTTTTGGGGGGGTCTATCAGAAGATACAATTTTAAAACAACTGACATTATCCAGGGTTTATAAGAGTGTAGGGGAAATCTACCTTCTCATATATTATTGGCAGGTATGTAAATTGATACTTTTTGAGAGTAAGCTAGCAATAGCTATTAAAATTTAAATCACTCAGAGCTCATGCCCTTTAATTCAGTAGTCTTACAGAAGTACCTGAAAAGTATGTCCAAAAATATCTAGACCAGAACTACTTATAAAATGGAAAAATTGAAAGCAATCTACTTATCTACCAATAAAGATAGAGGCAAATAAATCATGTTTATTTGGTACATGTTATATGACAACATTCTTTAAAAAGAATGAGGCACATCTGTAGCAATCAACTGGAAAGTAGCCCACGATCTAGTAAACAGATCAGGGGGCTCTGGCATCAGATAACCTGGATTTGAATCCTGGCTCCCCTCACTTCCTAGCTAGGCAATTCTAGGCACTTTTTAACTTCTCTGTGCTTCAGTTTCCTCATCAATAAAACAGGAACAATATTATAATAGTATCCACTTCACTAACCTCAAGATTCCCTGAGATAATGCATGCAGTGTCTATAGCGCATTTATAGGCACATAACCATTTACAAGTATATAATAAGTATAGTTATCATTTACAAGTGAAATAGACAAGTTGCACACCTATGTATGTAAATCATGTCCATTTCAGGGGGAAAAGTCTATGAAATTTATAGAAAAAAGTCAAGTACAGAAGTTTATAGAAACCAGTCAAATTTACAGAAACCAGTCAAGTACTGGTTTCCTCTCAGAGATGAGAGAAGGCATACTTAATAGCCATCCTTTTTTAATGGAAGGAATTTAGAATATAGTGCTTTTAAATAAGAAATGAAGTAAAATCAGAGCAAATGCTTCTAAGAGTTTAACTTAGATTTTAAAATATTACAGTTTGAAATAGTTTACATTATATATACTCTTTGAATTCTCAAGATAAAATAATCAGCTGAAATTTGACTATTAAAGTTACCTTCGCTCTAAATGAGTAAACTAAGGTGCACAATCCAAAAAACAGTTTTTAAAAAACTTACAAAATAAGGACTTGGACGGCAAGGAAATCAAATCAGTCAAACCTAAAGGAAATCAACCATGAATATTCACTGGCAGGACTGATGCTGAAACTCCAATACTTTGGCCACAGCATTCAAAGAGCCGACTCACTGGAAAAGACTCTGATGTCGGGAAAGATTGAGGGTAGAAGGAGAAGGGGACAACAGAGGATGAGATAGTTAGATAGCCTCACTGACTCAATGGACATGAACTTAAGCAAATTCTGGGAGATACTGGAGGACAGAGGAGCCTGGCATGATGCAGTCCAAGCGGTTACAAGAGTTGGACATGACTTAGCGACCAAACAAGAAAATTATTACACTTTAACCTATAGATTTTACACACAAATCAGTTCTTTTTTTAACCTACAACATCTCCATGAAAAATAAAAGATATGTCAAAGAAAGAAAAGAAAACAACATCAACGTAAATTAAAACTGCTTCTAAAATGGGATACCTGAGAATTCCCTGGCAGTCCAGTGGTTAGGACTCTGTGCTCTCACTGCCGAGGGCCTGGGTTCAATCCCTGGCCAGGGAACTAAGATCCTATGAGCCGTGCAGCGCGGTCAAAGAAAAAAATAAAAAGGAATAAAAGCTAGATTAAAGTCAAAAAGCAAAAGTTACCTTTTACTGTCAGTTTAACGCAAAAGAATTCTTCAATGTTTTAATAACAGCAGGGCTAGGAAATTCAAGTGTGCTTAAAACTAAAGTGTTAAGTAGTGGTCTATATTAAGTTCAGCAAAAGAGAAAAATTAAATCCCCCAAGATGAATTTCTAAGAAGACACAGACACAAATCACTCAAATACACCGAATTCTCTCTCCTTTTGTTAACAGTAGCCGTGGCTGCTCATTTACTATACTAATTGAAAAGACTGCAATCCATGCAAACTAAATCTCATCCCATAGTCACAGGATTTGAAAAACAGGGAATAAACAGGGAAAAAACAGGGAATAAATCATGATTTCTTGAAGCTAATTTTTCCTAGCCTCTTTCAAGTGCTTAGTCACTTCTCCCTATTTACAAGGAAGACCATTTCACATCTAGAAAGAGGGAGGGAATTTTGATTCCGGACTGTCATGTCACCTGAGCCGCCCTAGACGTTTGTTTCCATGCAACTCAAGAGAAGGCAGCCGCCAGCTAAGCATACCTACCACTCCAGATCAGAACCAGAAGCCAGTGGGGCTCCCTCGACTCTGCCTCTGTCTGCAATAACAAAGAGGTGTTTGTAGAAGCGCAACGTTTTCTTCTCTGACACCACATGCAAAAGGTGAGGATTAAAAGGTAGCCTGAAAACTCGTTTCCTCCAACAGTCCACCAGAGAATGCCTCCCATCTACTGAAACAGAAACAGCGTCCAGAGTTTCAGGCAACTCCAGGTGTGTGGGTGCTAGACATCTCTCCTCAGGCAGCTAAAACCTAAACCTAGAGGCAAACAGGCTTTAGAGTACACTCCAAGAAAGAAGTTAGCATTAAAATCTGGTAACACTGTTTCACGTTCCTCAAAGGCGATCAAAGAATCAGGTTTCCGTGAAATATTATCTTAAGAGACAACCCTAGGCAAAGGCAAGTTTTTAAGCACCAACTATGTGCCAGTTGCCAAATCCCAACATTCCACTCACACTTAAAGGTGCTAAGCACACACGCTGAGAATAGAAATACACCTGAAAGAACTCTCACTCCCAGATACAACAGTACGTTGCCAAGGACCAGGCACAAAACAGTAACACCTGGAACCATGTGGTCACTCTCTGAAGCAGGGCTTAGCCAACTTCCCAGAGGTCGGGAAGGCCTGACAACCACCTGGGACTATTTAGGATAGGGCTCTTTCTCCTTCCATGGATGGAAGTGCTATAAAAGACACGTTTCTGCCTCGACTTCAGCATTCCCAAATACCGCCTTAATACTAATCACTTTATGTAAAGTCACGTTACCTCCCTTATAGACAAAAAATAAAGGCACGAATGAATCTCTTCTCATGAGAACACTCAAGTTCAAAGAGGCTAAGAAAACTGCATAGTGCTTGTTGGTGAAGGCTCCAGGTGCTTTAGACGCCCAGGCCCCAGCACTTAACCATTAAGCCAAGACGCCTCTCAAGGAACCCTACTAAAACCAGTTTCTGATCCGAGCCAGTTAGTTTCATGCCACAAAACTGAGCTCAAAGCGTTCAGTGACATGGACGGAGGCGGGGCGTGGGGAGGGCACATCACCACTACCTAAGCAATTTCTTTTTCTTTTAACGAATATAGCACATGTTCCTGATTTCCATCCTCCTCACGGGCAGAACCCACGTGCCGGTCCCACCGCTACCCAGAGCAGCTCCTTCTCAACACTCCCCAGCTCACCCGCACCCCCCTCACTCCGCCCCCACCCCAGCCACGGCCACAACGCCTGCACCTCCCGCCCCCTTGCCAGAGACGGCCGTCCGGGCCCTCGCACCGCCCTCGCGTGCAGCCAGCGCCGGACCCCGCGCGCTCCCGCCTCCGCCCGGCGGGGTCACCTCCGGGGCCTATGCGCGCCCTTCCCGCCACCCGCAGGTCCCCTCGCGACGCCGGCGCCGGGCAGGCCGCGCCCGCCGCGCCTGCCATGGTGGGCGCCTCACCGTCAGGCTGAGGAGCCGGGCCCGGCTGCGCCATGGCCGGGCGGCCGGCCTCGGAGAGCAGGGATGGGCGGGGAAGCGGCGTCCCGGGCTCCCACGGGCTCAGCTGGCGGAGGAGGCGTCGACCGAGCCGCCGCCGCCGCCGCCCAGGGAGGAACCGCTAAGGCTGAAGCCGCCGGCGCCGCCACAGCCGCGGGCAGAGACGGACCCGAGCGCCGACCTCCGCCTCCTCATCCTGACAGCGGGAAATAAGCAGTGCGCAGGCGCGGGGGGATGGGGCGGCACGTGACGTCGCCCTGAGGGGAGGGGAGGGGCTTCGCGAAGGGAGGGGCACGCAGCGCGAGGCGGAGGCTGGAGGAAGGGCGGGGGGCGTGGTGGGGGAGGAGGCGGCTGAATAGATGAGGAGGGGGAGGGGGAACAGGAGGAGAGCTGCGGCGGGAAAGGCCAGGCCTTGTTCAGGGGAAGCTCCCAGCCATCCGCCCCAGAATAGAGGCGAGGAAAAAATAAATACAAAAAGAAGGGCAAGAGAGGAGGCTAGATCGTGAAATTAGTGGAAATCCAGCCTCTACCTCTTCTAGCTGTGTGACCTTGGGCGAGTCACTTAACCTCTTTAAACCTCACAGCCTTTGCCTATATAATGGCTACTAAAAGTTTAAATGAAGTGTGCGGAACTGTTTCTTAGGTGCTTTCCATCACGCACCTATGTGCGCTATGACTTTTCAGTGCCACGCATCATGAGAGGTGATGGGGATACAGCCAGACACAGTTCTTGCACCCACGAGGGGAGAGGGAGAAGATGGTAGGCAGACAATATCGCCCTTACACCTGGGCATAGGTACACACATTAGAGGTGCACCTCTGCCCTAGCTCTGAGCGCATTCCTTACATAATGTCCAGGGACCATGCCCACCTGGCGTCTGTGCTTCTTTTTCAGGACCAAGTTCTTGGAACTTGTGACCCCTGAATTCCCTCCCCAAATGACTGGGGCTCTTCTCCAGGCCATGTTCTCTAAGGTAGAGTCTGGGGACCCCTAGAAGTGGCTAAGGGGCAGCTGTGCTTGGGGGAGGGGCATGTCACTCAGACATTTGAGCTTCTGTGTACACAGATGCCTGGAGAAGGCAATACCTGGAAAATCCCATGGACATGGATGGAGGTGCCTGGTGGGCTACAGTCCATGGGGTTGCTAAGAGTCGGACACGACTGAGCGACTTCACTTTCACTTTTCAGTTTCATGCATTGGAAAAGAAAATGGCAACCCACTCCAGTGTTCTTGCCTGGAGAATCCCAGGGACAGAGGAGCCTGGTGGGCTGCCATCTATGGGGTCGCACAGAGTCGGACATGACTGACGCAAGACTTAGCAGCAGCAGCAGTACACAGATGCCTAGTGCAGGACAGAGATGGAAAAAGAGGGCAGGTGGGCCGTGGCAAGTGCTCCCACCACCACCTCAGTTAAGCACATAAATCTGAGGAGTCCGGGGATCCTAAATTTGAACCTGGTCTTCCATGGCATTAAAGATGTATATTTGTCGAAATAGAATAGAGCGTGTGAACAGTTGGAGTGATTTATAATTTTAAATAATTTAGGTAGACATGTTGCATCAGTTTGTACTTTTGCCCCAAATTCTGCTAACATTAGAGAAGGGCCTATATACAGACTTGAGTCTTTTGAGCAGTTAGTATCTTCGAATGACTGGTATGCCTTTGAGAGAGCAAGCAGAGTGGCTTCCCCAATCCCCCGTTAAATGACTCTCCTGCAGATCCATGCTGGACATGAAGACCTTTGTCCAGGATAAGACAGCCCAGTGCAGCTTCTCTCTGGTGATGACTAATTCAAGGCAGGGACCATAAAGATAGCAGATGCTGATACCCTCTACAGAAGGAACTCTTCTAGTGAGTAAGAGGTATGTTTATTGCCATTGATAATCTGGGCCTTGAAGCCAGGCCCCCAAGGTCAAGGTCGCTGAAAAAGGATTAGACTGCTGATCTAAACACATAGAGCACCCCACACAAAGGAGGTGGTTGAAAAAGCAATTTGGAAATCACATTAGGAGCATGCATGGGTTATGTACATTTTCATATTTTTAGGTAAATCCTAACACCCAGCAATTCCACCCCCAGGCATACATTTTAAAGAAAACTAGTGTATGCTCAAAGCCTTTGTTAACTTGTAAAGACATGATTCTTATATTTTGAAAGAAATTGGGAGATAAGATTTAAACACATGTAATAATTACTTATCAATTACATAGCACATGTGCCAGAGTAGATACAGAATATCTAAGGTGACATAGCTTATAATAAAATAAATAAAAGCCCAAGAATTCATCAACAGAATAGCTATTTTAAAATATTCATAAGATGGAATACTCTACAGCAATAATAATGAACAAACAACAGCTACATAGTCAATATAGATGAATTGCACAAACATAATTCTGAAAGAAGTTGTAGAATAATACATACAGAGTGAGTCCATTTATATAAAATTTCAAAACAGGCAAAACTAAACCTCATCCATACAAAGTTGGTAAACTGTAAAGATGGGAAGAGAAGGACTTTCACAGAAGTCATGACAGTGTTTCCTGAACCAGGAAGGGAAGGACACGGGATAAAGGATGGTGTCTAAAAGCCCACCTTCTACGGTGCTGGCAATGTGATATTCCTTAAACTGGGTTCACCTAAACTAATTATAAATCTGGGAAGGTGATGTTCAGATGAGAAAGACTTAGGAGTATTTGCCAAATACAAGCTTAAAATGAGCCAACTTGATGCAACTGCTAGAAAGTATTGATTCTGTGCTTCATGAACAGAGTCACAGAGACTCTTGGTAGAATTCACAATTGGGAAAAAAAAAAAAAATAGAGTCACAGTGTGTAAATCACAGGAGGTGATGCCTGTTCTGCACTTTGCCCTGATTAGGTCACATCAGCAGTGCTGACTATGTTTGTTCTGCACACCATTGTTTGCAAGGGGACACTAACCAGCTGGAGTGGGCGGAGTCCCAGGGAGTGAAGAATCTGAAAATTATTTCCTGATGGAAATAGCAGGCAAAAGTACTCTAGTGGGGGAGAGGTGGGGAGTGACTTGAGCTGTGAAGGCTGTCTTCAAATTGTGGAAGTCAGTGTGTACAAGCATGCTGCATGCCCAGAAACTGCAGCAAGACAGGCTTCAACCCAACCTGAAGAAGAACTTTTTCTCAGAGCTAACTAGAGAGAGAAGGGGCTACTTTTCAGGGAAGGAGTCCCTGTCATTGTAAGTGTGCAAGTAGAGCTGTCTAGCAGCTGGTCAGAGATGCTTACAGGAGGATTCCTACTACATTGGTGGGATTAGACTAGACCATCTTTACAGTCCTTTTCAGCCTCAAGGTTCTGCAATACTAAAGGCAATAAGTTTGCTGCATTTAAAAGTTTTCTAGGTTTCCCTGGTTGCTCAGTGGTAAAGAATTCACCTCCCAATGCAGGAGATGCAGGTTTGAGCCCTGGATCAGAAGATCCTCTGGAGAAGGAAATGGCAACCCATTCCAGCATTCTTGCCTGAAAAATCCCCCTGAAGGGGGGACAGTCCATGGGGTCACAAAGAGTCGGATGCAGCTGAGCATACATGCAGTTTCTCATGTATTACTTTACTTCTCACAGCATTCCAGAAGGTATACAGTAGACACAAAGCAGATAAACCAAACTTTGCTGGATAAATCCCATGTCAAAATTCTCCGAATTTTCCATGTCAGAGTCCTCCGGTTTCTGCAAGTACGGTTTCTGCAAGTACAGGTACGGCTCTGAGACGAGGTGTCCCAACTTGGCAACCAGCTGACAGTACTCAGAAGTGTTGGGGTTCTCTCTCTCTAGGATCCAGATTCTCTAGGGCAGGAAGGAACCAAAGAGTAGGCTTATGACACCATACTTCTCTCATCTTCAATAAAGGCAACTTCTGTGCAGGATGGAAGTGTTTCACATGTATGCTTTCCCCTTGTAAGTTTTCTGTAAACCATCCACATCAATGCTATTTGATCACCTTTCACCTGCTTCTCACTTCTCATTGGATTACAAACCATAATTCTAACCATTATTAATAATAACACCACTTAGCTGAGCACCTGCTACTATATGCTAGAGATATTACCTGGTAACAGCTCTTAGGAGTAGATTCTATTATCCCAGAACTCAGAGAGGTTAAATGACTTGTCCATGTCACACAGTAAACGGAAGAACTAGAATTCAAATCCAAATCTGTCTCACCCCAGAGTATATGCTTTTTGCTGTCAGTGCTGACTAACCATGTCTATCAGGTATCAGCAAATACCCCAACACTTCAGTGCCATTATCAACTGAATTCGTGTTTAGAAGTTTAAATGGTATCTCCGAAAGTTACCCTTCTTTTTAAAATAATTTTATTTATTTACTTATTTTTGACTGTGCTGGGTCTTCCTTGCTGTGCAGGCTTCTCTAGTTGCAGTGAACGGGAGCTAGTCTCTAGCTGCGGTGCACGAGCTCTAGGTGTGCGGGCTTCAGTAACTGAAACCCATGAGTCCAGTAGTTGCAGCTCCTGGGCTCTAGAAATAGTTGTGATGGATGGCCTTATTTGCTCCGAGGCACATGGTATCTTCCTGAATCAGGGATCAAACCCATGTCTCTTGCATTGACAGGTGGATTCTTTACCACTGAGCCACCAGGGAAGCCCAAGTTACACTTCTTTTAATTACTTGTTTATATTTTCAGATTATTTGGCTAAAATTCTAGTTTTAATTTTTTAAATATATAGAGAAAGCAAAAATACTTCCTCAACCTCTCCTCCCCCCAATACACACACAATCCCATACCTCTCTCCAGGGCAAACTACTGTTGTTACCAGCTTTGTATGAATCCTTTCAGACACTTTTTTATGCATCTATGAACATGCTGAAACACGTGCCTCTGTTTTATCTTCCTCACATAGATAAGATCATATTGTACATTTACTCTGAACTTGTGTTTTTCCTCAACGGTATGGTCAATGCCTATGGCTTTACTTCATTCTTTTTAACTCTCTTGTAGTTTTCCATCTTGGTAAATGGTTAGGTTACTGACACTTTTTCATTACTTACAAGCAACGCTGCAAGGAACATGCATACCTATCTAGGCACTTATATGAGTGATTTTTCAGAAGATTTATCTACCCCCTTAGAATTACTAGATCAAAAATCATGAACACTTTTTCATTTAATGAATGTTAACAAAAAGTATCACATCAATAATATAACAACAGTGGGGTCGCTGAGGGTCGGACGCGACTGAGTGACTTCGCTTTCACTTTTCACTTTCATGCATTGGAGAAGGAAATGGCAACCCACTCCAGTGTTCTTGCCTGGAGAATCCCAAGGACGGCAAAGCCTGGTGGGCTGCCGTCTATGGGGTCGCACAGAGTCGGACACGACTGAAGCGACTTAGCAGCAGCAGCAGCATGCACATATTTGTTTCTGTACCTCCTTACCAATATTGGCTTTTGTCAGTCTTCTTTATGTCTGCTAATCTGATGGACAAAAAAATCTGGTGGACAATAAGCATTTCCCTGAATATCAGTGAGAGTAGAAACCTTTTCATGTTTATTTTTATCTGCTGTTTGCATACAACAGATAAAAATAAAGTTATATAAAGTTCATACAATGAACTTTATATAAATGAAGCTATTTGTCTTTTATTATTGATTTGTAGGTGTTCCTAGGTATTCTGGATAGTAACTGTTGGTATCTTATATATAGTGTATTTTCTTCTAGTTTGTTATTTGTCTTTTCATTTTAATAACACTAATAGTGTTATTTACTTACAGAAGTTTTACATTTTTTATTTTTAAAAATATTTATTTATTTGGCTGTGCGAGTTCTTAGCTGTGACACTCTGGATCTTCGATCTTTATCACAACATGTAGGATCCTTTTTTTTTTAAGTTGCAGCATGTATGATCTAGTTCCCTGACCAGGGGTCAAACCTGGGCCCCCCCTGAATTAGGAGCGCAGAGTCTCAGTCACTGGATCACCAGAGAAATCACAGAAGTTTTACATTTTAATTGTCAGCTTTTATATCTTTTCATAGCTCCTGGATTTTTCATCTTGTCCAAGAAGGCTTTTCTCACTTCCAAATTCATACATGTATTCTCAATAGTTTTCCCAGTATTTCCCCAATATTATAATTTTAGTTTTTCATGTTTGGATTTTTAATCTACTTGGAATTATTTTTCATATGGAATGAGGCAGGGGTGGAAAAGTACATGGCAACCCACTCCAGTATTCTTGCCTGGAGAATCCCATGGACAGAGGAGCCTGGCAGGCTATGGTCCATAGGATCACAGAGAGTCTGACACAACTGAGTGACTTAGCATGCACACACATGTAAAGTAGGGGATCTAACTTAATTTTTTCAGATAAATAGGCAACTGTCCTCAAATCATTCTTTCCCTACTTTAATTGTTGATAAGTTTCTATAAATATATTAATATTTATAATTAATATATTATATTAATATAAATATATTAATATTAAATATACTAGACATTTTTTGTTGCAAGAGGGGGAAAAAGAAACCTCAAATAGGTTTTTAAAAAGATGGAATTTGGTTGCTTATGTAACTGAAATATCCATAGCACCAACTGGTTTGGGAAGAAGCTTCGAATAGAACTAACTAGAGGAATAGAGCGTGAGGCTATTTTGGTGGAGACCTGAATGGAAAGATGGAGGCAGCCATAGGAAGACGTGAAAGGGAAGAATATTCATGCAAAAAAAGGAGAAATGTATAAAAGTTTTACAAATAAAACTAACTTGAAATGTTCAAGAGATAAAAGAAAGCCACAATGAGTGGAGCAGGGCGAATGAAGGCCAGAGGGGTGGGAGACTCCTAGAGAGGTAAGAAGGTCAAATCCTGTCAGAAACTGAAGCCACAAGAATGATTAAATTTTATTCTATTTTATTCCTTCTACTGGGGCTTCCCACATGACACAGTGGTAAAGAATCTGCCTGCCAATGCAGGAGATGCAAGAGACTTGGGGTTAATTCCTGGGTCAGGAAGATCTCCTGGAGTAGGAAATGCAAACCACTCCAATATTCTTGCCTGGAAAATTCCATGGGCAGAGGATCCTGATGGGCTACAGGCCACGGGGCCACAAAGAGTCGGACATGACTGAGTGACTGAGCACACACACATTCCTTCCATTATGGGAGCCACTGGAAAGTTTTAAAGAGAAAAGCTACAGGATTTGACTTACACTTTTTTTTTTAATTATTTATTTATTTATGGCTGTGCTGGATCTTCATTTCTGCGAGGGCTTTTCTCTAGTGGCATGAGTTAGGGTTACTCTTTGTTGCAGTGTGCGGGCTTCTCATTTCAGTGGCTTCTCTTGTTGCTGAGCACAGGCTCTGTGGTGTGGGGCTTCAGAAGCTGCAACGTGTCAGCTCAGCACTTGTGGCTCCCAGGCTCTAGAGCACAGGCTCGGTAGCTATGGCACACGGGCTTAATTGCTCCGAGTCATGTGGGATCTTCCTGGATCAGGGATCAAACCTGTGTCTCCTACATTGGCAGGCAGATTCTTTACCACTGAGCCACTAGGGAAGCTCTAATTTACACTTTCAAAAGAGATCATCCTGGCCACTACTTGGGAATGTGGATTATGAGGGAGGAGAGAGATAAAGATGGAAGTAGGGAGGACAGTTAGGAAGTGCTACCATGTTCAGAAAGACAAATGATGGGGGCTTGGTCCAGAATTATATCAGAGGAGATACAGAAAAATGGGTATTGGGGGTTGAGTTATTTATTTATTGAGGAGAGGATTTGCTGAGGGGGGTAATATAAGGTTCTGTTTTTGCCATAGTACATGTAAGATGTTTCTTGGGTTTCTGAGTGCAAGTGTCAAGTAGATAGTTGAGGGGGAAAAAAAGTAGATGGTTAGATATACAAATTTGGAGCGCAGGCATGGACATATGGTTTAAGAATCACCAGTTTACATGATATTTATAGTCAGTAGCTAAGATATATAAAGAACTCTGTAAAAATCTAGAAAAACAAGACCAAAAGCCTGATAGAAAAAATGGGCAAAAGGACATGGTGGTTCATTAAAAAAGACTAAGTTCTTTACACATATCAACTTCACTCAAAGTAGAATTCAGAATGCAACCACAGAGATACTGTTTATCATTGACTGACAAAAATTCAAGCGATTGACAACCTACCCTTTTAGTGAAGCTGTGTGAGGCAAATGCATTGTCTTACATTGCTGTTTAAAGAACAAAATGGAACAAATTCTATGGAGGGAAAATTTGATAATATTTAACAAAACTTTATGTTCACAGGCATTTACCTCTTGATTCAGTAATCTCTTTTAAAAGAAGTTACCCTGGGGATACATCTGCAAAAAATAAAACAACAAATGCACAAAGTTATTAATTGTGACATTATTTTAATATCAAAACATTAAAAACAAACCAAATGCTACATAGGAAACTTGCTGAATTAAAGATAGTGCAGCTATACAACTGAGTACTACATAGCCATAAAAGAGAATGAAATAGGACTTCCCTGGTGGTTCAGTGGGTAAGACTGCAATACCATTGTAGGGGGTCTGGGTTTGATCTCTGGTCAGAAAACCAGAGCCCATATGTCACAACTAAGACCCAGCACATCCAAATAAAATAAGTAAATAAAAGTATATATTAAAAATAGTCTTTAAAAAGAGAATGAATATTTCTAAGTACTAGTATGAAAAGAATGCCTATATTGTTAAATGGATCAAAAGTATATATTGTATGTTATGTGGTGGGAAGGAGGCTCAAGAGAGAGGGGGATATATTTATACTTATGGCTGACTCACATTGTTGTATGGCAGAAACGAGCACAACATTGTAAATCAATCATCCTCCAATTCAAAAAAAAATTTTTTAAGTATATATAGTATGCTACATTTTGTTAAGAAAAAAGTAGGGAAATAAGCCTATACTGTCTATATTTCTTAATTTTTAGTACAGCTCTATTGAGATAGAATTCATATAATGTAAAATTCACCCTTCTAAGGTACACATTTCATGATTTTTAGTATGTTCATGAAGATATGCAGTCATGACCACAATCAATTTTAGAACATTTTTATTAACACCAAAAGAAACCCTTTACTCATTGTAGTCACTCCCTATCCCCCTTTTCCTGCAGTTCAGTTCAGTTCAGTTCAGTCGCTCAGTCGTGTCCGACTCTTTGTGACCCCATGAACCGCAGCACGCCAGGCCTCCCTGTCCATCACCAACTCCCGGAGTCCACCCAAACCCATGTCCATTGAGTCGGTGATGCCATCCAACCATCTCATCCTCTGTCGTCCCCCTCTCCTCCTGCCCTCAATCTTTCCCAGCATCAGGGTCTTTTCAAATGAGTCAGCTCTTCACATCAGGCGGCCAAAGTATTGGAGTTTCAGCTTCAAAATCAGTCCTACCAATGAACACCCAGGACTGATCTCCTTTAGGAAGGACTGGTTGGATCTCCTTGCAGTCCAAGGGACTCTCAAGAGTCTTCTCCAACCCCACACTTCAAAAGCATCAATTCTTTGGCGTTCGGCTTTCTTTATAGTCCAACTCTGACATCCATGCATGACCACTGGAAAAAACCATAGGCTTGACTAGACGGACCTTTGTTGACAAAGTAATGTTTCTGCTTTTTAATATGCTGTCTAGGTTGGTCATAACTTTCCTTCCAAGGAGTAAGTGTCTTTTAATTTCATGGCTTGCAGTCACCATCTGCAGTGATTTTGGAGTCCAGCCACTGTTTCCCCATCTATTTGCCATGAAGTGATGAGACCAGATGCCGTGATCTTAGTTTTCTGAATGTTGAGCTTTAAGCCAACTTTTTCACTCTCCTCTTTCACTTTCATTAATAGGCTCTTTAGTTCCTCTTCACTTTCTGCCATAAGGGTGGTGTCATCTGCATATCTGAGGTTATTGATATTTCTCCTGGCAATCTTGATTCCAGCTTGTGCTTCTTCCAGTTCAGCGTTTCTCATGATGTACTCTGCATGTAAGTTAAATAAGCAGGGTGACAATATACAGCCTTGACATACTCCTTTTCCTATTTGGAACCAGTCTGTTGTTCCATGTCCAGTTCTAACTGTTGCTTCCTGACCTGCATACAGGTTTCTCAAGAGGCAGGTCAGGTGGTCTGGTATTCCCATCTCTTTCAGAATTTTCCACAGTTTATTGTGATCCACACAGTCAAAGGCATTGGCATAGTCAATAAAGCAGAAATAGATGTTTTTCTGGAACTCTCTTGCTTTTTCTATGATCCAGAGGATGTTGGCAATTTGATCTCTGGTTCCTCTGCCTTTTCTAAAACCAGCTTGAACATCTGGAAGTTCCTGGTTTACGTACTGTTGAAGCCTGGCTTGGAGAATTTTGAGCATTTCTTTACTAGCGTGTGAGATGAGTGCAATTGTGTGGTAGTTTGAGCATTCTTTGGCATTGCCTTTCTTTGGGATTGGAATAAAAACTGACCTTTTCCTGAAGTTATGGATAGCCATTCATCTATTTTCCATGAATATGGACTTATGGACATTTGATATAAAAGTAATCATACAGCATGCTATCTTTTGTTTCTAGCTTTGTTCACTAAGCATAACATTTTCAAGATTCATCCATATTATAGCATGTATCAATATTTGGTTTCTTTTTGTGGCCAAATAATACTGCACTGTATGTATATACTACATTTTGTTTACCCATTCATCAGCTGAGGGATATTTCCATACAACACTTCTGTAATATACATATATAAGTTGTGTGGCCCATGTTTTCATTTCATTTGTCTATCCAACTGTGAGCTGATGGCTCATATGGTCACTCTATCTCTAGAATTTTGAGGAACTACCAAACTGTTTTCCAAAATGGCCACACCGTTTAATAGTTCTATCAGCAATGAAGGCTCCAAATTCCCTACATCATTGCCAACACTTGCTGGTGTTTTGTGTTTTTTTTTTTAATTTTAGCTATCCTAGCAAGTATGAAATGATATATCATTCAGGTTTGGAGTACATTTCCCTGAAAGCTAATAATGTTGAACATCTTTTCATATGTTTATTGCTATTCTTTATTTCTCTGTGTGACTTTGAGTCTTTCAGCCTGAAGACTCCCTTTAGTATTGTTTGTAGAACAAGTCTGCCAGCAATGAACTCTGTTGGTCTTTGTTTATATGGGAATGTCTTAATTTCTCCTTCATTTCTGAAGGATAATTTTGCTGGATATGGAAATGCTTGTTGACAACCTTTTTCCTTCAGCACTTTAAATATGTCATCCCTCTGCCTTTAGGTCTCTATGGTTTCTGATGAGAAGCCAACTGTTAATGTTATTATTTTATGTTATGTGATGAGTCACTTTTCACTTGCTGTTTTCAAGATTTGCTGTTTGATTTTTGTCTTCAACAGTTTGACACTGATGGAGCTAAGTATGTATCACTTGAGCTTTTCATACGGAATTAGCTGAGCTTCCTGAATGTGCAAATTAATGTTTTTCATCAAATTAAGGAAGCTTTCTGCTATTATTTCTTTAAATATTCTTTTTCTCTCTCATCTCCTTCTCCTTCTGGGACTCCCATTATTCATATGTTAGTATGCTTAACAAGGTGTGTCCCACAGGTCTCTTGGGCTTCCCTGGTGGCTCAGCTGATAAAGAATCCACCTGCAATGGGAGACCCAGGTTCGATACCTGGGCTGGGAAGATCCCCTGGAGAAGGGAGACTCTGTTCATTTTTCTTCATTCAAAAGAAATTCTTTTTGTTTCTCAGACTGTATGATCTCAAATGACCTATTTTCAAGTGTGCTGTTTCTTCCTTCCAGTTCAAATCTTCTGTTTAGCCCCTCTAGTGAATTTTTCATTTCAGATATTATACTTTCGACTCCTAAATTTTTACTTAGTCCCTTTTTATAATTTCCATTTCTTTATTGATAGTCTCTGTTTGGTACAGCATTGTTCTCATCCTTTAGTGTTTTAGGTATGGTTTCCCTTTTTTTTTTTGGCTGAACCATGCAGTATATGGGATCTTAGTTCCCTAACCAGGGATCAAACCAATGTCCCCTGCATTGGGAGCATGGAGTCTTAACCACCTGACCACCTGACCACCAGGGAAGTCCCAGATATAGTTTCCTATAGTTATTTGGAAAGTCTTTATCTAATAAGTCTAATGTCTGGACTTCCATAGGGACGGCTCCTGTTGACTGATCCTTTTTCCCCCTATATACAGGCCATTCTTTTATGTCCAGACATGAATGATGCCTCATTATGAATCATAATTTTTTTCCTGAAAATATAATGTGGTGGCTCTGGAAATCATACTCCCAGTTTCCCAGGATTTGTTGTTGTTCCAGTTTGTTGTTGACACTGTTTTGGTTAGTGTGTTTAATGATTCTCCTGGGCTAATTCTATGAAGTCTGCATTTTGGGTCTACACAGTCACTGAAGTCTCTACTCAATTATTTTAACAATCAGCTAATAATTAGACAAAGATTCCCAGCCATTGCCGAGGGGCTCTTTGTGTGTATTCGGTCATGACTTCAATGCTCCAGTAGGCAGTTTATAACTCTGCCTTATCCTTAACTTCCTGCTTGTGCAAAGCCTCAGGGCTGGCCAGAAGTGAGAGATTGAGACCTCTCAGATCTTTCTTAGACATATGCACAGCCCTACACAAGCATATGTCCTTCTAAGGTTCTAAGAATAAGTCAGATGTGATCAAAATCCTTTATGGGCATCTCATTCCCCAGATTTCCTTTTCAAGTTTTTGGTCAGCCTCTTGTTAGTCCCAACTGGTATTACCACTTCTGGCAGCAGTGACATTAAACAATTACAACTGACTTTCCCCTGGGGATAGGGCTGTTTGCAATGAGTGAGCTCTGAGTCAGTTCTAATGAAAACAAGCCCTAAGAGTGGAGATTCTTAGAGAGCTACCAGACAGACCAAATAGTGGCAGTTCTCTGAGCTGGGGATTTTGCAGGGAGATTCAAACCTACTCCATCCCCTCCAGGGCCTTCTAGGCTGCTTGTTTTCATAGCTGCTAGCTTCATGTCTACCACAAAGCTAAGGAGAAGGGAAGGAGAATAGAGTAAATTAAAATGTCAGAAAGTTTTTTGTCCTTACTGAGTTTTAGCAGTTTTTCTTGAATAAATCCTTCTTGACTTTTAGCAAGCCTGTGGTTAATTTCCAGAGTTCTGAAAAAGTTGGCTTTGACCTTTTTTGCCTGCATTTTTGTTGCTTTTATGGAAAACTAGATTTTCAGAGACCTTTATTTTGCTATTCTGAAAGTGTTTCTGTATGTATTCATTTTTTCACAAAAGGAAATGATAAACCACAGACTAACAAAAATCACTATTAAGAGAAGTCCTCAAACTATTTGGATATGTTACAGGACAGAGCAAATGCACAAATATATTGATTTTATTGAGAACCAGGGTTCTGACCATGTGAGAAATAATATACAAATATAGAAGGACAAAAATCTAGTAGTATTTGTTGAATTTGAATTAATATTAGAATTTTTAAATGTATATGTTTTTTAAAGAGTTCATGATTTTTTCTCAGTCAACTGAAAGATCTTAGAAGCAATGATACTCTCATAGCAATGAACATATCTAACATCCAGTTCTTGGTTTCTAAACACTATCCCCCTCGGGAATTCCCTGGCAGTCCAGTGGACAAGACTCCATCTTTCCACTGCAGGGAACATGGGTTCAATCACTGGAACTAAGCGGCAGGAACAGGGGGGTGGCGGGGGGTGGGGTGGGGGGGAGGAACATTTGGAGAAATTGGAGAAATGAATGATTCCAGGGCAGGGAAAGTAGAATATGAGCCTGGGATGTATTTTGAGCCAGAAAGCAAAGAAGACCAAAAAGGCTGAAGAAAGGGTGAGGGAAGGAAAGAAATAGATGAGAAAGATTAAGAGGTACAAACTTCCAGTTGCAAAGTAAATGGGTGACGGGTATGAAATGTACAGTGGGCGGAAATGTAGTCAATAACCATGAAAAATAAAAATAATAAAACATCTTTTTAAAAAAGATTAAAGAAAGCTCAAAGACTAAGTGAGTGAGTGAAGTCGTTCAGTCGTGTCCGACTCTTTGCGACCCCATGGACTGTAGCCTGCCAGGCTCCTCCATCCATGGGAATGTCAAAAGGACACAGGAGACAGCTTGACTTGACTCCCATTGGCCAAATTAGTGGCAATTTGAGCATCAAAATGTGTAACAATGATAATGGTTTATAATATGTTAAATTAACATTTCTGTTAATCTACAGTAAAGTGAAAAAGAAAAGTAGAAACAAAGAGCTCTTCTTTACAGAAGAAACCCAGCTAGTAATGACAGAAGGAAAAACAGACTAGAAGAAAACAACCATTCTGCAACCCCTGGTGTACTAATTGGTTCTAGCAACGATTATCAATAGATGGTAGATTATTGGATAAAATATTTGGAGGCAATAGAATATTCACAAGACCTCCAAGCATCACCTCAGAGATTACTCACTAACTACAAAGCAGGAAGTGTAGTTTTTCAGTGGAGAGACCCAACAGTCTCCACTCTAACCAAGTGATCAGACTTAGGGAACACCAAGAGGGATGCTGTGACAGGAGGAGCCTCCTGATGAGATTTACTATAAAGCCCCAAGAGCAACTGTTTAGGTTTCTCACCAAAAAAAATGTCAAATCTGAATCTAATCATAAGTAAGCAATCAGATAACTCTAGCGTAGAGTTTCTCAACCTTAACACCACTGATAATTTGGCTGGTTAATTCTTTATTGTGGGTACTGCTGTGTGCACTGAAGAATGTTTAGACACATCCCTGGTCTCTACCCACTACATTCCAGTAGCACCTTGCTATAGATTGAATGTTTGTGTCCCTCCAAAGTTCATATGTTAATATCTTAATCCCCAAGGTGATAGTATTAGCAGGTGGGACCACTGGAAGGTGATTAGATCATGAGAGCAGAGGCTCATGAATGGGAATAATATCCTTATTAAAGCTATGGTTTTTCCATTAGCCATGTACGGATGTGAGAGTTGGACCATAAAGAAAGCTGAGCATCAAAGAATTGATGCTTTCAAATTGTGGCAATGAAAAGACTCTTGAGAGTCCTTGGAATGCAAGGAGATTAAACCAATCAATCCTACAGGAAATCAACCTTGAATATTCTTTGGAAGGACTGCTGCTGAAGCTGAAGCTCCAATCCTTTGGCCACTTGATGTGAAGAGCCAACTCATTGGAAAAGATCCTAATGCTTGGAAAGAGGCCTTCCCCTGGTGGCTCAGTGGTAAAGAATTCACCTGCCAATCCAGGAGAACAGGAGATGTGGGTTTGATCCCTGTGTCATGAAGATCCTTGGAGGAGGGCATGGCAACCCACTCCAGTATTCTTGCCTGAAGAATTCCATGGTCAGAGGAGCCCATAGGGTTGCAAAGAGTCAGACATGACTGACGCGACTTTGTAGACACGCACACACTCTAGGAAAGAGTGAAGGCAAAAGGAAAAGGGGGCTGTAGAGGATGAAATGGTTAGATAGCATCACCGACTCAATGGATATAGTTTTGAGCAAACTCTAGGAGATAATGAAGGACAGGGCAGCCTGGCACGTTGCAATCCATGGGGTTGCAAAGAGTCGAACACAGCTTAGCAACTGAACACCAAAAACAACAAAAGAGGCCCAAGAAAGCTCCCTCCCTCCTTTCACCATTTGAGATCATAGCAAAAAAGTCCATGAACCAGGAAGTGGGCCTTCACCAGACACTGAATCTTCTGGCGTCTCGATCATGAAATTCCCAGCCTCTAGAACTGTGAAAAATAAAGTTCTATTGTTTACAAATGACCCAGGCTATGTTATTTTGTTATAGCAGTCCAAAGGGATTAAGACACACCTTTCAAGTTGTGACAACCAAAAATGGCTTCAAACATCGCCAAATTTACCCTGGAGGTAAAAAAAAAAAAATCACCCTAGTTGAGAAATATCGATCTAGAATGCATTCTATAAGAGACAGCTCTTCCAAAAATCATCATTGGTGGGAAGAAGGGGGATGGCAGGGGAAGGGGTCATCTGTTCTATACTAAAAGAGACTAGAGATATTAATGACCACATGTAACAGATACATTTTGATTGGATCTTGGATTTAAAGAAAAAAATGTCTATAGAAGTCATATATTAGAAATTTGGAGAAATTTAAATATGCACAGCATATTAGGTGACATTAATTTATTCTTTGTTTTAGATGTCATAATAGTACTATAGCTACTTAGGAAGATCTTTATTCCAATCTTGGGGTATATACATGCAAAAATATTTAAGGGAGAAGTATTACTTTGATTGAAACTTGCTTGTAAATGGTTCAGCAAAAAATTAAGTGAGTGGGACAGAAGGAGAAAGGAAGGTGAGAGGAAGACAGAGTTCACACACAGATGTTAGTGAAATGTTAGCAACTGATAGACTTCATGGAAGAGTTCAGAGTTACTATTCTTCCAACTTTTAATTAAGCTTGAAATTTTTCAAAATAACAATTTAAGTGGAAAATGATAAAATTCATGGAGGAATAAAAAAATAGGTTCAGGCAAAAACTGAAAGGCTTCATCTCATTAGTGTCATTTCATGCTGCAGTTTTCATCCATTTATGTCCAGTTGGGTCTTTTTAAACATCTTTGGTCTTTATTTAAAATGTGCAACATTTACTCCAGCTTCTTAAACTTAGGGAATATAGCTGCTGCTGCTGCTTCTGCTGCTAAGTTGCTTCAGTCGTGTCCGACTCTGTGCGACCCCATGGACTGAAGCCCACCAGGCTCCTCTGTCCATGGGATTTTCCAGGCAAGAGTACTAGAGTGGGGTGCCATTGCCTTCTCCAAGCTACATAATACTAATTTTTTCTCTACTTTTTATAGATCATAATATCTTGCCTATTTGCATGTTGATAATTTTTTTATTGGACATTATTAAGTTTATCTTGTTGGATGCTATATATGTTTGAATTCCTATAAATATTCTTGAGCTTTAAAAAAAAAGGTAAAGAGGCTGGAAAAATCACTGAGGGAAAGAATTAGATGGAGGATAGGCGACTCCTAAGGAGAGGAATTCTGGGCAAACAAAGTCAGTTGAGAAAGAGGGGAAAAAACCAGTGTGAAGTCCTGGAAGCTCAAGAAGAAAGCATTTCAAAAAAGACAGTGTTCAACACTATCACATGCGCTTTGAAGTTCAATAAGAGGACAACAGAAAAATCCACAAACAAACATGGGCTTTGACCCAAGAAGTAGGTCATTGGTGACCTTGATATTAATAAAATAGTGAGGACAAGAGCCTGACTGAAGTTGTTTGTGGAAAAATTGGATTTGAGGAAGAATGAGAGCAAAGATAGACAATTCTGATGCTGAGGTTTGTTGGGGACGTGGGCTTGGAGCAGGTTTTGGTTTTGTTTAGAAAGCATGATTTTGAAGATAGGGGATGTGAACACATGTTTCCATGCCAGTAGGGATGATCTTCTAAACTGAAAAGGGGTGCAGGAGGGAAGGAGCTGAGTAGGTGAGAGAGGGTAGGATCCAGAGGACAAGGAGGATGGGTTGGGTTGGTGGGAAGAGATAGTGAAAGTGAAAGTGAAAGGTGCTGAGTTGTGTCCGACTCTTTGCGATCCCATGGACTGTACAGTTCATGGAATTCTCCAGGCCAGAATACTGGAGGCCTTTTCCTTCTCCAGGGGATCTTCCCAACCCAGGGATCGAACCCAGGTCTCCCACATTGCAGGCAGATTCTTTACCAGCTGAGCCACCAGGGAAGCCCAAGAATACTGGACTGGGTAGCCTATCCCTTCTCCAGTGGATCTTCTGACCCAGGAATCAAACCAGGGTTTCCTGCATTGCAGGCAGATTCTTTACCAACTGAGCTATCAAGGAAGCCGGATAGAGCTCCTCTAATGTGTCTGTCTTCCCAAGGGATCACTAAAAAGAGACACAATTAGGCTGAGGAGGAGATGCTACAGATTTGAGAGAAACATGAGATAGTGTATCGAAAGCAGAAAAATGAAGGTGCTAGGAAATTGAAGCAGAATAGTGTGGCAGTATTGCAAACTCGCCCATGGTCACACATCAAAAGTGAGTTCAATCAGTATAAGAAGATGATGTTCTCACGACGTGCAAAGAGTAGAGCTGAAGTTATCCAGTTATGATGAGTTTATATTTTTAAATGACTGCTCAGGGACTTCCTTGGTGGCCCAATGGTAAAAAATCTGCCTGCCAGTTCAGGGGACATGGGTTCAGTCCCTGATCCAGGAAGATTCCACATGCCACGGGGCAACTAAGCCTGTGCTCTGCAACAAAAGAAGCCATTGCAACAAGAAGCCCATGCACCAAAACTAGAGAGTAGCCTCCACTTGCCGCAACTAGAGAAAGCCTGTGGGCAGCAACAAAGACCCAGCTCAGTCACAAATAAATAAATAATTTTATTGTTAAAAACAGATAAATAAATGGCTTCTCAGAATCTGAGCCCCTTTCCTATATCAGAACTCCATTCCTACATTTGGAAGCCCTCTCCCCACCTTAACAGTCTTGGTGAATGATACAGCCCTCCTCCCAGCATAGAAGCTGAAACTTTCCAGATACTTACTTTCTTAGTCTCCTTTGAGGATGGGCCTGAGCACGTGATCTAGGTACAGCCAATCCAGTGCACTGTCCAGAATATCAAATCAGGAGCTAAAGAATAAATAGAGATGGTGGAGCATCATCACTGACAGTGGTAGAGGGGGGTGACAGCCACACCCAGCTTCTGGCATCGGCGGTGGCAACCATACCAGTGGTAGCCTCCAGTTCCCAGTGCCATCAACAATGTCACCGCACAGTTAACGCTCAGACAGCAGCAGAGGTGTCCTCTCCAGACTGGTTGTATGCCATAATTTTGGTTGTGGATCTCAGCACATAACCTCCAACCTGGTTCTCCAGACCTCCCAGCAGCTCTTTGAGCCAATCCACATGTATGCAACCCAAATTACTTCATTTATAAAATGGCACATTAATTATCATAAAACCATTGAGTTAACTTTCTGATTAAGTAAGCAAATTTAATGTCCTATATCAGGTGTATTTTGTGGCCCAAATGAACAAATACAATCTGTCATGATAAATACAGTTTACAAGTTTTCTGCTTATCTCAAGCCTTGTGGTTAAAGGTTAGATTCCTGTAAGATTAAACAAAACAAAAAGCCTCTTGTCCTCTAATAGATGACTATCTTATGGAACGTACTTAGTTCCTTCTTTGTCAGTCCCAGTAAATACATTGAAAAGAACTGTTATGATGATGACAAGGAAGCAGGCATGTATAGTTTAATCATAAATTAGATCTTTGTTGACACTTGGCTAGTCCCCAATAGTGTTAACTTTTTCTCTTCCTTCTCTTTCTAAGACGGCGATAACCAGCAAAACACCTGCATTCTCAAATAATTTTGGCAAAAATAATGTTTCCTTTTCAGGCTCCCCTCAAACACTCTTGTAACCAATCATTTCTTTTGATTTTATTGGGTTGGCCAAAAAGTTCTTTCTGGTTTTTCCATAACATCTTATGGAAAAATCCAAAAAAACATTTTGACCAACTCAACAACTACTAGCAACTGTACCTTTTGTGTCTTTTTTTTTTTTTTTTTGGTCTCATTGCATTGGTTAAAACTCTCACATCATTTTTAAGTAGCAGAGGTGAGATGACTGTGGCTGTTTTTTCAGTCATGCAGGGGACCAATGTAAATCAATTTTCCAGCATAGCTGTAACTCTAGACTTTGGGAGGGGGTAACATGGGAATCTGATGGATGCCTCAGTCCAGAAACCACCCCCCAAGCCCACACAGCAGGAGGTAAGCACCCAGCAAAACTGAAACCACCCCCAACTCTACCCCATGGAAAAACTGTCTTCCACAAAACCAGTCCCTGATGCCAAAATGGTTGGGGACTGCTGCATTAATCCATTCACTCATCCATCCATCCAATATGGGAAGAGTGACTGCAAGTGAAAGTGTTAGTTGCTCAGTTGTATCCGACCCTTTGTGACCCCATGCGACCCCATGGACTGTATAGCCCAACAGGCTCCTCTGTCCATGGGATTCTCCAGACAAAAATACTGGAGTGGGTTGCCATTTCCTTCTCCAGATGATCATCCCGAACCAGGGATCAAACCCAGGTCTCTTGCACTGCAGGCAGATTCTTTACCATTTGAGCTACCAAGGAAGCCCCAGAGAGTGACTGCTACCCACCAAACTCTGTTTTAGGTACTGAGGATACCCCAGTGAAAGAGACACCGTTCCTGCTCTCACAAAGCTTACTGTCTAGCAGAGCAGACATAATAGATAACAAACAAATAAACTAAAAGGCAATTCCACCAGTGACAAGTGCTTCTTTTAAAAAACAGCTTGAGGGGCTCGCCTGGTGGCCAGTGATAAAGAATCCATCTCCCAGTGCAGGAGGCACAGGTTCATCCCTGGTCCCAGAAGATCCCACTGGCCATGGAGCAACTAAGCCCCTGCACCAGCCACTGAGCCAGTGCTCTACAGCTTGGGAACCACAACTACTGAGCCCAAGTGCCACAATTACTGGAACCTGTGGGCCCTAGAGCCCGTGCTCCACAATAAGAGAAGCCACTGAGATGAGAAGCCCGCTTGTGGCAACTAGAATAGCCTCTGCTCGCCATGCTAGAGACCCAGCAGAGCCAAAAATAGATAAACAGATAAAATAAATAAAATTATATATTAAAAAAACAAACAGCATGAGGACACAGTGGCTTCTCTTTCCAGAGATCTGCAAGCTAATCTGAGTGTGACTTTGTATCAAGACTAAAAAGCTTGAAATATATTACACAGGGTGAAGCAACAGTTAGAACTGGACGTGGAACAACAGACTGGTTCCAAATAGGAAAAGGAGTACGTCAAGGCTGTATATTGTCACCCTGTTTATTTAACTTATATGCAGAGTACATCATGAGAAACGCTGGACTGGAAGAAACACAAGCTGGAATCAAGATTGCCAGGAGAAATATCAATAACCTCAGATATGCAGATGACACCACCCTTATGGCAGAAAGTGAAGAGGAACTCAAAAGCCTCTTGATCAAAGTGAAAGTGGAGAGTGAAAAAGTTGGCTTAAAGCTCAACATTCAGAAAACGAAGATCATGGCATCCGGTCCCATCACTTCATGGGAAATAGATGGGGAAACAGTGGAAACAGTGTCAGACTTTATTTTTCTGGGCTCCAAAATCACTACAGATGGTGACTGCAGCCATGAAATTAAAAGACACTTACTCCTTGGAAGGAAAGTTATGACCAACCTAGATAGCATATTCAAAAGCAGAGACATTACTTTGCCAACAAAGGTCCGTCTAGTCAAGGCTATGGTTTTTCCTGTGGTCATGTATGGATGTGAGAGTTGGACTGTGAAGAAGGCTGAGCGCTGAAGAATTGATGCTTTTGAACTGTGGTGTTGGAGAAGACTCTTGAGAGTCCCTTGGACTGCAAGGAGATCCAACCAGTCCATTCTGAAGGAGATCAGCCCTGGGATTTCTTTGGAAGGAATGATGCTGAAGCTGAAACTCCAGTACTTTGGCCACCTCATGCGAAGAGTTGACTCATTGGAAAAGACTCTGATGCTGGGAGGGATTGGGGGCAGGAGGAGAAGGGGACGACAGAGGATGAGATGGCTGGATGGCATCACTGACTCTATGGACATGAGTCTCAGTGAACTCTGGGAGTTGGAGATGGACAGGGAGACCTGGTGTGCTGTGATTCATGGGGTCGCAAAGAGTCAGACACGACTGAGCGACTGATCTGATCTGAATACATTGTGCAGCTGGGCCCTGGCCTCCTGGTGAGTAGATCAGGTCTCCCAAAGTCCCTCTATCAGGAGGCACCAGGTGTCCTGATAGAAGAGGGGGAGGCCCACCCACAGCTGCTAGGGAGCAGGATGACAGGGGCACGGTGGCACCTGCAGTCTTTGCTTTCAGCCTGTTGTGATGTGCTGCAGTTTAAGTGGGCCCAGTGAAACAGGTTTTCTGATGACATTATCCAGTTTGCACTAAACCAACCCTCCAAGACTGGGCACACGCCTTGCAAAGATGATTGAAGATAAACCAATAAAACCAGTACACGCCCCAAACAAGGAAACAGCAGACCTGACGCCTCTGTTACTCCCGGTAGAAGTCCTTCTACAGCCATGTATGATATGAAAACAATCGTGAACTAGTCAGAGCTGATAAAAATCTGGCAAATGAGCAACAGAACAGGAGACAGAGATTATCCAAAAGAATGTTTGAACTCCACGTTTACATCCACACTAATTAATGCTTTTGACCCTGAGCTTATAGTCAGTTTTGAGAAAATAATAGCAGCAGTGTGAGTAATTATAAATACAGTAAGTAACTAGAATAATCAGTAGCATGTGCTCAAAAATATGTTGTTTAGCTTCCCCCCAGGGAAGCTCTGTTGTCAATAGTAGAATCACCTAAATCTGAAAATCATTTGGTGAGAGCAAATTTCTCAATGGATCCGGGACTACTGTTAATCCGTCAGCGCAATATCGGACCCAAAGTAGGTGCCCCGCACTCCAAAATGTGTTCAAACATATTTGATAGTGGGCAATCAGTATCCTGCCTATAAAATGGGGGTGATCACACCTGCTCTTCCTTGGGCCCCAGTTCTGGTAGCCAGATCAAATTCCACCTCCTTCCTGTCTCAGACTCTCTCCTCTTGCTCTCACCACAAGTACCCAGCTCAGGCCTCACTGCTGACCGCCTGGGACACCTCCATCATCTCCTTGCGGATTCCCCCACCTCCCATCTTGCTTACCTCCATTTCACTCTGACTCTGAATGACCCTTCCAACATGCCTAAAAGCTTGGGTGGCTCTCTGCTGCTGGTTGGACACAACCCACATTTCTCAGCCAGGGACACAGGGCCTTCAAGAACAGGATCCCAGCTTTGCCTCACCTCCTCTAGACACCCCACCCCATCTCACCAAGCACCCTATAGTTCTTTGCAGATATCTCCAAGGTCATCAGTCCCACTTGATACATCTCTCTGTTTATTTCTTCTAACTCTTTGGGTTGAATCTGAATAGAATCTCTTCCACCAAACCTTCCTTCACTCATCCCCTCCCAGATCTGGGAAGAAGACCAGCCCTCTTAGTGCCCTTATCACAGTGGCTGTTATTTCTGGTTTTGTTCTTTGATCTCCACTCCTCAAAGGGCTTCCCAGGTAGCTCAGTGGGTAAAGAATCCACCTGCCAATACAGGAGATGCAAGAGACTAGGGTTCAATCCCTGGGTCGAGAAGATCCCCTGTAGGAGGGCATGTATTCATGCCCTCAATAACACTCAAGTATTCTTGCCTGGAGAATCCCATGGACAGAGGAGTCTGGTGGTCTACAGTTCATGAGGTTGCAAAAAGTCGGCCACGACTGAAATGACTAAGCACGCACTCCTTGAAAGCAGGATCTACAGCCAGAGTTTCAGTGAAGAGGCTTCAATGAATATCTGCTGCAAGGATAACTAGATAGAAGAATGAAACACTCAGTGTGGGGAGGGTGTTCAGACACTCATTTAAGATCTCAATCAAAAGCTTCTGCAGATTCCCCACAAGGAAGGACGAACCTTGTAGAAATCCATCCTTCAGGGATGTCAATCACTCTTCAAGGCTCCAAACCTTGCCTCCAGCCTTGGGTTTGGCCCCCATCTATCCCTGGACTGTGCTGTCTTCTACACATACACCTGCTCTTTCTCTCTTTGTCATCAGATTGCAAACCTGTGCCCTGAGTGCTCTCTCAGCAGCAAGCGTCTGGATCTGCAGGCCTGGGGAAGGCACACATCTTGGTCTTTTGCCCTGAACACATACAGGAAGTGAGCCAGCCAGGCAGTCAGCCACAGCTATATTTAGATTTCTGTCACCTGATGGGGTCACCCATTAATCAGGGGACTGTGGCAGCTGTGGCATTTCGGGAGTAAACTGAGGTGGGTCCTTGGGCAGTGAGGAGGGGGCTAGATGTCTGGGCAGCGACCTCAGCTTCATTCAAGCAAGACACAGGGCAGAGATGAAAATGCATGGCTTACATGAAAGCTGGAAAGATGGAGGTCAGACGCAAGGGGGACCGGGACTTGAGGGAGAAATCAGTGCCTGGCTTGGGCACGGGAGGAGCCTGGAAGATCAGTAGGAAGAGTGCCTCAGCTGGTCGGACCCCTTCCTGCCGGGTGAGCTGTGGCTGAGTGAGTGGCTCTCTGACAGGCAGTAAGCCCAGCTGTGGTCAGCAGAGAGAGCTGCGGTCACCAGACCCCATCCACAAGGGAGAAACAAGAAAGAAGCAGACAGGCAGGATTTTTTTTTTCCCAAGCCCTAAAGGCACTCCTTGCCCCAGATTTGGTTTATTAAATGACTGTCCTGGGAGCCAGGGAATAGGTCTTAAGTCATCATTGATCCAGTTGCTTTTCCTTCCTTTATCTCTAGAATACAACCCCATCCCTCTGGTGGAGCCATTATAAGAATCTCCTGGGACTTCCCTGGCGGTCCAGTGGTAAAGACTCTGTGCTCACAAAGCAGACGGCCCCGGCTTTGATCCCTGGTCAGGGAACAAGAACCCACATGCCGCAACTAAGACCTGGCACAGCCAAATTAATTAGGGAAAAAAAAAGAATCTCTTGCCCTGATTTTGCCCCTCTGGGCTATTTCTGGCCCTACCCACAAGGGTTGACTCCTCAAGACCAAATTCTATCTGAAACAGCCCAGTGCTGCCCATCACTCCAGGGTCACCCACGTCCCTCATTCTGGCTTTCAAAGTCCTCCATGTTCTGACACTCAGCCTTCTCCCCAGACCTTTTTTTTTCAACAGCGTTTCAAGGTATTGTTGACATAAAAGAAACAGCACATGTTTAAAGTGTACACTTTTGGGAATTCCCTGATGATTCAGTGGTTAGGACTCAGCTCTTTCATTGCCAGAGCCCAGGTCCAATCCCCAGATGGGGAACTAATATCCCACAAGCCAGCGGCATGGCAAAAAAATAAAAAGGTACAGTTTGGTAAGTTTTTATGTGTACAAAAATACATATCCCATACACCAACAACACAGTCAATGTAATGAATATATTTATCACCTCCCCCCAATTTTTGCATGTTCTTTTGTCATCCCTTCTTCCCACTTCTCCCCCCACCCCCCCCCACAACAACTCCTGATACACTTTCTGTCACTATAGATTAGCTTGCAGTTTGGGGTGGGGGAATGGTTATGCATAGATGGACTCACACAGTACACATCCCTTTTTGTCCAGAGTCTTTCACTCAGCACAATTATTCTGAGATTCATCCTTGTTGTAGCGTGGATCAACAAGGCACTTCTGTTTATTGCTCAGTTTAATATTTTCTGATGTATGAATGTACTGCAAGTTGTTTATCCATTTGCCTGTGGATGAACATTTCAATTGCTCCCAGTTTTTGATTCCCAAATAAAGCATCTCTGAGTGCTTGTGTACAAATCTTCGCCTGGCCATGTGCTTTCATTTCTCTCAGGTAAATAAATAGGGGATCCGTGGCGGAAGTGGGTCTCATAACTTTTTCAAAAACTATCAAACTATTTTCCATGAAGTGGTTGCTTCATTTAAGTTCCTACCAGAGTGTAAAAGATCACTCACATGCTCACAGAGACTTGAATGGTGAGTCTTTTTATTGCTGTCATTCTAACAAGTGTGTAGACTGATATTTCAATTTGCATTCTCCTAACCACTAAATGGACTTCCCTAGTGGCTCAGCAGTAAAGAATCTGCCTGCAAAGCAGGAGATGCAGGTTTGATCCTTGGGTCAGGAAGATCTCCTGAAGTAGGAAATGGCAACCCACTCCAGTATTCTTGCCTGGAAAATTCCATGGACAGAGGACCCTGGCGGGCTACAGTCCATGGAGTCGCAAAAGAGTTGGACATGACTTAGTGACTAAATGACAAAAACAACGTTATGTTGGAGATGCTTTCAATGACTCAGTTGCAATTTGCAAGTTGCTTATATCTTCTTTGGTGAAGTGTCCAAATATTTTCCCCATTTTTTAACTGGATTATTTGTTTTCTTAGTAAGTTTTCAGAGTTCAGGTCTTTATGAGATATATGATTTTCACATATTTTCCAGTCTCTGGCTAATCTTTTTACTCTCTTATAATGGTGTCCTGTCTTCAATGAAGAGAAGTTTCTAATCTTGGCGAAGTCGAATTTATTGACTTTTTTTCTTTTAAGATAGTGCTTTTAATGTAGTATCTAAGAAATCTTGGGTAAATCTAAGGTCAGAGATTTTCTCCTGTGTTTTTGTCTAGGAGTTGTATAATATTGAGTTTTCTGTTTAGTTCCAGGGTTCATTTTGAGTGTTCTGGTTTCGCTTTGTCTGTTTTGGTTTTTGGTTGTTTTGTTTTGTTCGCCTGTGGATGTCCCATGATTTCAGCACTATTTTTTTTTTTAAAGACTATTCTTTCTTTCTGCACTGAATTGCCTTTGTACCTTTGTTGAAAATCAATTGACCATATATGTGTACATCTATTTCTGAACACTCTATTCTGTTCCATTGACCTATTTAAGGAATTGAAAAACAAGCCTTTCTTCAGGGAATCGCCTTTGCATCTTTGTTAAAAACCATATAAATACAAGTCTATTTCTTGACTCCATATTCTGTTCCAAAGATCTAATTGTATATTTGATATATTTGTACTGATAATACATTTCTTTTAAGTATTTGTTTATTTGGCTGCACTGGGTCTTTCTTGCAGCCACGTGGGACCTTTTCAGTTGCTGCATGTGGGATCTAGTTCCCTGACCAGGGATCAAACCCATGTCCCCTGCACTAGGAGCTCAGAGTCTTGGCCACTGGACCATCAGGGAAGCCCAACACATTGCTTTTATTATTTGAGCTTTATAATAAGTCTTGAATCGGGTATTATTAAGCCTCCAACTTTGTTCTTCTTCCACGTTATGTTGGCCATTATCCATCTTTGCATTTCCATCTCAATTTTAGAATCAGCTTGTTCCACCAAAAAAGCCCACTGAGATTTTGATTGGAATCATGTTGATTTTGTAGATCAACTTGGAGAGAATGGACATTTACTAGTACTGAGTCTTTTGACCCATGAATGTAATACAGGTCTCTATTTGGGATTTCTTTTCATTTCTCTGTAGTCTTCAATGTGCAAGTCCTACATGTCCTTGTCAGATGTCTCCCCAAGTAGATAATATTTTATGGTATTTTGAAATATCTGATTCATCAGGTATTTTCAATATCTGATTAATCATTGCTGTTACATAATTTAGTTTTCTATTGTATCCTGCAACATTATTAAACTCACTAATTTTAGTATTTGTTTTGTCATTCTATAGAATTCTAGATTGATGGGTGGTTTGTTTGTTTGTTTTACTTTTAGTACTTTTAAAATGTTTCTTCCCTATCTTCTAGGTCACCCTGATTCCAATAAGGAGATTAATGAAATATGTATTTCTCTAGCTGTAATGTGCCCTTTCTTTCTATGGCTGCTTTTAGATTTTCTCTTTACTGCAAGTTTAAATTTTGATGTACTTTGGTGTCATTTTCTTCACATTTCTTGTGTTTTTGGTTCTTTGAGTTTCTTGGATATGTGGGTTTATATTTTTTATCAAATTGGAAAAAAAAAGTCTCTACTTAACATGCTTTTGTCCACTAATTGCATCATCTCTATCATTTCTGGGTCTGTTTGATTCACTGATGTTTCTCCGCATTATGAAGAATAGCTTCCTGATTCATCAAATGCTTGGAAATTTTTCATCAAGAGATGTTATTTTATTTTCCATTATGGTTCATTATAGGATATTGAATATAGTCCCTTGCGCTATATATAGCAAGACTTTGCTTTTTATTTGTTGATTTACAGTGTTGTGTTAGTTTCTGATGTACAGCAAAGTGATTCAGTTACACAGTTACACAATAATATTGAATTATTATTCTCCAAAATCCTTGCTACCACCTGCTGTATTGTATATTTATTTGTGTTATGTTTCCTGTCGTGACTGTTCCCTATCTAGAAAATAAACTGTAGGAGAGCAGAGATATATGTTTTGTGCACTTCTGTATCCCCCAAGCATAGAGAACAGAGCTCATGACAAGTGCTTATTAAACATATTTTGGAGGAGAAAAGGGTTGATCTTGGTTTTTTTAATTAATTAATTTCTTTGGCTGCATCGGTCTTAGTTGCAGCATGAGCAAACTAGTTCCTTGATCAGGGATCAAATCTGGGTGCCCAGCATTGGGAGCAGAGTCTTTAACCACTGGACCATCAGGGAAGCCCTAACCAATGAGTGTGAAGTGAAAAAATAGCAGTACGTGGTCAGGAGGGTTGGGGAAGATGGGAATCTTCTTTCCCTGTCTGGGTTCTCAGCTCTTCAGACAGTATCTATTTTCCACTGCTCCTCCTCCAGCCCAGACAGTAGAAATTCCCATGGTTTTCACGCTAGGAGAGCAAGCTGGGTTGGGCTCTGCCAGGCTCCTCTGTAAGTGTGTTGTTCAGACGCTCAGTCCTGTCCGACTCTTTGTGACCCCGTGGACTGCAGCACGCCAGGCTTCCCTGTCCTTCACCATCACCTGGAGCTTGCTCAGACTCAAGTGCATTGAGTCGGTGATGCCATCCAACCATCTCGTACTCTGTCGTCCCCTTCTTCTGTCTTCAATCTTTCCCAGCATCAGGGTCTTTTCTAATGAGTCTGTTGCTTGCTAAGTCACTTCAGTCGTGTCCGACCCTGTGCAACCCCATAGACCGCAGCCCACCAGGCTCCCCCGTCCCTGGGATTCTCCAGGCAAGAACACTGGAGTGGGTTGCCATTTCCTTCTCCAATGCATGAAAGTGAAAAGTGAAAGTAAAGTCGCTCAGTCGTGTCCGACTCTAGCAACCCCATGGACTGCAGCCTTCCAGGCTCCTCTGTCCATGGAATTTTCCAGGCAAGAGTACTGGAGTGGGGTGCCATTGCCTTCTCCAAGCGAGTCTTATCTGGTTTGACAATTAGTCAGTGTGGTGGAGAGGGGCGCCATCTGGTGGTAGCGGGGAGAATATCTGCAGACTTTCAGAGGAGACTTTCCACTGAGGATCCCAGGAAAAGGGTGAATGGAGGAAGAAGCGGGGTTTAGCCCCACCCACCAGGCTTTAGCTTTCTGAGAATCTCTTCAGTTCAGTGGGAGCTGAAGTGGTTCCTTCCCTCATTCACCTTTGGAGAATGCCAGGGCAGCAATCACAGGCAGTGCTCTCCATGCAGTGGTCATAGGGACTCCAGACTGTTCCATGTCCACAGGCAGGAATTCCCTCCATCTCAGAATTCTTCCTTCAGGGGTAATCTTGTCCTTCTCATTTCTGGAATGTGCACATCTCTCCATTCAGGCCTGGGCCTCAAGGCCTCTCTGACGTGGAGAACACCCTGGCGGCACCTGGTCTGAGAGGTTCAGCCTTGGTCAGACTGCCTGGGTGGCCCAAGTACCACTCCCCTGCAGCTTTGCCTTCATCCCAACACTGTGGATCTCCTGAGCATGATGGTGCTCGGTCCCGCCTTGCTTTGTGGTTTCCCCTTCCTGCTGCCCTTGAAGCAAACCCTTAGCTCTTTCACAGCAGAGTTGCATTGCAAAATTCAGTAGTGTCCCAAGTAACAAATTAATAGTTGAAGCTCCAGTAGCTTTCAGAAATACGTGGACTTTTTTCCCCCCTACTCCTGAGGTCCTTCCTCCCTCAGAAGTTCCACTGATTTGCTCTTCTTCATCTTCTTTCTTAATTTATTATTTACTTGGCTGCACTGGGTCTTAGTTGTCTCACGTAGAATCTTCCATCATGGTTTTGGCATGTGGGATCTTTAGTTGTGGTATGTGGGCTCTAGTTCCCTGACCAGGGATTGAACCCAGGCCCTCTGCATTGAGAGCAGAGTCTTAGCCACTGGACTACCAGGGAAGTCCCCCGGTCTGCTCTTCTTTTTAATTCCTTCTCCTCAGCCCTGCTACTTCTCATAGAGGAAAAAAAAAAAGTTTCAGTGGGAAACTATACGTTATGTAAATTCTAGAGGTCATCCCTGGAGAAGGCAATGGCACCCCACTCCAGTACTCTTGCCTGAAAAATCCCATGGATGGAGGAGCCTGGTGCACTGCAGTCCAGGGGGTCACTAAGAGTCAGACACGACTGAGCGACTTCAATTTCACTTTTCCCTTTCATGCATTGGAGAAGGAAATGGCAACCCACTCCAGTGTTCTTGCTTGGAGAATCCCAGAGACGGGAGAACCTGGTGGGCTGCTGTCTATGGGGTCCCACAGAGTCGGACACGACTGAAGCGACTTAGCAGCAGCAGCAGCAGCAGAGGTCATCCCTCTGAGTTTTCTGATCCTAGTTCTCTGTAAAGGGTAGAGATAATTGATAGCAGACAGAAATGATTCTTACCTACAGCTATGGAAATTCAGTCCTATCCTGTAGAGGCTGGCTTTCTTCCCGCCCACCCTCTTGGTGGAAAAACCAGTCTGGCTCACATTTGCACATTTATTTCAATACTCTTGACCTACAAATTTGTCTGTTCTTTGGATTTTCTTTTAAACCTACTCTAACATCTACCTGGTTGCCTCATTGATTAATTAGTAGGGTAAAAAACTTTAACAGGTGCTCATTTTTATATCTGCATGAGATTCATGATTTTTATCTTTCTTTTTTTTGTAATTTTATTTATTTTTGGCTGTGCTGAGTCTTCATTGCTGGGTGGGCTTTTCTCTAGTTGCTGTGAGTGGGGGCGACTCTGTAGTTGCAGTGTGAAGGCTTCTCATCGCAGTGGCTACTCTTGTTGCACAGCACAGGCCCTAGGGTGCTTGGGCTTCAGTAGTTTTGGCTTCCAGGGCTCTAGAACACAAGCTGAGTAGTTGTGGTGCACAGGCTTAGTTGCTCCAAGGCATGTAGGATCTTCCCAGACCAGGGATCAAACCTGTGTCCCCTGTATTGGCAGGCAGATTCTTTACCACTGAGCCACCAGGGAAGCCCATGATTTTATCTTTCAGTGAAAATTATCTTTGGGGACATTCCTGGTGTGGTCCAGTGGTTAAGAATCTATTTTCCAATGGAGGGGATGCTGGTTTGATCCCTGGTCATGGAACTGAGATCCCAAGTGCCGCTAAGCAACTAAGTCCAGGTGCCAAAGTTTCTGAAGCTCATGGGCTCTGGAGCTCACATGCCACAACTAGAGAGCCCTATGCTGCATGATGCAACTAAGATCCCACTGGGACTGACACCCAAGGCAGCCTAATTAATTTTGTAAAGAGACTACCAAGACCAGATTAAAGGAGTGCAGGCCTCGCACACACCCTGATCCATATCAGCAAACCCACCCTAGAACCACCTAAAACTCTTCACCAAGTCTTCCCTGGTTGGGACACATAGATTTTCAGGCCACCAGCTCTCTGTGTCCCCCTTTGCCTGGCAAAGCAATAAAGCCATTCTTTTCTACTTCATGCAGGAATCTGTCCAAGATTCAGCTCAGCACTGGTGCACAGAGGCTGAGTTCTGGGCATCAAATTCACGTTTAACTGGGACAGAGTTCCACTTCGGGATGACGAGAAAGGTCTGGAGAGGGATGCTGGTGATGGTTACACAACAGTGTAAATGTACTTAATGTCACTGAACTCTACACTTAAAAATGGTAAAAATGGTAAATTTTATGTTACGTATATTTTATCGAAAAAAAAAAGAAAAAAGAGTGGCTCATTTGAATACTTTCTTGGGTGAGTTCCTGTGAGTAAAGTTGAAATTGGACAAGATTTCACAGTTTCTCAGAGACTGATCTTCTGTGTATGTGTGATTTTTAAAAATAAACCTTCCTCCTTCCACCAAATCCCCTCAGTTCTCAACCAAACAGCAAACAACTATGACCCACCGTTTAGAAGTTTTCATGGAACAGAATGGAGATTTAAAAAAAAAAAAAGAAGAAGGAGCTGGCAGTGTGTAGAGGGGAAACTGGCCTGATGGTGTGATACTAGTTCTGAAAGGATTGTCTGGGTAAGCAAATGACCTTGACACCATCTCTGAACTGGCTTAGACACGTACAGGAAGGTTTGGTAGGATTCAGGAGATGCTAGGGGAGTATTAGTTTCCTGTTGGTGGCTGTGCCAAATTGCCACAAATGCAGGGGCTTAAGATAGCCTAGTTCTGGACATCAGGCGTCCCAAATAGGCTGGCAGGCTTGGCTCCTTCTGCAGGCTTTCAGGGACAACCTGTTTCCCTGCCTTTTCTCACTCCAGGCGCTGCCGACTTTCCTCGGCTCATGACCCCTCTTCCATCACTCCAGCCTCTTGCTTCCATGGTCATGGCTCCTACCCTGACTCTGACCTTCCTGCCTCCCTCTTGGAAGAGTCTTTCCATCCAAGACCTGCCACCCTGTTTCAGGACGTCGGCGTCCTAGTTCAGTGGAGTCACTTGAGCTGCACTGGGAAGTGTGAAGTGAAAGTTGCTCAGTCATGTCCGACTCTTTGTGACCCCTTGGACTATACAGTCCGTGGAATTCTCCAGGCCAGAATACTGGAGGGGGTAGCCTTTCCCTTTTCCAGGGGATTTTCCCAACCCAGGGATTGAACCCAGGCCTCCCGTATTGCAGGTGGATTCTTTTCCAACTGAGCCACAAGGGACAAGGGAAGCCACAGGGAAGCGTTGGGAAGGACCTCACTCAAATCTGAGTTTGCCAAGTTGAGTGCTTTTACCACCGTACCCGGTTGCCCAACTGTGCCCTATGTTCAAGATGGTGAACTCCATTAAGCTTCGAGCCCTCCCTTCAGTGGCCACTCCTTCCAAGGTGCTAGCTGCCACCACAAGGGTTGCTTCCACACTGAGAGCTTCCACCCATTGGTTTTGATTCTGTTTTAATGCCACACAATATTAGTGGAAACTTCTTTCCTGTGTCAGCAGTTGTGCAATCAGAAGTCAGAAACCACAGCCTCTGGGTATGTTATTTCTGTCCACATGACTCCATACACCCCTGTCTTCAGCTGTTGTTCACAGAAGGAATTAGTGAACACTGGTGAAGGGGCACAAAGAGTAAGACCTTCATGTTATAGGTGGCTGGGCCACCTTAGGGAGAAGAAACAACACAGCAGAAGCTGTGTGTTACCTGGCAGGATGTTAACCAGGACACTGAATTCGTGGTGGGTAAGGAATGGATTAGACTCCCTTCTGAGTCTCCTCTAGTGGGATGGTCACCAGTTTTGTGGCTTTAAGCGGTGAATGTCTTATTTGCCCAGCCTTACCTTCAAGGTATTGTGCATTCTGACCAAAATAAGAACTGTTGCTTTTCCCCCCACCCCTTTCTTTCAGTTTAAGGTAGTTTGATACTTTTAACCATAGGGCGATAAAGTCGTCCAGCCTGACCTCTGCTCAGAATCCTGAGGAGGAGAGGAAAGTTCCACAGATGACCACCAGAGGGCGCCTTGATCCCTGCAGGGACCTCTTCTGCAAGAAGCACTTCAGATGTGCTAGAAGAAGGCCAAACAGACCACCCCAACTTCCTGTCCTCCTCCTGTGGTGGGGCCAGGGAAAGTGTGGGTGGCAAGGAAGTTGGCAGGTCCAAACGACCTGGTGGGGGCTCTCAACTTTGCTCTGACTCCCTCTGCCAACACAGTCACTACCCACCAGACACACAACCATCAGCTGCTGCCCAAACACTCTGGGTTGGTCTCTCCACATTCTCTCCCCTTGGTGAGCTCCTACACATCCTTCAAGGCCCAATTCAAATGCCCTCTCAACCCTCTCATTTTGTGCTCCCATGGCACTAGTATTCTTGGTTTCAATGGTAATTACTTATGTGTCCTTCTGCCCTGAAGAACATGGGTTCCCCAAGGGAGACTTGCTCAGCTCAGAGCAGAGACCTGGCACAAAGCAAAGTGTATTGAACCTCACCAGAATTATATTGTTTCCAGCTTCCTTCTGTACCTTGAGAGGCTTTCCTGAAGGCAGGCACTGTGTTTAACTCTTCTCTTGGGCCCTCAAACCACCAGCATGTGACCTGGCAAAGTAGGCCCTCAAGGTTGCTGGAATGAAGTTGCCTCCTTTGGGTATGTAACTCACTTGTTTTCCCTGTAGATGACCTGGCTTCTTTTTGCAGTTGACACGTATCCATTAGGCATTTTCAGTTGTGCCCAGGTCTGTGCTGAGGTCCAGGGTTGAGGAGGGTAGTTGAGGAGGTATCCTGTCCCAGCTGCAGAGAGCAGACAATAATGGAAGAGAGATTCATGGCACAATCTCTGAAGCACCTTCTTGTTTATCAAACTCTTCTATTTTATGAACAAGGAAACTGAGGCCCAGGGAGGCTAAGGGTTCATGGAGGAAGTTGTTGGCAGATGGAGTCCGGCATTTGGACCTCCTGACGCCCCTGCTTGGATGTGCTGTGCCAAGTGCATTGTGGGAAGCAGTGGGTTGATCAAGTTCACTGCATCTCAGCTGAACATGGCCATCCCAGAGGCTTAGCAAAATCATTTATGGCATGAGTTAATGAGACACAAACCAAGGAGTCACCAAGGAGTAGCAGAAGATAAGTTCTACCCACTGAAGCATTTATTCACTTCTCGAAAGTAAATAAATTCACTCTTACATTTGCTCTTAGAGAAGTTTTTGAGCAGCTAAGTTTTGGATCAACCTTAATAAGAAAGAACCTAGACTTTTGCAAATGGACAGACCTGGGTTGAAGGTCTTTCCTGGGCTGTGCAGAGCTGATTCCTGATGTAACCACCCAGAACCTCGATATTCTTACGTGCAAAATGGAGACAATAATCTTCCAAATAAGTGAAGATAAGGTGAGATAAGAGTACCGATTTTGGATCCTGATTCCCAGAAGGGGAATACTCCCTCAGTTCAGTTCAGTCACTCATTCGTGTCCAACTCTTTGCGACCCCATGGACTGCACCACGCTAGGCCTCCCTGTCCATCACCAACTCCTGGAGTTGACTCAAACTCATGTCCATTGAGTCAGTGATATCATTCAGCTATCTCATCCTCTGTCATCCCTTTCTCCTCCCGCCTTCGATCTTTCCCAGCATCAGGGTCTTTTCCAATGAGTCAGTTCTTTGCATGAGGTGGCCAAAGTATTGGCCACCTACTCTGGGATACTCCACAGTGGGATTTATCAGTTCTGTGGTGAGCTGACAATTGTGTGACCCCTGGGTGGGGCTGGAGAAAAACTGGCCCCTCCCAGTGCCAAGTCCAGTGACTCCTGTCAGTTACTTCAAATTGGCCGTGGTGAAGATATTTATGTCATGGAAATAAGCAAACACTACAAATTTCAGGAATCTTTTTGTCTCCCGAGAGCCTGTTGTTAAATGTTTACCAGATATCCCAGGGTATTGTCATTATGGTTGAAAGTAATCAGAACATTTTCACCCCAGGCAGACACAATGCATACCAGTTTGGCTATTTTTACTGACGTGACCACTCAGTCAGAACAGTCAGTTCCACAGAATAGTTGGTTGACTTCCCCACCCACAGCCCCCATTTCGGAGGCAGTGGTGTTGTGGGAAAGACGATTCAGTCCAGTGGTCAGTTGGACCCACTTCTTGATGCAGTGTGTCACACACCTTCAGAAACAGGAGCAAAAGCTGGGTCAGAGTGCCAGGGTCCGCCGTGGGCTTATGAGAGCTGTCTTCCTTGGGGGACAGCCCTTATATTAATACATGTGAACTGGTTTCTTACCCAGTCTGTTTCTGGGTCTGGGGGGTTGTCAGGTTCCCTTAGCTTTTCTGGAGTTCCAGGGTGCTCAGGGTAGGCTCGTCTGTGGGAAAGCCCCCCAACCCTGGGGCCCGACCTCTCCACCACAGGATAGTCCACTGGTGGGCCTTGCAGGAGCACAGGAGCAGAAAGAAGAATCTGGCTCCTAGAAGAGGAATTGGCTGCCTGGTGATGGTGTCTGGGGCCTCTCCCTGGTGGGCTGAGCATAAAGGGGAAGTGTGGTCAGGCTGGCACCCACAGCTCGGGCTGGGTGGAAGGCCTGTGGGCAAGAGACTGCCTCTCCCCAGCTGTGCTGAGCCACGGCCTTCAGAGCACTGATGGCCCCTCAGCCGCTCACATCTGGACCTCCTGCAACTCAGGTAAGCACCTGGGCCCAGTCAAGGCAGGGGACCGCCAGGGCTGGGTCGGGGGATTGTAGCCTGGGGCCTGGGGACCACTGGGTGGGGCTGGAGAAAAACTGGCCTGGGAACCACCCTGCTGGTGGCTGGCTGGATGACCTCAAGGTCATCTCCAGCTCCTGGGGCCTCCTCGTGTGTAAGGTGGGGTCATGAAGAGGCCTGCTCCTCAGGCTGGAATGATGTTGTGCCTGGGAGTGAGACGTGTGTACTGTGAGCAGGTTGTAATCATTCTCTGGATTCTGATGGTGAGTTTGGGTACCTGACTCACGCGAGGACCCTCAGTGGGTCCGTGCTGGAGAGAGGGTGGGGATCGAGGCACTAACTCTGTGAACTTGGGGCTCCCCCTGAAGCCCTGGGATGAGCACCAACAGCCCGGGTGTCTTTGTCACTGTGTCTCTAGCATTCAGGGACCTCTCTTGCAGAGGCCTCGGGGTCAAGACCTCCATTGAGCCATCTACTCTCGCCGTCTGGAAAAAATTACTGCGGTGGGGGCCTGGGTTCGGCTTTGTCCTTTTAACTTCCACCTTCTCATGCATCAGTTGTCCTTCATGTCACTCCCTCTCCTGGTCCCTCTGCATGTGTGGACCTCTAAGGAGGCATCAGAAGTGGGGATTGTTGAGCCTGCAGAAGACAAGGGCTGGGAGCTTCTTTTGAATATTTTTTTTTAGCATCTCTTTCTCTTTCTGAAAATTAGAAAACTGCAAAGCAATAGCGGAAACAATGACCCTTGATCCCACCACCTCACAACAATCACGGTAAAGAGGGTGCTGCTGTCTTGCCTTCCAGTCATTTTTTCTTAGGCGTAGCTGTTTTGGAAAGTTACCTATGTTTTATTTTGATATAAGTACATTCTAGACATAGAAATACAGATGTCACTGCTGTCTTCAGGGCACCAGCATCCCTGATTCTCTTCCATCTACTCAACATGAGGCTGGCATTCTTGCCAGAGAGCCCCTGGGTAACAGGTTCAAGTTTCCCTCACATTCTCAGAGCCAAACAAACAGGGGAAAGTAAGCAACAGCAAGGGGCTTCCCTGGTGGCTAAGACGATAAAGAATCTGCCTGCAATGCATGCAACCTGTGTTTGATCCCTGGGTCAGAAAGATCCCCTGGAGAAGGGAATGGCAATCCACTCCAGTATTCTTACCTGGAGAATTCCATGGACAGAGGAGCTTGGCGGGCTACAATCCATGGGGTCCCGAAGAGTAAGACGTGACTGAGTGACTAACACTTACATGCAAAGGCAAGTAGAAACTTGGTTGGACCCAAGGAAGGACTGCTGGGTTGTAGAAATCCTGGAATAAACTCACTAAGAATCCTGAATGACCTGCAGCTCTGGAGGGCTCTGCTAACCCATCATCCCAAACATCTCGAAGATACTAGAAAATTGACCTGTTTGAGAGCAGGGAGCAGAAGCTCTTGTAAAACATGATGCCTAAATTTTTGAAAACGTGTTTGCTTTATGCCTCACAGCAAGGCTGGGTGGGAGGGAAAGAAAGAAGGACCCTACTCTCACGCACCGAACAATCTAAATCCACCTTTCTGTGCTTTCTCCCAGCCATTCTCCTGGCACATCTTCAAGTAATGTTATAAGATGTGGCGATAGTCTAGATATAAGTCAGCATTCTGTTCCTTTCATGTGGTTTCTCAATAGTTGATGATGCTTTCTTCCTAATGACTCCTAGATTACTGCATCCTATCCTATCAAGTCTCCAGTCTTCTTGCCTGGAAAATGCCATGGACAGAGAAGCCTAGCAGGCCCCAGTCCATGGGGTCACAAAGGGCTGGACACGACTGACTAACACACACGTCCTATCAAGTGGCCCTTCTGTAATTTTCTTCCCCAAGAGACCCCCATTTGGCTGCTGGGCAGCTCCCTGTTCATCTCTACGAAGGTTCACCTCTACACGATTGTCCTCTTAGGGTTTTACTTTGTTCAGATTATTTCTCAGGCTATATTTCTAGAAATGATATTATAGAATTAAATGGTGCGATCGTTTTTTAAATGTACTATTTTCTCTCCAAAATTGTATTTAAAATTAATGTGTCCTATCACTGGCCCTGTGGGAGGGTCCGTTTCACCACAACTTTGCCATGATAGGATTTTATGGTTATCTTTCATTTTTGCTAGCAAGTAGATGTAGTTCCTAACTGTGGCAACAGGGGCGATAAACTATGATGGGTGAGTGTATATGAACAGAGTCAAGCCCTCTAATGAAATAAATCAGACAAGATTAATCTGAGAGCTGGTGTGATAAGCTGTAACACTGAGGGGAGCACGTGGGAAAAAGGATATGTTTGGCTTGATTTCTTCTCTTTAGCTCTCTAGGACTTATATTTAACCTTTCACAGAAGTGGAAGGACAGAGAGAGGGAGAAGAGAAACAACTCCTTTTAATACTCTGCTCCCACCCTACCCCAGGCATGCTTGAGTTTTACTTTTTTAATTTATTTTGGCCGCACCATTACATCATATGGGATCTTAGTTCCCTGACCAGGGGTCGAACCCATGCCCCCTGCTTTGGAAGCATGGAGTCTTAACCTCTGGACCTCTATCCAGGGAAATCCCACACTTGGACTTTAGGTGGCCATCAACTATCCAGACAGCCATTTCTGGGGCTGACAACAGCAGGGCAGGGTCGAGTGGGAACTTGGCCTCACTAAGCCTGAGCAGGGACCGTCTGGGAACTAGAGATGAATTCGGGCAAGCACAGCCCATGCTGACTGGCAGGTGTTGCCTCAGTATTATCTGGAGTCTCCCAGACACTTGAGATCCAGGCGGAGAGCAGCTTGGACCCTCATTCCATGCCCTGCAAAGTACAGAGCTGTCCCTCAGATTTCTGTGGGTTCCGCAGGAGGCCAGTCCTGCTCTGAGCCCCTGTGGGTGAGCCTCTGTTCCATACTGCACCAACCCAAGGCTGAAACAGTGTTACAATTTGGGTGGGAGTAAATTAAAAAGGGGTGGGAAGCTGTAATTAATTTTATTAATACGTTTTACTTAGCCCACTCTATCCAAAATACTATCATTTCAACATGTAACTGAGATAAACATTTGTTAATGAGATCTATCATGTTCTTTCTGTACCAAGTCTTTGAAATCCAGCGTGTATTTCGAACTTGCAGCACATACTCAACTAGCCATCTAGCCAGTGCTCAGTGGAAGGGCCTCACGGGGCCAGTGGCTGCTGTCTTGGACAGAGCAGGCCTCTGGTAGAGGGATTTGTGTCCGTAAAGGCAGAGAGTAAGGAACTGGACTCATATTCACATCTCCCCAACTTCCTGCTAAGCTATTTGCAAGTCCACCTCTTCCGACAAAGCCTTTTTCTGACTAACTTTCTGAAACTCTAATTCACCACCAACACACGCATTCCACCCACACCTCTTGGGACTCATGGCTATTTCAGGTCGCTTATTTTTCATGAGAAAAACTCAAGTCTTTCAATACACAGGGCATTACCATTAATACACTTTGAAATAAACTGAGAGGCTGACACTCAGGACTTCTTCTCATGAAATAGGCTAGAATAGATGAGAAACTGCCAATTGGAGTGCACCTGAAGACACTTTGTGAAACATTTTATTTATGTGAATATATGTGTAGCTGTCACATTGTAAATTGCACATCTTACTCTGAGGAATTTGGTTAAAAAAAAAAAAAAAAGCAAATTCTTGAACAAAGCCACAGTCTCCAGAATTCCTGGTGATGGAGAGTGAATGTGTTTTCTGCCACTGACTCCCCGGAAATGCCTTTTGGGGAAGTGAGAGTCAGAGCTGGGTTGGTAGTTGCTTTTAGTGGCTCTCCCACCCTGAGCCTACTCAGAACTGAGTGCCTTAGGCTACGGAGGACAGAGCAATCAAGAGAGAGAAGCTGCCACTCCACCCTTCACACCTCTCTGCCTGGCTTCTGCTTCCCAGCCAGCCGCTTGAAGCCCACGACCAAAGGCAGGGGGAGATCAGGGAGCCTGCCCAAGCTCTCGTGTCCAGGTGAGGTGCTTTAGAACTAGAATGCCAGCACTTGAATTTCAGACCCTGGATCCAAACTGCCTACTGCATCATTAGCGGAGAAGCCTGCCCACAACAAGGGAAGAGGGAAGGAGGTGGGGCCGTCAGTCATGCAGTCATTTATTCACAGATGCGTATGGCACTCCCACTGCATTCCAGGTGACGGTCTAGGAACTAGAAAGAGTGGTAGAGGGAGCAGCAAGATTCTTGCTCTCCAAGAGCTTACAGCCAGTGTGGGAGATGATGAACAGCAAACAAACCATCAGACAGCTGTCACAGTAAGTGTATGCAGGCTCAGTTGGAGGGAAAAAAAAAATGCATTTTGAATATTGATCATAGCCTGTTGCGGAGTGGGAAGCAGGGCTGTCTGCCTCTCACCCTGCCGCCCCCAGAACCTCGCCTGTCGACTCTTCCTAACTCAGAACAGGAGCTTTCTGGCCAGCTTCCTGCCCTCTCATCCCAGTCTGGTTCTGCTGAACAGCACAGCCCTCCTTCCATCCTTGTTCCCTTTTAAAAGCTGATTCTTCCATCTGAGCCCCTGAAGGTAGCTTTTGCTCTCTTTTCTCTGCCTGCATTTCATTTTGTCCTTTTTCCTGACACTTCACAGTTTATAAACACACTGACTCCCTGTATTTTAAACAATCTTTCCTCATCTCACTTTTCCCCCTTCTTGAAATTCAGGCTTCCCTTGCCTTCTGGGCTTTCATCAAGCTGACTAGCGCCCTCTTTAAGCTGTTATCAGAGGAGTGACTGAGATGCAAAGTCTGTCTGAGGACAGGGTGATTGAGAAGAAGTGGCTCGATAGAGTGCAGGACACTGAGCTCTGGGGCGAGGAGCGTCTGTGAAGCTGGGAGGGGAGGACAAGCAGGGAGGACGATGGGCAGACAGCAGGTCTTCCCAGGTCACCTTAGCCCTGCAGGAACTTCACTCCGAGGCCATGTTTGGTTATGACTATCCTCTAAGGACTTTGGATAAGATTCTAGGATACTCCTGCTCCTGCCAACGCCCTGGGGAAGGAATCCTGAGGCTCCGTGAAGCCATTCACACCCTAGTAAAAATCAGTTCCTCTTCCTCAGTGTCAGGCAAATGGGTATAAAAGTAGGGGAAGCAGGGAGAGAGTGACTTGTTGATGATGGAGTTCCATCAGCCATGTGACAAGCAAACAGGAGAAGTCTTTGGGTTTAAGGGGTTTGTTTTAGTGCCTTCAGTCTACTTTGCTGCTTCTACTGCCTGTGAATGTTGCGAGGAACAAGCCTTCAGCCTCCTCACCTCTGCAGCTCGGGGCTCTACAAGCTGGCTGGATGTAGTGTTCTCCCCAAGGCCTGAGAACCCACTGGAGCGTGTGTTAACAATGCTGAGTCCCACACCAGAGTTACAAATCAGAATTGGGAGTAGAGTTGGGACACAGACTGTGGTATCTATCTGCATTTTAGTACATTTCCCAAAGCTCTGGCTTAGTGGTCACAAGTAAGAGTCCTGGGCTTAGCTTCTGATTTTTTCCACTTATGACCTTGGGCAAGTTCATTGAGCTCATCTAAACTTCTATTCTCTTTTCTCTAAAATGGGGCTATAATTATGACCTGCCGTACAGTGTGGTTGAACTCATGCTAAGGTAGCATATATGTATGTTCCTTTTCTAAGATGCATTTTCATATTGAGGTTCTTATTATTTGGAACAAGTCACAACTCAAGGTAGAGGTCTTGCCAATATTGGAATTTCTTGACCGATGGTTCTGCTTTCAGTTTTGTTATGAAAAGAAGTTATTTATCAACTTGGTGTAAATCTGACAGAGTAAAAACAGCATGAACTTTGGCATCAGACCAGGCTGTGCTGCAATCTTAGACTAGTGAGCTACTAGCCATGCTTCCTTTAACAAATTGCCTAAACCCTATGAGTTCTCTCTTTTTATCTTTTTTTTATACAATGGGGGTAATAATAACTCCTCCCAACACCAGTATAAGGATTAAGTGATAACATGTATGTCACTGGTTCTCAACACTGGCCTCCACCTAGAATCATCTGGAGAACTTTACTAAAACAAAGTCCCAATGGCCAGGCCTCAGGTTGGGAATTTCCACTCTTCCTCAAGTTCTTGCCCTGGGGTCTGACACACCAAGGTCCTCAATAGCTAATGGCTAAAGGCAGCTCCCTTGTTCTTCTGACTCTTCTTTCTTCCATTCGTGGTGTCCACCAAATGCTCCCCCAGTTGACGGGAACTGAGGTCAGGCCCTGCCCTCCTCCCGGCAGCCAGGACCCCTAACCTGTATCTGTAGACTCAGCACCTCACCCTTCCCAGGCCCAGGACCTGCTGACCTATGGCTCAGCTTTGGATCAGCTTTGGGGCCACATTGAATCCTTCCCTCCTCTGGTCCATACTGCACTATGAGCCCCTACTCTGGCTCACGGGGCTCTCTCTTATTTCTGAGTCCAAGTCCAGCCTTGAGAAACTTCCAATGAGCTCAGACTCTTGAAAACAAAAATGTCCCCTCCCATGTGGCAGTCCCCTCCCAGACACAGAGACCCACGTCTGTCCCAAGCCTCGGGGTGGGTCTTCGCTGCTTCTTCCCTGAGCCAGCAACATCGAGCACTCTGTGGTGGACTTCTGGTCAGAGATGGCAGGATCATTGCTGACTTTTTCCCTTTTCATTCCGGAGACATCAATAGAAGGAAAAAAAAAAAAAAACAATAAAAATAAATTTTATAATGTATAAATCCATGAGACCACTTTCACTAGAGTCTCATCTTCCTGCAGTATCAGCATGAGGTGGTTTGTGTGGTGGTCTCACCCACCCCGAGATGTCCACATCCCAACCCCTGGAACCTGTGGTTATGTCAGACTACAAGGCAAGGAGGAACTGTGGTCACAAGCGGAACTGAGGTTGCAAATCAGCTGACCTGGAGATGCAGTGATGAACCTGGATTATCCGGGTGAGCCCAGTGTAACCACAGCATGCGTGTGTGCATGCGTGCTCAATCATATCCACCTCTTTGTGACCCCTCAGGCTGTAACCCAGCAGGCTCCTCTGTCCATGGGATTTTCCAGGCAAGAATCCTGGAGTGAGTTGCCATTTCCTCCTCCAGGGGATCTTCCTGACCCTGGGATCAAACCCACGTCTCCCGGATTGGCAGGCAGGTTCTTTCCAGCTGTGCCACCAAGGAAGCCCATTGTTATCACAAGAGTCCTTATAAGTGGGAGAGGGAGGCACAAGAGGAGGTGAGATGTGACTGGGGAAGGACTGTCAGAGAGATGCAAGGAGATGGAGGAGGGGGCTGTGAGCCAAGGAACACAAGCAACCTCCAGAAGCTGAAAGGAGCAAGGAAGTGGCTTCTCCAGTGGGGACTTCGGAAGGGGCCAACCCTGCCCAATGGCAACGTGCTGGCTGTTGTGTTACCCAGCAATTTGGCTGGATAAAACTTCTGTGCTGTTTTTAGACATGACATCCGTGGTGATTTGTTGGAGCGGCCACAGCGAACAGATGCAGTTTTTTTCTAACTACCCTACTGCCTGGGTTCCTGCCTTGTTCCAGCAAGGAGAGGCCTCCCCCAGTGACATTTCGGTCCAACCCCAAAACTTTTATTACTTTTGATTACTAAGCAGATTCATTTCAGTTTTAAAAATTTAGTCACACTCATTTAAAAACTTCCGTCTCACCTTTGACCCAAAGCTCCCCGCTTTGCCCAGTGAGGGGAGTACAGAGCAAGGTGAGGGGTGAAGTCTGCCTCAGCTCCCTAAGCACCCTTCCCTGCCCTTACCCCCGCCTTCCCCCCAGTATCGGATTGAGGAGGAAAGACAGGGACAGTTTTCCACAGGAAGTCTCCTCTCGCTGGGTCACTGCTGCTGATCGAGTCTGTGGTGTTGGGTGGAGACTCACCCTTGGCCCTTGAGTCCCTTGGGGTCCCTTGAGAGACTCAGCTGCACCTTTGGGCTGGCTGCCAGCCTCCTCTCATGTAAACACCTCTTTGCGTGATATTTCAGTAGCTCTCAGGAAGCCTGCGCCCCACGACCTTATCTACTCCAGGCCTGACAACACAAGTGGGATTCAGTTTCCATACTTTCCAGAGCCTGAACTGGACTATACAGCCGTGACACACTGCCCACCAGTTGTACTCCCTGCCATCTCTCCCCAGGGCTCCTGTCCCCTCTCTTGGGGTGGGGGGACCACTGGGATGTGGTTATTAATAGCCCCCTTCCTCAGCTGCATGCTCCCAAAAAGACCCGCTCGTCTTGGTTCTGTTGTAAAGGCACCTGTTGGCAGTTCATGGGGGAAGAGCTATTTCTCTGATCTTAGGTTATGGGGAACTTGGGACTTTCATTCTCAAGCCCCGATCATTCATTCTGGGGGATGCCTTGGGCCCCCACAACACCATATGACTACCACAGCGATGTTCCTTTTGAAGTAAAGTGAGATATCCTGACCTCCATCTGACCTCTCCTTGATGATTCAGAGGCATCCTGACACTGGAAGGCTCTGAGACACAGAGAGGAAGCGTTCCACCCTCCCTCCTTCCTGGGTGACCTGGGGGAAGTCACTACACCTCTGTCTCAGGCCCTGTTTAGAAAAGGGTGTGGTGGTGAGGGTGAAATAAGGTGAGTGATGAGAAAGCTCTTGGTGCACTAAACACGCTCAAAACATCTGATGGGAAATCAAAGCCATTCAATTTGTGTGAACAGGACTGCAGAATATTTACCACTTTGCATTGTTCTGAAAAGTGACCCATAGTTTCACTTTCTGGCATCATCCTATTTCCTCTTTCTTTCCCAAGAATCTGATGAGAATAAAATTTCTCTGAACTTGAAATCTGAACAAAGGGAAGCTACACTAAATGGTTGATTGACTCTTATCAGTGTTATAAAAGTAAACACATAAGTTAAAAAAGATAAAAAAGCAAAGAATTCGGAGGGTTTACAGAGAACAGCAAGTTGCCAGGCCTCTTGCTTCCCTCCCCACACCCAGTCATGCTCTTCAGACACAACAGCTTTTAACTCTGCCTGGTGTGTGTTTCTATAGCTGTAAAGAGTATGTTTATGTGTCTCCTCGGAGAAATCCGTCAGGAGTAAAGAAAAAGTCAAAGAGATAGAATATATGAGGGTAAAATTAGACTAAGAACTAGGAGACATTTAACTAAGAGAAGAGAGACTGAGTGGCCATCAACAGATGGATGAAGAAAATGTGGAGTATACATATATATTCACACACACACATACAATGGAATATTACTCGACCATAAAGAAGGAAATATTACCACTTACAGCAACACAGATGGACTTAGAGACACACTGACATAAGTCAGACACAGAAAGACAAATACTGTATGACATCACTTAGATGTGGGATTTTTAAAAATAATACAAATGAACTTGTTTACGAAACAGACACAAACTCACAGAACTAGAAAACAAACTTATAACTACCAAAGGGGAAGGAGGAGAGGGATAAACTAGGAGCATCGGATTAACAGATACACTCTACTATATATAAAGTATTTACTGTACATATATATATATATAAAGGATTTACTGTATAGCACAGAGAACTATATTCAATATCTTGTAATAACCTATAATGGAAATGAACCTTTTCTCATGCAGACTAATTCAGTTTGCTTTGCATCTTTCTCCCTCTGATCATGCCTCACTCAAGAGATCCATCAAGGTATTTTTCTAACCTCCACCTCAAAAAACAAGTGAAAATGTTAGTCGCTTAGTTGTATCCAACTCTTTGCAACCCCATGGTCTATAGCCTGCCAGGCTCCTCTATCTATGGAGTTCTCCAGGCAAGAATACTGCCAGTCCCTTCTCCAGAGGACCGTCCCAACCCAGGAATTGAACCCAGGTCTACGTTATAGGCAGATTCTTTATATCTAAGCCACCAGGCAAGCACTCCCCCACACCCCAGAAAAAGCCCTCAAAATTCTATCTGCCCTGTTATGAATTTAGTCTAGTTGTCCCTTTGATATAAAAACAACTGCTGTCAGTTATTGCTTTAAATGGCATTTCCCCTTCCTGCTGCATGTTTGACAGTGTAAAGAAAAGCAGTGATTATGTGTACAGTTTCTAGAGTAACTGGTAAGTACATGTCTTACCTCTAATATTCGTAAATTCCCTGTAAGGTAGTAGACAGCATCACTGGCATATTGCAGGTGAGGACACTGAGGCTTGGAGAAAGTTAATCACTTGCCTGAGGTCTCCCAGCTGCAAATCAGCAGTGTTTGATTGTGAGCAAACGCCTGCCTGGTCCCTAAGCAGATGCTGCCGCACAACATGGTAGATAACTGCCTCCACCTCCCAAGAAGCCCTTCACTCATGTCTCATCCTCTCCCTCCATTCTTCTCAGGATCTCAATGCCATGGATTGGTGGAAGGACCATTTCTGGATCATCTTGGCTGTGGCCATCATCTTTACCTCTGTGAGCCTGGGCACCATCCTGTTCTGTGTCTGTAGGTGTCTGTTTAGACCAGGTAATGACCCTCCCCCTTGGGCAGGTGGAGGGAGGGGAGGGAAGTGGTGGTTGTTGGGGCACTGGGGCTTCTTTAGGGCAAAAAGATTAGTTCTGGGCTTCCATGGGCTGAACTCTGGATTTAGCATCATGCACTCTGGGTCGATTCCTAGCTCTGCTACTAATATGTGTCTCTGGGCCTCAATTTCCCCCTCTGCACAGTGAAGGGAGGGAGGTTACTTAATCTCCAAGAACTCTTCCGGCCCTCACGGTTTGGGTAAAAGCAGAATCAGTTTCAAGGCATGCTGTTCTCCAGTGCTGTCTCTCTCCAATGTCACAGCACCTTACCGCTGGAACTTGAGAGTACAAGTGCATAGAATGTCAAAAACTGTCTTGATTCCAAATGCATTGACTTGTGCACATGAAATATGTACAGCGTTTTGTACGGCAATCATTCTCCACAAAGTAGTTTTTAAAAATGTCTTAAGACACCTCTGGCTGTCTACTGGTTAAGATTCCATGCTTCCAAAGCAGGGAGCATGGGTTTGATACCTGGTCAGGGAACTAAGATCCCACATGACACGCAAGATGCAAAAAAAAAAAAAAATTTAAAAACTGACTGTTTTTGAGCTATCTGAAAAAAAACCCTAATTTGAGTTTTCCATCTCTCACCTTACCCCATAGCGTACCTTCACATTTTGAAGTGTGGTATTACAAAAAAAGTCTTCAGGCATGAAAAATGGACTCATTTCATGGTTGACCACCGTGACTGCCTATTCTAAGATCATACTCTGAATTTGGGGGTATTATATGTGCCTTGGACAGAGGTTCTTAGCACACTTGGACATAAATAAGCAGGTTCCTGGAGGATTACTGTAAATTTAGACTATCTACAAGTGAGTTTCTACTTTAATATTCATCTCCAAAAACATGAAATTCTGGTTCAATAGTGAGTTTTCTTAAGATCCTACCCCTTAGCTAATGACCTAGGCCTGGAGCACACTTGGGGATGGTAAATGCTCTGAGAGGTATGGCCGTCTTGCCCTGGGGCACCTAGGGGGCATCCCTCCAGAATCAGGGCCCTGTCCTCCTGATGCATCTGGATATGGCCTCAGGGTCCTGCTGAACCAGTGCTGGAAGGTCAGGGCTGCTCAGGAATGAAAGCTTCTGTCATTCTTTTCAATCTCTCTGTAGAGATAAGAAAAGCAAGGTTCAGAGAGAGGCAAATCCTTGGTTCAGGTCTCCTGGGACTTGGTGGCAGAGTTGGAGCCAGAACTTGGGTACACTGGGCTCCCCATTCAAAGCCCTTTCCCCTCCACCCTCGGATGGTAATTAGTTTTTTAAATACAGAAAGTGTATTCTAGCTACTGTAGTCCTCTATCCACTTGTCTTTTTAAAATATTTCATTTTTTAAATTTGGATTTGTTTTAGTTTGGTTGCACAGGCTCTTGGGTGCGGTGCACAAGCTTTTGCTAGCTGTGGTGTGCCAGTTTAGTTGCCTCGAAGCATGTGAGATCTTAGTTCCCTGACCAGGGATCGAACCACGTCCCCTGTATTGGAAGGCAGATTCTTAACCACTGGACCACCAGGGAAGTCCCAAAACATTTTGCTTTTAGATATGGACAAAATATGACCTTGAACAAAAACTTTACTTATTCTCTTTTATCTTGACCCACTCCTATTAACAAGTAGGTTATAATTAATAATAACTTACATGTCCAGCATATCACAGTTTACAAACTGCTATTCCCATTTTTCATCTCATTTCCTCCCATTAATCCTTTTGGCTATTCACTCAACTAGTATTTCTAAGTGACAGCTATATGCTAGGTAGACACAGTACCAGGCAATGAGGAAGCAGCCACAGCCCACACTGGATTAGTCCCAGACTCTGAGGTCAGACTATCTGGATGACATTCTGACTCTATCACTTATGAGCTCTGTGCCCCTAAGTCTGTTTTCTCTGGATGGTTCTTCTTCTGACTATCCTGAACCTGCCCATTCTCTGGTCTCTTCTAAACTCTAAAGATCACAATTTTGGACAATTCTTCCTAAATGAATATGCTTATTTTTTTCCTTAGGCAAGAAATGGGAAATTTCCAAGTCCTTGAAACAAAAGCAGAGAGATGAAGAAACGATGTATGAGTAAGTGCGGGGAATCCTGCTTTTTAATTTTGAGAACCGCCTGTCCACTTTCATTCTTGTGCCTGCACTACTGAGCTGGTGTGTGCATGGTCAGTCACTTAGTCGTGTCTGACTCTTTGCGACCCTGTGGACTGTAGCCCACCAGGCTCCGCTGCCCATGGGATTTTTCCAGGCAAGAATACTGGAGTGGGTTGCCATTCCCTTCTCCAGGGGATCTTCCTGACCCAGGGATCCAACCCACATCTCCTGCTTGGCTGGCAGATTCTTTACCACTGAGTCACCTGGGAAGCCCCTGAAACTTCTTACCAAAGTATAATATAAATACAGAAAAATGCATATGGTAAGAGTACAACTCAATGAATTTCCACAAACTAAAAAGACCCGGTAGCTTGCACCCAGATTAAGAAACAAAATTACCAGCACCTCAATCCCATATATACCCTTTCAGCCTTTAAATCCTAAGGATAATCACTATCTGAAATAGTATAGGCTCATTTTTCCTTGTCTTTATACTTCCTATACATGGTATTATACAGTATGTGTTATTCAGTGTTTAACCTCTTCTGCTCAGCATTTTTTTGTGAGATTCATTGTGTGTAATTGTAGACTGTTCATTCTCATTACGATAGAGTGTTCCACTGTGGAACTGAACCATGATGAATTTATCCATTCTGCTACTTATAGGCATTTGAGTAGCATCCAGTTTGCCATTGTTATGAATAGTGCTGTCATAAACATTTTAGTAGCATATCTTTTGATCAGCAGGATATATACCCAATGTTGCTGTCACATGGTGGGTGTATGTTTAGCATCAGGAGTACACCTGTTTTTTGTTTGTTTGTTTGGCTATGCTGGGTTTTCATTGCTTCAAGGGCTTTTCTCTAGTTGTGGTGAGCGGGGGCTACTCTTCATTGAGGTGTGAGGGCTTCTCGTTGCTGTGGCTTCTCTTGTTGCAGAGCACAGGCTCTAGAGCTTTAATAGCTGCAGCATATGGGTTCCACAGTGGTGGCTCCCCAGGCTCCAGAGCACAGGCTCAATAGTTGTGGCACACGGGCTTAGTTGCTCTACAGTATGTTGAGTTCCTGGATCAGGGGTCAAACCCATGTCTCCTGCATTGGCAGGCAGATTCTTTTTATCACTGAGCCACCTGGGAAGCCCAGGTTTTGCACATCCATTTTGCACATCAAAATACACCGGGTGCTTACCTACCCCTGCTGATCCAGCTCAGGTAAACACAGAAAGATGAGATCCGGGGTCTAAGTTAGAGTGCTTCTGCTCCACACCCTCAAATCCAAATGGTCCCTGGGCTAAAGAAGTGGTTTTTTTAGTGTGTCAGTTACAGATGGGATGCAAGACCTAGGAAAGAAAGGAGATGCTTTCAGTCTTTAGGGACCAAGATTTGAATGTTCAACTCTGTCCATTTCCCTTGACATTTTCTCTTAAATCAGCAGGCATGATCAAAACCAAACACTGACTCTTATTCTTTCTCTCTTCCAGGAATGTTACAGAACAATTCTCAGTTCAATTACCCCCTCTGCCACCCAGGGATATGCTTTCCCCAGGAGTTGCCTGTGAGTATAATTTGCTGATAACAGTCTCATTCAGAGTAAAATAATAAATTTGTCTTGGCATCTTAGTCAGTTTGTGCTCAGTTGCTCAGTCGTGTCCAACTCTTTGCAACCCCACAGACTATAGCCTATTAGGCTCCTCTGTCCATGGGATTCTCCAGGCAAGAATACTGGAGTGGATTGCCATTTCCTCCTCCAGGGGATCTTCCTGACCCAGGAATCGAACCCACTTCTCCTGTGCCTCCTGCATTAGCAGGCAGATTCTTTACCACTGAGCCACTTGGGAAGCAGTCAGCTTGGGTTGCCCATAAAACAGTAACACAGACAATGTGGCTTAAATGACAGTAAATTTCTCATAGTTCTGGAGCCTAAAAATCTAAGATCAAGGTGCAAGGCCAATCTGGTTTCTGGTGAGAATACTTCTAGTTTGCAGATGACTGTGTGCAAACACGGAGGGGAAACAGCTCTCTGGTGTCTCTTAGAAGGGCACTAATCCTATTGGATCAGGGCCCTGCCCTTCTGACCTTGTTTAACTTTAATTACTTATTTGGATACCCCATCTCTGAATATACCTGCACTGGTGGTTAGCACACATGGTTCAGCATATGGATTTTGCGGGGACACAAACTTTCAGTCTATTATACTGGAATTTGCAGATGGCAGCAACCTGTTTCAAGAAGATGAATTAAGTTTAAGATGGGGGGGGGAGTACAAAATAAGTACCAATGCTTCCAATATTCAATGTGTAAATTCATATTCAAATTCCAGCTTGCAGCATGGATATAAAGGAACACTGGGCTTTTCACACTTTGTATCAGAAAATCTCTGCCTGGTTCCCTTGACTGGGATAGTCTTCCTTAAGCTCTACATACAGCTGACTTTACCTCACCCTTCTGGTATCAGCTCAAATGTTACCACCTCAGAGAGTTCACTCCTGACCATCCTACATAAAGAAATCCTTCCAATTCTCCTTTTGAAGCTTATGACAATTATCCTAAGTAAGCTAATTATCCTTCATCTGTCCATTATCTGTCTCCTCCATTATAATACAAACCCTAGAAAATAAGCGCCCTTCTTGTCTTGTTCACCCTTCTTTACCCACCATTAAGAACAGTGCCTAAAGGGATTTCCCTGGAGATCCATGGGTAAGACTCCACACTCCCAGGGCAAGGGGCCTGGGTTTGATCCCTGGTTGGGGAACTAGATCCCCCACGTGCCATACAACTAAAGAGTTTGCATGCCAACGAAGACCCTGGACAACCAAATAAATATATACAAATATTAAAAAAAAAACACAATAGTGTCTGGAGCTTAGTAGATAATGGATGAAATATTTTAATTGAATAGATAAATAGTAATATTAGCTAGCATTTGTTGAGCAGGCGCTGTGTGTCAGGTCCCATGCTTGGCACTTTATAGGTACTGTCTCATTTAATCCTCTCAGCAACTATATGCAGCAGGTACATTATTATGTCCCTCTGACAGAGGGAGACACTGAAGCACAGAGAAGTTAAGTGACTTACTCATGGTCACACAGCTAGTGACTGCTGAATCCTGAAGATGAGTTTGGATCTGACTGCAGAACTGAAATGGTGGTTGTTATTCAAGTTCTCTTAGGAAAAGATGTGATTGTGGGGAGGCAGTTCCAGGCCCCATCGAGGGGGAGCTGAGATTTTCCTCCCCTTTAGTCCATGTGCTATGTGCCCATCTTCTGCTAATTCTACCTTTTGAAGACACCACTGCCCCCTTCCTTCTTAGCAGAGGGGTGATGCATGTGAGCAATTATAGATAGTTCTGGAATGCCGTATTCAGTCATTGTGAGGGACATGCCTGAAAGGAAATGTTTGTATCGCTTCCTTATGAGAATTAGAACCTGTAGGTACAGCACTACTCATTTCACTACCAGCTCTGGTCAGTTTCTTGTCTGAACTTCTGTCTTGTGGCTCCCACTGCAGTGCAGTCAGGCAAAGCGACAAGGGAGTCAAGATGTCTGACTGATGTTTGCCACTTACTCACTAGGGTGAGTCTGAGACTGTGTCATGGCTGGACCTCAGTTTCCTCTGCAAAATGGGGATCTGGTCCACCAAGACGTGGGAGGATACTGAAACCCATGAAAATCATGCAGAACCACTTGGTCAAAAATACATAAACATACACTAGCTTTGCATCTGATACCTTTTTGTGTATTCTAGCCCCACAGGAAACCCCAAGTCGGCCCACACCAGCTGCATACTCTTCGGTACATAAAATTAGAAATAAGAAGACAATCACCGTCCCAAGCTATATTGAGCCTGAGGAAGACTATGATGATGTTGATGTCCCTGCCAATACAGAAAATCATCATTTTGAAACAAACGTTTCTTCCTTTTGGCAAGCAGAAGACGGTTCACAGAGCTTATTTTAAAAACAATCAAGAATGGCTGAAGTTCAATAAGTGCCCAAGTCCGAAAGCCAGTGGTAATATTATGGAACTCTATAAGATAAACACTTTCTGAATCAGATGGAGAAGCATCAGTGATCAGATAACTGCAGCCAGAGGAAAGCTGCCTGTGCTCAGCTCTAAGAATGGAGAGGAGTCAGGCCTTGGGCTTCTGCTGAGCGAGGTTCCATGTGGAGGCCCAGTGGACCCTGCAAAGCTCTCCCCACTTCCCTCCGCCCCGAGAAACCACTCAGTTCCCGGCATTCTTCCCCTGTTTGTGTGGTTCTAAGTGACCTTAAATCTTGGTGTTTGATTGTACGAGCCTCCCAGGCTCCCATCCCCTGCACAAGCCCCTACCTGCTCCACCCACCTCACACATTGAGGGGCTGTGGGTGGTAGTCACAGCTAAGCGCTCTTGCACACAAGTCACACATCACACCTTGTGGATTCTTCAAGGGTGGGGGTGTGCTTCTTGTTCTTGTGAACCCTCCCCACCTACACAACCCCAAGCCCCAGGGCCTCTCTATGACATCGGCCAAACTAACCTCAGAGATCCAAGTTTCCAGCCAGAGTTTTTTCACTGCTTCCTGGCTGCACCGTAACAATCAACAAAGAACAGAAGTCACCTTCTAGACCACAGAACGGACGTTACCCATAGGGGTGTTGATTTTGCAACATGTGTACTGGAGGAAAAAAGGTTTCCCCAGGAAAAATCATAGGGAACAGGAAAGAAAGGGACGAGTCAGTGGCAGATTCAAGATGAAAGTTCAGGGGTCTTTAATACACTCCTCCGATATTTTCATTACTGCTTTCCCCCTTGTGTAGCATTCAAGACAAACAGTATCATATCCTCCCTGCCAGATTCCTATCCCTGAGTGACTGGGAGGCAGAAACTCCAGGTCATTATGCTACACCCAATGATACATCCGGGGAGCGGGCTGCGGTCCAGTTATACGAGTGTCCTAATGGGGTCGCCAAGGCCTGAGTCACCCTGAACCTCATCGATTCCTTCAAGTTGATCTGCTGACGCCTGAAGACTTGACACTGTCTAGCCAGACTCACAGGATGCTGACTTCTAAGCAATCCCTGAGAAATCCAGCTAACAGGCTTGCAGGGCGAGCAGCATGAACTGGTGGAAAGGCCCAGGAGTGACACCCGGACTGAGCTCCTCCTTGAGAGATGGAAAACGTGTACCTGTCATCCCCCTCAACCACTTAAGCACTGCTGGACCAGTGAGGACACGTGCTTCCTCCCAGGTTCTCTCTTTCTAGACTCCATAGAGACTTCCAACTCCTTGTAATACCTCCTTGTTTTAGACCGGTGGTTCTCTAACTATGGCCTTAGGGAATTCTGGTATTCCATGAGCCAGAGAGGACTCATTTCTTAAATCCTAGAAAAAATCCACATGCCCTAGAGCCCGCACAGGACAACTACGGAAGCCCGCATGCCTAGAGCTTGTGTTCCACAACAAGAGAAGCCACCTCAATGAGAAACCCAAGCGCCGCAACAGAGAGCAGCCCCTGATTGCCACAACTAGAGGAAGCCTGCACAAAGCAACAAAGGCCCAGAGCAGCCATAAAGTAATTAATTATATTTTTTAATTATAGGAGAAAAAATGGCTAAAGGATAGAAGTGTTTTCCAAGCATGCTTTCCCTTTTAAAATTTCTGCAAACCATCCACATCTACACCAAAAGTTAAAAAGTAAATACCAGACATGTGTAAACTCCTCCTTGGTTTCTGGGCCACCACCATCTCCTGGTTCTCCTCCTGCCTGACTGGCCTGTCTCCATCTTTGCAAGAACACCTCCTTCTGAAACATCTCTTCAATGCCAATCTTTCTCAGGGTCCTGTCCCTGCATCTCCCTCCAAACACTCATGAGTGACCTCATGGGATCTCACTGCTCCCTGCAATTGGCCCTAATGAAACACTTCTCACTCTGCATTATAATTGCCTAGTTAATTCTTTATCTCCTTCCTAACTTGGGACTCTTTGGGGTGGAAGCTGTCTATATTCCAGTATATTCCCAATGTCCAGCTGAAACCCTGGCATATATTAGGCACTTAATAAATATTTATTGAATATTGATCATTAATGGAAAATCTACCAGTGTGACAAAAACAAATCCTTTTTCTCTGGGCCTGTGTAACTTGGCTGAGATGCTATACAGGGCACCTGTAATAAAACCATGTTTTCTACCAACAAAGTTGTTTCCAGTTTGGATGATATAATTAGGTACATCAAGATTTCACAGGGCATTTTTGTGTATTCTAGCCCCACAGGAAACCCCAAGTCAGCCACCAGTGTCATATCTGACTCATAGATAAAGTCACAAATAAGAAGACAGTTTCCATTCTGAGCAACAGTGATGATGTTAAAATCCCTACAAACATGGAAAACTATCATTTGGAAACAATTCCTGTTCTACCACCTTAGCTGATTTGAGAACTGATGGCTTACCTGTGCCCCAAATCAGTGAATTTAGTTTTCTTTACAATAGTTAACAGTCTGATCTTTGTGATACAGACAAGATTGTTCCCTGGAAATGCTCAGGTTTACTAGCAACAAATTTTACAAATCACGTGTATCAGTTAGTATGCTTTAGGCTGCAAGGAACAGACTATCCAATGAAAGATAACTTAAACAATAAGAAATGTATGACTTCACAAACCAAGGCATCTTGATAAGCACTCACTCCAGAATGCATCAGATTTAAGACTCAGAGGTATGAGCTGACTTTTCTTACATTCTCTTAGCTTTCCCCTCATGGCAGCTATTTTGCCACCATGCGGGGAAAGCTAAGAGAATTTTCCTATGAAAGGAAAGCTAACAATCACATCCTATGACAATAAACCTAGGAAGGAAAGGGGGCATTTTCTCCCATAGAACTTTCCATTAATTAGGAAAAACTTTCCCAGAAGCTCCCAGCAACTTTTCCTAATGTCTCGTTGGTCAGGATTGGTTCACATGCCCAGCTATAGGAAAGGCCTATCTTCTGCCTTTCTGGCTTGAAGTGGGCTTTGCCATCAAGGAAAATGAAGGGGATAGCTGCTAAATAGGCAATCTACCATCACTTCATTTTTGTATATAACACTGTTCATTATTTGTTGGTTTTCAGTTAAAACCTCAGAGTTGGTAGGTTCAGGGTAAGGTGTCATGTCCAGATTCTACCATTCACCCTTCTTTTCTTACAGGGTTTTGATCAATTAAAAATTGACAAAGAATTGCCATCAGGTGAGGATAATAACAATAACAACAATGGCATCACTAACACGGGCCCAGAGTGACTGAGCACTACTTTATGTTATGTTCTAAGGCATCACTGTGCAGTGTAGCGACAACCTTGAACAGGCAGGCCTAGGGGGACAGTTATAGTTATCAGGGAAGGGCTTCATCCTCCTCCTTCCACCTCCTTGGCCTTGCTGTTCCTTGAAAACCACTCTGATGGTCTCATTCTTCCCTGCCCTCAGATAAAATCTGAAGTTGATGGATTTTTCTGTTCACTCTACGGTAATAAAAAGTCTGCCAGGTGTGGTTTACACAGGTGTGTGCATTTCTTAAAACTCAGTGACTACACACTTCAGATTTTTGCATTTCAACCTAAGTAAATTTTACCTCAAAAGAATCTGGCTGCCAATGCAGGGGACATGGGTTTGATCCCTAGTTGGGGAAGATTCCACATATTGCAGGGAAACCAAACCCATGTGCCACAACTAATAAAGCCTGAGCGCCCTAGAACCTGCGCTCTGCAATGAGAAGCCACCACAGTGAGAAGCCCGTGCACTCCAACTAGAGAGCAGCCCCTGCTCGACACAGCTAGAGAAAGCCTGCACGCAGCAATTAAGACCCAGTGCAACCAAAAATAAATAAATAAAATTAAAAAAAGAGAAAAACTGTAAACAAATATTGAACTCTATAATGATATGCACACTGAAGTAGTTAGGGGAGGCACACTAGTGTTCGCAATTTATGTTGAAATAATTCCAAAGACAAGAAAGTTGTAGAGCCTGCACTTTAGGCCAGAGAGAGGGTTGGAGCCATTTCTCCTTTTTTTTTGCCACGACATGTGGCATGTGCGATCTTAGTTCTCTGACTAGGAATAGAACCCATGCCCCCTGCAATGGAAGCCTGGAGAACCACTGGACTGCCAGGGAATTCCCTCTCATCTCTCCCTTTTGAGATAAAACAACTTCATCCCTATTCTCAGCAAATCTCTTAGAGTCAATTCAGTCAAGCTAGTCCCTCTCTTTTCCTCCTTCTCCATGGAAATTAAGAGAAAGAGGATGACTCCCTCCTGACTAAGGATGACCTTTTCCCGAACTTGCTGTGTGGCCAATGGACTGAGGTCAGAGCAATTTCCTGGGGGTCAATCCAGCTCTGCCTCCCTGGTAGGTGTTCTTCACCTCCCTGATATGTACTCCACTCTTTCCAGAAAAAGCTCCTGATTTTCCCATTGGATCCACTTATTTTTCTTCTCTCTGTTAATGAAGTTTATGTACAGTCTCATCCCTAACATAAGCTAGAGCATGTGACCCAGTCTGGGCAATCAGAGGCTCTCATTCCCTTGGCCCCAGTGACTGATTGGTTGATGCATTGAGTACCAAGGCAGGTGTCCCCTTTCACTGGATCTGAAGCTGAGGGAATACAAGTTCTCAAGAGAGAGCCCATCATGAAGGATGCTGAGCTAAGAGAATCCACATGCAATTGGCATTGTTTGAGCTCCTGTAAGCAGCCATGCTTGAAAGCTGGCATACCCTCTGGAGTTTTTAGTTACTTGAGCCAATATTCTTTAAGTCTTTGACTCTGCACATTAAGGCTTATCCTCATCACTGCTGCCTAATCTAGGTCTTGCCATCATTCATCTGGCTTAATGCAAAAGCCTCCTGACTATTCTCTCCTCCCCCAATGTATCTCCCACTTGCTGTCAGAGTAAACTTTCTAAAACACAAATATGATTATATCATGGCTCTGCTTAAAACCTCTCCATGGTGCCCTTATTGCCTACAATTAAAATCCACACTCTTTTGTACACCATGTAATGCCTTGATAACTGGTCCCTACCAGCCTCAAAGTGGAGAGTGAAAAAGTTGGCTTAAAGCTCAATGTTCAGAAAACTAAGATCATGGCATCTGGTCCCATCACTTCATGGGAAATAGATGGGGAAACAGTGGAAACAGTATAAGACTTTATTTTTTTGGGCTCCAAAATCACTGAGATGGTGACTGCAGCCACGAAATTAAAAGACGCTTACTCCTTGGAAGAAAAGTTATGACCAACCTAGATAGCATATTGAAAAGCAGAGACATTATTTTGCCAAAAAAGGTCCGTCTAGTCAAGGCTATGGTTTTTCCAGTGGTCATGTATGGATGTGAGAGTTGGACTGTGAAGAAGGCTGAGCGCCGAAGAATTGATGCTTTTGAACTGTGGTGTTGGAGAAGACTCTTGAGAGTCCCTTGGACTGCAAGGAGATCCAACCAGTCCATTCTGAAGGAGATCAGCCCTGGGATTTCTTTGGAAGGAATGATGCTGAAGCTGAAACTCCAGTACTTTGGCCACTTCATGCGAAGAGTTGACTCATTGGAAAAGACTCTGATGCTGGGAGGGATTGGGGGCAAGAGGAGAAGGGGATGACAGAGGATGAGATGGCTGGATAGCATCACTGACTCAATGGATGTGAGTCTGGGTGATGACGGACAGGGAGGCCTGGTGTGCTGCGATTCATGGGGTCACAAAGAGTCGAACATGATTGAGCGACTGAACTAACTGACTGACCAGCCTCATTTCAGCACTTCCTGTCCTCCCGCCATGCACCCTGACCACAGGAAACTGCTTGCAGCACTCCCAAAGGAATGAAATGGTGCTCAGGCTTTCCATAGTCTCTTCCTGCTGCTGGGAACACCCCTTCTCCCCTTCTCCACTGGATAAACTGTGACTCACTCCTCAGAATCCAGCTGGGGTGTTGCTTTTTCCATGAGGTCTTTACTCACCCTTTTCCAGTATTTCTCTTATACTTATCATAGTGCATAACTATCTCCATCTCATGGTTACACATCTCTTTCCCATCAGATATTGGGCTCCTTGAGGGTTTGGATTATTTTAGGGTGACTCTAAATTCATTTTTGCCCAGGAGAGTTTTGGCTTTAATGCCTTGGCATAATTATTAACAGCACTCTGTTTAACTCTCAAAAGTGTCCTGGTTTGGATGATAAACCATACATTCAGCCTACTTATTCATGATGTCTGCCCTCAACAGAGTGTTAGAAAAAATCTCTTTCAAATGAATACATGAATGTGTGACCCTCCCTAGGTCTCATTTTCTTCTATCAGAAAAATGGCTGAGCTAGACAATTTCTAAGTTCTTTACTTCTTGAGGTGATTCAAATAAAGTCAGTAATCCTAACAGCCAAAACCATCAGATTTATCTTCCCCTCAAAAGGACCTGCCTTACAGAATTACACCTTCAAATATATTCACGCCTGGATCAACAACCCTACAGATCATTACCTTCTGGGAGGCTGGCAACTGACACAATATGGACTGAAGACGGAAGTCTTCTCACCTGAAGACACAGTTCCCTCAGGTAGCCCCACTAGTTGCTGGATAATTTCCTTTGTTGTTGTTCAGTCGCTCAGTTGTATCCAACTCTTTGCAACCCCATGGACTTCAGAATGCCAGGCTTCCCTGTCCTTCACCATCTCCTAGAGCTTGCTCAAACTTATGTCCATCAAGTCAGTGATGGACTGACTTCATCTAGTTCAGCCATTTTTCTGATAGAAGAAAATGAGCCCTAGGGAGGGTCACACATTCATGCATTAATTTGAAAGAGATTTTTTTAACACTCTGTTGAGGGCAGACATCAAGCCATCCAACCACCTCATCCTCTAAAATCCCCTTCTCCTGCCTTCAATCTTTTCCAGCATCAGGGTCTTTTCTAATGAGCCAGCTCTTCACATCAGGTCTTTCCAATGAATATTCAGGACAAATTTCCTTTAGGATTTACTGGTTTGATCTCCTTGCTGTCCAAGGGACTCTTAAGAGTCTTCTTCAACACCACAGTTCAAAAGCATCAATTCTTTGATGCTCAGCCTTCTTTATGGTCCAACTCTCACATCCATACATGACTACTGGGAAAACCATAGCTTTGACTAGACGGACCTTTATCAGCAATGTCCCTGCTTTTTAACAAGCTGTCTAGGTTGGTCATAGCTTTTCTTCCAAGGAGCAGGTGTTTGTTAATTTCATGGCTGCAGTCACCATCTGCAGTGATTTTGAAGCCCAAGAAAGGATAATCTCCTAACAACAGAGAAAAAAACAATTTCCACTGGTTCTTGTGATGTGCTTTGCATCAACAGTGTTATGATTGCTCAGACATGTCTCCTAAATTGTAGGCATTGGTTTCTAACCTAGCCCAACCACTTCTCTGCATGCTTTGTCACAGCCGCACAGCAGAATGAAATCCTACCTTGATTAACTCTTGGTTGCTGAAAACCCTCCACCATAAATAGACAGGTAACAGCTGACTGTGGTCACATTGCATTTTACTACTACAGTAGAGTGTGCAAAGTGCTCCCTCATAGCTAAGTTGGTAAAGAATCTGCCTGCAATGCAGGAGACCTGGGTTTGATCCCTGGGGTGGGAAGATCCCCTGGAGAAGGAAATGGCAACCTACTCCAGTATTCTTGCCTGGAGAATCCCATGGACAGAGGAGCCTGGCGGGCTACAGTCCACGGGGTCGCACAGAGTCAGACACGACTGAGCGACTAAACCACCATGAGAGTGTGCAAATCTCTATCTGCAAAACCATTGTAAGAACAGCCAATTAATATTGCTGCATCTTGGTCCTTCACCTGTAGAAGTTTATATATTTACTGACATCTCATTGCCAAAATTTAATGCAAAGTATTAAATCAACTAGACTTGCACAATTTAAATATTCTACAATCAAACAAGCTTAAAATTGAAGGTGAATTACTTAAAATAAACTTTCACAAAGTGAGCTATGAACTAACAGGTTTTGAATTATTACTTTTTCAATATTAGATGCCTCAGCATTTTTTTTTAAACAAATTGAGGGTCAGTGGAACATGGCTTAGGTTTTAACCAAAATAGCAAAAGGTAGAATTTAAGAAAAATGAAATTCCCCTGATGATAGAAAAAAAAAGGTTGATTTGCATAACTTGTACACATCTACCTCCCCTGAGGCACCAAACAAAAATAAATCTAATACATTTAATGTTTACACTCTACAATGCTATTCTTAGTGGCCAGGAAAAACTTCTTCCTCTAAAGTACTCTAAAAATAAAAGTACCATAAATTTCTCACAGTTGTTTAGAAAAGATATTCAATATTTCATATATCAAATCTCTATTGTATCATTAGCCTACTTTAATAACAATTCTATAATTATTTACAGTTTCAAATTTACCTGAAAACAAAAACAACTCTATACAGATTTTTTTTAAAGGCCAGCTTTAGCCACTGTGGAGAACAGTTTGGCAACATCTAGATAGTGGTAAAGAATCTGCTTGCCAACGCAGGAGACACAGGAGATGTGGGTTTGATCCCTGGTTGGGAAGATCCCCTGCAATAGGAAATGGCAACTCGCTCCAGTACTTTTGCCTGGAAAATTCCACGGACAGAGGAGCCTGGTGGGCTACAGTCCTTAGGGTCACAAAGAGATGAACACTATTGAGCAACTGAACACACACACAAAGCAAAACTGAATACGACCCAGCAACACTACTGCAGAATACATACACTACAACAGTAACTTTTGACATTTTTGGCACCAGATCTCCATCACACTCTTCAAAATGACTGAGGACACCAAAGAAATTTTGTTTATGCAGAAGATACCTATTGATATTTACCTTATTGGAAAGTAAAAGTGAGAAAGACTTAAGATAATGATTTATTCATTTAAAACAATGACCCATTCATATTAATGTAAATAAAATTTAGTTAAAATAATCACATTTTCCCAAGCCAAAAAATAAAAATTAGTGAGAAGTCTTTGGCATTGTTACATTTTTATGAATCTCTTTGTCTAGCTTATTAAAAAATATCCAGACCCTTATATCTTATTTGTGTTGCAAATCAACATCATGTAGCTTCTGGAAGGCTCCATTGTACATTTATGAGCGAGAAAGGGCAAATAACATCTTTATACTATTTATAAAGATAGTTTTGTTCTCATGGCTCAGACCACACTTTGAGAACCACTGTCCAAAAGAAGCTCAAGAACATGCATAAAAATGTTCTTTCTAGATTTTTTTGTTATAATAAGAAAATGGAACTTACATATCTGTCCCTCTGCAGGGGCCTACAAGGGTTATGTGTGTGTGTGTGTGTGTGTGCACGTTCAGTTGTGTTTGACTCTTTGTGACCTATGGACTGTAGCCCGAGAGGCTCCTCTGGCCATGAAATTTTCCAGCCAAGAATACCAGAATGGACTGCCACTTCCTCTTCCAGGAGATCTTCCCAACCCAGATACCCAACCCATGTCTCCTGCATCTCCTGTATTGGCAGGGGCATTCTTGGCTGCACTATTGCTGCTTTGCTCACCCCTCGTATTTTCAATGATCAACATGGTGGGTGCTCAGTAAGTATTTGTGGGAGGACAGAAGGAAGAGACAGAGATATTGAGGAAGAAAGTCCACATATTGTCTGCACCCTCTATAGTGAAAGCGCCTGAGTCCTAATCATTGGAACAACAGGGAATTCTATGCAACTTGCTTTAAAATTTAACTGTACTGTATTTCAGGGACATATTTTCACAGATGGAGACTTTTAGTTCACAGGGTAGGAATGACCAAAAGCCATGTGATTCTTGTATAATTTGAAGGCTTATTTTTCTACTAACTAAAAATAAAGATGTATTAAGATGTCGGTGGCAAACCACTTCACTATTCTTGCCTTGAGAGCCCCATGAACAGTATGAAAAGGCAAAAAGATAAGACACTGAAAGATGAACTCCCCAGGCCGATAGGTGCCCAACATGCTACTGGAGAAGAGTGGAGAAATAACTCCAGGAAGAATGAGGAGACAGTGGTGAAGTGAAAACAATACCCACTTGTTGATGTGATTGGTGATGGAAGTAAAGTCTGATACTGTAAAGAGCAATATTGCATAGGAACCTGGAATGTTAGGTCCATGAATCAAGGTAAATTAGAAGTGGTCAAACAGGAGATGGCAAGAGTGAACATCAACATTTTAGGAATCAGTGAAATAAAATGGACTGGAATGGGTGAATTTAACTCAGATGACCCTTATATCTACTACTGTGGGCAAGAATCCCTTAGAAGAAATGGAGTAACCCTTATAGTCAACAAGAGTCCAAAATACAGTACTTGGATGCAATCTCAAAAATGACAGGATGATCTCTGCTTGTTTCCAAGGCAAATCATTCAATATCACAGTAATCCAAGTCTATGCCCCAACCAGTAATGCTGAAGAAGCTGAAGTTGAATAGTTCTATGAAGACCTATAAGACTTTCTAGAACAAACACCCAAAAAAGATATCCTTTGCACCATAGGGGACTGGAATGCAAAAGTAGGAAGTCAAGAGATACCTGGAGTAACAGGCAAATTTGGCCTTGGAGTACGGAATGAAGCAGGACAAAGGCTAATAGACTTTTGCCAAGAGAACCCATGGTCATAGCAAACACCCTCTTCCAACAACACAAGAGAAGACTCTACACATGGACATCAACAGATGGTCAATACCGAAATCAGATTGATCATATTCGTTGCAGCCAAAGATGGAGAAGTTCTATACAGTCATCAAAAACAGGGCTGGGAGCTGACTGTGGGTCAGATCATGAACTCATTATTGGAAAATTCAGGCTTAAATTGAAGAAAATAGGGAAAACCACTAGACCATTCAGGTATGACCTAAATCATATTCCTCACAATTATACAGTGGAAGTGAAAAATAGATTCAAGGGATTAGATCTGACAGACAGACTAGCTGAAGAACTATGGATGGAGGTTCATGACATTGTACAGAAGGCAGTGATCAAGACCATCCCCAAGAAAAAGAAATGCAAAAAGGCAAAATGGTTGTCTGACAAGGCCTTACAAATAGCTGAGAAAAGAAGAAAAGTGAAAGGAGAAAAGGAAAAATATACCCATTTGAATGCAGAGTTTCAAAGAATAGCAAGGAGAGATAAGAAAGCCATCCTCAGTAATCAATGCAAAGAAAGAGGCAAACAATAGAATGAAAAAGACTAGAGATCTCTTCAAGAAAATTACAGATACCAAGGAAACATTTCATGCAAAAATGGGCATAATAAAGGACAGAAATGGTATGGATCTAACAGAAGCAGAAGATATTAAGAAGAGGTGGCAAGAATACACAGAACTATAGAAAAAATATCTTCATGACCCAGATAACCATGATGGTGTGATCACTGACCTAGAGCCAGACATCCTGGAATGAGAAGTCAAGTGGGCCTTAAGAAGCATCACTATGAACAAAGCTAGTGGAGATGATGGAATTCCAGTTGAGCTATTTCAAATCCTAAAAGATGATGCTATGAAAGTGCTACACTCAATATGCCAGCAAATTTGGAAAACTCAGCAGTGGCCACAGGACTGGAAAAGGTCAGTTTTCATTCCAATCCAAAGAAGGGCAATGCCAAAGAATGTTCAAACTACCACACAATTGCACTCATCTCACATGCTAGCAAAGTAATGTGCAAAATTCTCCAAGCCAGGCTTCAACAGTTCGTGAACCATGAACTTCCAGATGTTCAAGCTGGTTTTAGAAAAGGCAGAGGAACCAGAGATCAAATTGCCAACATCCACTGGATTATAGAAAAAGGAAGAGAATTCCAGAAAAACATCTACTTCCGCTTTATTGATTACACCAAAGCCTTTGACTGTGTAGATCACAAAAAACTGTGGAAAATTTTTCAAGAGATGGGAATACCAGACTACCTTACCTGCCTCCTAAGAAATCTGTATGCAGATCAAGAAGCAACAGTTAGAACTGGACATGGAACAACAGACTGGTTCCAAATTGGGAACGAGTAGGTCAAGGCTGTATATTGTCACCCTGCTTTTTTAACTTATATACAGAGCACATCATGCAAAATGCTGGGCTGGATGAAGCACAGGTTGGAATCAAGATTGCTGGGAGAAATATCAATAACCTCAGATATGCAGATGACACCACCCTTATGGCAGAAAGCAAAGAGGAACTAAAGAGCCTCTCGATGAAAGTGAAAGAGGAAAGTGAAAAAGCTGGCTTAAAACTCAACATTCAAAAAATGAAGATCATGGCATCTGGTCCCATCACTTCTTGGCAAATAGATGGGAAAACAATGGAAACAGGGACAGACTTTATTTTGGGGGGTCTAAAATCACTGCAGATGGTGACGCAGCCATGAAATTAAAAGATGCTTGCTCCTTGGAAGAAAAGGTATGACAAATCTAGACAGCATATTGAAAACCAGAGACATTACTTTGCCTACAAAGGTCCATCTAGTCAAAGCTATGGTTTTTTCAGTAATCATGTATGGATGTGAGAGTTGGACCATGAAGAAAGTTGAGCCAAAGAATTGATGCTTTTGAACTGTGGTGTTGGAGAAGACTCTTGAGAGTCCCTTGGACTGCAAGGAGATCCAACCAGACCATCCTAAAGGAAATCAGTCCTGAATATTCATTGGAAGGACTGATGCTGCAGCTGAAACTCCAATACTTTGGCCACCTGATGCAAAGAATCGACTCATTGGAAAAGACCCTGATGCTGGGCAAGATTGAAAGCAGGAAGAGAAAGGGATGACAGAGGATGAGATGGTTGGATGGCATCACCGACTCGATGGACATGAGTTTGAGCAAGCTCCGGGAGTTGGTAATAGACAGGGAAGCCTGGCATGCTGCAACGCATGGAGACTCAAAGAGTCGGACACAACTGAGCGACTGAACTGAACTGAAGGTGTCAGAGTTGTTAACAATCATGGGCTGAAGACTACTGCCATCTACTGGTGTATTAAGAAGTCCACATGTTATGGGTAAAATGGCCGTTGCCCTTAAGAAAAAAAATATTTTGCCCACATTTTGTTTGGAAGTATTCGATAATTCGAACATAAAACTGAAATATTTACTTAAAGACCTTTTTATAAACTAGATAATTAATGTAGAACTCTTTGTTACATACAAATTTTTGCATGTACATCAGAGGTTTTTCTTATTATAACTTAGGTAAATTTGCTAACATTTTTCTGAGACCAAACAGCAAAATCAATGGTTAAAACAAGTTAACAGTATTGTCTTAATTTAAAGATATTTTCCTTTCTCTCCTCTTATCTTGCTTTTACTTGGTCTCTGACTGTGTGGTTCACAATAAACTGTGGAAAATTCTGAGAGATAGGAATACCAGACCACCTGACCTGCCTCTTGAGAAACCTATATGCAGGTCAGGAAGCAACAGTTAGAACTGGACACAGAACAACAGACTGGTTCCAAATATGAAAAGGAGTACATCAAGGCTGGAAACGCTGGGCTGGAGGAAGCACAAGCTGGAATCAAGATTGCCAGGAGAAATATCAATAACCTCATACATGCAGATGATACTACCCTTATGGTGGAAAGTGAAGAAGAACTAAAGAGCCTCTTGATGAAAGTGAAAGAGGAGAGTGAAAAAGTTGGCTTAAAGCTCAACATTCAGAAAACTAAGATCATGGCATACAGTCCCATCACTTCATGGCAAATAGATGGGAAAACAATGGAAACAGGGACAGACTTTATTTTAGAGGGTCTCCAAAATCACTGCAGATGGTGACTGCAGCCATGAAATTAAAAAACGCTTACTCCTTAGGAGGAAAGTTATGACCAACCTAGAGAGCATATTAAAAAGCAGAGACAGTACTTGGTCAACAAAGATCCGTCTAGTCAAGGCTATGGTTTTTCCAGTAGTCATGTATGGATGTGAGAGTTGGACTCTAAAGAAAGCTGAGTGCTGAAGAATTGATGCTTTTGAACTGTGGTGTTGGAGAAGACTCTTGAGAGTCCCTTGGACTGCAAGGAAATCAGTCCTGGGTGTTCATTGGAAGGACTGATGTTGAAGCTGAAACTCCAATATTTTGGCCACCTGATGTGAAGAGCTGACTCATTTGAAAAGACCCTGATATTGGGAAAGATTGAATGCAGGAGGAGAAGGGGACAACAGAGGATGAGATAGTTGGATGGCATCACCAACTCAATGGACGTGAGTTTGTGTTAACTCCGGGGGTTGATGATGGACAGGGAGGCCTGGCGTGCTGCGGTTTATGGGGTTGCAAAGAGTCAGACATGACTGAGCAACTGAACTGAACTGATTTACATGGTGAGAAATTCCTTAAACCTCATGCAGAAGAAAAAAAATAGTAGTCTATAGTAACTGCCACCAAAATATTTGCTCCTTGTAAATAAAACACAAACATCCATGGTCCTTTTTCAACACCTGTTTTTGTTCACTTTTATATCCTCAATGGTCAGCACTTAAGTTCTGTTCAGTCGCTCAGTCGTGTGTGACTCTTTGCGACTCCAGGGACTGCAGCACGCCAGGCCTCCCTGTCCATCACCAACTCCCAGAGCTTGTTCAAACTCATGTCCATTGAGTTGGTGATGCCATCCAACAATCTCATCTTCTGTCATCCCCTTCTCCTCCTGCCTTCAATCTTGCCCAGCATTAGGGTCTTTTCCAATGAGTCGGTTCTTTGCATTAGGTAGCCAAAGTATTGGAGTTTCAGCTGCAGCATCAGTCCTTCCAATGAATATTCAGGACTGATTTCCTTTAGGATGGTCTGGTTGGATCTCCTTGCAGTCCAAGGGACTCTCAAGAGTCTTCTCCAACACCACAGTTCAAAAGCATCAATTCTTTGGCTCAACTTTCTTCATGGTCCAACTCTCACATCCATACATGATTACTGAAAAAACCATAGCTTTGACTAGATGGACCTTTGTAGGCAAAGTAATGTCTCTGGTTTTCAATATGCTGTCTAGATTTGTCATACCTTTTCTTCCAAGGAGCAAGCATCTTTTAATTTCATGGCTGCGTCACCATCTGCAGTGATTTTAGACCCCCCAAAATAAAGTCTGTCCCTGTTTCCATTGTTTTCCCATCTATTTGCCAAGAAGTGATGGGACCAGATGCCATGATCTTCATTTTTTGAATGTTGAGTTTTAAGCCAGCTTTTTCACTTTCCTCTTTCACTTTCATCGAGAGGCTCTTTAGTTCCTCTTTGCTTTCTGCCATAAGGGCAAAAGCTAATACAGTTTTGCCAAGAGAACGCACTGGTCATAGCAAACACCCTCTTCCAACAACATAAGAGAAGACTCTACACATGGACATCACCAGATGGTCAACACCAAAATCAGATTGATTATAGTCTTTGCAGTCAAAGATGGAGAAGCTCTATACAGTCAACAAAAACAAGACCAGGAGCTGACTGTGGCTCAGACCATGAACTCCTTATTACCAAATTCAGACTTAAATTGAAGAAAGTAGGGAAAACCATTAGACCATTCAGGTATGACCTAAATCGAATCCCTTATGATTATACAGTGGAAGTGAGAAATAGATTTAAGGGACTAGATCTGATAGACAGAGTACCTGATGAACTATGGACAGAGGTTCGTGACATTGTACAGGAGACAGGAATCAAGACCATCCCCATGGAGAAGAAATGCAAAAAAGCAAAATGGCTGTCTGAGGAGGCCTTACAAATAGCTGTGAAAAGAAGAGAAGTGAAAAGCAAAAGAGTAGAGGAAAGATATTCCCATTTGAATGCAGAGTTCCAAAGAATAGCAAGGAGAGATAAGAAAGCCTTCCTCAGCGATCAGTGGAAAGAAATAGAGGAAAACAACAGAATGGTAGGGTCTAGAGATCTCTTCAAGAAAATTAGAGATACCAAGAGAACATTTCAGGCAAAGATGGGCTCGATAAAGGACAGAAATGGTATGAACCTAACAGAAGCAGAAGATATTAAGAAGAGGTGGCAAGAATACACAGAACTGTACAAAAAAGATCTTCATGACCAAGATAATCACGATGGTATGATCACTCACCTAGAGCCAGACATCCTGGAATGTAAAGTCAAGTGGGCCTTAGGAAGCATCACTACGAACAAAGCTAGTGGAGGTGATGGAATTCCAGTTGAGCTATTTCAAATCCTGAAAGATGATGCTGTGAAAGTGCTGCACTCAATATGCCAGCAAATTTGAAAAACTCAGCAGTGGCCACAGGACTGGAAAAGGTCAGCTTTCATTCCAATCCCAAAGAAAGTCAATGCCAAAGAATGCTCAAACTACCACACAATTGCACTCATCTCACACACTAGTAAAGTAATGCTCAAAATTCTCCAAGCCAGGCTTCAGCAATACATGAACTGTGAACTTCCAGATGTTCAAGCTGGTTTTAGAAAAGGCAGAGGAACCAGAGATCAAATTGCCAACATCTGCTGGATCATAGAAAAAGCAAGAGAGTTCCAGAAAAACATTTATTTCTGCTTTATTGACTATGCCAAAGCCTTTGACTGTGTGGATCACAATAAACTGTGGAAAATTCTGAAAGAGATGGGAATACCAGACCACCTGCTGCCTCTTCAGAAACCTATATGCAGGTCAGGAAGCAACAGTTAGAACTGGACATGGAACAACAGACTGGTTCCAAATAGGAAAAGGAGTATGTCAAGGCTGTATATTGTCACCCTGCTTATTTAACTTCTATGCAGAGTACATTATGAGAAACACCAGGCTGGAAGAAGCACAAGCTGGAATCAAGATTGCCAGGAGAAATATCAATAACCTCAGATATGCAGATGACACCACCCTTATGGCAGAAAGTGAAGAAGAACTAAAAAGTCTCTTGATGAAAGTGAAAGAGGAGAGTGAAAAAGTTGGCTTAAAGCTCAACATTCAGAAAACTAAGATCATGGCATCTGGTCCCATCACTTCATGGGAAATACATGGGGCAACAGTGGAAACAGTGTCAGACTTTATTTTTTCGGTCTCCAAAATCACTGCAGATGGTGATTGCAGTCATGAAGTTAAAAGACGCTTACTCCTTGGAAGGAAAGTTATGACCAACCTAGATAGCATATTAAAAAGCAGAGATATTACTTTGCCAACAAAGGTCCATCTAGTCAAGGCTATGGTTTTTCCAGTGGTCATGTATGGATGTGAGAGTTGGACTGTGAAGAAAGCTGAGCATTGAAGCATTGATGCTTTTGAACTGTGGTGCTGGAGAAGACTCTTGAGAGTCCCTTGGACTGCAAGGAGATCCAACCAGGCCATCCTAAAGGAGACCAGTCCTGGGTGTTCATTAGAAGGACTGATGCTGAGGCTGAAACTCCAATATTCTGGCCACCTCATGCAAAGAGTTGACTCATTGGAAAAAACCTGATGCTGGGAGGGATTGAGGGCAGGAGGAGAAGGGGATGACAGAGGATGAGATGGCTGGATGGCATCACTGACTCAATGAACGTGAGTTTGGGTGAACTCCGGGAGTTGGTGATGGACAGGGAGGACTGACATGCTGTGATTCATGGGGTCGCAAAGAGTCAGACACGACTGAGCAACTGAACTGAACTGATAAGGGTGGTGTCATCTGCATATCTGAGGTTATTGATATTTCTCCCGGCAACCTTGATTCCAGCTTGTGCTTCATCCAGCCCGGCATTTCACGTGATGTACTATGCATATAAGTTAAATAAGCAGGGTGACAATATATAGCCTTGACCTACTCCTTTCCCAATTTCGAATCAGTCCGTTGTTCCATGTCAGGTTATAACTGGACGTAATGGATCTCATAAAGGATTGCAATAAATATTGTGGGAGGAAGGTGGGGAGGGAAGGAGAAAAGATGTAAGGGAGGAAGGAACGTTGATTGTGCTCACAAAAAGAGAAAGAAATGCTCACAAAAAGAAGAGATCTTCAGAGTTCCTTCCATCTCTATGATTCTAGAATATTAGTAACTATGACAAGGAAGCCCGTGGTGAATTACAAAGATTTCAAAGGCAACCAAAAGTCACTGCAAAAAACGGATTCAGGCATCCTTGCCCTCCATCATCAATGAAACAGCCCTGCCTTTAAAGATGATTACCAAGAAGTCCCCATTTTTTCAAATACTCACTAAATCTCCACTATTATGAATCCGGGTAGGGAAAATCCATCAAAACATGAAAATATTCACCCACCAACTTCCAGTTAGTCCCCTTGCAAAAAAAACCCTCCCAACTTAATATCCATGACTGTTTCCACCTTTCTAGTTAACACCTTGTCCCTTGGGTGATGTAAAGATTTTGCATAATAAAATTAAAATACTGTACAATGAAAATTTGTTAGAAAGTAAAATTCAGATCTTCCAACAAAAGAAGGATTTGGACTTTCCTGTTACATACGTTCCAGTAGAGATGGGTGTATGTGGCTTTCTTGTCCTTCATCGGCCTAACTCTTCAGGGAGAGCTTGATTGCAAAAAACCTTCACAGACCTCCCTGTGTAGTCAAATCTTTTATAAACACTTAGGGCACCATGTACTCTTCAGAACAGCACTCACTACTGTTAACATTTTATATTTATTCATGGAATTGTTTAACTATCTCCTCTTGATGAGTTTAAGTTCCGTGAGGGGACCTTGGGTTTGCTCAACATTCATTGCATCACCAGTGTTTGGCAGAGAGCAGGCATGACATACATACTTTTACAGCAAATGAATTACATAATAAATTCACAGGAGCAGCACGTTAAACCCAGATGAGATCAGAATGCTCTTTGTTCTTAAAAAAAAAAAAAAAGTACTAAAAAGCCAAAACAAACTGCTCTCAATATGACTCTATATTTCTCAAAAAAAAAAAAAAAAAAAAATGTAGCTAGCATTCTTCCCTCAACCACCCTTTTTCATTCTTCTGGCTTAAGCAGATTTTGGTTCTTTAAAAAAAAAACACAAAAACCGCTATTTGTGCTTTTAAAAGTAATATAAGAAATACAAGAAAACATTCATGTTTACAACTTTTCTGAAAAAAAGAGTAGAAGACCGCTACTGCTAAGTCGCTTCAGTCGTGTCTGACTCTGTGCGACCCCATAGACAGTAGCCCACCAGGCTCCCCCATCCCTGGGATTCTCCAGGCAAGAACGCTGGAGTGGGTTACCATTTCCTTCTCCAATGCATGAAAGTGAAAAGGGAAAGTGAAGTCGCTCAGTCGTGTCCGACTCTTAGCGACCCCATGGACTGCAGCCCACCAGGCTCCTCCATCCATGGAATTTTCCAGGCAAGAGTACTGGAGTGGGGTGCCATTGCCTTCTCCGAGTAGAAGACTGGCCCACCAGATTTTAAAACATAGTTAAAAGCTCACTGTAACAATTTATTATCAAAGCAGATAGAAACAGGTAACAAACAGAAAGTACTTAAAATACATAACCAAGTACATACGTGAATTTAATGAAATCGCAACCCACTCCAAGTACTCTTGCCTGGAAGATCCCATGGACGGAGGAGCCTGGTAGGTTACAGTCCATGGTGTTGCAAAGAGTCGGACACGACTGAGCGACTTCAGTTATTTCAGTTAACGACAGTATTTAAAATCAGTGAGGAAAAGGAGGGTAATCCATTAAATTGGACTCAGAGAGGTTAGGTAATTTGCCCAAAGTCAAACACCCATAAGTGGTGGGTCAACGATTCTCTCTGATTTTCTAATTATCTTTTTCACTCAGAACTCGACCTGTTAAACATTTCGCTATCCTTTTTAAAATCTCCGTACTGTCAAGGCTTTTTTCTTTTTTTCTGCCAAGCCTTTGACAGGGCAATGCAAATAGAAGGCATCAATGAATCAGACCACAAAGGCACGCAGGGAGAAAAAGATTAAAAATTAAATGTGGTTATCTGATGAGAACGCCCACCCAGACCGACAGGCCGAAGGCAGGCCCGTGGGCGAGTCTAGGACCCCCGGAGGACTTGCGTCTCGGAGGTGGCCTCGCTCGTGTAACGTGGCGCCGGCAGGTGCACCAACCTGCTTGGCGCAGGACCCTCAGGACTCTGCTCGCGCGAGACCGAGCCGATGACACCGAGCCTGCGCAGGGTAGACCCCAGAGCCGGTGGGAGGTGGCCTGGGGGCGGGCTCGCGAATTGGCCGGCACAGCCGGCTGCGGGAAGGTGAACGGCCCCCTGCGGGAGTACGCCGGAAGTGACCAGCCACCGCTGGAGCGGAGTCAGGGGTGGTGGCCCCGCGCCCAAGGGAGGAACAGGGGCAGAGCGCTGGTGGCCGTGGAGGGGGCCCCCTAGGGGTGGCCTGGCGGTGAGACCATGCCGCGATCGCAGAACTGGGGGGCCCCAGGAAGAGAGTTGGGGAGCAGATCTTCGGAGTTGGGCGCTGAACTCTCATTTCTCTGTCAGGCGAGTGTATACTCCTCGGTTTTGTCTCATCACAACAAAGATTTGGAGTGTCCGACATTAAAGCCCTCGGAGTGTCATAGCTCTCTGGTCTTGGACAGACCCTGTTATAGCTCTTAGACAAATCAGTGTTACAGCTCCATGTTACAGTGTTACAGCTCTATTTTATTTAGATAATAACAAAATCCATCCTCGAGATGTGACGGCATGTCAACTCAAAGACACGAAGACAAGAGCGGTCCAGCGCACCAGAGCTTAGGGTCCTTTTTTTATATGCCCGCACCGCCCCCCTCCCCCCCGCCCCCGACACACACACACACCAGTCTGCCCTGTGTAAATTGGGTTAGCCAGGAGTGTTGTTTGTTCTACCTGAGGTCCTCACTCCGGTCCTCGGACCTTCCTTTGTTCTATTTTCGCGGGCTTCTCTCTTTCTTGTCTTTTAGCCACCGCCATTCTGGACTCCTTCTCCCTATTCTAACTACCTAACATCACCAAAAAGGGAGAGAGTCTGCAGCTTTCAGGACCTAGGCGCCTTGGCCCTCATTTTGGTCTTGGCACGCCCCGCCCATCCCCAACTCCCCTCCTCCGCTGTGTCCCCTTTTTACTTTCTGTTCCAGTTCCCTCCTGTGAGTTCTGCAAACCACATCTCTCCCAGGCCCAGAATCAACCCCCAGGTGTGAACTGACCTTGCTCCTTGTCCAGTGCTGTGCCAAGCGCATTTGTAGATGTAACTTCAAGTACAAGATCGGGTTTCTACTCTCCAGGAATAACGGACAGCCCCGTTGGGAAGACTAGACTGAACCACAGGAATGAACTGTATGGTTCAGACACGTCCTAATACCTGATCTAAAATGTTCGTACTGTTGGAGCTCAGAAAGGGAGGGACTTGGGCTGGTCTCTTCTTTGTGAAGATCTGTATACTTTTTTTGGTATAGCTTCAAAAGTCATTTTCTTAGGGAAGCCTCCCAGGATTGCCATCTCCCACTTTAAACTGTTCATCTTTTTTAGCTTGTTTAGTTAAACAAGGGTCTGGTTCACAAGCACTTACTACCTGGTGTCGTGTCTTAAGTCTTCCAGGCCCCTAGGCAGGGACTCTTGTCTTAGGTAGTAGTGAAGTTGCTCAGTCGTGTCCGACTCTTAGTGATCCCGTGTACTGTAGCCTACCAGGCTCCTCCATCCATGGAATTTTCCAGGCAAGAGTACTGGAGTAGGTTGCCATTTTCTTCTCCAGGGGATCTTCCCAACCCAGGGATCAAACCCAGGTCTCCCGCATTGCAGGCAGATGCTTTACCGTCTGAGCTACCAGGGAAGCCCCTCTTGTCTTGTGTAGCATCATCTAATGCATGAATAAGAATTTAAAGGATTGAAATAATAATAATAAGGATTGAAATAGTAGAAGGTACTAACTAAGATGAGCCTGAAACAGTGGAAGGTATTTGTGAAAGTCAGAGATAGTAAAAGTTTGGCCAGATTACTTTGTAGACACATTTTACACCACCCACCCACCCCCCCCGCCCCCAGCCGCCCCAGCCTCACCCTGCAGCTTGTGGGGATCTTGGTTTCTGATCAGGGATTGAACTCCAGCCATAGCAGTGGAAGTGCCAAGTCCTAACCACTGGACCATCAGGGAGTTCCCTCTAGACAAATTTTCTTGACTCATGCTGTTTGTTTTTACTTGAACTAGTGGCCAATATTTTAAAGTCAGAAAATTTCTTTCACATCTACTCACTCAAAAGTCTGGGGTTTTAGCATCTCTTGGAAAATCAGAAGATGTGGCCAAACAGGACCCATGTGTCTGCATGGTACAATTAGCAGGAATTGAGTAGCAGTTCCCTCCTTTAGACTCAGTGTAAGATTCTCAGATATCCAGTCCCCACTAATCATTGTCTCCCAGACATTGAAGCAAAGTACCAGCTGTCATTTACCACCTAGTTTTTGTTACTCGTTCTGATGAACTGCCTGGCCTTTTGCCGCATTTGATCTTGATGTAGATGAAGGAGAGTAGGAAGGAGCACAAGTAGGAGAGTCATGGGCAAAGGGACAGAATGGGAAGAAGCCTAGTATATGGGAATGTTAGGGAGGATTCGAGAGCATAGTTTCGCTCTTAGAGAATCATAGAGCGGGGCTATTGCTAGGAGTTAAATTGTACCCCCCAAAAGGATATGTTGAGGTCTTAGCCCCTCATGCCTCAGAAGGTGACCTTATTTGAAAACAGGGTCATTGCAGATTGTAGCTGGGTAAGACAAGGATGGGCCCCTACTTCAATATGACCAGTGTCCTTATAAGAAGATGGCCAAATGAAGAGACACAATGCCATGTGAAAATGGAGGCATATGCTGGAGTACTGCATCTGCAAAGCAAGGAACAGAAGGATTTCCTGCTGTCGCCAGAAGCTAGGAGAGAGACCTGGACCAGTTACTCTTAGGAGCCTTCAGGAGGAAGCCACCCAGGCAACACCTTCCTTTCAGACTTCTAACTTCCAGAACTGTGAGAGAATAAATGCCTATTGTTTTAAGTTACCTGGTTCATGAGACTTTGTCATGGCAGCCCTAGGATATAATCCAGCTCTGTGAGTCAATGATAAGCTTTTATTTCCTTTAATGGGTGATAGAAGAAATCATGATAGATTTTTGCTCATTGGTGTAAGCCATGCCTTAGAAAATTATTTCATTTGACAGTGTTCTTAGCACTGATTGGAGCCAGAAAACATGTTTAGAGATTTTACAAGAATCCAAGCATGGAGTGAGAACATTTTGAGTTAGATGGAGTTGGAGCAGTTTTCAGTCTTAGGTAAAATATACAGACAGAAGGGATAGAGAAGGAGAAGTCCACAATGACTACACCAGTGCTTCTCAGATTGTAGCAAAGCTAAGGAATCACCTGCAGCGTAAGCTGGATGAGCACAGATTGCTGGGCCCCTCCCCAACAGACTGATCCTGTGGGTCTTGGCGATGCTTCAGAATTTGCATTTTACTAAGCTCCTGGGTGAGGCTGATGTTGCTGCTGTATGGATCACATTTTTGGTAAACTACTGTGTTTCTGGCTTAGAAAAGTACAAGCCCCACTAGGGGCTTCTTCACCAGAGTATCCCAGGACCTAGAACAGTGACTGGACACTGTAGGCTCACTGTAGGCACGTTAAATATTTATTCAATAAAAAGTAGTCATTTGGGCAGAAACAGCTGTAAGAAGGGGGAATACATTTAGAAGCAAAATGATGAGTTCATTTTTATACATTTGATTCTTCTTGACTGCCAGTAAGACATTGGACTGGAGATGAATTGTGAATATAGGCTACAGTGTAAGTGAGGAGTTGGAGTTTTAGATTTATGATTCATTTTGGACAAAGGTGATCACTGAAGCCAGAGTTGATATGGTCATTGAGACACAGAATATAAAAGGAGAGGACTAGGAGCTGAGCCTTAGTAACACTAACATTTAATGGCTGGAAAAGCTGAAAGGGTAAAGACAATGAAAAAGTAAAGTGGGTGGAGTATCGTGCATTATGGAAGCTGATAGAGACAAGAATTTCAGGAATTATTTAGTCAAGGGGAAGGAGGAAGAAAGATAACCTGCTGCTGCTGCTGCTAAGTCGCTTCAGTCGTGTCCGACTCTGTGCGACCCCATAGACGGCAGCCCACCAGGCTCCACCGTCCCTGGGATTCTCCAGGCAAGAACACTGGAGTGGGTTGCCATTTCCTTCTCCAATGCATGAAAGTGGAAAGTGAAAGTGAAGTCGCTCAGTTGTGTCCAACTCTTCGCGACCCCATGGACTGCAGCCTACCAGGCTCCTCCGTCCATGGGATTTTCCAGGCAAGAGTACTGGAGTGGGGTGCCATTGCCTTCTCCAGAGAGATAACCTACTATTCACTTATTCAATGATTTTTTAATTGAGCACCCACTATGGTCCAGGTAGTGGTCCAACACTGCACAAAATAAAGCCCCCCACCCCCATGGAGCTTACACTCTTGGGAGGCTTACACTGTAGTGATGTGTGGCTTTCTGTACATTGGGGTGGGTTTTCTGGTTTTTACTGTGCCGTGCAGCTTACAGGATCTTAGTTCCTCAACCAGGCCACAGCTGTGAAAGTGCCAAGTCCTAACCACTGGACCATCAAGGAATTCCCAGGGTGGTTCTGTTTGTTTGTTTGTTTTTAATGTGTACAATAACACTTTGGAGTAAGTGATATTTCTGTTTTACATTTGCAGAAATGATGGTTGGGGAAGATGAAGAAGCTGGGACTCTAACTTGACTCTGCTGGCTTCTAAGCCCTGTTCTTTTCAGAACCCTAAGCTGCCTCTAAGCTGTAATCATTAGGGTCACTTTTCTGCTTTAGATACTACTTATATACTGATGATTCCAAAATCTGTGTGTCCATTTTAGATTTTCCTCCTGGGTTCCTGACCTGCTGATCCATCAGCTTCTCAGAAGTTTCCTCCTGGATGCCTCACAGTTAAGTCAAATATGACATGTCTGAAGTGGAATTCACCAGCTCCTCCCCCTCACCTCCACTTTTTCACTCCCACTACCCAGTCTTTTTTTTTATGTAACTTTAAACTTTTTATTTTATATTGGGGTATAGCCGATTAACAATGCTCTGGTAGTTTCATGTGAACAGCAAAGGGAGTGAGCCATATATATATGTCTATCCATTCTCCCCCAAACCCCTCTTCAATCCAGCCTGGCACATAACACTGAGCAGAGTTCCATGTGCTATACAATAGGTCTTTGTTGATTATCCATTTTAAATATAGCAGTATTAGTGTACCAGTTCTTAATTTATCATATCTCGACTCCAAATCTACCCTTCTTTGCTTTGCTTATGTTACTAGATCTGAACCATCTCCTTTGCCAGCTGGTACAAGACTTATATTTTGTCAACAGAGGTTGCTGGAGGGAAATGCAAGGCCATAGGAAAAAGAAGGAACTTCTTTTGCTGGTGCTGGTGTGCTGTGTATTTATTGGTGTGGTTGCCAACAGATCAGCTAGGGTGAGTGCCACTCACCCTAGTGATTGCTTCTTGTGAACCCGTTCTGGCCTGGACACAGGGCCCAGCAGGTTCCTACCCCATCAAACAGGCCACTTCCAGCTCCAGACTGCCCACCTCCTCCAGTGAATTCCTCCACCACCCTGAAGGCCACTCCTACGCACCAGCTCCAGCCTGCACCCCAGTAGGTTTCTTCTCCATCAATAGAGTGTGTGTTCCTGTGATAGCCACAATCCCTCTGAAAAATGTCTAAATCTCAGTGCCAGCGGGGAAGAGTCTTATTCTAAGTTCCTTGTTCTTCCCTCTACCTCCCTCTAAGACCTTCTGGTGTAGGAAAGAGGTGAAATTTGTATTTTAGGAATTATAGAATGGTCTGCTTATCATTTCAGATTCTGAGACCAGGAGTAAGATAAAAGATTGGAAGTCAAAGATGGAAATTTCAGAAGAAAAAGATTCAGCAAGGGCTGTATCAGAAAGACTCCCAAGACAGATATCCCAGGAATGTGGGTTATTTGAAACTGATGATCCTGAGGACAGGTTATTGAGGTATTGGATAAGCTCCTTAGATGATTCAGTGAGACATCCCTCTTCCCAAGAGAGAGGTATCAGGGAAGTGAATGTGATCCCCAAAAAAATGATTGCAGGAGAGAGAGGCCATGGATGTAAGGAAAGAGAAAAAACCCTTTCTGCAGGAGAAAGATCCCACAGATATGAAGTCTGTGGTCAGAGCTTCAAACAGAAGTCAGAAATAACTGAACATCAGAAAATTGATAATGTAAAGAAAACCTATGAATGTAAGGAATGTGGAAAAACTTTCAATCGAAGCTCAAACCTGATTATACATCAGAGAATTCATACAGGAGAAAAACCATATGTATGTAGTGAATGTGGAAAACACTTTAATCAAAGTTCAAATCTTATTATACATCAGAGAATTCATACAGAAAAGAAACCTCATATATGTCATGAATATGGAAAAGACTTCAATCAGAGCTCCAACCTGGTTTGACATAAGAGAATTCATAATGGTGAGAATCCCTATGAATGTAAAGAGTGTGGGAAGGCCTTCAAGGGGAGCTCGAACCTTGTCCTGCATCAGAGAATTCACACTGGAGAGAAGCCATATGTATGCAATGAATGTGGGAAGGCCTTCAATCAAAGCTCAGGTCTTATTATTCATCACAGAACTCACACTGGAGAGAAACCCTATAAATGTTATGAATGTGGACAGACTTTCAGTCAAAGCTCACACCTGGTCACACATCAGAGAATTCATACTGGAGAGAAAGGCTTCAAGGGCAGCAACTGTGAAAAGACCTTTAGGCAGTGCTCCCACCTCACTGAACACCAGAGACCACAGTGGGGAGAGACCCCATGAATGTTGCAAATGTGGGAAATCCTTCAGTGGACACACGGCATTTCTGAAACATCAGAGGCTACACACTGGCAAGGAACTTGAATGTGAAAAAGCCTGTACTTCTGACTTGGATCTTATCCAACAACAGAGAATGCACGGGAAGAAAAATCTTATGATGTACTAAGTGTGGAAAATATTTCCAGGGAAGTTCAGATCTAATTCGGCATTGGATAACTCACACTGGAGAGAAACCCTATGAATGCAGTGAATGTGGGAAAGCTTTTGGCCAGAGGTTGCACCTTATGACACATCAGAAAAGTCACACTGGAGAGAAACCCTGTCAGCGCAATGAATGTGCAAAAGCCTTCCGGCAACGTTCGCTCCTCATCCAGCATCACAGAATCCACAGTGGCGAGAAACCTTGTGAATGCAAGGAATGCACAAAAGCCTTCATCTGGCGCACAGCTTTTCTCAAGCATCAGAGACTTCATACTGGAGAGAAACTTAAGGAAGTTGGGAAAACATTCAGCAAGGAAAAATTGCTTAGAGAAGAGCAAAGAATTCACCAAGAAGAGAAAGCTTATCAGTGCAGTCAGTGTGGTAGAACTTTTCGGGGCAGCTCAGACCTCACCCGACATCAGATAACTCACTCAGGAGAGAAACCCCATGAATATAAGGAATGTGGGAAAACTCAGAGCTCAGACCTTATGCAACATCACAGAATACATAGTGGAGAAAAACCTAACGTGTGCAATAAATGTGGGAAATCTTTTAGGGACAGCTCAGATCTCATTAAACACCACTGTGTTCACACTGGCGAGAAACCCTATGAATGCTCTGAGTGTAAGAAGGCCTTCTGCCAGAACTCACACCTTGTTAGTCACCAGAGAATTCACACTGGAGAGAAAGCCTTTGAATGTAGCCACTGTGGGAAGGCCTTCAGCAGGCACACAGCTTTTCTTAAACATCAGAAACTTCACACTGGAAAGGAGCTTGGGGAACACAAGAGAGTCCTTAAATATGACTTACTCTAATAGGAAACAGAAACCTAATGAATGTAGAAAAAGCTTGATGGAGACCATGTCTTATTGCACAGTAAAGGGTTTTTATTGCTGAAAACCATTTGAAAGTAGGAAAACATTTGAAGAGCCCTAATGGATGGAAAACATGTAAGTGTAATGTGGGCAAGCTCTTGGACATAATCACCTTTTCTCTGCTTCATATCTGAAACTGGCATATGATCCAGAGGATACAATTACTTGAGAATGTTTCAGAGGACTTCCATTGTTGTTAACATCATTAGAAATCACTTTGCCAACAACCCCTGAACTAAATTCTTCATGGAAGGAGCCATTTCAATCTTGACTACCTAGTCTAGTGACAAGTATAAATCTGCTTTAAGTACTTTAGGGTGATTAAATCTCTCTGGAATGAGTTCTTCCTGTTAGATATATATTTTATACATATTCCCCTTTTATCTCCTCATAAAATACGCTTATGTATATGTGATAATACTAATTAGAATGAACCATTAATTGAGAGGAAACAAAAACTAATAGAAATGACTCGACAACAGGAGAGCTGAAGGCCAGGATACAAGAGCCAAGTGAAGTGTTCCCCAGAGAAAGAATGATAATGACTAGTATCAGGAAATAAAAGAGCAAAGGAAAGGACAGTGGATGTTGGAAATAGGACTAGACTGAGTGCCAGGGCAGAGCATTTAGGTGACCTGAATTGGTAGGAATTAAAGCAACAACTTTGAAAGGTGAAGAGATTAGAGGAAAGTGGTTTTGTCTTGAACCAGAGCTTTGTAATTATTTGAGAATTGGAGACTTTAAGCAGAACTCTGAAAGAGATTAGTCATCTTTAATCTGATAACTGATATTGGTAATTAGGCCCTGTTTATCTGTGCAGTCAAACACAATTGTCAAATATTTCTTGTACCATGAACTACTGGTAGATTGTATATGAAATTACATGTATCAGCAGACAAGAAAGTTACCAAATGGGACACTGTAAGGTGAGAATTTCAACCTATATCTTTCCTCAGTGGGAATAGCTTGTGAGATGCACAGAGGGGATCAGTGGTTCTCAACCAGGGTGATTTTTGCTTCCCAGAGGGCATTTGGCAATGTCCCAGAGACATTGTGGTTGTCACAACTGGGAAGAAAATATTGGCATCTAAAAAGCAGTAATGTTGCTAAATATCTTACAATACATAGCTCACTCTACCCCCAAAAAAGAATTATCTGACCCTAAGTGTCAACAGCACCCTGGATGAGAAGCCCTGCCCTTGGATATTTATAACACCAGTCACCAGGGGCCATTTAAGGAAGCATTTCAGTGTGATATGGGTAGTGGCAGTGCATCCCAATAGGAACCCAGAGTCTGATAGAAAACTAGTTTGATGAACTATTTCAGGAGAAGCAGTGTGGTGTAATGGAGGGGACGCAGATGTGGGTTTGAATCCCAGTAGGACATGTTGGCCTCAGGACCTGGGACAAATTATGTAACCCTTCTGATCCTTATTTTCCTTACTAATAAAATGGTGATAAAATAATCTACCTCCTGGTGTAATTGTGAGCTTTAAATGAGAAAACTGAAATCTACTGTTGACACACAGAAGGGCATCTTGAGCTTTAACCATTTTAAAACAAAAGATGAAGTATTTACAAGCAAAATAAAAGATGTGTAAGAATACAGTGCTGTGTTGTGGCTGGTGTAAAAAAGAAGGACCCCTTAAAGTTCAAAGCACTGGGGGCTAGGGCTCCTCCACAAGCGCGTCCTGAACAGCAGTGGGATATCTTCAAGTGGAGAAGCCCATCCACACCATCCCTGAAAGCTGGCTACTGGGGAATCCCCTGGAAGTCCAGTGGTTAAGACTCGGTTCTTTCACTGCCTTGGGCTTGGGTTCAGTCCCTGATCCTCACAAGCCACATGGTGCAGCCAAAAAATCTCTTCTTCATGCCATTGAGGACCCTCTCCCAACACACTATCAAATCTACCAAACACACTAGTGACATTGGTCACTAAATCTACTCCTTATTTGGCTTCTTTTCTTCAACTCATTTCCTCACTGAAGCAGGATGGGTTTGAATGTAGCAGTTGATATTTAAAATTGAGCAGGTAATATGTTGATGTCCCTTGGCTGCAGCTACAGTACAAGTCATTTCTCATTTCAGTTGCTGAATCTCTGATGATATAAAGATTTGGAAGAACTTTCTTCCTATGTCTGAAGTTGAGAAGATTAGAAGACCTAAAATTCTGGTCAGCCATGTACATGAGTTAAGCCTATTGTGAAGAAGACCTTAAGCAACTGGGGACAAATTTGGAAGGACTGGCTTGTCTGTCTCTGGAGTTTTGTTAGAATCTTGGGTATAATGATTTCTCCTGATTACCTCTGAAGGGTATCCATGCATTTTTTGGATGTGTGATCAAGGAGACTGTACCCGCCCACAATGTGCTTTCTTTCCTTTTAGCATAAAGAATCTCTGGATCAAATCTGGCAGCACCTTGCGATCCTGAGGGTGAAAGTGAACAAGTCTTCTCTGAGCCTTGGTCTTCCACTACTGTTCTAGTTGTCTTGGAACTGTTCACCTTTTTAATCCATCATGTACACCACTGCTTGATTTTCTTCAAATACTGCTTTTATCATCTCACACACAAACAAACGCAAACTCACATTCAAAAAGGATCCAGTGGCTGCCCATTTTACTAAAGTTTAAAGTTCTTGGCTTGGCATTTAATATGCTCTCTCATACTGACTTGTCTCTCACTTCATGAAAACTTCCAGTTTGAGACCTGGTCTAATTACTGTCCCTAAACCGCTAACAGCTAATGCATTGTCCTAACTCTTATCTCAGGTTGCCTTGATCCCCTGCAGCTTTCAGAGTCCCTATCACTTAAAATAACCTTTTTCTTTAAACATGAACATGTCTGACAGGTTCTGATGAACACACACTCAATTCTTTAAAGAAAAATGCCTTGGCACTTTTTCCCCCACATTGTTTATTGTAAGCAAAATTCAAGCACTGAAGCATGGCTTGTTTGAATGAACAAACCAAAGTCCTTTGTTTCTCTGGCCTCAGAGCTTACAAGAAGCCATTATTACACAAATATTGTGTAATACACAAATATAATATACACAAAATATTACATTATTTTATGTATATTCTCTTGTTTTCTTTACACATTTAGCTTTTTGAAAGCAGGGAGCTATGTTTTTGTATCCCCTCACCTGTAGCCCAGACCTAGATTTACATAATTTTTTTCAATAAATGTTTGAATGAACATGCATGTTTATAATTTTCTAGTTTTGTGTTGGTTGTTGAAAACTATAGTCATCACAAGAGCATAGTATGTGTAATTTCCTTTCTTTTCTTTCCACTCTAGATACAGCCATAAACTAGTCAGTATAGAAAAAATTCAGGTTAAATTATATTTTGCTTGGTCAAAGTATCTGTTTTGAATTGGTGACTGGTTTCTAGGTAAGTGTTTTGGGGGGAGGGGAAGGTGGCAGGTTTGGCCACACCTCACTGGGCTTGTGGAATCTTAGTACCCCCACCAGGGATGGCACTCGGTCCAGGCACTGAAAGCACCAGAGTCCTAACCATTGGACCACCAGGGAATTCCCTCTAGTTAAGTATTTTAGTGATTCCCATTTGAAATGTTGTTTGCCAGAAAATGGTACTTCATGTTATATCTAAAAGTAATTGCTCTCTAGCATTTTCCTGAGATCTTGTTCCCCCAGAATCGGGTTGTTTTATACACATCTGGCTGGTGCACACAATTTTGGTAATTTATATTTTGCTAAAAGATATTTTTATTGGGACTTCCCTGGTGGTTCAGTGGTTAAGGATCTGCCTGCCAAGGCAGGAGACACAGGTTCGATCCCTGATCCAGGAAAATCCCATATGCATTGGAGCAACTAAGCCTGTGTACCACAACTACTGAGCCTGTGCTCTAAAGTTCGGGCACCAAACTTTAAAGTTCACTACTGAGCCTACGTGCCACAACTAAAGAAAAGCCTGTGTGGCAACAAAGACCAAGCACAGTCAAAAATAAATAAATAAATAAATAATTTAAAAGAAAAAAAAAGATATTTTTATCTAGATTTTTCAATATCCTACCCTAAAGCTGAGTGAAATGGTCTCTAATTATTTTCATCTCTTCTGATTCTGTTGTTATGTTTTATTTCTCATTCCAATTCTTAATTTTTCTTGTTCTTAATCAGGCTTTAAACAAGTTTATCTATTTTGCTGCTTTTTTCAAGGAAATTAACGTTTGAATTTATTCCTTCTACTATTTTTAAATTTTTTTTTTATCTTTACTGATTCACTCTTCTTTGCTTCTTTAGGTTTATTTCACTATGCTTTTAAAGTTTCTTAAGGTTAGTTTTAAATTGTTTTATATCTTTTTTCATTAACAGGGGATGCAGTTGTTGTTATTCTTCAGTTGTGTCCAACTCTTTGCAACCCTATGGACTGCAGCAAGCCAGGCTTCCCTGTCCTTCATTATCTCCCAGAGCTTGCTCAAACTCATGTCCATTGAGTCGATTATGCCATCCAACCATCTCGTCCTCTGTCATCCCCTTCTGCTTCCAGCTTTCAATCTTTCCCAGTGTCAGAGTCTTTTCTAGTGAGTCGGCTCTTCACATCAGGTGGCCAAAGTATTGGAGCTTCAGCATCAGTTCTTCAGTGAATATTCAGGACTGATTGCCTTTAGGATTGACTGGTTTGATCTCCTTGCTGTCCAAGGGACTGTCAAGAGTCTTCTCCAACACACAGTTCAAAAGCATCAGTTCTTCGGTGCTCAGCCTTCTTTATGGTCCAACTCTCACATCCATACGTGACCACTGGATAAACCATAGTTTTGACTAGATGGACCTTTGTTGGCAAAGTGATGTCTCTGCTTTTTAATACTCTGTCTAGGTTGGTCATAGCTTTTCTTCCAAGGAACAAGTGTCTTTTAATTTCATGGCTGCAGTCACCATCTACAGTGATTTTATGGTGTACATTTTCAAGTATGGCTGTTGCTAAGTCCCATATATTTTACCATGAAGTGTTCTCTTTATTGCCTTATAAGTGCTTTGTAATTTTTCTTTTGATTTCCTTTTTTGATCCAGTTGGATTCTTTTCTTTCTAGGATTCATACTATTTTGCTCATCCTGTTTTTTGCCATGTTAATTTGGATGCTCTACTGTTCTTTTCCATTCTCATCATGGTTACCTTTCCTTCCCGAGAACTCATAATCAGGCACATGTTTGTTATTATTGGGAAAGCAGATAGCAGTAATTTCCTCTATCAACAAGTCCTTTTCCTCTACCCCAATTAACTACATCCTTAGATTTCATTTTTCTTCTCACCAGAAATTGTTTTTATTTACTGATGGACATGCATAGGCCTTTTCAAACTGTTCATGGGGTGACAAACCTAGACAGCATATTAAGTAGCGGAAACATCACTTTGCTGACAAAGGTCTGTATAGTCAAAGCTATGGTTTTTCCAGTGGTCATGTATGGATGTGAGAGTTGGACCACAAAGAAGGCTGAGCGCTGAAGAACTGATGCTTTTGAACTGTGGTATTGGAGAAGGCTCTTGAGAGTCCCTTGGACAGCAAGGAGATCAAACCAGATTGATCCTAAAGGAAATCAACCCTGAATATTCACTGAAGGACTGATGCTGAAGCTGAAGCTCCAATACTTTGGCCACCTCATGCGAAGAGCCAACTCACTGGAAAAGACCCTTATGCTGGGAAAGATGGAAGGCAAAAGGAGAAGAGGGTGACAGAGGATGAGATAGGTGGATGGCATCATCGACTCATCAGTGGACATGAGTTTGAGCAAACTCTGGGAGATAGTGAAGGACAGGGAAGCCCGGCATGCTGCAGTCCATGGGATCGCAAAAAGTCGGACAGGACTGAGCAACTGAATAACAACACTTTCTCCTTAAGGGTAACTTCTTTCTCCGGCTGTGGCCCTCTAATCAGGTCTGGGAAGATGTAAGTGGAAAACAGAAGGTAGAGGAGGAAAGGCTGCAAAGAGGCCACGCATAGGGTAGAACTTCCCGGCCATTTCTATCAGCTTGGGCAGGACCCTGGATCCACAACTGAACAGAGAAGCAAGGCACGCCAATCTTTAGGTAAAAAGTTCGGCCCACACCTGCCCCACCCACTCCAGGACTGCAATTCCCAGAGCCCTCCGCGACAGGGGAGGCCTTGGGTGCGCAGGCTCACACCTGCCCTCCCTGGTTAGCTGGAAGCGCGAGCTGCTCAAAAGTGGCTAGGTGTAAGCTCTGAGTCCTCTAAGGGGAAGCTTAGCGGCGGCCCTCAGGGTGTCGCCCGCTGGCCCGCTCTGCTGTAGCCGGTCCAGGAAGGCAGCGGCGGTTGCCGCAGTGAACACACCCCGCGGGCAGCCCTTTGAGGAGCCGAGGACAGATGGCGCGCCTTTGCACGGAAAGGAGTCCAGAGCCCCACGGTTCATGGAGGGCGGGGGCTGGCCCGGGGCTCCTCTTCTCTGGAGATTCCAGGGCTTAAAGTGAAGGATGGGGAATTATAGCAGGCCAGGCGATCCGGCGGACCCCGTACCTAGTGCCGTGCGCAGGAATTCAACTGGGAACTGGTCACCGGGACATCACCCTGAGACACAGGCTTCCGCGCTCGTCTTCTGCGCCTCCCTCGGCCGTAGCCAGTGGCCCCCGTTTGTGTGCCTTTAATGGCCTCTGGGTACGTTCCACTGCTTTCCCTCTAGATTTTCCTGACGCTGGACACTTTACCGAGACCACGTCTTGCCCAATAGCTGCCCCTTAACAGGACCCTGCTACAGATCCTGGGCGTTGGAATAAAATTGCCCTAGAGGAAATTTAAACTGTTCTTTTGTTGTGGCCACTACTGAAATTTTAGGAAGAGGGAAGGAGCCATCTGGCAGGAGGCTTCACTCCAACACCTCTGAGAGTCAATAATTGAAAACAGGCCAGTCACCTTGCTCTGAAAGTTGCTCAGCTCCGAGCTCTGGAAATTTGGCTTTTGCTTCAAACTTGTTTCTTCCCGTCAGATTCCAGAACACTCCCCTCTCCCCAACCCCTCGTGCTGTTTTCTCCTACTATAGCCTTTATCAAGTTGTAATATGTAGTGTAAAAAACACTTTATGTATCTGTCTACCAGACTTTCTCAAAGGTAGTGACACTGGAATAGGAATCTGAGGAGGGATAGAGAAGGAAAGATTAAAGGATATAGTATAGGGTTTGGCTCTTGGTAGATGCTGAGTGTGTATTTAATGAATGAAAAAAAAAAAAAAAAGTTCTGCTTATATGACAGCGTGCCCCTGAAAGACTCTGGTTGGTATGGGTCTTCTCCAGAGCCAATCCAAGCTAGGATGGCTGTATCACTAACAGCAGCTAAAACTCTGGCCCTTCTAGGTACACAGGATCAAGAAAAGGTTATGATGATGGAGCCAAAGGAAGAGGAACAGACTTGGGAATGTGAAAACAGACTACATGGGATCCACTCTTTCAGTCAAGAGATCTTCCGCCAGCGCTTCAGGCAGCTCTGTTACCAAGAGACTCCTGGTCCCCTCGAGGCCCTGAGCTGACTAAGGGTCCTCTGCTGTGAGAGGCTGAGGTCCGAGAGTCACAGCAAGGAGCAGATCCTAGAGTTACTGGTACTGGAACAATTCCTGACCATCCTGCCCAAGGAGCTCCAATCCTGGGTGTGGGGACATCACCCTAAGAGTGGAGAGAAGGCTGTGGCTGTGCTGGAGGACTTAGAGAAAGGACTCAATGAACCAGGGCCCTAGGTGGAAAGGGGAACATACAATCTGTTGTGGGAACCAGATCAATGACCTTCCAGTCTGAAAGAGGGGCAGTAGTAGGGGGAGTTGCCAAGTTCAAAACTGTTTGGGGCCAAGTAGAACACTGAGTGTATGTTTCTGTCTTTTCTGCCTTCAAGCCCTGAATGAGATTCTAGCTCCTCTTCCTGCCCCTGTGCTGTGAGGAGGCTCTCTAAAGTCTCCTTGAAAGCTTTGGTCCCACAGAAACCAAGTGGTACCTGATCACCCCCAGGTCCCAGGTCTTGTGTGTGGACCTGCATGGGAAGAGCAATGGGAGAAGGCAGCTCTGGGAGCAGCCCAGGAGAAACCAAGCTTCCAGCTGCAGCCTATGGAGCCCTGGCCCTTCCCAGAGAGTGTTGAGTAGCAGGATTCTGTGGGAAGGGAGGGAAGGAGGAGGGAGTATAAAGGGCACAGAGCAGGTGCTCAGAAGCTGTCATCATCCTGGCCTTACTGTTCTTATCACTTAGGTGAGAGACGCATCACCCACAAAATTAGGAATAATGATAACCTACTTTATGTAGTAGCTCTAAGGATTAAATTTCTAGCGTATCTGGCTATAAAACCTCACCAGCATCTCTTGGTTTAGAGAGCCCTCAGTGTGTGCATGCTCGGTCGTGTCTGACTCTTTGTGACCCTATGGACTCCAGCCCACCAGGCTCCTCTATCCATGGGATTTTCCAAGCAAGAATACTGGAGTGGGTTTCCATCCTTTTCTAGAGGTCTTCCCAACCCAAGGATCAAACCTGCATCTCCCGTGTCTCCAGCACTGCAGGTGGATTCTTTACCGCTGAGCCACTGGGGAAGCCCCGAGAGCCCTGAAGGAGGACCAGAAAATACTTCATTCACTTTTAGCCTCATAAGTTTCACTGCCCTGAGCTACAGGCCAGCTTGAAAATCTTTTCTCTTTGAAATTTTTCATGGCTTCCAAAACACACTTTGTAATCTATAAGGCATTCCATGTGAGATACAGCCTGTCGTTACCTTTCTCTACCACCTACTCCCCATCTAAAAGCCCCATGTGAAACTCTCTTTTATCTATACTTCTGCCCTTCAGATTTACCACAACAACTTCCTCCCCAGCTTTCATCCATCCCCATAAAGATCCTCTCCTCTCTGTCTATGGCTGACCCTAGACTGAGAGCCTCAGGACCGTGCACTGTCCTTGCAGAGCACTGTATGACCTCATAAACCATTGGAATGTGACATGAATATGTTGCTTATCAAGAAGATTCTATTTAACACTTGGTTTTACACCATAACTCCACCACCACAAGACAGAAGCATCTGAAAATTCAAATTCTTATTAGCAACAAAACAAGAAAAACAAAAAACAGAGATTAATCTTAGTGTCTATTCCAAAAGTATGTTTTTACTTCCCAGCATTTCCTTCCCTTTCTTGCAGAGTTTTCCTTGTCTCCTTCACCTCTGTTTCATAAGTTTCTCTTCAAAGCTAACTATTGTTTGATTTTTTTTTTCCTAGTAAGCATGTTTCATATTTCCTTGACCACAAGCATTTAACCTGGAAAAAAGTATGTATTTTTAAAGTTTGGCATTACCTTATAGCCATTGCTGTTTGTCCTTTTTAGATTATAGAAAGCATTACAGACAATTAACCACAAAGTGTTACAGACCTTTTAAAGATGAAAAGGCAAAGCATTTGTCTTTTCTTTTTTTAAAGAGCAGGTCAAAGGGAAAGGCCGAGAGCACCAAGCAGGCAGTCATCCCTTCAGTAAAGAGCCAGCTGGTTGGGGACCTATTTCTGTGACTACAGATTGGAGGAGCAAGGGTTGACTGGGAAGAGGTGAAGATCACAAAGTCAGAGGGGCAGGGTCTTTGCGCCTTTAGGAACATCCTTTTCCATCACCCTGTGATTCTCATTTTTCCTTTTCTACACAACATCAGTTAACCACTCCCCAGTTTCTTGAAAATATTAACTTTTTCTCATATTTTTAAAGAGTAAATAAATCCTAAAAAGAAGATCCTGCCTTGAAATTTATTTTATTTTTCAAATAACATTTTTCAGTGTTCCATAAATTAAAAAATTATTAAAAAAAAAAAAAAGCAGATGAGGAGGGATGAGAAAAAAAGGAGAAGCTTCCCGTACACAGTCCCATTACCAAGAGATGACCTCATATGTAAGTGACTGTCCTTCTGAATTCTGTCGCGTGTATACTGAATATTTTTCAAGCTTTTATTTTCATGCCAGAAATCCTAATCTGAGTGTCATTTCTCTGTACACTCAAAACAGGTATATCTGCAGTTTCCATCAAACATTGCAGAAGATGATGCAGAGACCAAGGACAAAGGGTAGTTGCCACAACCACCCATTACTGAAGTGGAATCACAGGTGCTCAGAGAAAAACTCACCACCAGCACTGCTACCTTTGAAGCTGCCTCTGAAGGTGAGGGTCCTTTAGAGCAGCAGTAGAGAAATCTTAAAAGGGAGAGACTGGGGGAGTCCCCCACTCAGGGGAAAAGCTTCAGACAGATGATTGTAACCCATAAGACAACTCCCACAGGGAAGAAAGACCATAAATGCAGTGAATGTAGTAAAGCCTTCATTTATAACTCACACCTTATATTCACCAGAGAATTCATTCTGGAGAGAAAATCTGTAAGTACAGTGACTGTGGGAAAATATTCAACCAGAGTTCAAACCTCATTCAGCATCAGAGAATTCATACAGGAGAGAAACCCTACAAGTGCTATGCCTGTGGGAAGTCCTTCAGGTGGAGTGCTCATCTTGTTCAGCATCAGAGGATTCATTCAGGGGAGAATCCCTACAAGTGTAATGAATGTGGGAAAGCCTTCAGTCAAAGCTCCTATCTAAGTCAGTGTCTGAGAATCCACAGTGGAGAGAAACCTTTCATCTGTAAAGAATGTGGGAAAGCCTACAGATGAAGTTCCAAGCTTATCAGACACCAAAGAGTTCATGCCAGAGAAGAGCCTTCCCCATGGACTGAGGGTGAGAAAGTCTGCAGGCAGAGTTGTACTTTTGTCTAATCAGTTTTAGGACTAGATTCCATAAAAGTTATAAGCTCTTTAAGATTTTTCCTGTGTCTTTCTTGATTTAGGAAAAACTGTATCTAGTCCTACTACCTGCAGGTCATCATTTCACAACCTCTGTTTGAGATGGCTGTATCAACTAGCATACCTTTGGCTTTGAGTAACAGCCAACATGCCAACTTCATTAGAGTTATGGGTCTGGCACAGAGCTGCTGTGCAGGTAATGGCCATCCTATATTAGTATTCTTATGAATGGGTCTTTGGTCCTGGCCCTTCCTCAGCCCCGCAGTAATCTGCCTGTTTGGACAGGGTCCCATCTACAACTGTCCAAGCATGAGACAGAAACCACACTTGTTATTTGAGCATGGAAAGTTTAATATAAAGAAGTATTAACAGTCAAGGGGAATGATCTATTAAAGGAGATAAAGAGATCTTAAGAATATAGGACCAGCAGCATGGGGAACAGCTATTACCTCTAGGGAGAGCCACACACAAATAGCCCAGGACTCTGGAATGGTGTGGCTGCTCTAGTGGTGTGTGAGAGCTGGTCTGTAGAGGCATGCAACAGCCAGTTTGCACCTTTTCACCAGCCTGCATTAACGTTGGTGATGGTGGGAGTTCACTGTGGAAGTCAGAGCTTTAAAAAAAAAAAAAGTTGTTAAATATTGGCCAACATGACACTGGCTTGTAAAGTTCATCAAGGTGATACAAGCCAGGGCAGGAAGCCACTGGTTGAGGTACCTGCAAACTCACCAGAGGATGGGTGCCACATGGTAAGGACAAGAAGGGAAAACTACCAGGACCAGAAGCCCCTTCCTCTTTGCTTTGTCCCTTGAGTACCCATTAGTGGCAAAGGCCTTCCTGATTCTCTGATACAAGTTTTTATTTCTTTCTCACATAAATGTCCAGACATGAGCTGGTGGTCAGCAAACAGCCAAATCCAGCTCGTGACCAGTTTTTTTTTTATAGCCCACAGGCTAAGAATCACTTTTATATTTTTAAATGTAAAAAGCAGGGGGGAAAAAAAGAAGTGTGGCTCACAAAGCCTGAAATGTTTACTTCTGGTGCCTTTACAGGAAAAGTTTGCCAAGCCCTGGTCTAAGGGACAACTGAGTTTAGTTTCACTAGATACTTTAAGGACCCAACTTGCTCCTCCATCCCCTAGACTAGGATGTGTTTGCCTGCATGGTTGATGCTGGATCATTACTGTATCCACATTCCAGCTCCTAGGAAGAGTGAAGTAACAGTCTCAAGGACAGGCAGTTTCCTTTTCACCAGGTGTTACAGCAGGTGCCCCAACTGAATCATGGTGAAGATTCAGTTACACTGCCACATCCACCTACTGCTGGAAAACACCTCCAGCTAGGTGACAGTCTGACCAATTAAAACCCAAGGGGAAGGAGATAACTAATTTAGAAAGACAATGAGCAGTGCTCTACCCCATGGAATATCTCCCTACTTCTGCAACCTGGTGCTGCAGGTTGACTGGGGAAGGAGTGTCCTGGTCCCAGAAATGGCAGAGTAGGATCAGGGAAGCAGAGGATGACTCCCACTTGGGAGTCAAGGGAGTGGAGTGTGGATTACAGTCCTCCTGCGACCAAAGTTTCAGCTCGTTCCCACCACAGCCCAGCTCAGAGAATGCCGATGTACCCAGCAGATGAGGGTTAAAGAAGAGTTTGTCTCCTTTCTTGATGACTTTTTGGGTAATCTTCGGAAGCTGACCCAGACCTTTGCTCACTCCAATGTATAACCACACTTCTTAGCAAAAGGCGTCAAATGATCAACTCTGCAGGCCCCCTGCCCTCATCCCCTCCACATCTGTCTTCTTAGTCCCTCCAGCAGCCTCAGAGGACAGTGCTTTCTTCTTTCTGAAGGCAAATTTGCCTTTTGTACCTTGAGTGTGTCCTTCCCCACTGCCACTAAGTTAAATTTTAGTAGTTAGTTATTAGATAATTATCTTAATAGGCCTGGTTTTAAGTCGGAAGGCACCTAGGAGACGGCAGGTGAACGTCTGGGAACAGCGTAAGAAATCCCACCTTGAAATGTGAAATATCCTCACGAACGACCTGAGAACGATACGGGCCCAGGTCCCGGGTGGTGGGCGCCCCTGGACTTGAACTGGGGGGTCAGCGTAGTACAGCGGCCGACGCTCACTCCGGGCCCTCAGACCTCTTGCCCTAACTGGTCACCAGCAAAAAGGCAGCTCGGGCCTCGGCCAATCAGCGCGGCGTGCCGCCCGCCCTGCCCGCCAGGTGGCGCACAGAGGAGGATTGCCCGGCTTCCGAGCGCGGCCCCAGCTGCAGGGCTCGCACCCTGACTCGACGCAGCTCCTTCCTCTTCGTTCCGGAGGCAGTGGCGGCCGAGTGCCTTCGGCGACTTCTTAAAGGTTTGGCGGTGCCGGCAAAGTTGAGTCCACCGATAAAATCACTGCCTGCAAAGCGTGGTACAAATAAGTAGAACATCAGCGTTCTCATCGGCGGCACAGCAGGAGAGATGAGAGTCGCGGCCGAGTCCCCATGAGAAGCCTGGAGCTGGAGACAGGGACATGGCAGGGTCGGCCAGGGGCTGGGAAAGGGTGAGCTCGCGTCCTGGCTGGCCTCGTCGGCCGCCGCTCCCCAGCTCTCAGGGAGGAGGCGGGCTTCCTGCTCCATGGGAAAACCGAAGCATTCTCTCCTACTTCCACTCCACGGCGCTGACCGCTGCTGCAGAGTTCAAGTCTCCACCAGCCTCGTGGCACGCAGCCCCCGCGCAACACACAGGTCCAGTCGCGTCGTAGGTGCTCAGCCTGAGGTTGATGAATGTCCAAGGACCCATGTTATTGAAGCTCCGCCCTCAGGTTATCACCAGAATCGCACCCCACTTCCCACTGGATTTTACTGAGGCTCCAATTCGCGTCCATTTTCAGGGGTTCACCCAAGGGCACAGTCTTGGCATAGCTTCATCTCCAAAGCGGAGGGAATGTGATGAGGTTATTGCGGATTACTTGGTAATTTGTGTTATAAGTAAACGTTTGATTTCAAAACGTGTAAGGGACTGCAGGGGTTCAAAGATGGGTTTCAGATGGTCCATGAATTCCCTGAATTTGCATGCACATTTTTCTAGACAGAATTTTCTGGAGTTTCAAAGATCCCAGACCCAACAACCCGAGGAAGGTGCCTTAGACCAGGAGTCACTTAAAAGAACATGTTAAAACAAAACAATAATAAACACCAGCCCAGAAATCTCAGTAACATTTAAAAATAAAAAGAACCATTCAGATGATGGGGGAGGGGTTGTTTTTATTTTTTTGCCCGCTCAGTTTGTGGGATCTTAGTTCCCCCACCAGGTATTGAACCGTGCCCTCAGGCAGTGAAAGCATGGAGTCCTAACCACTGGACTACCATGGAATTCCAATCCAGAATATCTTACAATAAGTTGTTAATCGTGAAAAACTATATCTATCTATCTAAAGAAAGTAGATAACATTTGCCCTGTTATGAAAGATAGAGGATCTCACCAAGCAAAGCAGATCAAGGACAGTGAACAGCATTGCAAAAACTGGAAGGTACCTCAGCACATGCTGGTGAAATTTACAGGTTGTATAGTACTAAGGTGAACTTGATAGGATGGCAAAAAACTGGCAAAACTTTTTTTTTTTTTTCCTGCCCTACTAGTCAGGTGGGATCTTAGTTCCTCAACCAGGGATGGAAACTGTGCCCCCTGCAGTACAAGCAAGGAGTCTTAACCACTGGATCACCAGGAAAGCCCCAAAGTCATATTAAGACCATAATGAAACAATGTATGTTGGAATACACATTAGAAAGGCATCAAATCAATAGAATTGTAAAGAAATATTTTATTTACACAAAGCATTAGAATATCAATAAAACTGTTTAATTAGGGAAGGGTGAAAATATACATGGACATAGCTGCAAAAATCATGAAGGGTATTTCTGGGTATTTTAGTAGGTCTTTGAGATTGTGAGGCCTGGTATTTTTAATGGGTCTAACATTAAGAAAACTTAAGTCTTTTTTTTCCTTGACAGAATTCTACTTGCACTAGATTATGACTACCAGTCGTAATTACATTATGGTCAGATTTTGGCTCCCAAGTAAATTGAGGGGGAGGGGGCAAACAAGGAAAAGAGAGGAGTCTGAGCTAGCTGGATGAGAGGTGGTAAAGGCAGGAAGTGAGGTTACAGGAAGTGTGTATATAAGAAGGTGGAAATAATTTCATTCACCAGAATTTCTCCTGGAAAACACTAATATATGTTGGCAGATTCTTCTTAGAATGAGATAGAACTTCCTCCCTTAACATTAGGATCGAGCACAACAAAAATTGGCCACAAAATTGCATCTAATGTTCCAATAGTATATTTAACTGAAGGGCTTTTTTTTTTTCTATTTGCTAAGCAGTGGGTTTAAGAAGGTAATGGAGCTGGAGGTGGGGGGTTGCTCAATATCTGGCAAGAAAAAAGAAGCTTAAGTGATAAACCTGAGAGGGAAGGACAAAGAGAAACATTTTCAGTGGCAGTTTGTCCAAGGGCACTCTGAGAACAAAATGTCTAACAGAATGTGAACCTCCTTCTCCACTTTTTACACACCAAAATCTTCAGTAAAGCCAGTATTACTCATGGGTATGTTTGTGTGAAGGGATCCTTTGTGGGGAGCGTTAAAGAGGTGCTGAGTTCTATATTAAGGGCTGGCAAGGGGTGTATGTGCCAATAAAATGTTCAAACACAGGAATCAGAAGTTAAGGGAATGGGTGACATCCAGGTTTCAAGTAAGAAAGATATGTTTGGGAATAATTCAATTTAAGCTTGAGCAATGAAAAAAGAAATGAAAGCACACTGCACTTGTAATCACCCATGGAAAGAGGTAAGCTAAAGAATTGCTAAAGTCTATTAGTTCTCTAATAGAGGTATCTGGAAGGATGTGGAAACTGTGTAATCAATCATCTTATTTTTACAGCCCTTTTCTCAAGCCAAGGACACGAACCTGGGGGGACACATATTGGGACACAAGAATAAACCCATTTGATGGGTTTGGGCTATGACCAGTTATGTTTCCAAGGACATGATTTAAATCAGCTATATTCAAATTCATGTAGTAATTAATAGAAAATGTACAAAGGATTTTGAATAAGGCAGTAATGCATCCACCTACCCAGAGTACAGCACAGTGCTTCGGAGCACAGCTCAGGGCTGGAGTCTTGGCTCTAGCACTTACTAGCTGTGTGATCATGAGCTTGATCATGTGATCAAGTTACCTGACATTTCCCCTGCCCCTCACCTTTCAAATTGGGCTAGAGTACCCAGATCACTAACGGTTATACAACTCTATAAACTAAAGCGCATTCAATTGAACACTTAGAACAGGAGAATTTTATGGTATGTAAATTATACCACAATAAAGCTGTTTTGTTTGTCTGTTTTTAAAAAGAGAGGACACATCATAGGGAGGCTGTAAAAATAAAAATGTAAACTGTCTGGCATTGTTCTGACACATAGTAAAAATTCAATAAATAGTAGTGATTAGTATTAGTGTAATAAAGAGATTAAAGAATAAAACACTGAAGATACATAAAGTTAAGTTTTTAAAAAAGAGTTGAGGAATTATTGGGTTGGTTGAAACTTGAGATCATTTAGTTCAACTCCCCTTATTTTACAGATGAGGAAACTAGGGATCAGCAGGTGAAGTGCTTTATTCAAGGTCTAGTTCTTACACCAAACCCCAAGCCTGCTGGATTCTCATTAGTGCAATTCCCACTACCTCAGAAAGACTGCCTCAGAAACACTGACACATGAAAAACTGAGGATGTGTTTCCTTGGAGGAAAAAGAAACAGAGGGGAACACAGAAAACACATGTAGAGATGTTGAAGAAAGAGAATTCCAAGGTCAAGGGCAAACTGAGAAGAGGCTATCACATTCTGGTCCATGAACCAAGGCCCCCAACAGTGGTCATGAGAGCTTAAGTGCTTTGGCAAGGCAGGGGCCCTGGTCAGTCAGGTGAACCTGCTTATCACTGTGGCCTGGTGCCTGCTGACAATGAAGCTGCACAGTCCTCTTTGAGCTACTTCCTGACACAGGATTTGTCAGCAGCAGCAGCAGCAGCAGCAGGAACTGGGGCCAAAAGTGAACGCAGCAGAGTTCTTGGGAGCAGTCAGTCTGAGCGGCTGTGAAAGAGCTGCTTCTACTCATGTTGAGTGGCCTGGCCTCACCTGTTTTTCCCCTGGCCTTGCTAATCAGCCCCTCTGGATTCTGAGGGCCTTCACTTATGATCCTGTAAATTGCCTGTCAGTTTCCTCCATCAGGGCACCTCTTCAAATCACTGAGGAAGTCCTAGATGGGAGATGACCCAAGTTTCCTGCTTCTTCATTAATACTGCCATCTTCTAAGGAAACTTGATAGAGAGTTTGGAACATTTTGAAGCTAATAAAGCTTACTAAATCCCAATGCTAAACAGTGGAAAAGACAGAGAGGTATGTCTCCTAGGCCAAGACTTTAACATTTCAGGGGTTAATATTCAAGGGGTCGACTGTGCCATTCCTAGGAGGTGATGGAATCACATTCTTCCATTTTTCCTGAATAGTAACAATCTGGGCTAGATGGCTGGTGCAGACCCCTAATGTTATGTGATCCACAAGGGGGGAAGGAGGAAGGTGAGGAAAAAGGAAAGAGGAGAATTAAGGCCTGAAACAGCTTTTATGATTTAACTCAGTACAATGAAACTTCTCAATGAACAGTTCATAAAAGTGCCTCATCCTTTTTTGTCCAGCTGCTTAAATAAAAATCAGTACAAGGGCGGGGGAAGTTCTGCCCATTCATCTGATCTGAGAACTCGAGGTGCAGATTAAGAACATGAAGTCTGACTTCAGCTTTTCCCTCAGAAGGCTTTCCCGTTTCGCAGATCATTCCATACAGTGGACACTTTGATGTCGGAGGAGGTGAGAGCTCCGACTGAAGGTCTTCTGGCATTCTTGGCACTCGTAAGGCTTCTCTCCAGTGTGAATTCTCTGATGTATGATAAGCTGGGAATGCTGGCTGAATGTCTTCTCACATTCATTACATTCATAAGGTTTCTCTCCGATGTGGATTTTCTGGTGGAGAAGCAGCTCAGAGTTGTCCCAAAAGGTTCTGGCGCATTCATTACACTGATGAGGTTTCTCTCCAGTATGAATTCTCTGGTGGACAATAAGGTGAGAGGTCCGTCTAAAAGCCTTCCCACACTCAAAGCACTCATAGGGTTTCTCTCCAGTGTGAATTCTCTCGTGTCTAAGAAGTTCTGAGTTCCCCCTAAAGGCCTTCCCACATTCCTTACAAACGTAGGGCTTCTCACCAGTATGAATTCTAATATGTCTGATTATCTCTGAGTTCTGGCCAAAAGTTTTCCCACATTCATTACATTCATACGGTTTGTCTCCTGTGTGAATTCTTTGATGCCGGATGAGCTCGGAACTCTGCCCAAAGCCTTTCCCACACTCGTTACATAGATACGGTTTTTCTCCAGTATGAATTTTCTGGTGTCTAATAAGGCCTGAGCTATGCTTGAAGGCTTTGCCACACTCATTGCATTCATGGTATCTTTCTTCAGTATGAATTCTCTGATGCTGAATAAGCTGTGAGCTAACCCTAAAGGTCTTCCCACATTCATTACATTCATATGGTTTCTCCCCAGTGTGGATTCTCTGATGTAGGATAAGGGCTGAATTCTGACTGAAGGCTTTACCACATTCTTCACATTTATAAGGTCTCTCTCCAGTGTGAATTCTATGATGGTGGATGAGATGTGAACTCTGAATGAAGGCCTTTCCACATTCGTTACAGGCAAAGGGCTTCTCTCCAGCATGAATTCTCAGGTGCCTTCGAAGGCTTGAGTTAGTTCCAAATGTTTTTCCACATTCTTTGCATTCGAAGGGTTTCTCTCCACTATGAACTCTCATATGCTGAATAAGATGTGAGTTCTGGTTAAAGGCTTTCCCGCATTCTTTGCATGTATGAGGCTTTTCTCCCACAGAACTTCTGTGTGTTTTGTTAGGTCCTAAATTCTCTATGAAGTTCTGGCCAGAAGTAGCAAATGTGCTAACTGCCTCTAATGTGGTGTCTCCCTGACGTGTGAGCAGGTTTGAGCTGAGTCTGCAGATTCGCTCACTCTCATCCTTCTCCTGATCTTTCTCACTGGAGGGTGATTTCTTAAAGATAATCAACTCTGATGCAAAGTCTCTCTCCTCAGATGACTCCTGCCCCAGAATCTTTTCTGTGGACTCTCGGGAATGCCCCTCCAATATGTCTTCTTCACACACTGCTCCAAACTCATGACCCTGGCACACCACCTTTGGAAGTTTTTCTTCCATTTTTTCTAAAAATGCCCCATGTGGCTGAGATTCTTCGGAAATTTCTTCCTTGGGAATTACCTCCTTGTTCTCAGTCCCCATCTCACAATCTGAAATGAGAGAAGTAAGTCTGTGAAGTGGCTGTATCACAGCTAAATGAAGCCCATGCTAGGAAGTATGGAACTCAACAGGGTTCTGACAGCACTCTCTGTATCTGGTGAGATTATAGGATGCTATGGAAAGGAAGAGAAAAATTCAGGATTATGGTGGACATGCTACACAAATAGCAGATGCTGACTGAAGAGAGTGAGAGGAATGATCAAAGGAAGAGATTAAAGGCTGGAGACAGGAAATGGATGGTAAGAAGATGCTGATAAAAGTTCCATAATATTAACAGTGAGTTGGGACAGAACCTGAGGTTGGTAAGGAAAACATTTAAGAAAAATTGTGGCCATATTAACAGATAATATATGGAGAAGGTTAGGAGAAGGGACAAAAATGACTAATATGACTTTGGAGTTTATAGAGGCAGTAACCAGAAAGAGTAGCAAGAAGAGCTATCTTTAGCCCAGTGCTGTGGTACTCACCAGCTCTACAGAATAGGGGATTGCATATGTTGTAGGGGTCACCCATTCAGAAGGTTAACATGACTTAGCTACAATGGGCACAGAAGGAACCACGCTTGACTCCCTTATATTTGGATGAAGTAAGGTTCTAGCTTAATTTTCTCCAGATGGTTACTAAACTGTATCAATACCTAATTTTCCCTACTAATTTGAAATGCCTCCTATACCACAGTCTAAATTTCCATATATATATCTGGGTCCATTTCCAGACTCCTTTCAGTTCTCCTGATCAGTCTATTCCTTCTCTAATACCAAACTGTTCAACCTACTGTAGCTTAAAAAGTTTTAATATGTTACAGAAAGTTCTCTCTTATTGTCTTCTTTTACAAAAACTTCCTGTCTATTCTATGTTTCCAAATTTTGTAAAATTTCCAAACTTACCCTGATGCTTTTGTATCTATCACATCTCTGTATGTCTTCTCTTTTAGTGAGTTTTTCTTATATTTTCTAACTGGTTGTTATTATATATATGTTTGCAATGTTGTTTTACTTATGAGTATTATAACTGATCCCTTTATGTAATTTTCTTAGCACTTTTATAAATCTAAAAGCCTGTATTTAAAAAAAAAAAAAAAAACTTCTAAAATGCTATGGCAAGGATTTTTAGTTGTCTATCCCAATCTTCCCTCTTCCTCACCTCATCAACAGAATAATGAATTTACTTTTGTAGCAACAAGGCTACCTAAGGAAATATATTCTCTAGCCTTCTTTGCAGCTAGATTTTGTGACATCACCAACTTCTGGCCAATGAGACAGTAAAATGCAAATGAAAGCACAAGGGACTTCTGGGATATCTACTTAAAGGTAAGGGGATACATTTCTTCACCCTCCTTGGGGCTGTGCCTGGGGCATTAGGTGACAGCTGGAGTGCCACCTCAGATCATGCATTTACCAGCATGCCCTGGACCAGAGGAGGAAGGACCTTGGGTCCCTGGTGACCCTGTGAAGCTGCCAGACCAGCCCTGGAATGCCTGCCTCTGGATTTCTTTTATCTAAGAGAGAAATGAGGTTTTTCCTTGCTTAATTCATTATGGTTTTTTTTTATTTATGAAGTCAAACTTGCTACTAACAGGTACAATGGCCCCAGAGATTTAGCAAGGGTAATAGTAGTAGTGTGAATGAAGAGGAAACAGACTAGAGAAATGTTTGAGAGAACAAATACCCTAAGACTTGGAGTATGATTGAATACACGCATGAGGTAGGTATAATTAGATGGATAGTGGTACCACCAAGGTTGGGAATATTGAGGAATAGCTAGTTTAGGAAGGCAGATGACAAGTGAGCTCTGATTTGGACAAGATGAGTTTCAACACATCCATACAGTAGTATCAAAGAATCAGCCAAAATATATTGGTCTAAAGTTTACAGCAGTCAAGAAGAGAGATACAGACTTGACAGTACTCAGCATAGGCAGTAACGAATGCAACGTGAGAACTGTCAGATACTGAAGACAGAAACCTAGAAAGCCAAAGCCAACATTCAAGAGTACTCCAGTTAAATTCCATGTGCACTTCAGATCCTTCAACTTTTCTCCACCCTGCTCTCTGTCCCAGAAGGCTAACCTACACAGCACTCACCAACAGGCCCTCTGGCTTCCAGTTGTGTTTTACCAATGGGGAGCCCCAACAGGAGGCTGAAAGGAGGGAGGAGAGTGAGGTCGGAGTATTTATCCTCCTGGTTCCTTCCTATGAGGTCTCCTTGAGCTCCTGGTGCCCTTCAACTGAAGTTCATTACTCATCTCAAGGAGTCTGTTCTACCCAGCTATCTCATATGGGTTCCAGAACCTCTCCTACGTCTTATCTCTTCTGGTCTAGGGCTGGTGTCTACTAAGCTATTGCCAGTCCCAGGTTCCTCAACACCCTTCCCACACCCACACCTTTTACAATTAACTTCTTTGCAAATAAACCCTACTCAAATTATCCTAATTTGAGCAAAGTACCTGTTTCCTGTTAGGACCCTAATGATAAAGGGGTAGTGAGAGGAATATAAGCCCTCCAGGAAGAGAAAGAAGGGTTAATGAAGTAGAAGTATCAGAATACAAAGGCATAGAGGTCACCAAGGCCATAGCAGAGGGAACAACAAAGCATCACATGCAGCTGATAGATCCAGTAGGATAAGAACTGGAAAACATCTGCCCCGTAGTTACAGATAACATGTGAGAACAGAGTCAGTGGAATGACAGCAGCAGAAACCAGGTGGCAGTGGACTGATTAGTAAATTCGCTGCTTCTTTCAGAAAATTTAGATGAAAGGAGAGGACCAAGATGGGCACTGGTGCAAAAGGCCAAAGAAAATCAAAGGATTTTCTCCAATGGGAGAGAGTTGAATATGCTCATGTTAGAAAGGATGGTGCCAATAGACAGAAAGCTTAAGAGGGAAGAAAAGATGAGATTAGTGAAAAAATGAAGATTCTCAGAAGCAGGAGAGACTGGGGAAGGGGAAAGGGGGGATTTGGAGGGTGCCCTTTGTACTGTCCTTTTTCTCTGCCCAGCCTCCAGTCATCCACAGGATCATACCCTGAGGCCTCCTGAGTCACTCAAGGGTGCAGTCCTGGTCAAGGAACCTGATCTCCTACTGGAATCCTAAAGTCTTGGAAGCTTTTTCCGCTACCCCTAAAAATGAACTGGAATCTTCTTCAACTTCCCCCACTCAGTGCCTTCTCTAATTTTCCCATGGAAAAAAGGCAGACACTCAAAACCTGGCTTTCCCTTTTCCTTGAAGTTTTTGAAAATTATAAATAATGTGTACCTATATAACTGTAAGAATTCAGCATAGAGAACTTAGCTCTCTTCTTCAACCATGGTACTATTTGAGTTAGGAAGCGCTGTCTTAAATAAATTTCTCTCTAATGCTCATCCAAGAACAAGTTCCACAAGCTGGTATTTCAGTCCCTGTCTACTTCTGACCCCTCTTCTGGCCTTTCCTTTTCACCACCATCTCTCCTATAGTTACTTTTTTTCTATCATCTAGCTCCTTACAAAATCAGCATTCATAAAACTCATATCTGTCTCACACCATATGGAAAATCATGTGTTCACAGAAAAACAAGATACAAGACATAGAAGTTAGGCATGCATATCTATCCCCAACTTCAAAACTGGTTCAAAATTCTAATCCAGAAAGTCTTCCCCAATTAAATTTTGCCCCCTCTGATTATTTTTACTTTGCATTCCACCAGTGCCACAATATTAATGCCATTTGTTAAATACTGTTTTTAGACACCTTCTTTATAGACACCTTTTATGTATAAATAAAACCATCCTTCTTTTTTTTTTTTTTTTTTCTTTTGGCCACACTTGGAGGCATGGAGGATCTTAGTTTCCAACGAGAACTGGAACCCATGGACCCTGTAGTGGAAGTGCTGAGTCTTAACCACTGAACCGCCGGGGAAGTCCCAAAGCCATCCTTCTTTCGACTGATTTTCCCAGAGGTACAGATACACATTAGATCTTGTCCTCATGTGGAAACACTCCACTACTCATAGCACAAATTCAAATTTCCAAACATAATTTCCTATGTTTCTCAATTCTTCACTTTTCTAAATTTAAAATGAGTTTTTCCTGGAGAGAGAGAAGATGGACATGCCATCTCAGGAGTAGGCTCAGCACTCTTAGTCCTCAGTTTGGGGGATGACAAGCGTCTGCTGGGTCTCCAAAGTTCAGAACAGAGTTTTCAACTCTGCAGATCTGTATTTCTTTTAATGCACTCAGAAATCCTCATTCACAAAATAATGATGCATAAACCAAATATCTACCAACTTACTAACCATGAGAACTGAAACTTTTAAAGGACCATACTACCTATATGAGGAGCCACATAAAACTCAAAAAATTCTTCAGTGGGCTTACAATCATAGCAGGAAGGTTTTTGTGTGTTTGTTTAATGAATGATACTTAAATAATGATTCTTGGCTTGGGATTAGGTTAGATGCAGAAAAGTCAACTAGAAAAACCTCTGAAAATACTTCCAGGTCCCACCTTAGATCTCTTAGAGTCAGAATCTCCAGGGATAGGCTAAGTCATCTGTTTCCTTCTTTAGACCATAAGCAAGGATGTTCTATTCATCTTGACATTCCCAGTGCCTAACATATTTCAGGTACCTGGTAAATACACAAGGAATTTGTGTACATGTCTTGTCTACACAAGGAATCTGTGGTACCCAGGAGGAAGAACTGGGTATTTCACTCATTTCTGTATCTCAAGAGCCTAGATCGGAAGTCTGACACATTGCTGATGTCCGTAACTAGCTGTAAAAAGAAGCTCCTTTAAAGCACTGTTATCTTTTCCTCTGTTGTCTCCCTGTTCCCACAATCAGCAAGGCTCTATTAACCCTGCGCTCAAACCTACCTCCTTTCCATAACTAACCCTCCTATGCTAATATCCCGTCTGCCGGCCATGGAGACAAGCTGCCAGAAGGCCTGGAGTTTCTGACACTGCCCGCCATTTCGTCCCCGCACTTTACTTGGGGATGGAATATCTGAGGAAGCCACAGCTCCCATCGGCCCCCAAGTCAGGACCGAGGGAGGGGGTGTCCCTGCTGCTCCTGTCTGGCGACTGACAGGCAGGGAGCCAGGGCGAGGACGGGCCCTGGCCGCATCCAGGGTTTGTGCAGGTGGGGACCCGGTGGGGGCTTGGGGGACCATAACGTCCAAGGTCATACATCGAACCTGGGTCTGGTAGGGGCCTAAACGTCGAGTTTCCGCGGGGCTCGCGGGCCAGGGGTTCAGGAGCCCAGTGCCCTCCGCTCCCCGCCGGGACGGGATGAGGTCTCACCTCAGGCAGCTACCGCCCCACACTCGCTCCGGTCGGGCTCCCCAAGCTTCTCCGCCAGCTCGCTCAGAACCCGCAGCTGTTGTCTTGGTTTCACGGGCGACGGGCATCGGCCACTTCCGGTACCCAGGCAGCACTCCAGCCAATCAGCACGCGCCGCACTCCCGGGAGAAACAGGTGGTCGGCTGGCGGGCGACTCCTCACCGTTTCCAGGCTTGCTTTGCCCCAGTTCTCGCCCTCACACGAGCCCCACCTCGCCGCTGCCTCCCACACCAGCTCCCTGAAGTGGCCTTTTGCGTCTGGCAATGCCCACTTCTGCCCGAGGATCACCGACAAGCTGGGTCCTCCGAGTTTCCTAGAACGGCTCCAAGGATGCATTTCCGCCCTGGAACCGGCCGCTCTGCACGCTGATGTCGCTCCCCAAGCATTGATCTGGACTCAAGAAATTGAAAGTTGGCTTCACTTTCTCCCCGGGCAGAGACTGTGTCCTTAACTTCCTCATCTGCATCCCTTATCCCATCACTCCCTTCGCTGACTCCACGAATCTGGTAAACACAGACCCCTACATCCTAGGAACAGGCCGATCATCTGCTGGGGGCAAAGGGAGACCCACTCTTGAGGTCAAGGAGGGCTTACTGGAGGGAGTGATGTTTAGGCTGAAATCTGAAGGTTGACCGGGAATTACCGGGGTTAGGAGTGAAGGGGACAGTGGTTCAGGCAGTGGGAACAGCATTCTACCATAACCTCATTTCTTGAATAGCTTGATAGTTCTCAACTCAGCACCTGTGTACTTGTTACTTTCTCCGCCACAACTATCGAAGCCCGCACGCCTTAGAGCCTCTGCTCTGCAACAAGGGAAGCTACCACAATGAGAAGCTGGAGTACAGCAACTGGAGAGTAGCCCCATCGCCACAACTAGAGAAAAGCCCATGCAGCAATGGAAGACCCAGCACAGCCAAAAAAAAAATCTTTCAAAAGTGTGGTGTCTGAATCTGCAGCAGCTGGAATGATGGTTAGAAATGCAAACTCTCAGACCCCACCCACAGATCTCCTGAATCAGAAACTGAGGTTAGAGCTCAGCAATCTGTGATTTAACAAGCCCTTCAGGAGTTCTGATGCAGTCTAAAATTTGGGTGTCACTGGTCCAGACGTTCAGTTCAGTCACTCAGTCTTGCCTGACTCTTTGCGACATGGTCTGCAGCACGCCAGGCTTCCCTGTCCATCAGCAACTCCCAGAGCTTACTCGAGCTCGTGTCCATTGAGTTGGTGATGCCATCCAACCATCTCATCCTCTGTCATCCCCTTCTGCTTCCAGCCTTCAATCATTCCCAGCATCAGGGCCTTTTCAAATGAGTCAGCTCTTCGCATCAGGTGGCCCAAGTATTTGGAGTTTCAGCTTCAGCATCAGTCATTCCAATGAATATTCAGGAATGATTTCGTTTAGAATGATCTGAGTGGATCTCCTTGCAGTCTAAGGAACTCTCAAGAGTCTTCTCCCAACACCACAGTTCAAAAGCATCAGTTCTTCAGCGCTCAGCTGTCTTTATAGTCCAACTCTCACATCCATACATGACTACTGGAAAAAGCATAGCTTTGGAACTTTGAAGGCAAAGTAATGTCTCTCTCTGCTTTCTAATATGTTGTCTAGGTTGGTCGTAGCTTTTCTTCCAAGGAGCAAGCGTCTTTTAATTTCATGGCTGCAGTCACCATCTGCAGTGATTTTGGAGTCCAAGAAAATAAAGTCTTTCACTGTTTCCATTGTTTCTCCATCTAGTTGCCATGAAGTGATGGGACCAGATGCCATGATTTTAGTTTTCTGAACGTTGAGTTTCAAGCCAACTTTTTCACTTTACTCTTTCACTTTCATCAAGAGGCTCTTTAGTTCTTCTTTGCTTTCTGCCATGAGGGTGATGCCATCTGTGTATCTAAAGTTATTGATATTTCTCCCAGCAATCTTGATTCCAGCTTGTGCTTCATCCAGCTGGGCATTTAGCATCATACACTCTGCATATAAGTTAAATAAGCAGGGTGACAATATACAGCCTTGACGTACTCCTTTCCCAATTTTGAACCAGTCTGTTGTTCCATGACCAGTTCTAACTGTGCTTCTTGACCTGCATACAGATTTCTCAGGAGGCCTGTCAGGTGGTTTGATATTCCCATATCTTCAAGAATTTTCCACAGTTTGTTGTGATCTACACAGTCAATCTTCCCTGGGTCAGGAAGATCCTCTGGAGAAGGAAATGGCAACCCACTCTAGTATTCTTGCCTGGAAAATCCCATGGACAGAGGAGCCTGGTTGGCTACTGTCCATGGGGTCACAAAGAGTCAGACACGACTGAGCAACTTCACTTCACTTCACACACAGACTTTGACATGGTCAATAAAGTACAAGTAGATGTTTTTCTGGAACTCTCTTGCTTTTTTAATGATCCAATGGATGTTGGTAATTTGATCTCTGGTTCCCTGCCTTTTCTAAATCCAGCTTGAATATCTGGAATGTCACGGTTCACATACTGTTGAAGCCTGGCTTGGAGAATTTTGAGCATTACTTTGCTAGCCAGACATTAACAGTGTTTCATTTGATCAGCCCCAGTATGTGGGTTAAACAGGAAAAGGATAAGTTGTATCCTCCTAGCCACTTCCCTGCCTACCTGCTTCACTACACTAGCCAATTTAGAAGCCATATGGAGCAACAGGGACCTACTAAGGGAAGAAGCCAAGGCATATGGTTCACAAATAGCCATTCTCAACACTGGGTGTATGAGGATGTGTATGACTGGGTAGGGGCTGGTGTTTCACAGTCTCCTAACAGGTTCAGGACTTCCATGGAATTGCTTCTTACATGTAAGAATGAGCAGTGTTGCTCCTCTTGAAAAAAAATGGCAGCCAGGAATGTCAGCCACCTCTTGAATTCACACAGAGACAGGAATATGGAAAATAAAAGGCATATGGCTCTTGCTCACCCTTGTCCCTTCTCTTCTCTCTATGGGAGATGTGGGGAGGAGGGCTACCAGCACTGGCTACTCTCCTCTCTTAGACTTCAAAACCGTGCCACTTCTCAGAGTAGCTTACAACTCTGATTTGGACCTAATACCGATCATAATTATATTTTCTATCCTCTATGGAGAACATTCCAAGCTACTACCAAACTGTTCATAACAGCACTCAGTGTCCCCTGAGATTTAAATAACATTGTAAATGTAAGTCTTTGTGAGGATTCTTGAAGAAATGACCAAAAGCACCCACCTTGAAAACCTTCATGTCTTTCAAAACCCTTTTCTCCCAGTGAATAATCCCGGGCCAGGGCCTGACCTAACACAGGGACACTGGATTGGTAGCTTTCTCTTCCTGTAAACAGCTCTTCTCTTTCAACTCTCCACATTCATTCTTTTTATCACCATCACCTCTCTCCTTGATCCTGCCTTCCTTTCAACTGCACCAACCTCACAGTACATTCAACACACCAGAGTCTCACTCAGCACGACATAAATGCATCCTGCCTTATGTGACTTAACCATTTCCTATGAATACACCTTTTCCCACACACAGAGTGCTCCTTAAGAGTCAGCATTCGGTTACACATCCAGAAGAGCTGCCAGCCATGCTGGGCCCATGTTCAGTATAAAGCGACTGACCTGAAATATTCATATCTCATCTCCACACTACAGCAACCGGCTGAAGGTGAGTCAAGGCTCAATTAAGTTTTCAGTGTTCCCCTCACACCTTCAGCTATGAAGATGCAAGGAAGTAAAAGACAAAGGCAATCTCCTTTTCTAGGGTTAACAATTATCCCGGGGAGCCCAGAGCAACCAGTTCTGAGCCTGGTTCAGCAAGGTCATGTTAAAGGAAGAAAGAAAGTGAAGTCACTCAGTTGTGTCCAACTCTTTGCAATCCCATAGACTGTAGCCCACCAGGCTCCTCTATCCATGGAATTTCCTAGGCAAGAGCACTGCAATGGGTTGCCATTTCCTTCGCCAGGGGATCTTCCTGACCCAGGGATCAAACCCGGGTCTCCCATGTTGCGGCAGACACTTTACCGTCCGAGCCATGTTAACATCTTAACATCTGAGGTCATGTTAACACTGTGCCAAAATAGGAGATCTTTCCTGGACAAGTTCTAAATCGAAGAGGTGCCTCAAGGTCCTGTAAGGTCCACATCTCTTTCCCCCTCAGGTGAAACCGTGGTCCCTTTCACGTGGGGTGTGTGTGTGTGTGTGTGTGTGTGTGTGCGCGCGCTCAGTCATGTCTGACTCTTTGCAGCACCATGGACTGTAGCCCACCAGGCTCCTCTGTCCATGGGATTTCCTAGGCAAGAATACTGGAGTGGGTTGCCTTTTCCTTCTCTAGGGGATCTTCCCCACGCAGGGATCGAACCCTCACCTCCTATGTCTCCTGCATTGGCAGGCAGATTCTTTACCACTAGTGCCACCTAGGAAGCCCTTCAACATGGGATAAAATGCAGCAACACCTGGAAATCTCACTCTCCAGTGACTGGGCCATGGTTCAGTTCCAGGTAGAGAGGCAGAGAAGAGAAGGCTGCTCTGGCAGAGGGGTCAGTGCTGCGCTTTGAGGAAGGAGAGCTGGAGGTGGTGGCAGGAAATGCACTGGAAATAGACAAAAGCAGAATGTACAAGGGAGCAAGTGATCAGGGAAAGAGCGGAAAAAAACTGTAGCCCAGGGCATGAGGCTCTTCTCCAGGGCTCTGGAGTCTTCACAAGGTCAGCAAAATAATGAGCCCACCTGAAGAGTGTGAGCCCTTGTGCTCAAGAGCCTCTGCTCCATAACCAGAGAAAGCCTGTGGACCACAACAAAGACCCAGAACAGCCAAAAAACAGAGCCCACATGTCACCAGGGCTAAGACAGCACCTCTAGTGTCTCTGTTCACTGAGCCCCTCATCACAACACTTCGAGAAACTGCTGCTAAGTATAGTCTGAATTCCCATGTGAGTGGAAATCGTTTGCCATGCAGACCAAGGCAGTCCTACATGAATATTTCTGAGGCTCTATTTTGAGAAAACAACATGGGAGGAGTGTTGTGTCCAAGTCAAGTGTCTCCCACCATCACAGGGACATGTTAGTTCCCAATGTGACTAGAGAACCTGCAGGAGGCCAGAGTGACTCCTCACTCTATCTTCATGATGCTGTTTTTCCAGCTCAAGATACAGCCCCTAAAAATCATGGATATTTGGGAAAGATGAAAACTTGAATTCGAAAAGATACATGCACCCCCAACATTCATAACAACGTGACTTACAATAGCCAAAACATGGAAGCAACCTAAATGTCCATCAAGAGATGAATGAACAAACAAGATGTGGTATATATGGAGACAATGGGATATGACTAAGTCATAAAAAAGAATGAAATACTGCCATTTGCAACAACATGGATGGACCTAGAGATTATCATACTAAGTAAATAAGTCAAATAAGTAAATACTAAGTAAATAAGACAAATACATGATGTCAGTTATATGTGGAATCTAAAAAAATGATATAAATGAACTTATTTACAAAACAGAAATAGACTCACATACATAGAAAATAAATTTATGGTTACCAAAGGGGGAAGGTGGGGGGAAGGGATAATGGAATTTAGGATTAACAGATACACACTACTATATATAAAATAGATAAACAGGGTTTCACTGGTGGCTCAGTGATAAAGAATCCACCTGCCAATGCAGGAGATATGGGTTTGATCCCTGGTCCGGGATGATCCCACATGGGGCGGAATAGCTAAACCCTTGCACCACAAATACTGAGCCTCTGCTCTAGAGCCCAGGAGCTGTCACTACTGAAGCCCACACTCTCTAGAGCCTGCGCTCCACAACAAGAGAAACCACTGCAGCGAGAAGCCTTGCACCACAAGTAGAGTAGTGCCTGCTCTCCAAAACGAGAGAAAAACTGTCACGGCAACAAAGACCCAGAAGAGCCAAAACCAACAAATAATTAATTTAGAAAAATAAGGACCTTCCATAAAGCATGGTGAACTATATTTAGTATCTTGCAATAACCAATGATGGAAAAGAATTTTGAAAAAGGATGCATCCAATCTGTCTATCTATATAACTTATCACTTTGCTGTATACCTGAAACTAGCACAACATGGTAAACCAACTATATTTCGATTTTTTTAAAAACCCTGGATGCACTTCAGCGCTTCAACAAGATCCTTTCTCTGTGATGCAACCTCTCAGGTTGATGCAATCCCTTTGCCATCGCCCACACTGTTTATTGTTCTTTGTACTTCGTTTTCTCTTATGCCACACCCTACCCACAATCCTGTCCTTGGGTCCAATGCCACTGAAATCCATAGTTGTGATGACCCTTTGGGGTCCCTCTAAAGCAAAAGTGTCCCTTTGTCTCTTGATGCTTAATTCTGCTGCCAACACCCACACGTTCTCTCTCTAGATTTATCTTGGGCTTGTCGTCTTCCTCCTTGTTCAAACTCTCTCTACCCCTGCAGCAGTGAGTTATTCACATGATCCTCAACTTCACTACATTCATGCCATATACGAAATCAAGATAAAGAGATGTTATTCAGGTAGGCAAAATACAGGCTTTCAGGCACAGTTTAAAAGAACAATAACAACAAATCCAAACCTTACAAATACTGAACAAAGCTTCCAAAGCCCTCTCGTATATACTAGCCATGATCAGAGTCTCTGGAAGCTTTGGCTGTCTACAGCAGCTGCAGAAAAGTCCTTCACAGGCAAAGGTGGCTCAAAGGATTCAGTGGCTGGTCCAGGTTCACTCAGGTCAGAAGAGGGGAAACCAGATTAGCACCCACATCTTCAGATTCCTCCCCAGGCTCTCCTCATTTCAACCTGGCTTCCTTCCTAGAGTCTCACTGAATACACACCTACCTCTATCTGGCTCAGTTGGTAAAGAATCTACCTGCAATGCAAGAGACCCAGGTTTGATCCCTGGGTCAAGAAGATACCCTGAATAAAAAAATGGCACTCCACTCCAGTGCTCTGGCCTGGAAAATCTCATGGAAAGAGGAGCCTGGCAGGCTATAGTCCATGGAGTCAGAACAGTCGAACATGATTTGGTGACTAAACCACCCATCCATCCTTTAGTGGGGCTCTGTTTTGTCTAGGCCAGTTTTGCCACTATTTTGACCAACAATCAGTTCCAGAGAGAAAGTTTCAAATCTAACATCCAGAAAATCCACATTTGGTTCACATGTACATAAAGTGTCTCCCATCTACTGGAATAAAATCCTGCATGATAAGTATACTTGGGTTGCCACCTGGCTTCCATACTTCAAGACCTGGTTCCAAAAAATCACATCCACAAAGCCTTTCATGCTTGCTCTCTTCTCATTTCAATCACTCCTTCACTGTCCTCCAGTGACCTTTGGCATTTGGGCTAATTTCACTTTTGGTATCTTGTATTATGTTGTAAGAATATTTTTCATTTCCCCACCTAGTGATAAGAACCAAACCTGCCCTCAGGGACTGTGCCCAGAGCACTGCACTAATTACAGATGGTCTGTACATGTTGACTAAGAAATGCTTACCTGGAAAAATCTTCCGTAATTAAGCTGAATTCTAACAGTGGCCTTAAGGAACAGTACCTTAACCCAGAAGAATAATGGCAGGGATTTGGGACACAGGGTAAAGCTGGTTAAAACAGCAAATGTAGCCAGTTAGCTCCGCAAAGCTCCTCCTATGGCATTGTTGTTGTTTAGTCACTAAGTCGTGTCTGGCTCTTTTGCTACCTCTTGGACTGCAGACCTCCAGCCTCCTCTGTCCATGGGATTCTCCAAGCAAGAATACTGGAGTGGGTTGCCAAGTCCCTCTCCAGGGTATCTTCATGACCCAGGGATCGAACCCATGTCTCCTGCTTGGCAGGGTGACTCTTTACTACCAAGTCATCTGGGAAGGCCTTCTATCCCATTAGATCAACAGTTATCATGGGGTTGGTAACTTTTTCACAGGGTGGATAAGGAACCTTAGCTGACCCTAGAGTCCACAAGTTCCATATAACATTGGAGTGTCAGTGAACCAAAATACAGCAACCAGAGGGATCAGCCATCAAGCTTGGTTAATTTGTTCTTTATTTTTGAATAAGGCCACCCCTGGATAAGCAGCAATCAATCTTATAAAATTATACGTTCTAGAAGATCAAATTAGACCTTTCCTTAATAAGACTGAGTATGTAACTTGACCTACTGTGCTAGACCCAAGGGAGGACACGATGATCCAGGGAATATCTTTGGTGCCAAGATGTTGGAAGAATCTGGGACTGTTTCCAGCACTAGTGGGCAAGGTTTAAAGTCTCTAGAGCCCAAAGATACAAGCAGCATCCCTGGAGGAGATAGACAAACACCTTTAATTGGGAAAATAGGCCACACCTCCCATCATCCTATGCTGCTTAATATGAGATGTCTATATAGTCAAAGCTACAGTTTTTCCAGTAGTCATTATGGATGTGAGAGTTAGACCATAAAGAAGGCTGAGCACCAAAGAATTGATGCTTTCAAATTGTGGTGCTGGAGAAGACTCTTGAGTGTCCCTTGGACTGCATGGAGATCAAACCAGTCAATCCTAAAGGAAATCAACCCTGATTATTCACTGGAAGGACTGATGCTGAAGCTGAAGCTCCAATACTTTGGCCACCTGATGAGAAGAGTTGACTCACTGGAAAAGACTCTGATGCTGGGAAAGAATGAAGGCAAAAGGAGACGGGGGTGGCAGAGGATGAGATGGTTAGAGAGCATCACAGACTCAATGGACATGAATTTGAGCAAACTCTGGGAGACAGTGGAGGACAGAGGAGCTTAGCATGCTGCAGTCCATGGGGTTGCAAAGAGTTGGACACAACTTAGCAACTGCACAGCAACAAAACAACTATTTAAGATGTAGGTTTGTTAGGGTGAGAGGAAAAAGGGGCTGAACCTGGAGGAGACTGGGATTCATGGAGAGGGACATAAATAATTACATTAGACCTTGTCAGAATCAGGGGACTCCTTTCCTTTGACAAGGCCCAAGTGTTAAACTATGCAAGACAGTGGACATTGCAGCCTCCTCAGAGACCAGTCAAAAGACTGTTTTGCACTCTGGAACAACACACTCAACAACAGCACACAATGCTCAGGTATGACTAGGTTTGTTTCAGCCCTCAGCTCGTGGGACTAGCCTTCTACTCTAAAAACATATGAGAAATGAATTCTGCTTTATATCCTGAGATGTAGAACATCTGTCTTGTGGGGAGGAGACCCAAAGAGCTTTGCCTAAAGCCAGGCATCCGCTTCTAAGGGGTAGGTGTTCTAACTTCTGGGGTAGATGATCAACAGAAATGACATCCACAAAAAACTCCATGACCTCCTCGGAAGCAGGTTTAACAGGCAGATCTGTTCTTTGGTAGCAACGTTAAACAATAACATGCCATAATTTTAGGGCCAAAAAAAAAAAAAATCCCAGGATGCTTTGTAGACCAAATATTTCCAAATTTCTGGAGGTAAGAAACATCAGCGAAGCTCCCCAGGGGATTCCAGTGTGCTCTCATGTTAAGAATCCCTGGTTAGGGACCTCCCTGGTGGTCCAGTGGTTAAGACTGTGCTTCCACTGCAGGGGACATGGGTTCAATCCCTGGCTGGTGAGTGAAGATCCTGTATGCCATGTGGTGTGGCCAAAAAATAATTTTAAAAAATCTTTTTTTAAAGAATCCCTGGTTAGACAATTGGGGAGCCACCTAGATCTAAGGCCCAGCTGACTTCTCTGGAATTCAGGTGCTCCAGGCAGGTGTAGATTCGTGAGTGAAAGTGGCCTTCTGACAGGAAAGAGGAAGAGGGGCCATCGTACCTTGTTAAGGATTAGGACCCAGCCCCTGTTGTTGCAGAGAGGTGAAAAGAATATTAGCTTAAACACCATGAGACCCAGCTTCTAGTCCTGGCTCTACCATTTATTATTTCTGAGACTTTAATAAGTGGCTTAACCTCTTGGCTCTATGAAAATGGGCACAACTGCACTCATCACACCTGATAAGAAAACCAAGACCATTACAAAGCTGACAGGTTTTGGCAAGAAATGAGTTTCTGGAGACATTACACAATTTAAGGTAATTTCCCCCAAAGGAATAAAGATAAGGTGAGCTGGTATCATCACATGACTCATAATCCTACAGTCAATGAATATGTTTTGCTCAAAGGCTATGTTTGTTGTCTATGTGATTTCACAAGGTACTCTTTCCTAAAGATACAGGATCAAGTGGTATAGTGATTGTTAAAACTTGTCTATGGAGTTTTATTACATCTTGCTTTCATTTTTCAATGCTAACATGAGCGTGCATGCTTGTGTGCTTAGTTGCTGCAATTGTGTCCGACTCTTTGCGGCCCTATGGACTGTAGCCTGCCAGGCTCCTCTGTCCATGGGATTCTCTGGGCAAGAAAACTGGAGTGGGTTGCCATGCCCTCCTCCAGGGAGTCTTCCCAACCCCAGGATGGAACCCATGCCTCTTATGTCTCCTGCATGGCAGGCAGATTCTTTACCACTGAGCCACAGGGGAAGCCCAACATTAACACCATTACACAGAAATGCAAATATGAGGTTATAGAACATAAAAACACTTAAATGATAACAGTACGTTTTTGCCATGTTTGTAATTCTTTGTTTTACTTATTTTAAATAAGCTTTTAACTTTAGAACAGTTTTAGATTTATAGAAAAATTGCAGAGGTAGTACACAGAGTCTATCCCACACTGTTTCCCATATATTAACATCTTACCTGAGAATGGTACATTTGTTACAATTAAGGAACCAACTGATACAGTTATTAACTATTGTCCAGTATCTTATTCAGATTTCCCTAGTGTTTATCTAGTGCCTTTTCCCATGCCAAGATCCTATCCAGAACACATTACTTTTAGTTGTCATGCCTCTTTAGGTTCCACTAGGCTGTGCAGTACATTTAAAAATAACAGTCCACAACATAACCACAGAAGGCACGAAGCAACAAAACAACGGCCAAGTTCTCATGATACTCACAAAGGACTCGGTCATTTGTTTACCGGTTCATTAGGGTGAACAGTGTCCAACTTCCTTCATGAGCTTTCAAATTGAGATTCCTGAAATTTTGTTTTAATTGGAGGGGATTCGCTTTTTTCACTTATTGCATAGTAAATGAATTTTTATCACATGATTTCAAATTATTCAACACCTCATAAAATGCATCCAGTAATACCACACTATTATAAGGCACTTTCCTTAGTGAGCAGAAGGCAGATTTCAGATTCCCAGGCCCAGCTCGGGAGACGGTGCTTTTGAAAGGTCCAGGATGGGGGCAGAGCTATCTGTATTTTAACTCCCAGGTGATTCTGATGTCTCAAGGCATCACTAAATATAAAAGTCACCTTAGGACGTCCCTGGTGGTCCAGTGGTTAAGAATCTGCCTGCCGATGCAGGGGACATGGGTTTGATTCCTGATCCGGGAAGACCCCACATGCCTTGGAACAACTATGCCTGTGAGCCCAAGTGCTGCAATTACTGCAGCCCATGTGCCTACAGCCTGTTCTCTGCAACAAGGAAAGCCACCACAATGAGAAGCCCACACACGGCAAAGAAGAGTAGCCTCCATTCACTGCAGCTAGAGAAAACCCATGCACAGCAACAAAGATCAAGAGCAGCCAAATATATAAATTTTTAAAAATAAATAATATATAAAAGTCACCTTAACCCTGAGGAACAAGGCTTTCAATTTAAATTCAGTATCCAAGTAACACAATCAGCCTGGATGCTAAAATTCACACTCGAGAGAATGAATGATTCAGTGAACATATGCCAAGACATACAAGTATATAGGCATCCTTAACCTACATGCAGGAAGTGCTCCTAAATTTTATTTTTGGATTAGCTATTGAAACCAGAAATATATTTATGTACCCCTGGAACACTGTTATGACCATTGGGTAAGTTTTCTTGTGCCGTGCTGTGCTTAGTCACTCAGTCATGTCCCACTCTGCTACCCCCATGGGCTGTAGCTTGCCAGGCTCCTCTGTCCATGGGAACTCTCCAGGCAAAAATGCTGGAGTGGGTTTCCATGCCCTCCTCCAGGGGACCTTCCCAACCCAGGGATCTTAACTCGGGTCTCCTGCACTGCAGGCAGATTCTTTACCAGCTGAGCTACCAGGGAAGCCTAAGTTTTCCTAATAACCACCAAAATGTATTTTTCCCATAACACAATGATACATTTAAAAGTATTTTCCAAAAAAGTTTAAAAAAATTAAAAAATACAGGTGCTTTCCAGCGTTGAGAACCACTGGTAAAGCACAGGCTTAGAGACAGCCCTACACTCTTCCACTTAGTAGCTCTGCATACCTGGGAAAATGACTGCAGCTTTGTAGCTCAGTGTTCTCACCTGTAAAATGGGATAATATTAGTTGTGATGTGCAGGCTCAATAGTTGTGATGCATGGGCTTAGTTGCTTTGCGGCATATGGGATCTTAGTTCCCTGACCAGGGATTAAATCCACATCTCTTGCATTGCAAGGAGGATTCTTGACCACTGGACCTTCAGGGATGTTCCAAATGGGATAAATTATTAAATACATAAGATTCTTGTGAGAACTGTGAGATAATGCACAAAAAGCTCTTAGCATATACCAGGCTCTAGAATGTGTACAATGGCAGTTAACTCTGCAGCAAGTGCTGGTGCAAACAAGGAGAGGAGAGATGGTGCAGTGATAAAGAATCTGCCTGCCAACACAGGAGATGTAAGAGACGTGGGTTTAATTCCTGGGTTGGGAAATCCCCTGGAGTAGGGAATGACAACCCACTCCAATATTCCTGCCTGCAAAATTCCATGGACAGAGGAGCCTGGTGGGTTACACAGTCCATGGGGTCACAAAGAGTCAGACATGACTGAATACACACATACACAGCCAAGAGTTGAAAGAAAGGGGTAGAAGGAAAGAGTGCTCGTGTGAGGATTTTCAAAGTGTAATCACAGCAGATGGGGAAATCTCAAAAGGCACCTCAGCAAGAGATATGTTTACGTGTTAAGGCGTCCTCTCCCAGCTTGGGGATGAAGAGGCAGTGTCCTCAATGGGCGTCAGGTGGCGCCACAAGCCTACAGAGTCCAGCTTTGTGTGGGAAAGCAGATGAGAAGGAATGAAAAAGTGAAATCTCAGAGCCCTCATCAATCTGACACAGCTGCCACTTTGAACAGTGGCAGTGTCTTTTAAGTCAGGGGTTTACATTTCAATAAACCCATAAAATTCAATATACACACCATTCCCCTCATCTAGATTCTTAATTATTTCTATACCAAGAGACATGTTGAAACATGCATACTGTTTGTGTATTACTTAATATAAAAATAATATCATAACCAGCATTCCAAAGTAAGACAAGCTATTTCTATAGGCAAGTACGGCAGTGAAACAACAGCCCTGGTGGAGAAAAGAGGAAAATGTGACGAACATTCATGACAACTGTGGTGGAGATGAGTGACCCAGTATCACCCAGCCCTCTTAAGAGTCCCAGACGTTGGAATTTCTCTGGTGGTCCACTGGTTAAGAATCTGCTTTCCAATACAGAGGGCACAGGTTTGATCCCTGGTAAGGGAACTAAGATCCCATATGCCGCGTGGTACGGACAAAAAAAAAAGAAGAGCACAATTCCCAGTTCTCTTTGAGCTGGTGTGGACGCATAGCTAAGCCCTGACCTGTGCAACATGAATGGAAAGGGAAGTTTGCAGGAAATTCCCTTGAGAGACAGATGGCAGGCATCTTCCTCCCTTCTCTGCCTACAACATGGTTTTGATGCCAGCCGCTCCACCTTATACGTGAAGGCAGGAGCTTCACCCTAGAGATAATCCCAGAAGACTGTGAGGGCTCTTTAGGAACCCTGAATTGCCTTTTATGTGAGGGAAAAAACTTAAATCATGAGTAAGCTGTTGTTATTTTGGGTCATAGCCAAACATCATCCAACTGACATTTCATGTAAGAGCCCTGGCCTTGTGTTTTAATTTTTTGGCCACACCACACAGCATGTGGGATCTCAGTTCCCTGACCAAACCTGTGCCTCTTGCCTCTAACATTGGAAGCACAGAGTCTTAACCACTGGACCACCAGGGAGGTCCCTCTTGCTTTGTTTTTAAAGGATAACTTTTGTACTTTAAAAATATTTGGATAAAGAAAATGGAAGATAAGGGACTTCGCTGGTGCTCCAGTGGCTAAGACTCTGTGCTCCCAATGCAGAGGTCCTCGGGTTCGATCCCTGGTCAAGAAACTAGATTCCACATGTGGAAACTAAAGATCCTGCGTGCTGCAACTAAGACCTGATCCAACCAAAAAAAAAAAAAGAGAGAAGTAGAGAAGATGGTGACAGAGATGTAAAGACAACTTTCAAACTTATAAGACTGAGGAGCATCATAGGGAGAAGGGGGAAATGTCAACAATAAAACAGTAAAAATGTTGCTAATTGGAGTCTTCTTTCAGTGCAGTCTGAGAAGAGGGAAAGTCCAGAGTGGGAGGATTAAAGATCTACAAAGCTCCTGCTGTTGAAACAAGCTGGGCTCTCCCACTAACTCTGAATTACTCACCAAACTAGTAACCAGTGGGGTTTCATCAAGGTCATTGGTTTCTGAGATGAGAAAGTTAACAAGTAGAGGTGAAGTTTAAGGTATTAATCATTCAATATTGAGTCACCATGGACAGACACTTTTCCAACAGGTAGTTCACTTTTATATTTACTGAACTTTCTGGGATGATAGTAAGGACTATTATAGTAAGGACATTATAACTATGTATTTCACGAGTGTGTGTGCTCAGTCATGTCTGACTCTCTGCGACCCCATGGACTGTAGCTCGCCAGGCTCCTCTGTCCATGGGATTCTCCAGGGAAGAATACTGGAGTGGGTTGCCATTTCCTCCTCCAGAGGATCTTCCCGACCCAGGGATTGCACCCAGTTCTGCATTGGCAGGCAGATTCTTTACCACTGCAACACCTGGGAAGCTCACTTAGTAGTAGTCTTTTCCTCTGGGAAAAGGAATGCTTTGATAGTAAAGACCAGAGGCCCATTAAATGGGAAAATCACAGATGGGTTCCTTCCAGAACAACAAATGAGGCCCAACAGTAAACGAGGCCCTTAACCGTGCCTCTAGTCTAGAGATACCCTTTGCTTGACATTTGTTGTTAGCAATATATAGACAACTATAGCTGTTTGTGCTCTTTTTCATTTGCTTTTGAACTTCTATCTTTGGGTACTTATAATTGGTTTAAAAATGAAGTTCTGTGGCTGAGATGTTTTTTAATTTCTTAAATAGAAGTCCTTCGAACTGCCTTGGATCCAAAACAATCTGCAGCCTGTCTGTTCTGCTTTTCCTGGGTACTCCAGCAAGAATATCTATATTGAAGTCCTCAAGACCACTCTCAGATTTGATGATTTGCTAGCAGGACTCACCAAACTCAGGAAGCAGGTTTATTACAGTGAAAGGATGCAGATTAAAATTAGCAAGGAGACGGGCTTCCCTGGTGGTCCAGAGGTTAAGACTCCATGATTTTAACTTCAAGGAGCAAAAAGTTCTATCCCTAGTCAGGAAGTTCCACATGCCATGAGAGAAAGAAAGAAAAGAAAAATCAAATTCGAAAAAAAAAAAAAAAATCAGCAAAGAGAAAAGGTACATAGGGTGGAATTCAGGAGACCAGACACAAACTTCTGGTTCTCCCTTTTCTGGGGAATCACACAATCAGTGCATAACTCTCCCAGCAACAATATATGACAACACATACGTGGTGTTGCCAAACAAGGAAGCTCAAGCCTTGCAGTTCAGGATTTCTGCGGGGGGTCAGTCATGGAAGCATGGAATGCCAGTGTGACTGACCTTAGCTATTCAGTCTTTGGCCCAGATGCAGTGTGGCCCAAGCCCGTAGGCATACAAAACAGGTGTTCAGGATGCATCACATTGTTAACATAAACTATCTGGTAAGGCCCAAGGCCTCAGATATACAAATTCTCTTAGCAGGCAAGATTTCCCAAGGGCTCAAAGGTTATCCCCTAGAGGCTGGTTAAGGGCCAGCCCTGGAAATCTTGGGAATGGGCAGAGTTTGTGCAGCCCAGACCACCGAGTTCTCCCTCTTTTTTTTATAACAAGGCCATAAAAAGTAATAATAATAACCCCAATACCTTTATGATAAAGAACCATTACGTGAGCTAGCCTCTGAAGACCTTGAGAAGAGTCCAAGCAAACCTTTTTTTTTTTTTTAAGATGTTTTCATGTGGACTATTTATAAAGTCTTTATTGAATTTGTTACAATGTTGCTTCTTTTTATGTTTCGGTTTTCAGGCCGAGAGGCATTGTAGGATCTTAACTTCCAGAGTAGGGATTGAACCCACACCCTCTGCACTGGAAGGCAAAGTCTTAACCACCAGACTGCCAAGGGAAGTCTCAAAGCATGCTTCTAACAGCGATGTGTCAAGCATGGCGGCACTTGGTAAATGAGTCAGTGGACACAGGGAGGGCCATTACTGGTGCCTCGGAAGATGGCAGAGCTGTGTCTTAGAGTCACTCGGTTTTTCTAACTGGCTCTGTGACTAAGCCCATTCCTACAGCTCTTTCCCTCAGCTAGCTTCCTCCCAAATGTTTCCTTTATTTTTCCTTTCATCCCTTCCTCTCTGCTCCAGCTGTTCCAAGACCCCCTAAAATCCAAATTTCCATTCAGTCCCCTCCAAGCAAGCCATCCAAGCTCTAGGGCTTCCCTGCAGGGCCAGGACTAGACTGAGCCAAGAGAGGCACAAGGTCATGCAAGAAATCAAATGCCTCCAGGAATTCCGTACCTCAGACATTCACTCTGGTCCTGGCCTCACATTCTGTCTTGAAAGGGTATCTGCTCGGGAACCTGTACCCCTAGTCTTGCATGTGTTGAGAGGAAATGGGCAAGTTTGAGAAGAAACACAGAAGCCGGGTTCTGGGAAACAAATGAGCATTAATTCTCACAAGCATGAATGCATCTTCACATCCTCCTCTTTAATATACACCACCCTAGTGGCTAATTCAATCAACATTAAGTTTCAGAAAATAACTTTATCAGTCATCATCCACTTCTCTTCATTTTTACCAGGGACAATCCACCCTTCAACCCTTGCAAAGGTATGAGGGCTCTGATACCACAGCACCCTGGAATCTTTCTTCCCAGTATAAACTACTTCTTAATGGTGGAAAGCGTGCCGGGACCTTTCAGTTCAAAGTCTTCTTGCATTTCCCTAATTCCAGGCAGAAAATTACTACAAGAGCTATCAGGAGCTCTGAACCTGATTGACAAGGACATTTGAGCTACTTACATGGCACGACAAGTCAGAAAGCTTCCATTAATTTCCAAGGATTACGTCCAATGCTTTTCCAACTGGTGTGGTACTTCTGATGATTTAGAAAGAGGAAATGTAAACAAGCTTTCTTCCACGTTTACCATTTGATCAAGGACTCATGTAAGAAATGTATGAACCAAGGCAGTGCATACGGGGATCTGCCAGCAGCTTCGCATCACAAAATAAATACACAGAGACATTCCAATTGCTCGAGTTTTTATTCTCTCTTTTTTCAGAAGCAGATTCTCGGGCACAGGTCTAGTGAGGGTATCACCACATTCATTACATTCATAGGATTCTTCCCTGAAATGAAGTCTTTGATGTTGTCGTAAAGCTTGACCTAGGTCAGCGAGCATGTCCACAGTTTTTTTTTTTTTTTTCATGTCCACATTTATTACAGCCAGTTTCTCTCCTGTATGAATTCTCTGGGTTTCAACCATCAGTATAACTGAAGACCTTCCAACACTTATGATGTTATTCACAGGGTTTCTCTCCAGAATAAATTATTTGATGTTTAAGAGCTGATTAAAGGTTTTACAGCATTCAATAAATTATAGGGTTTCTCTCATGAGTAGACTCAGTGATATAGAATGAGATGTGGGCTCTGAGGAAAGGTTTTCCTGTAGTCATTATATTTAAACAGTTTCTCTTCTAACGTGAAGTCTCTGAACTGTTAAGGCTGAATTATATCTAAATGTTTCCCCACACTCCTTACATTCATAAGATTTTTTCCAGTATGAATTCACCGATGTTCAATGAGACCTAAGCTGTAGCTGAGGGCTCTTCCACACTCAATGTACTCACAGGGATTTGTCTCAAATGAATTTTCTGATGTTGAACAATGTATGAACTCTTCTAGAAACTTTTCCCACACTCATTACATTCCTATGGCATTTTTCCACTGTGAATTCTCTGATGTTCAGCAAGTCAAGATTGCCACCTAAAAAAGTTTCCCCACATTCCTTTCATTCATTGGGTTTTTTCCACTATGATTCAACAACACCTAACAAATTCCAACTTCCCTTTGAAAATTCTCATAAAATTCATTGTTTATGATTTTTCTCCAGTATGAATTATCCTATGTGGAGTATGATATACATTTTTTGGCCCCACACGTCACATTTTCACCTAGCTCACTGGTAAAAAAATTTTTTTTAATTGATAAAACTTTGCTGTTGGGGGGTGGGGGGACATGAGCCTTTGTTCATTACTTGAGGAATGCAAATTGGCACAAATTCCAGGAACAAATTTTCCCAATCCAAAAACATGTCTACTTTTGACAGAGAAATTCTACTTCTAGGAACATGTTCTACAGATAGACTTTATTGTGTATAAAATCACAATCGTACAAGGTTATTTAGTGCAACATTGTTCATAATAGCAAATGGTTTGAAGTAGTCTAAATGGATCCAAAGGGAAGTGGTTAGCTAAATTATACAAGCATAAAATGAGACACCTTGTAGCCATGACTAATGAGGAAGCTCTGTATAAACCAATATGGAACTACCTTAAAAATGAAAATAAGGTTCAGAATAGTCTTTACTGAGCATTACCAATTGTGAACTGAACATAACCAAAAACACACAACAAAAACAGAGTGGGGTGGGTGGGAGGGAGGTTCAAGAGCGAGGGGACATATGTATATTTATGGCTGATTCACACTGTTGTAGGGCAGAAACCAACACAACACTGTAAAGCAATTATCCTCCAATTAAAAATAAATTTTAGAAAAACAGAGGGAGGAAAATCCCACAGATATGACTGTATATGCATAGCCTATGTCTAACAGGATTGAGATCCTTATTCTAGGGAGAAAAGCTGGGTGCTGGTACCATTTAGTTTTGTTTTCTGCACCTTGCTAAAGTACTGCTCATCTTAAAAATTAAATTGAAAAACCTGTGAAATCTAGAAAAGAGACAAATGGAGAGATGTGAATTCAGGCAGGTGAGGTTATGACACAGCAAGGAAGTTAAGGGAGAGCATTATTTAAAACTGTAATCTGTTGCCCTTTCTGGTCCCACAGGTACAGGGCTTGGAAACTGACATTCCATTTTAACAACAAGTAAAAAACTAAACAAGCTGAAAAATCAAAAACTCTTCTGAGATCCATAAAAGAAGTGAGGTCACAGGGCAAACGACTACCCCCCTAAAACCGGAGAAACAGGTAACTGCAGAGAATCACAACACACTGGAGAGAAACCTCCACTGGAACTAGTGTTGGGCTAGGGAAACTGGAACTAGGAGAATTACTGGGAACAATTCAGAGAGTGTGGACAAGTCTAAGAGTTAAATCTTCAAAAGGACATGGTTACAAGGGTGGGAGGGGCATGCTTTTGTGAATTTTATCTTCAAGAACTCAATCAACTTCTTGCAGTAAATACTGGAGAAAAATCTCCTTGTGCTTGTAGCTACGGAAGAAAAGGAACTATTCTGAAATACTGCAGAGCACTCTGTTCTTAACAAGGACTACCCTCAGGAGAAACTAGCTAATCAGAACTTAACCTGCCAGGGTTTCATCAAGCCTAACAGACCTACAGAAAGGGAAATATCCAACTTCAGCCTCCTATAAGCATCCTGTCCCACCCAAGTGGGTCAGAAAAAGGGTAGAGAGAAAAAAAAAACCCTGAGAAACACATATGAAATTCACAATTCAGAGGCACAGGCTCACTAAAAGACTGAGACCTAATCACTGGCCTATAAAACACTCCCTGTCAGGAATCCCCTGGAGGTCCAGTGGTTAGACTTCCTACTTTCACTAATGAGGGCCCCAGTTTGATCCCAGGTCAAGGAACTAAGATTCCTACATGCCTTGCAGTCAAAAAACCAAAACATTTTTAAAATGGGAGCAACCTTGTAACAAACTCAATGAAGATTTTTCTTTAATGGTCCACATCAAAACAAAAATCTAAAAAAAAGTTATAAAGCATACTAAGAGCATACGCAGCTTCAAGAGACAGAAAGCATCAGGACCAGACATGGAGGAATGTTGGAATTATCAGACAGGGCATTTAAAACAACTATGATTAATATGCTAAGGACTCTAATAATGGGTAAAACAGATAGTGTGCAAGAAGAGATGGGCAATGTAAGCAACAGAGATGTATATTCTGAGAAATAACCAAAAAGGAATACTAACGATTAAACACTCTAACAGAAATGAAGAATGCTTTTGATGGGCTTGTGAGCTGACAGGGCAGAGTTGAGGAAGAATCTCTGAGCTTGAAGTATGTCTCAAGAGAAAACTCCAAATTAAAAATCAAAGAAAACAAAGACTAAACAACAGAACAAAATATCCAAGAACTATGGGACAACTACAAAAAGTGTGACAAGTGTAATGGGAATTTTCTCAAACTGATTAACATCAGACACAAAATGGCAGATCCAGAAAGCCAAGAGGGAGCAAGCAGGATAAATGCCCCCTCCTCAAAAAAAAAAAAAACAACTATACCTAGGCATATCATTTTCAAACTACATAAAATCAAACATAATGAAAAATTCTGAAAGAAGCCAGAGAGAAAACACACTTCACTTACAGAGGAGCAAAGATAAGAATTACGTACAACTGCTCAGAAACCAATCAAGCAAAAGAGTAAAGTGAAATATTTAAAGTGTTGAGGAGGGCCTTCCCTGGTGGTCCAGAGGCTAAGGCTTTGCCTTCCAACCCAGGGGGTGCTGGTTTGATCTCTGGTCAGGGAGCTAGGATCCCACATGCCTCACAGCCAAAAAAACAAAGTATAAAAACAGAAGCAATATTGTAACAAATTTAATAAAGATTTTTTTAAAAAAGGCTTCAGAGTAGCACCAATCACATAAAAAGAGGGGGGACTAAAGAGCTAGCTTAGCAGACACCTCACCAAAGAAGATACACAAATGACAAACACATGAAAAGATGCTCCACGTCATATGTCATCAGAGAAATGCAAATGAAAGCAACACTGCTGCTGCTGCTGCTGCTGCTAAGTCGCTTCAGTCGTGTCCGACTCTGTACAACCCCATAGACGGCAGCCCACCAGGCTCCCCCGTCCCTGGGATTCTCCAGGCAACAACACTGGAGTGGGTTGCCATTTCCTTCTCCAATGCATGAAAGGGAAAAGGGAAAGTGAAGTAGCTCAGTCGTGTCCGACTCTTCACTACCCCATGGATTGCAGCCTACAATGAGACACCATTAAAACATCTATCAGAGGAACCTTCCCTGGTGGTCCAGAGGCTGACTCCATGTTCCCAATGCAGGGGGCCTGAGTTCAATCCCTGGTCAGGGAACTAGATCCCACAAGCTGCAACTAAGACCTGGAGCAGCCAAATAAATATTAAATTAAAAAAAAAAAAAAAAACACCTATTAAGAATACCCAAAATCCAGAACAATGACAACACCAAATGCTGGCAGGAATGTGGAGCAAAAGCAACTCTCATTCATTGCTGATAGTAATGTAAAATGGTACAGCCACTTTGAAAGACAGCTGGCAGTTTCTTACAAAACCCTACTCTTACCATACAATCTATCAATCACGTTCTCAGTATTTACCCAAAGGAGTTGAAAACTTACATCGATGCAAAAACCTGCAGGTAGATGCTGAAAATAATTTTATCCAATTACTAAAACTTGGAAGCAACCAAGGTGTGCTTGAGTGGATGAATGGATTAACCGTGGCTCATCTGGAAAATGGTTTATTATTTATTGCCAGAAAGAAATGAGCTATCAAGCCATGAAAAGACATTAAGAAAACTGAAATATATATTATTTAGTGAAAGAAGTCAACTTGAAAAATCACATACAGTATGATTCCAACTCTATGACACACTGGAAAAGGCAAAACTATGGAGGCAGTAAAAAGATCAGCCAGGGGTTGGGAGGAAGGTGGGAAGAACAGGAAGAGCACAGAGGAATTTTTTGGGCAGAGAATGTGGCTGAACCACACTGACGCCATACTGTCAGTTCCATCTTAGGCCTGCAGTTCTCGCCTCTTGTTACTGAACTTAAGCCTGTTCACAAAGAATGTACCCAAGCCAGGGAAGTTCTGTCAACTTTTACCCTTACCTTCATCTGATATGAAAACTGAAAGAATGCCTTTTGCTGATGCAGATTATGATACCCCCTGAGGGTAGGAAAAAAACAAGGTTCCAGTCTGTGCAGCCCTGCTTCTCACATGGTAGTCAGATTCTATTTTTTTTTTTTTTTCAGATTCTATTTTTAGCTTTGGCCCCTTCACATCCCCCTGTACCTTCTGGATTGTCCAGCTGCTTATATGTAAATTCCCCACAAGAAACTTTGTAACTGTAGTTTAGGAAGTTGCCCCCTCATTTTTCTATCTCAAAGTTCCTTCTTAGTTCAGAGGATATTATTCAATACCTTCCTTTTCTTGGATCAGCTTTATATGACACTATGGTGGATACATGTCATCATACACTTGTCCAAACACACAGAATATACAACACCAAGAGTGAACCCTAGTGTAAACTATGGACTTTGGATGCTGAAGATGTGTCAGCGTAGGTTCACCAATTCTAACAAATGTACCAAGCTGACTGGGGGCGGGGGCGGGGGGAGTGCTGATAATGTGCGAGGCTGAGCACACCACCAAAAGCGAACCCTAATGTAAACTATGGACTTTGGATGATGTTGATGATGTGTTAACATAGGTTCATCAATTGTTAACAAACAAACCAAGCTGACCGGGGTCGGGGGATGTTGATAATGTGGGAAGCTGTATGTGTGTGGAGACAGGAAGTCTATGGGAAATTTCTGCAACATCTTCTCAATTTTGCTGTGAACCTACAACTGCTCTAAAAAGCAGGGGTGGGAGGAAGGCTCAAGAAGGAGGGGCTACATATAAATATATACATATATAGCTATGATGATTCACAATGTTGTACAGCAGAAACCAACACAACATTGTAAAGCAATTATCTTCCAATTAAAAGTTTTAAAATACAAAAAAATGCTCTAAATTTTTTAAAAATTATGATCTTTCCCATAATTCCCTCTTATTCTCTTTATTTTTCTCCATAGAATTTGTCCACATCTGACATACTACGTATTGCACTTATTTGCTTTGTTTATTGTTTTTTCATGAGACTGTTCACTGAGGGGAAGGATTTTTTTTTTTCTTACTGCTAAGTATTAGTATTTAGAACCTAGGAAAGTGCCTGGCACAGAACAAGTGTTCCATAAATAACTGTAGACTAAAAGTACAGTTAGGACATACCTAATATGCTTCCTCTTCATCTTCTGTCGGAGATCTTATCTCTACCTCGCAACACAGACCCACAAATCCAGGCAAAATGCTCCCCAGGTAATTGTGGGGGTCCCCAAAGGAGGTCTTATGTGTACCAATGAGAAAGACTGGTGAGTCACAGACTGACACCAGACAGTTCATGCACCTCTCCTGCTCAGGACTCCTTCTACTGTGTATCAGCTTGTCCTGGCTCCTAGGGAAAAAACAGTGCCAGCTATTCCTCTGTTAAATGCCCCAAACCTTTGAAAGCTGTATAAAAACTGCTACAGAGTTATAAAATATTAATGCTACAAGAGATCTTTAAAATCAACTACTCCTGGGACTTTTCTGATGGTTCAGTGGATAAGAATCCGCCTACCAATGCAGGAGACATGAGTCCAATCTCTGGTGCAGGAAGAGTCCACATGTCACGGAGCAACTAGACCCATGCACCACAGCTACTGAGCCAGCACTCTACAGCTCTAGAGCTGCTACTGAAACTTGTGCACGTAGAGCTTGTGCTCCACAACCAGAAGCCACCCAGAGAGCAGCCTGTGCACCACAGCAAAGAGCAGCCCCCGCTTGCCGCAACTAGCAAAAGCCTGTGTGCAGCAACAAAGACCCTGTGTAGCCAAAAATAAAACCACTTTTAATAAAATAAAATAAAATCAACTAGTCCAAGCCTTTCTCCTCATACTTGCACACAATGAGACATAAAAAGCAGGAGTTTTGCTCATAGCTGTTTGGTGTGCAAGCCAAGCCTATAACCAAGAGCCAGGACTAGACTCCTGAGGGTCCCAAGACTCAACAGTTTGCTTAGATATATCCATAGTAGTACGGTTGTACTTTTTGGCTTGGTTCATAGGTTGTTAGTTTCTCTTCAGTTTTCATTTTTGGCTGGGTACTGTGTCATGTGGGATCTTCATTCCCTGACCAGGGATGGCCCCCTGCATTGGAAGCACCGAGTCTTGACCACTGGACCCCCAGGGAAGACCTTATCTTTAATTTTCAAAGCTTGGTTTTCTCCTGTATTAATGGGAGGATAAATCAGCATCACTATTTGGGAAAGAAACAAGAGCCTTAAATGTGTCCATACACTTTCATACAATCATTGTATTTCTGGGAATTTATTCAGAAAAAAAAAAAAAAGGGCCAAAATTTGAAAACTGCTGCAATGGGTCCTTACTGTTTTTACCCACCCAGTGTTTCTTTTCCTTCTGCTGGTAACCGGATCCTTCTTTCATCTGCCAGTTTGTGCCAGCAGATCTTGAGACTTTCCCCGAATACTTAACAACTAACAACACTTAAAATATGCTTACTTTTCATAAGTGACAAACAGTAAACCTCTGATGTTTTCACTTGTCTTTGATATCTAGTCAGGGAGAGTACTTTTTCCCATGTGCTTATTGGCCACTTGTATTTCCCATTTATTTATTGAATAATCCTTCCATCTGCCCCTTCCCATCACTTTGTAATATGACTTTTGTCATTCTCACACTACTAGGGGTGTCTCTAGGTATGTCTCTTTTCTTATTAACCTCGGTGTGCTTGCAGGCGTGGTACCCTGAGCTGAGCCTGGGTGAAGACAAGTATTTCCACAAGCAGGACTGGGGCGAGGACGGCTCATCCAGTCTGCAGGAATGGGGTGGATGGGCTGTGTTGACAAAGGGGCACACTGCATGACAACACAGTGCTTCTCAAACCTTTTAATTCTTAATTTTACTACTCAGGAAATCTAAATTGTGGAGCCCAGCATATATTTTAAAACATTTTTCCAGTACAAATACTTGCTTTTAAATTTTGTCAATAAAGACATTTGGCAAGGGGAACACTGTCAATATCACTGTGTTTTTAAAAAGGAGGAGGAGGAGGAGGGAAGAAAATAATTTCAGAATGAAGGAAAGGCCTCCCTGACAAAGGTAACCTTCTCACATGTGTGCACACATACCGTCCAGGGAATCCAGGGGTTGGGGCAAACCCCAGCATGCAGGATGTGTTTAGAAACTCCTGCAGTAAGAGAGGAGAAACAGAGGAGTTATAGAGGAGAAATGGGGTGGATCAAGCCTTTTCCCCAAGGGTTCCAAATGTGCCTGAGCAGAGAAAACAACGAGGCTAAGCTCCAAATTTCCTCAGGCCTGTTTGTCTTCTTCAATCAATACTCAGCTTTCCAACCCCTGAATGCTGCTTTTGGTGGCTCCCTGTCTCCATGGTTACTGCCCTGCACTCCCTCTCAGCCGCAGGAGAGCATTCAGTGTGTGATGGTGGTAAACTGCAGTGTTCTTTTGTTGTTGTTCTTGTTAAAGAATTTTTATTTATGTTTTCATTTATCTAGGCCTAACTGCGTGGAATGTGGGATCTTAGTTCCCCAATCGGGGATTGAACCCGTGCTCCCTGCAGTGGAAAGCATGGAGTCTTAACCACTCCATCACCAGGGAAGTCCATGCAGTGTACTTTTAATAGAAATATAAAACCTTCTCAGGAAGCACTTAAGTTTTCCAAGTGTCTCTTCCCTATTCTCTTTCCCTTCCCCCTTGGCAACGCTGTAGAGAAGCAGGAACAGGCCCCCCCAGCCTTGAAGTTCCTCCGATTGTCCAGTTCTCCATGGAAAATCTTCTTATTTGTTTGTCAGAACAAAGACAAAATCAATGTCCTTAAAAGGAGACAGGCAACTGCAGAGGACGACGATGCTCACCCAGGCAGCCTCCTCCTTTCCCCACTCCAGCCAGTATGGAGCAGAGGACGGGCAGACATGCTCAGGCTGTGCCTGGGAAGACCTCAAAGAAAGAAGTCTGTAGTCTCATCCCCTCCTTGGAAGAAAGCGGGGCTTGGAAAGACCTCTTTCCCCCAGGCCTTACCCCCAGGTGCCAGACGCAGGGACTGTGAAAAGAAGCACCACCTTATCACCAACCCAGGCCTTACAAAAGGAAAAGATTCTGAAACAAGTCATTTGTGGTTGAGGGCAGCAAAACAGGCCAAGTGCCAGCAGTATACAGCTTCACTGTGCTTGACAGCAAGCAGAGAAACACGATCAGAGCAACATGTTGCTTCTCCCTTTCACTCCACTAGTTACCTCATCTGACCCCTTCTCTCTGCAGCATCTCAACTTCTTTCATCTGATAATCCAACCTCACCAGTGGAATTAAAAAAACATATATACCGGATACCTCTGGCTTAGATAGAAGTGCTTGAGAAAGGCAAGTCCTGGGTAGTCAATAACCTTGGTTTTTCAGAAAGATAAGAAAATAGGTGAGGAGGGACTTCCCTGGTGGTTCAGTGGCTAAGACTCTGTACTCAAAATACACGGGGCCTGGGTTCAACCCCTGGTCAGGGAACTATTATGGATCCCACATGCCATAACTACGAGTTTGCATGAAGCTACTAAAGTTTCTAGATGCCACAAAGAAGATCAAAGATCCTGCATGCTGCAACTAAGACCTGGTGCAGCCAAGTACATAAAATAAATATTTTTGAAATAGAAATAGGTGAGGAAATGTCTACATATTAGAGGCCACAAAATATAAGTTAAATCTCTATTTATTCTGTATCCTGTCCTGCTAAAACTGGGATTCAAAATCTTTTCTTTTTTTATCTTCTCATTTTATTCATTTTTTTCAATTGAAGTATAGCTGATGTGTTAACACAATATAATTGTGTTAATTATATTAATTTCAGGTGTACAGCAAAGTGATTCAGTTACACACATAGTTATATATGAAAGCTAAATATACATATTCTTTTTCAGATTCTTTTCCCTTGTAGGTTATTACAAAAGACTAAGGATAGTTCCCTGTGCTATACAGTAGGTCCTTCTTTTAGTTTATCTAAAGGGTCAAAGAGCTTTTTCCATCAATATTAGAAGGGCTGTTTTCATAATTCTAAGTATCGTTTGCTGTAACCCAGAGCCTGTGACTGTTACAGTTCAGTTCAGTTCAGTTCAGTCGCTCAGTCGTGTCTGACTGTGACCCCATGAATCGCAGCATACCAGGCCTCCCTGTCCATCACCAACTCCCGGAGTTCACTCAGACTCACGTCCATCGAGTCTGTGATGCCATCCAGCCATCTCATCCTCTGTCGTCCCCTTCTCCTCCTGCCCCCAATCCCTCCCAGCATTAAAGTCTTTTCCAATGAGTCAACTCTTTGCATGAGGTGGCCAAAGTACTGGAGTTTCAGCTTTAGCATCATTCCTTCCAAAGAAATTCCAGGGCTGATCTCCTTCAGAATGGACTGGTTGGATCTCCTTGCAGTCCAAGGGACTGTCAAGAGTCTTCTCCAACACCACAGTTCAAAAGCATCAATTCTTTGGCGCTCAGCCTTCTTCACAATCCAACTCTCACATCCATACTGACCACAGGAAAAACCATAGCCTTGACTAGACGAACCTTTGTTGGCAAAGTAATGTCTGTGCTTTTGAATATGCTATCTAGGTTGGTCATAACTTTCCTTCCAAGGAGTAAGGATCTTTTAATTTCATGGCTGCAGTCACCATCTGTGACTGTTACAGGAATCTACATTTGTTTGACTGTTTGGTATAGAAAATTGTCTTCATTTCACTTAAGTTGAAAAGTGTGTTAATCATCACAGGACGTTGACTTTACTCAGGGACCTCGTCATTATAAACCTTCTGTAACATGACTGCTCTATTTCTACTTAACTTCACTAATAGAATAACCTCTGGGGGTCCTCAGAAACCCAGCTAAAGGCATTCCTTCTTGTAAAAACAAAACAAGTGCAAATTAACAAATAAATCTCTGAGATTAACTGGAAAACACAATGCAGAATCTTACTTTTCCAAGATAAACCTAAACCAAGGAATCTGTGCAAATATCTAAGACAATATAAAGCTCTCTGGACTTCCCTGGTGGCACAGTGGTTAAGGATCCACCTGCCAATGCAAGAAACATGGGTTCGATTCCCGGTCTGGGAAGATTCCACATGCTTTGGGGCAACTAAGCCCCCGTGCCACAACTACTGAGCCCACATGCTCTAGAGCCTGTACCCTGCAAAAAGAGAAGCCACCACAAGGGGTAGCCCTTGCTTGCCACAACTGGAGACAGCCCTCAAGCAGCAACGAAGACCCAGCACAGCCAAAAAATAATTAATTAATTTTAAAAATAAATAAAGCTCTCCAGGAGGGTTTTACATCTCACTAGTGGTTCGGCCATGTCAGATTTGGGTATGAGGGAAGAAGCCACTGAATCAGGGAGGGGAAAATTCCAATTACCCATTGGTGTTTCAATACTAATGACAGTATGTCCTGCTCTGATATTTTGAAGGAAGACTGAACTAGCACTGGGCTTCCCTGGTGGCTCAGATAGTAAAGAATCTGCCTGCAATGCGGGAGACCCATGTTTGATCACAAGGTCGGGAATATCCCCTGGAGAAGGAAATGGCAACCCACTCCAGTATTCTTGCCTGAAGAATTCCATGGACAGAGGAGTCCGGCAGGCTATAGTCCACCAAGTCGCAAAGAGTTGAACACGACTGAGAGAGTAACACATTCTGGACTAGCACTAGCCAGGCTAAGTGCTCACTGACTCCTCAATACAGCCTTGTGCAATAGGTACTATTATTCCCATTTACTGCTGGGGAAGCTGATGCACAAACAGATTAAGTAACTTGCCCAGAGTCACACAGCTAATGAGTGACTCAGAGTCCATACCATGGGCCATGACTCTTTATTGAATAAAAGGGAATCTTTCAGTCAACAAATATTTGAGTTATCTGCCACAAATTAGGTAATAAAGGAACTCCACAAATATGATCTTTGCTCTCAAGGATGGAAAAATTAATGGGGGTAATTTAGTAGGAGAAACAAGAGAAACTCATAAGAAAATGGTGAAGCAAAACAAAATGAAGTTTCCTAAGAGCAGGCACGCATGCTAAGTCGCTTCAGTAATGTCCCACTCTTTGTGACCCTACGGTCTGTAGCCTGCCAGACTCCTCTGTCCATGGGATTTCCCAGGCAAGAATACTGGAATGAGTTGCCATGCCCTTCTTCAGGGGATCTTCCCGATCCAGGGAATGAACTCAGGTCTCCCACATCAGATTCTTTACCATCTGAGCAACTGGGGAAGCCCCTTCCTAAGAGAGGTATATACATTTCTCCACAGGGGTTCAGAGCAAAGAGGTGACACTCTCACTTCACATCTGGATTGGAAGATGAAGTCTTCACTCAGGAGATGGGATCTGAGCTGGATCTAAAAGGATAACAGTATTCTTTATATATATATATATATATATATATATATATAGTTTTATTTATTTTTGGCTGTGCTGGCTCACTGTTACTATGTGGGCTTTTCTCTAGTTGCAGTGAGTGGCGGCTATATTCTAGTTGCAGTGCACGGGCTTCTCACTGCAGTGGCTTCTCTTGCTGCAGAGCAGAGACTCTAAGGTGTGCAGGCTTCAGTAGTTGTGGCTCCTGGGCCCTAGAGCACAGGCCCAACAGTTGTAGTGCAGGGGGCTCAGTTGCTCTGAGGCACGTGGGATCTTCGCTCACCAGGGATCGAACCCATGTTTCCTGCACTGACAGGTACATGCTTTATCACTGAGCCACCGGGGAAGCCTAAGGACAGCAGTATTCTGGCCAGAAGATATCTGGGGAAGGACAGAAGTAGTTTAGGCCAAAAAAAAAAAAAGCAATGACAACATTAGGGAGTCCCATCCGGCCAGTGGGTATCCTGGTGGACCAGAGTGAATCAGATAGAACAAAGCATGAACCAGGACCAGATCCCCTGATCACCCACCTTGGGATCCTTCCACTACTCTTCACTGCCTTGTTAGTCGGAACACTCACCTGGTGATGATTTCATGCTTCTGTGCTTGACAAAACCTCCCTGGGACTCAAGGGCTTTAGTTTGGAAGGAAGTGACTCCTTCCTACTTCCTTATCTGGAGGTGAATTTCTAGCTCTGGCCTGCTGCCAAGAAGCTGAGAGTGATTTGATGCTAGTCTTTTACTGCTCTTAAGATCTCTGCCACACCCACCTTGATATACCTCTTTTATAAGCCTCATGATGGCTTCTCTCTCCTGCTAGTCTTTATTAGAGGAGAATCTGGGTCTGACTCAAAGATAAATAGGTTTAGTCCATAATCACAGAGAGGCCAGAGTCAAGGGAAGATGACAAACACAAATTTATAATTGCATCATCACATGGTACTATGAGTAGTGATGGAGATGTGCCCAGAGTAAGCTGAAAAAGAAAAGGGTCCCCAACCCAGACTGAGAGAATTGAGGTTTCCTGAGATGAGAGCAGTTAAGCTGAGATGCACAGTGACAGGAGGCAGCCAATCAAAGGGGGCTGTGAGGTGTGGAGCACCTTCCAGGAAAAACACAGAGGCAGAAAACAGTGTGGTGTCTATAAAGAACCATAAACAATTTAATGGGAGGCAGAGAGTGCCAGTAAAAAGGGAGGAGAGGAAGAAAGAGATATTTAATATGCCTTTGTGCCATCCAAAATACATAGGAAAATGTATCCTAAGCAGTAGATCCTCTGTAAATTCAAATAAATAAATACAATAAGATAATGGATTAGGATCTCCCTGGTAGCACAGTGGATAGGAACTGCCCGCCAATGCAGGGGACATAGATTCAATCCCTGGTCGAGGAAGATCCCTCATACTGCAGGGCAACTAAGGCTGTGTGGCAGGACTACTGAGCCCACCAGGTGTAACTACTGGAGCCCTTGTGCCTGGGGTCTGGGTACCACAAGAGAAGCCCGTGCACTGCATCAAAGAGCAGCCCCTGCTCGTCGCATCTAGAGAAAGTCCATGCACAGCAATGCAGACTCAGCACAACCAAAAATAAATAAATAAAATTATTTTTATAAAAGAGAGAATTAGGATTTAAGGGGGAAAGGAGAGAAATTTTTAAAAAAAGATGATGGATTAAATGTTCTCCAAAGTTCATTACAGTTCCCAAGTCAGTGCTGCTATAAGCGGCAGGGCAAGGCCTCTCTGAGATTTGAGTTCCAAAGGTTATGAGTTTCTGATGGAAGATATTGTCATTTATTCACTGCCTTGTTCGACTCTTTTGCGACCCTATGGACTATAGCCCACCAGGCTCCTCTGTCCATGGGATTTCCCAGGCAAGAATACTGGAGTGGGTTGCCGTTTCCTAATCCAGGAGATCTTCCCCACTCAAGTATCGAACCTGTGTTTCCTGCTTTGCAGGCAGATTGTTCACCGTCTAAACCACCAGGGCTGCCACAGCAGAAGGCAAAGAGCAGGAAGGTGGCAGCACTCCCCTGTGATCACCATCTTAGGTGACACAGAGGGGGGATAAGTCATCAAAATCATTACAAAGGGCTTACCCCATGGGAAAATGGTTCACAAATTAAGGGCCTTCACGTTGCCTACCCCAAGGCCAGTCCTCACAAGGCTATGAGGCTTTTGGGTCCACCTTCCCTGTGTGTGTTCAGTTGCTCAGAGGATCTTCCCAACCAAAGGATCACACCCACGTCTCCTGCATTGGCAGGCAGATTCTTTATCAACTGTGCCACCTGAGCAACTGCTGCCTACAGACCCACGATATCAGAATGCTATATGCTGCTGTGAAATCTTCAACACAGGAACCCTAGCAAGTGTCTAGGATTTCAGGTATCGGATACTCCGTGGCTACTAAGGAAATTAGGGGAAAGGGAAAACCAGGAGATGGGAGAATCTTTACCACTTGCCCCTCCCACCTACTTGGACTGGATATTATGGAACCATCATCTTTGGTGGCTGCAGAATGAGAACAGTGTTAGGCCCCCTGAACTCACTCACTCCCTATCCAGGAAGTGCAGTTTCAAAATAAAAATAAAAATCTGTCAAATTAGAGAAAAAAAAAGAAGTGCTATTCCCCAGGATGCCCTGTTTCCTGGGGAACTCAGTGGGTACTACAGAGTTAGCAGGGCTGTTTATGCACCATAAAGCCATCCACCAAGAACCACAGGGAGGACTCCCCTGGCAGCTCAGTGGATAAAAATCCACCTGCCAGTCCATGAGACACCGGGTTCGATCCCTAGTCCGGGAAGACCCCACATACTGAGAGACAACTAAGCCCGGGCTCCAAAACTACTGAAGTCGGAGCTCTAGAGCCCCTGCTCTGCAACTAATGTAGCCCTCACTGGCAACAACTAGAGAAAGCCAAACACAGCAACAAAGACCCAGTGCAGTCAGAAAAAAATTTAAATTAAAAAAAACCAGCACATGGATTCTTCAGGTGAGGTGGGAATGTTGGATCCCACTGCCCCCAGCTGCTTATTCCCCCACCATTATCCCCTCCGCAGGGGTACCACATGCCTTGTCTCCCAATTTTGCTCTTTTGTGAAAATTCATGGTGAATCCCTAGGTTTGGGGCACTCCTCACTGAGACGTCCGCTGACCTTGTTTCCATTTATGCCCAGCCTCTGTAGATGTGAACAAGTGACACCGGGGATGCTCGTCAGTCAAATCTGTCAAATTCTAACTTGCTTAATATTAATCAATAAAATACGGTAACCTACCTTCACTGATCAGGCTTGCCTGAAATTGTTTTTACAATAAGGTGCACGTCCTCTGAGGTTCACGTAGCCTAAACAAGAATAACTTTGAGTGAGATGTTGTTCAGTCAGCAGCGTCCAGTTTGAGCTCCAGCCAGTTAAAACTGGTTGAGACCGCGGGCCTTCCAACTGGGCATGCGCAAGTGTCCCTTGGTGCCGTTTTGACATCAGAGAGCCTCAGACGTCAAACTCCGCCCTCAGAACGTGCTAATGGCGCCATTTTCTCAACATGAGGCCCCTGAGAGAAGCATTTGGCTTAGTTGCACCTGCTCAGAAAGTAAATAACCTTATATATATATATATATATATATATATATATATATATATATTTTTTAAATTTACTTCTTTGGCTGTGTCTGGGTCTTAGTGGTGGCATGAAGGATCTTTTGTTTTCCCAGTGGGGCTTAGTTACCTGGCCGCAGGTGGGATCCCATTTTCCCGACCAAGGATGGAAACCACATCTCCTCCATGGGAAGGCGGATTCTTATCCGCTGTACCACCAGGGAAGTCTGGTTTTTCTCATTTTTCCAACCATTTAAAAATGTAAAAACCATTCTTAGCTCTCAGGCTATACAGAAACAGGTGGCAGGCCAGAGCAACTCCATGTGTGCATGCGTGCAAAGTTGCTTCAGTCGTGTCTGACTCTGCAACCCATGGACTGTAACCCACCAGGCTCCTCTGTCCACTGGATTCTCCAGGAAGGAATACTGGAGTGGGTCGCTGTGCCCTTCTCCAGGAGACCTTCTCAATCCAGGGATCTAACCCATGCTTCTTACGTCTCCTGCATTGACAGGTGGGTTCTTTACCACTAGTGTCACCTGGGAAGCCCCAGGAAGACCCCTGAGATGAACAAAAACAAGTGAAGAAGTACGAAGTAGCCGTTCAAAGAGAGAGGGGGACTCCCTGGAAAATAAAAGTGAAATACACCAGAAAGTGTGAATGTCTCTGGATAACATGATGGTAACCTCAAAGAAGGTTCTCTGAAGAGACACTGTTTCAATTGAGGCATAAGTGATACACAAAGATAGGAAAGGAAAGTGCTTAGACACTCAGAGGTAAAGTGAACAACGTGGGTGAGCCATGGTAAGGAGACTGGCTCTCAACCCAGGTGTCCTGGGAATCACAAATTTGCACAGTGAGGAAGGCTGTAAGGTTGAGCCCCAGAAGCTCTATTTCTAAGAAACTTCACATGTGACTCTGATTTGCAACCAAATTAAGAACTCCATGGCACCCTAATCATTCCCCCTCGAATCTTCTTAAAAGGGTATTTCCAAAGACCTTTCCCCAACCATGTAGTCTGCAGTAAGGACTTTTAGCTGGGTCCCGGTCTCACCATCCCACATTCTGCCTGTTTCATGACTGAAGCATGATGAAGATGTCCTGAACCATACAGAAAGCAAACTGGGTGGTTCCTCCATCATAGGCGTGACAGAGAGTCTGCCTGGTTCTGGGCAGACTTTCTCTGGAGCTAATTCAAGTGTGGACGCCCTGGAATTTAACAAAGATAAGAATCCATCTGACATTTTATCATATTTATTAAACATATTTAGTTACTTTGCAATATAAATCCTGTTATCTACTAAAAGTTATGATACAGGACTTTCCTGGTGGTCCAGGGATTAAGAAGTCACCTTCCAGTGCAGGGGACGCTGGTCTGATCCCTGGTCAGGAAACTAAGATCCCACAGGCCTCAGGGGCAACTAAGCCCACGTGCCACACTAGAGAGGCTACTGGTGCTGCAATGAAGATCCCTCCAGCCACAACCAAAACCCAATGCAGCCAAATAAGTAAATATTTTTCAAAATTATGATATAGCCAAAGGCTATTATGTTTACAAATGATCTCCTTAATAAGAATTAGTTAACATCAATTATGATCTGAGAACTCAAACTTTGATTAAATTTGTAGACTTTTCCCCCCAGGATGAATTCTCTAAAACTCAACAATGTGAGCATTTAATTTAAAGCCTGAACCACATTTGGCTATTATGAACAATAGAAACAGTACCAGCCTGGAGTCTGAGATCTGAGGTCTGGTTCCAGTCTTCTTCTGCAGTTTTCTTTTCCCTCTGCAGTCCCACATAACCTAACCTGCTAAGCAGACAGATGGGTGGGTGTTCAACAAATACTTGTTGAACAAACATTCTAGGAGACAATGAGAGATCTTTTGTGGTGAGGAAATGTGGATGATTTCTGTTTTCTTCCTTCTATTTTTCTGTATTTGCTAAATTTCGAACAAAGCAAATCTCAATCCAAAAGGTCCTCTAGTATGTGGGCATCGCTGCCCCTACCTCTACCCTTTCTTTGGAATTCCTGATCATCCATGATGGGGAAGAAAATATTAACTCTGAAGGAAGTCGGGTCATCTCTTCTGGAAAACGGAGATTAAAGCTAGTCTCGGAGGAAGAAATGCCCGCAAGTCCCCCAGCCCTACACGCCAGCCCCAAACCGCCCCGCTGGTGCCCCCGAACCGCGTAGGATCAACCCGGTGCAACTCCGGGGACGCGGGAAACGGAAGCCATGCCCAGAGCCGCGTCATGCTCAGCCTTCTGCGCCTGCGCGCCCTGTCCCTGGAGACTCAAGAACGCGCAAGGCCGCGCTCTTTCAAGGCTCTGTGAACGCGCAAGCAAATGCGGCCCGCGAGGGAACGTGCACCCTTTCTCCCCCTGGCGGACAACAGTGGAACAACGGGGCTTGGGGGAGAGGTTTTGGTGGATAGAGGGTGCCAGGAGTCGCGGAGGTACGTTCTGGGGGATCCTCCTTCTTTTCCGGCACCTCCCTACCCTCCTTCCCCAGTCTTCATTGCCAGTTCAGAACAAGGGAAAAGGGAAGGCACCAACCCTGAGCCCTTAATATGTGCCAGGCCCTTTGCATCTATTATCTTATTAAATCTTTCCACTGCAGTATTAGTCCTATTTACAAAGAACGAAACTGAGACCCAGAGCGGGTGACTTACTTAGAGACACACAGCTAACTAGTGATGAGTTTGGGACCCAGGTCTGTGTGTTAAAGGTTGACTGCAGCCCTGACCTTTGGGGGGTGGGGCCCTGGGCTTGGAGAAACCAGAGCCTGCTTCTCCTCTCCAGCTGAGAAGTCTCTGCAAGAACACCCAGAACCATTTCCACGGTCATTTGAAAGAAGCTTAGCTCGTTAGGCAGGAGAACTTTTCAGGCTGGTCCATGTGCCTAGGGCATCAGGTAGGACTCCAGCTACATCCTAAGAACTACAGGAGCTCAGGGCAAGACTTTCCCAGGTATCCCAACACAGTCCTTTTCCGGGGCCAATGACAGAGGGAACACAGGAAAGGACTTGGAGGAGTCAAGGTGGAAATCCTCATTGATGAGGCTGTCAGGGAATGGCAGGTTAACGTCGGTGCCTACAACTGTGGGATTGTCTAGGGATGATGAGAAAGACAGTTTCTACAACACCCATCTGGTGACCAGACCTTTAGGAGAGATATACTATCCAGATGATGCCACCATCTCCTCTTGCCTTTCAAGAGAGACAGAAGTGGGTGGGAGGAGTGAGAATTTGTATAATGAGGCAGAGGCTGCTGGCCTGAATTTCCAAGGCAACCAAGGATAAAATTGTAGGAAAGTCCAAACTGAGGGAGCTACAGATAATTTGGGGCTTCCCAGGTGGCTCAGATGGTAAAGAATCTGCCTGCAGTGCAGATCTGGGTTTGATCCCTGGGTTGGGAAGATTCTGTGGAGATGGGAATGGTTAACCCACTCCAGTTTTCTTGCCTGGAGAAGCCATGGACAGAGAAGCCTGGCAGGCTACAATCCATGGGGTCGCAAAGAGTCAGACATGACTGAGCGATGAACACGTACACACACATACAGAAAGCTGGCTGGCAGGTGGTCTGGATGACTTTGGCTTGTGATCCTGGAGGAGGCACACAAGGAGGCTCTCATTTCTTCTCAGGGCAGCTTTGGAAGAGGCCAGAAACAAGAGGCAGACTCAAGTGAGGAGAAGGCAATATGGTTCTCTAGAAGGAAAGATGATACCTGACATCCTAAAGGCATGAAACAGTCTAGGCTTCAGTCAAGTTGACCTGAGTTGGAATCCTAACTGTGCCAAACCCATCTTCTTATCTGAGAAATGGACACAAAAAGAATCCCACTTTACAGTGCTTTAAGAATGATATGCATAAAAGATGTTAGCATGTATAGCACAGATGAGATTAGTGGGCAATTCTCTGAATAAAATCTAAAATTCATCACATTTTAAAAGACCGATCTAGAAGAGAGAAGTTGATAAAAAGTGGTATAAAACATATTTATACAAGGTAATCTTGAGGGGAAAATAATCCAACTGTATTTTAGTAAGCTGTCTTTCCCATCTCAACTTCCACAAACTGCCTGTACCACTCAGCTTGTTCTGACCTGGAGAGAACTTTGTATTCTATCATTTTCTTGCTCACATTTAGTCTCCTTGACTAGATTATAAACCACTCAAATAAACAGTTGACAAACCGTCCATTACATTCCAGGTACTGGGTCACTGTCAACAGATCCCTGAAGACCTGGCAGTCAAGGTTGCCAAAATAAAGGTACCCAGCATCATGGTGTGGTAACTAAGAGTAAACATAATCATGGTCTTGCCCAGAGCTGTGGTTTGGCTGCAACTGGGATAATGTCTATGGGTTTTGGCTGCTTGCACCTCAAGACGGACATCAAGAAGCTGTGGGCAAGCAGCTCAAATTTTCAAACGGGTGGAAGTGTTTTCCTAAGTACGGGTTGAAAACACGGGGACCCCACAGTCTGGCCTGGTGCAGGCAGAACACAGATATAATTTCCTGCAAAATGTAAACTGTCATGGATGTGCTCCTCTGAGCCAGAACATTAAAACAAGCAGGTAGCATGCTTCTTAAAACAATCTTAAGACAAAAATATTACTTGGAATACTGACCGTGCCCTGCCAAAGAGGATGAAAACAGGTAGGTGCAGTAAGCTTGACCAACACATTCTTTGTTAAACATCCCAAGATAGAACAGAACCTGGGGAAACTGTGGCTACATGGGCTTCCCTGAGAGCTCAGCTGGTAAAGAATCTGCCTGCAATGCAGGAGACCCCAGTTTGATTCCTGGGTCAGGGAAGATCTCCTGGAGACAGAATAGGCTACCAACTCCAGTATTCTTGGGCTTCGCTAGTGACTCAGACAGTAAAGAATCCGTTTGCAATGTGGGAGACCTGGGTTGGGAAGATCCCCTGGAGGAGGGCATGGCAACCCACTCCACTAGTCTTACCTGGACAATCTCCATGGACAGAGGACCTTGGCGGACTACAGCCCAGAGTAGCCAGAGTCAGACACAACTAAACACAGGCACAGGGAAACCTTTAAAATAGCTAAGTGACTCAAAGAACCAGAATCAGGCCTTGCTCCCAAATCCCTCCATTTCCTGAGAACAGCTAGTTGGGTGTTAACAGGCTGGAACTCCCTTCCTCCCCTCTCATCCATCTCTTGCCTCCCTCCAGGACAATGACAGCAGTTTTGGAGACAGAGATGGAGATGCTAGGTAAGCAAAAATGAAAGGGATAAAAGGAATGGGTTACACACTCTCCAGAGAGAACACATGTTGAATATTCTAGAAACTGTAATGGAAACACCCTTCTATATTAACCTGAATGGTGACTTCATGGGTGTACACGCATGCAAAAATTCACTCAGCTACACTTAAAGTTCTGTGCATTTTGCTTTGATATCATCCACACCTTCACTGAAAACCAAAACTGAACAACCACCAGCCACAGGCTTCTCTGTTTGCTAGCTTTTATTGAAGGGTCCCACATCCTCACGGGACCCGAGCCAAACCAGAAACCAGAGAGGTTTCCCCAAATATAGCAGGAGGCCTGGAAGGGGGAGGGGAATGACTTATGATCCCGCCACACCTCCCTGGAAACAGAAACCCACCACAGACAGACAGACAGACAGACAGGGGCCAGGACGGGGAGACCTCACTTCCCTCTAGGTTCTCTCCTTCTGCCCCAACTTGAAAAGAAAGTCAAACACTGACTACGCAGCACCCCAGCCCCCCACCCACCCTAGCAGCGTTTGTGGGACCTCCCCTGCAAGGGGGGCCCGAGGCAGCTTCGCATCGCTCTCCTTCACTTTGGTTCGCTCCTGGCAGCTCCGTGCCCTTGTCCTTCCTCAGCCTCCGGCCCAGTCACCCCTACGTCTTCTATCACCTACTCAGACCTTCTCTCTCTCTTTCTCTCTTTTCTAGGGCCTCCCTGCCTCTGGGGAAGCAGTGTTCCTCCCAGCGAGGGGCCCCGCCAGGCCCTCTCTGCCCAGGATGCGGGGCTCACACGGCTGCCCCACTCTCCTTGAGGTCAGGGGCTGAGCGCTGCCGTCTCATTCTCGGGGGTGTAGTGTATGGGGGGTAGCGGGGCCCTGGGGGCCGCTGGGCTGGGTATGGCTGGGGCTGCTGGGGATAATAGTTGTGCTTTTTGGGCTGGAAGTGCTGGGGTTCGGGCTGCGCGGAACCCCCTCCCCGGGACCGGCCCCCTCCGTCCAGGGAGTTCCTGCGGGGACGGTGGGACCTGCGGGGACTTGGGGGCCTTCGCGCAGGGGTGGCCGGAGGTGGGGTGAGCTCCTCAGGGGGCTGGGGTGGTGCTGGGGACTCCCCTGCCCCTGCTCCCGGCCAGGACTCACGGTGCTGGGGGTTGCTCTTGAAGGGGAAGCGCAGTTTACAGTCATGAGGGGGCACAAAGCGGGCGGGGGGTCTGCGCAGCCCCCCGCCCCGGCCCCCGGAGCCCTGCAGTCCCTGCAGCCGCAGCTGCTCCTGCTTGAGCCAGCGGAGGCGGCCCCGACGAAAGGCAGGGTCCTCCTCCATCAGCCTTGATACCCGCTCCCAGCTCGACAGGGGTGGCGAGGAGGGCCGGGCAGGGGGCGCTCGGTCACTGGGGGCTTCCTCCTCTGCTGCCTCAGACCCTTGGGGCTGGGCCCACGTGGTCTCACCAGCTTCTTCATTCTCATCCTCGTGATCCTAGGAGGGGTGAGAGGAGAGGGGGGATGTGAGGAGAGTGGCCTTCTGAAGACATACTGGTTCAGGAGGACATGTGGGAAGGCCCTGGAGCGGGTGGATGTCCAGGGTTCTGAGAGGGGCCCAGGGCTGAGGAAGCTGGAGGGACACTGGTTTAGGAGCCCAGACCCAGAGCCGGGTGGTCAGACCCAGTTCAGGTCGGCCACCTCCGAGCTGTGGATCTGAGTCATTGGCTTGTAACCTCTATGCCTCTGTCCTCACATGCGACATGACGTCAACAATGACAGTACCTATGACTCGGGGCTGCTGTAAAACTACATGGGAAATTCCATGAGCCTCACCTAGCGGGCACTCAGCAAATATTGCTGAATAAATGACATGCCCTGGGGATACAGCAGTCAGTATCGGAAGAAAAATACCTGCCATCATTTCAGTGGACTGACACAACTGACAAATAAATGAGACAAATATATAGCACGGTACGTGTGCTATACTTCCATAAAAAGCTAAACGTATGTATTCAAGTTATTTAATATATATTACTTATATCATATAGTGTAGAGAGTACCTACCATGTTGTAGATTTTATATAAATACAAAAATATATATTCACATGGAAAAGACCAGAACAAGGAGAGGGGACAGGAGGCCAGGGTGGGAGTAGTGGCAATGAAAGAACAGGAAGAGGTTCACTGAAACGTTATCATTTTAATGAACACCTCCTGAAGGAAGTGAGGGGTGAGCTATACGGTCTCAGTGAGGAAGGGCGTTCTCGGCAGAGGGAACAGCAGATGCAAAGGCTTTGAGGAGTTCAAGGAACAGTAAGGACCCAAGGGTTTGGAGAGGGGAGAGTGAGGAGACAGGGGTAAGGGTTGCATGTGGAGTTGTAAGCCTTCAACAAGCATGACTGTCGTCATGACCAGCTGCCTGTCATCCCCCTTCAGCAGGCAAGTGGAAACACAGCCGAAATTCTGTCTGTTGTGAGTAACCCCTATAGCTAGCATGATGCCCGGCACACCATAAACACTCAACTCTTGTTGACTGAACACATGCAAAACCGGGGTAGGTGGTAACACTATGGCTTACGGGGCCACTGTGAAGATTTACACGGTGACACAGGGGAAGTGCTCAGTACAGCAGCCACCAGAATCGAGGGTCACCCAGGAGAGGGGTGCTTCTAAGAGTGAACAGTATGTGAACCCCCACTGAGTGGTAACGTAAGGGACTGGACCCTTTATATCAGTGGTTCTCAAAGTCTACTGCACTTCAGAACTACCCGGGCACTTGTTATAAATAAAGATTCATTTCTAACGCCCAAAGATGCTGCTTCAGTGGGTCTGGGGCAAAACCCAGGAATCTGCATTTTCAGTTAGGGCCCTGGTGGTTGTGAAGCAGGTGATTCACAAACTATGGTGAGAAGAGCTATGTTAAACATCAATAAGATTCTTTTAAAGGCAGAGGAGAAAGGAGGTTGGACTTTGCAGTGGGAGGTTCTGGTTCTTACAGGGGAAGACAGCGGGCAGGGAGGACAGCGGGGAGAGGCTGGGCAGGCCTGTCCTACCTGTGTCAGGGGGATGACCCTCTCCATGCGAAGCATGCGGTCCCGCAGGGCCTGCAGCTCGCGGTCCTTGGTGCTGTTCTGCAGCTTCACCTCCTGCAGGATCCCCGTCAGCTTGTCAATGTGAGCGCGCAGGTCCTCCACCTCTGCGCCACGGGCTCCCTCCTCACTGCCGCCGCCTCCACCTCCGCCACCTTCTTCCTCGCCCACCGTGTCCCAGACGTCCCGGGCCACGGCCCTCCAGGCGTCCCCAGGCCCCTCAGGCTTGCCGTACGTGCGACAGAGCTCCCGCATCTTGAGGGCAGCCAGGGCCTCGATCTCAGCTCGCCCGTGGCGGAAGTCAGCCAGGGCCACCTCATAGCAGATCTCCTTCACAGCCTGCATCTTCAGGTCGGCCATGGTGGCCCAGCGGGGGTCTTTGCCCTGCAGCCGCCTCCGCTGGGGGATCTGGTACACCCTGCGGGGGGCCCTGCGCTTGCCGCTGCTGGGTAGGCCACAGCGCTTGACGATGGTCTGGACCGTGGTGGGGGGCAGCTGCTCACGCAGAGATGAGATGAGCCGCCAGCTCTCTTCACAGGAGCGCTTGTCGGAGTCATCCCCACTGTCAGAATCCGCATACTAGGGCCAGAGAGAAGGGAGACAGGTGGGGAGACAGCTAAGGACACCTCAGGGCCATGCATCCCAACAACACAGAAACACGGTGGTTAGAACTGTGCAGTGTGGGGCACAGGGCTTGATCTCTGCTTGTCTGCACAGCAGAGGTGATGATAGCACCTCTCCACAGGTACTTGGAGTGTGTGGTATGGTGGCTGGCACAGAGGAATTGAGTATAGCTAATAAGCTGCAGCCATGCCAAGTGTGGGTTTCATGTATATATCACTCAGGACGAGATTGAAGATTCAAAAGTAAAGTCCAAGGGACTTTCTTGTTGCTCCAGTGGTTAAGAATCCTCCTTGCAATGCAGGGGACACAGTTCCACCCTTGGTTGGGGAACTAAGATCCCACGTGCCATGGGTCAACTAAGCCCATTCGCCACAACTAGAGAACCTGTGCACTGCATCAGAAGATCCCACGTGACACACCTAAGACCCAGTGCAGCCAAATAAATACATATTTTAAAAAGTAAAAATAAAAGCAAGTCTACTCAAAGAACAATCTTAAATAAGTAACAGCTCGTGGGTGCATGCTCAGTCGCGTCACTCATGTCCGACTTTGTGCAGCCCCATGGACTGCAGCCCGCTGGCTCCTCCGTCCACAAGATTTTCCCGGCAAAAATACCGGAGTGGGTTGTCAAGATCCTCTAGAGATCATCCCTACCCAGGGATCAAACCTGAGGCTTCTGAGTTTCCTGCACTACAGACGGATTCTTTACCACTGAGCCACCAGGGAAGTGACAGCACAGGTGGTAAAAATCATACAAGAGGCCCAGGATCAGCAAGAGTCCGGGAAGCCCCAGTCGCCTGGGAGAAACTCTCGCTCCTGGGATGTATGGGTTCTTCCCTGGGTTACATTTCTCTTCTGTCTCCTCCTAGACACCACCTCTATCCGCCAGCCCAGAGCCACTCCCTATTGTGACTCAGTGGGAGTCAGGCTGAAGTGCTGCCAGCCCACCTCCCACCCGCCTGTCTGCACTCCACGCCCCACAACCCTCGCCTTCCCGACACGCCCCTGCCAGCCCCTCACCAGCCGCTGCTGCTCCAGAAGAAGGTCAGCCTCTTCCTTTTCCTTTCTGTACTGGTTCTCCAGATCCTGAAGCCTGGAGTTGGGTGGGAGGGGAGGCAAAGCTGTGAGGTTCCCAAGCCACCTCAATGGGGCATCTAACAACCAGTAGATGCTGGGGGATGGGGGCCTGGGAGGAATGGCCAGGAGGGCCTGGTGCCTGATCACCCTCCCCACGCACCTCTTCTCCATCTCCAGCTTGATGTCGATGCCTTGCTGCTCCAGCAGTTCCTTCTGGGCAAAGTTCCAGTCAACAGGCTCGGAGGGCGGTCCTGGGGGTGGAGGGATCCCTCGCTCCCGCTCCAGCCGTGCCTGCTCCGGGTGATTGAAGCGGAACACGTGGTTCTTGCCCATCACAATCCTATTCCCTGGAGGAGGAAGGATGGAGATGTGGGCTCACTCCCCAGAGCAGGACCCCTTCCTCACGCCCTAGGTGTAAGGGGCCTTGCCCACCAATTGAAGGAGCCCACACACCATCTCTCCCTTCACCCCAAGTCCAGGGCGATCAGAGCCAAGGCTCCCCCAGTTGACCCTGGGAACTACCCTGTCCCTCAGAGTCACAGGAAGTCAGGAACTGGGCATCCTCTTCCTGTTGCCCTGAGGCAGCAAGACAAACCAAACCCTGGCTCCTCTCCCCTTCCCAGTCGATCTTCATATCCCACACTGTCTCCTATTTATCTCTGAGTCCTGCCCAGGATTCACCCACGAAGCTCTTCCTTGCACAGCCAGGCCCCTCACTACACCCTCCTCTACCTGACTTCAGCACCACGGGCTCAGTCACAAGTTTCCCATTGACATAGGTCTCAGCTCCTTCACAGGGCTCCAGGGTGACCACCACTGAGGCAAGGAGAGAGAAGAAGGAGGGATCAGGCTCCAAGGGAAGAGGGGTAAGGTCACAGATTCCCACCCTGCATTCCCCCCCAAAACACACATGCACCCCAGTTCCACCCTCCAGTACCTGTTAGGGGTGCCATGGCCCCTCTGGTGGCAGGCAGCATGGGAAAGGAAGAGCAGAAGGAGGGTTAGAGCCCCAGCTGCAGCTCCCACGAGCCTCGGCGGTGGTGGGGGTGGGGGGTGCTGCCTGTTCACCCTCCACCAGCCTCTCCAGCAGTGGCTTAACAAGCCTGGAACTCTCAGAGGATGTGGTCTCTCAGGTCCAACTGGTCGGTGGGCCCTGTCTGTCATTCCTGCCATCCAGACGACAACTCACTCCCTCCTTCCCAAACAACACTGTGCCTAGCCAGGTCTGGATTCCTCCAGTAGGCTCCTAGCCCCACTTCTGTCTGAAGCAGCTTGCAAACTGCTACCTGACTAATCCTCTCAAGCCACAGTCCACAGATCCCTATCTTCATGGGATGAGATTAAAGTCAACCCAAGCCACAGTCTATCAAGGTACTCCTTGTACAAATCACAGAACCTTCCTCTTGTGGAACACAAAGATGCCTGAGGCAGCTCCCTGTCCTCAAGGACAAGTGCCCCATGGTCAGGGGCCCCTGAATTTCCAAGGTCCTGAATTTCTGTGACTCCTTAGTGGAGGGACACTGAGCAGTCACCCAGTCTCTCAGAGCTCTACAATGGGATAACAAAGTCTTTCCGTACAGAGTGGCTGAAAGGCTCAAACACAGTGATGCACGAAAATGAGTTACTTATGTTACAAGGAATAGAGAAACCAGAACAAATGGTAACGTAAAGCAAAGATGAGCCTATGGGTACTGTGGGAGAACAAAAATAGCACAGAGGAACTTGGCTTATGGGCAGAGGACTGGAAATGATCATGGGAAAGTGCTAACTTTTGAGTTGATGCTCGAAGGGAAACTCAGATCAAGGGGCAGAAATGATGGAGAAGATGGCAGACAGATGGAATAAAACATAATTTGTGTCCAAGCCCAGTAATGGAAGGTGGTGGCAGAGGAGACGATGAGATGACTGTAAGGCCATGAGCTGGCTATTTTGCCCTTATTTCCCACCACACCCCAAATTCATCCATCCATTCCACAAATATACTGGGCCCCTATAATACACCAGGCACTATTTTAGGTCCTGGAAATACAGGAGATAAAAAACATAATTGCTTCTCATACAGACATCACTTCTACTTGGTAACACGATAAACAAGTAATTGAGCAAATAATCTAAAGTCAGGGTTGGGCGGTGATAGTTGTAATGGAAGGAAATGGGGCCAGGAGAGAACCCAGGTGAACCCGCAGAGATCTGAACTGAGGCAGCCAGGACTCACAACTCTGGCCCTACAGCCAGCCATGCTGCATCCCAACCCAGTTCTCCTGCTAGCTGTGTGTGACACGCTCAGTTGTGTCTGACTCTTTTGCAACACTGTGTGCTACAGCCCACCAGGCTCCTCTGTGGTGGAATTCTCCAGGTAAGAATACTAGAGTGGGTTGCTAGTTCCTCCTCCAGGGCATCTTCCCGACGCAGGGACTGAACCTGGGTCTCCTGCACTGCAGGACATTCTTTACCATCTGAGCCACCAGGGAAGCTAGCTGTGTGGTCTCAGGCAAGTTCCCCAACCCCAGGAACCTCAGCTCCCTCACCTGTGAGCTGTATGAAAAAATACAAGTACACGGTAAAAAGTAGTAACTATTCTTCCATGTTCATGACTGCATCCCTGCGGCCTGCTCTTCTCAGCCTGTCTTTGGTCTTAAGTCTGCTGTTAAGAGCAAAGGCCCAAACAGACTAACCCTTTACACAGCCCTCATCTTTGGGGAGGGCTTCCCAGGTGGCTCAGTGGTAAAGAATCTGCCTGCCAAGCAGGAGACTCACATTTGATCCCTGGGTTGGGAAGGTCCCCTCGAGAAGGAAATGGCCACCCACTCCAGTATTCTGGCCTGGGAAATCCCCTGCGTGGACAGAGGAGCCTGGTGGCCTAAAGTCCATGGTGTCGCCAAGAGTCGGACATGACCGAGCAACTAAACAATGTCTTTAGGGCATAGAACAGCTGCTGTTCTCACTGTGATGTAACCAATGTGTGCCTGTCTTCTTCCCACACACACTCTGAGCTCCCCCTCAAGGGTGGGTTGGCTCCAAGGGCCTTCTGTGGTTTCGGTATCACCCCAGAACACAGCTTGAGGGAACCACAGAACAGGAACTCGGCACTCACTCACTGGGCTGAAATGATTTAACAGTTCATAGCTCGCAATGCCGGAAGCGTGTGCCGCCACTGGGGACCCGAACCAGGCGATAATCCACTGACCCTGAACTGGAATGGAAGCTCACCTGGCAGCTGTTCAATCTGAGCTGCAGGCCGTGAGAATGCGTCTTTTCTTATTTTAAAACACATTCTGATATGCCCGTCTCCCATACCCCCACCCTACCCGCCATCCCCCACGCCTCGCTGAGGCACACAGCACCAGCTCGAGGTGACAGACAGCTCAGGTGTGACACAGCATGGACACCAAGGACTCAGGTGTGACACGGCCATCCTCCCTGCCCAACTCACTTCCCAGAGTTCCACTTCACTCGGACCCTGCTGCTGCTGCTAAGTCGCTTCAGTCGTGTCAGACTCTGTGCGACCCCATAGATGGTGGCCCACTAGGCTCCCCCATCCCTAGGATTCTCAAGGCAATCACACTGGAATGGGTTGTCATTTCCTTCTCCAATGCATGAAAGTGAAAAGTGAAAGTGAAGTCACTCAGTCGTGTCCGACCCTCAGAGATCCCATGGACTGCAGCCTTCCAGGCTCCTCCGTCCATGGGATTTTCCAGGCAAGAGTACTAGAGTGGGGTGCCATTGCCTTCTCCGTCACTTGGGCCCAATTGAATACAAATCAGTCCATTAAAAAAAAAAAAAATGACTGAACCAGAACAAAACATGACCTCAGAACACACCCTAAGTGGTACTTCACCACGAGCGTTGTGGTACTACCTGTCAGACACACTGCTACCTGAGGGCTCGTGATTCCTACAAGCTTTTGCTGCTGTGGCCAGAAACAGCTAAAAACCTCTCAAAGTTTTACAGCCAAAAGGATACACACGTGAACTAACTGCCTAGAACATTTGCATTCATAGCTGGACAGGTAAGTAGGTTTTCAGAGATAAATTCAGATTTCCCACTGAAAAAGTACAGGTTTTCATAAAAAATGACCAAGGTGCTATTTGAGGCTAAAAAATCAAGCAAGAGGGCTGGATCTCCTCTTCCCCAAAATCCTACCCTCTGGACCCACAGTCTCCTGTTTCTGCCTTGGGGACCTTCACCACCCCTGCCCCTTGTAAACACTCTGCACCCTGAGGGTGGGTGCAGACAGCAGGGCCCCCATGGCTGACCAGGAGCTCGAAGCCCCTCTCAGGGTGGACACATCCCTCGCACACAGCCACACTCCCAGAGCCCGACCCAGGCCTCTGCACTCAGCATGAGGGAGCGTGCTCTCTCCTTGTCTGGCCACTCCACTCTCACCCCCTCAGCCATTACCTTCTCCGTCTGACTGAGGGATGCTCCGGAACAGGCAATGTTGCTCCCGGATGAACTGCCCCGTCAGCTTGATGTCCACATCGACCTGGCCAACCCTGGGGAAGCAACGACCGACATTTTCTGAGCATGTGCCAGTCATACATATGCCAAGCCCCTTCTGAACCAAAATATTCATCTGACTCAATCAACCAAGTATAATTATTCCCATTTCGCAGAAGAGGAAGCTGAGGCTCAGAGAGATAAGTAACTTGCCCAAAGTCAGGCAGGCTGGCAGTGGTGAAACTGGGGTGTGAGCTCAGATCTGCCTGGCTCCAAGCCCGCATCTGTTATGTACTGTTATGTAGCAAAGAGGGAAGGGAACCTGCAGTGGGGTGGATGCTCTCAGTCTCAGTTCCCATATCCTTCCCATGATGATCACCAAGGACAGCTGAACAGCCTGTGGTGGAAGAGGAAGGAACACTCCCACCCACTTACCTCCAGGAGGTAAGAGAGGAGGCTCTGAGACCTGGGGGTTCATTAGCATTAGCCAGTGAAGCCACCTGCCATGTGGGCACTGTCCCTCAACAGCATGGGGCCAGGGTCATGTTTCCCTTCACTCCCCCGACCCCAAGGGAAGGTTCCACTAACTGATGCCCAGGCGATGCTGCTGCAGAACCAGCACGTGGTGGTCAAGTTCCACCCGCTCTCTGCCCCAGGAGATCAGGACCCAGCCACACCAGCGCTGGGCTCGTTTGGTCCCAGGAGGCGTGTCACCCCCACCAAAGGTAGGCTCAGCTGGTTCTCAGGAAGCCCAGAGAGCTAGCAGGGCTGCAGAAGAGCTGACCTGAGACCCAGAAGGTCCCCATGAGGTCACTAGGAAAGGCAGGTCCCTCTACAACCAACCTCCAAAAAGAGAGACCGTCCCACAGGCCCAGAGCAAAGGCTACCTGGTGACGCCATCTTTGATGTGGTAGAGCAGACACTCAGACATCAGGGGGTCTTCATTCAGGTTCACCAGGTGCGGAGTCTGAGGGGGAGGGGGCAGCAGTCAGCAGAGGGCCGTCAGGAGGGAGGGAAGGCATTCTGGCAAACATCTCTGCAGGTGAGCTCTCCCAGCTCCTGCTGCCACTTATCTGACCCACCCAACCCTCTCCTCACACGCAAGACACCCCCACCCTTCTAGCTGCTTCCCAGGCCCCACCAGTCTTCCTGCAGGAAACCTTGGCAGCTACCTGCCCTTGCCCTGCTTTCCCTCTGGCCCCAGGCTCATCATTTCTTCCTTCAAAATACATCTTGCCACTTGTGGGGGTGGGAGGGGAGGTAACCAGAGAGGACTGCTCAGACCTCTCCTGCCTACACCTCAACTCCACCTACCTCAAGTCTGCTTTTGCAGCCTGTGCCTCTGGGCCTCCTCCATGGCTGGGCCCAGCTCACTTAGCCCAAGCCCCTTTCCAGGGCGTCCTCTCCCTTTCCGAGCTCCCACCCACTGGACTCTGAGCCCTCACTTCTGAAGCAGAGCTCCTACATCCCTGGCTGTCCTCCTACCTGGAACAGCCCCCCTCCCCGCCCCACCCCCACCCGTCAAAATCATTCATTTCCCATCCCTCTTGGTCTGTCTCAAATGCCACCTCTTCCACGAAGCTTTCCTAAGCCTTCCACCTGAACACAAGATCCCCTGCCTGTTCTCCAAGGAGTTACTGTGGCTCTAGGTGCAAGACCCTACTGAGGCGCCAGGCAGGACACAGAGATGAGCCAAACCCAAATGCTGCTGTCCCATCAGTCAGGAAATCAGAGTCAACAAGGGGAGATAAGACTGGGCGTGGAAACACCATCACAGGTGAGAAATGCACGTCTCACAGTAGACTTTCTGAACTTCTCATGCCCTCAATTAGCTCATTCATTCATTTATCCCATTGTATCCTGGAAGGGGCTTATACGCAAAGATGAGTACAGTGAAGACCAATGGGAGCTCAGGCGAGTCAGGGGAACTTCATGGAAAAGGCAGTATGGGACCTGGTCTCTGTCGATGAGGAGGACATGAACATGCAGAAGGAGGGGTCTGAACAAAGGCAGGGAAGCCAGAAAGCACAGGGTACAGGGGAAACGCCCAGCAGTCAAGGCCCCATGTTTCTCTGGGAGTTCCCCTGAACAGGAAGCCCAGGGCCATGTCCATAGTGGGTGTGATTAGTATCTATGTCCGATCCTCCACCAGGCTCCTCAACAATCATTCTCCAACACCTGCTCTTCTCCAGAAGGACGGTCCCATCCCTCTCAACCCTGCAGTGTCAGGCCTGCCTGGGAACGGCAAACACTGACGGGCCCTAGAAGCAGAAAGCAATCTGTCCCCTGGGAGAGGAGACACGATTTAGGACAGTGCTTTTCAATCTCTGTTCAGCCCAGGAACCCTTTGTTCACATGAAACCTTACCAAGAGGCCTAACACATCAAGCAGATAAGCAGAGAGCTGCTCAGGTAGAAGTGGGGGTGGGGGACGCACAGTTCTGTCCTGCTCCCCACTCCCCCTATTTTGGCCCCATGAAGGAAGCTCCCAGCCAGGTTTGAAGATGATCAACTTAAGAAAACCTTAGGCCTGGGGCAAGGTCCCAGAATGAGGGGGCTTTCCCGAAGGTTCCTGGCTCTCCCCAGGACAAACTGGAGCTTTGGCCCCAAAGACCGAATTCTTCACTGGACTTTTCCTAGGCTGGAGTCACCCCCACTAAACCTGTTTCTCCTGTGAGTCTAACAGCTTTTTCTCTGAAATCCACATGACTTTTAAACCCATGAGAAAGGGTTCATCTTCACCATCAGGAGAAAATGGAAAAGTTACCTCCTCTAAAACACCTTTTTTTTTTTAACCAATCAGATTGGCAAAGATGAAAAAGGTGAAGAGGATAAATGAACATGAGTTCTAAGATATGTTGTTCTGGGAGTCTAAGTGGGCGTGGTTAATAATCTCTGGAGGCAAAACAGATCAAAATCTGACTGTTGGACCCCAAATCTCCACTTCTAGGAATTCGTTCTACAGACCACAAACTATTTTTAAGCCTATCTTCTATAAAATTGTTCATAGTATCAGAGAATGGGAAATGACCTAAATGTCCATCAGTAGGAAGCTGGTTAAAAAAAAAAAAAAATCATTTGATGTCTATACAATAGAATATCCTGACACTGTGGGGAAGAAAAAAACAACAGCAGACAGAACTATGATGCATTGTTATATGAAAAAAATAACATGTCAGGTATGGAACCAGTGCTACTGCAAAGAGAGAAGTGTGCCTGAATATGTGGCTGGTTTTCTCTCACACACGCCTGCAGGCGTGGAGATGACCTCTAGAACACAGCGGAAGCCGCTAACAGGACTCGCCTCTGGGAGGGCAAGCTGAGGGTGGGAAGGAAGGTTTCCTTTTCACTCCATACAACTCACCGCATGTGAATGCCACCTTTACAAGAACAAAACAAAAGCCCCTCCCATTGGTCCCAGGCTTGAGCAGGTGGCATCCTGTGCTGTGAGAACCCTGTCAGTCTGTCCATGCCTCCCGACCTCTCCCCAGCCCTGCAGCTGCGGCAGAAGGTCCAGAGGTACCCGGCCCCGCGAGGTGATGGATGGGCAAGCCACACTGAGAGCCTCTTTCCAGACCCTCCTCCCAGGTGTAGGCCTCCTGGGGACCCCACAACCCCAGGTACCTAGCCCCAGACCTGACCCCTCAGCCCTGTCGGCCCCCCTCCATCACCCACAGGCAGCTCTCTCGCTCCCCAGGCTGAGCCTCAGGCAAACCCCTCTGTTTGGATCCCGGTTCAGGGGTCCCTGCTTGCTCAGTCTCCCAGATGCCTTGTCCACCTGAAATTCGGAGGGGTCTCCTTCCAACAATCCACCGCCTGGAAAGGGTGTGTCACTCTTAGGGCCCGGTCCCATTATGCTTGGTACCAAGGCCCAGACAGGCATGACTCCCTTCTAGTGCTAGGACTGGAAGTTCCTGCTCTGCTCACTGGCCCCGGTACAGCTGTGCTGGCCCCAGTCCACTCTGGTTGGTGGGTCCTTGTGCTGTGCTGGTTGTTACAGGTTCTGAATATCATTTCTCCCTCCTCCGACCGAGCCTCATCATTCCTGCCCTGCTTCCTTCCTTCTTTTCTCTCCACAGAGACTTTCTGAGCTCTGACTACACCACCGGCATATGCCAGGCCCCACTGGCGACAAGATTCCACATTTGCTCAGCCCCATGTTTTCCCTGCTCCCACCACCCCATCCATCTTTCAGGCTACACTTTCCAAACCACCTTCTCCAGGAAACCAGTTTCCACAAGTCTCCAGGCTGCACTGATACATCCATCTTTAAACCTTTTGCTGCCTTTCCAATCAACATCTTACAATTTAGTGCTCATTCTTCCTCTATTCCTTTACAGTCTTGTCTTCCCAAGCTAACTTTTCAAAACTTTCATTTTTTAGGTATGGGGTTTTGTTTGTTGAGTAGGTATCACACGCACAGGGTTGTTGTTATTTAGTCACTAAGTCATATCTGACTCTTTTCAATCCCATGACGGTAGCCCACCATACTCCTCTGTCCATGGGATTTCCCAAGCCAGAATCCTGGAGTGGGCTGCCATTTCCTACTCCAGGGGATCTTCCCGACTCAGGGATTGAACCTGCATCTCCTGTATTGCAGGCGGATTCTTTTTCACTGAGCCACCAAAAGTAGATCACATGCACAGAGTATAAAATCCAAATAATACAGAAGAGCACATTGTGGAAAAGTCACTTTCCCAATCAACCTATATTCTCCCCAGCCTCTCCCTTCCTAGGATAACCACCATAACCAGTTTCTTATGAATCCAGAAACACACGCTATGCGTGAACTCACACACATGTGTGGGCTTCTGTCTGTCAATACCTAGTTCTTCCCTGGCATCCTTCTGTGGTCCCTAGATGGATGGACAGGGACAGCCTGATAACACAGACAGCAGGTGGCAGGAGTAGGAACAGAGAAGATGGAGGGCCAATTCAGAGACGTCAGAAAGCAGAGTTAGAACTCACTACCCTGCCACCCCAACCCTCTTCTCTCAGCACCCAGAGTCTCCCAGGCCTCCTCATTCAGCCCCTCACTCACCTTCTTTGGAGAGAAGACGCCCACGGTTCCCCCGTCTTCCCGGACAGCCACTCCCATCTCAGCCAGCAGTGCTTCTCTGTAGGCACAGGAGAGGCGGATATTGGTCTTGTCCTCAGGACCCACAAACCCGTTCCAGGCAGGGCCCGACCTCCCCTCCCCACCCAGCTCCTTCCGGGGCTCCAGCTGTGGGCCCCATCCCCACACCTCTCCATCCTCAAGGCCTCCGTCTTACGGAGTTTCTCCTCCCAGGTTTCATTCAGCTCAGCGATAATCTTCTCTGTCTCCTGCGGGCACAAACAGGCAGGATCAGGACAGTCTGGGACAAGCCCTCCCAGGGGGCCATGCTACTCCAAGGATGCCTTCTTCCTCTTGGACCTTGGCTTTGGAGAAAAAACTCCCAGTGGCCCCCAGGCCCCGCCCCTTCTCTGCTCCAGCATCCCACCTGCAGTCTCTCCATGGCCTCCTCAGGCCCAATCTGGGGCTCAGCATTAGGGGAGAATGAGGGCTCAAGCTCCCCATTGTGAGCTGCGGGGGATGAGGGCGAAGCTGGGGCAGAGGGTGACGACAGAGCCGGCAAAGCACCTTCGGGACTCCCCTCGTCCACCTTCCGGCCTAGGAAGGAGAAAGAAGTAAAAGGAGGCTAAGGAAAGATGCATCTGACAAGAGACAGAGATCTCACACCAGACCAACCTGTAAGGACTACAGAAGACATATGGTCCACTCCCACCAAGTGGAAAGCCTTCCTACTACAGCCTTGACGAATGGACACTGAGTCTCTGCTTGTTCCCCTCCAGTGATGGAGAGCTCAATAGTAAACAAGGCAGCCAGTTCCTTCTACTGTTAGTTGACATGCACTATCAGAAAGTGCTTTGCTGTGTTGAGCTGAAATCTGAAATGTACCCGTTTCTAGTGCTGCCTTCTGGGATGAGAGGGACTACACTTTTTTTTTTTCTTGTGCAAGACTACCCTTCAAATGTGCAGAGGCCAACATCGCATCTACCGTCTCTTCCCAAGAACGCTTATTTTCCCCATCATGCCCCTGAGCACCCTGACTCCTCAAAGGGATGGACCCCAAGACTGAATGCAAAACCCACACTGGACACAGTTAACATGGATCACAGATTCTCTAATACAGATGCCATTTCGGGGTAGAGAGGCCAAGCCTCACACTTCAGAAACTACTCCAAGTTGACCGTAATTAAGTTTACGATCAATTTAATTCCCAATGTTTCACAAGAATTCCTGTCAAAGCAGATGCCCAGCAGTCTATTCTTAATGACTTACAGTGTAAGTCACAAATGCATGACTGGCTATTTATTCCTGCTCCTATTATTTCAGTAGTTCCAGGAGCCTGTCAAGGTCCCTCTGAATCCTGCCTGCCCCTCCTTGGGAGGACCTGTCCCTCCCAGCTGTCACATCTGAAGGCATGATCTGTCACCTCTCCATATCTGCAGCTAAGTCATGGGGCACATACGGGCTTTTCTGGGTAGTGGTCCCTCCCTGGCTCCAGGCCTGGACAAAGGCAAATCAGGAGGGATGAGGTGGGCCCAGGGGCCTCCCGAGCCACTCCTCCCAGAGGCCCACCTCCCAGGGCCGAGGCGGAGAGCCCTTGAGCCATGAGCAGCTCCCGCAGCCGGGCCACCTCTTCCTGCAGCTCCCGGATTAGCCGGGCGTTAGGGTCCTCATTGATGACGGCGTTGCAGCGGATCTGCTTGGTGCGGTCAGCATACCTGGGTGAGGAGGGAGGAGCGGGACCAGTGAGGGCCAGACACAGGCGACCTTGGTCTGCTGCCTGATGCCCTCTCTCCCTTCCACGTTTCCTCACAGTGGGGTAGAGTTGAAGGTCAGCCCTCTCTCATGCACAGGCTCCTGAGGCTCCTGGCACTTCTCATGTCCCACCCCAGCCCTGCCAGAGCCCCACCTGAGGGTGCTAAGAGTCTCTTCATAATTGATGTCCGCGGGGCTCAGGGCTGCAATCATTGCTGTGCGGGAATTCCCACCTGTGAATGGAGAGCAAGGGAAAGCTTAAGCCGGGCGGAGTTCTAAGAAAAGTCAGACTGGGTCTCAGGGGCAGGGGGGCCTCACTACCCAGGCAGGGGTCTGAAAGGGTCACTGTTCAAGGTAAGGTGAAGCTAAGAGTTGAAGCTGATCATGAAACTGACGGTCAGAAGAAGTGGGGACATCAGACATCTGTGGGATGGTCAGAGGTCAGGGAGAGGAGGATGAAGTCAGAGGCGGCTGTGGGGTCTGAGGGTTCACAGGGAGCCCCAGGTCAGTGAGGCCCGTGGCTTGGCAAGGAGGGTACGACCTTGATCTCAGAATGAGGACACCGTCTAAAGGATGCCCCGGGCTCAGGTGGGGAGTCAGGGGACAACTGAAGGACTTCAGGTCCCAGGGACGGCAGTGGGTCTGGTCAGATGCATCAACAGGGGTTAGCAGGACTGGTGGCAGGGTCGGCAGAGAAAGAGAGAGAGAGAGAGGAGGAGTCCCTCACCCAGATTCTCCTTGAGCAGCCAGGTAAGCACAGAGTCCCTGTAAGGGATAAAATCTGACTTCCGCTTCTTTGATTGCTGAAGGACGGAAGGAGGAAAGGGGGTTAGGGTGGCCACCTGCTTTGTTCACTTTCCCAGAGCCCCTTCTCCTCCCACGCCCAGCTCTCACCATGTCCGCAAGGGCCGAGATCACCTTCCCCAGAGTAGTTAGGGACTTGTTGATGTTGGCGCCTTCCTGGTGAGAGGAACGTGGGGAATGAGGCCCTCTTCTCCCACTCCGATTCCCTTCGCCCCTCCTCCCCACAGCCAGAGCCCCACGTTACAAGCAGAAACCACCTCCCTCAGCGCCCAACATGGCCCTGTCCGTCCCTCCCAAGCACCTCACCTTTAGGCGCATGCCCCGGGCCCCTGAGGAGTCGGCCCGCTCGCTGCCAGCAAGGTCCACCAAACTGATCTTACTGACCTGGTCAGAGGAAGGAAGCAGGAGGTGACTGGGCAGTTAGTGGGGAATAGAGAAAGCCAGGAATGGGGGAGGGAGAGGGAATAGGTAAGAAGACAGTGAGGGCTTAGTTACTTGTCCATTTGTTCATTTATTTGTTTACGATGTTCACATGCCCTCTGTGTGCCAGGACAAGGCACAGTGGGCTCCAAGCTCTGCCCTGATGAATCTAGCAAGAAGGACATACACTCAAACAGGAGACTGCATCCCACTGATCTGATGGAGGAAGCACAGGGCAGGGGCCATGGGAGCCCAGAGGTGGCCCTCGACCAAGCCTGGGCAGGGAGGGAGGACACAGGGCCCACTGATCTCATCTCTGTCTCTGTGACCAGGCGGGAGGGGGCCCTACCTTCTCTGAGTCCAGTCCAGTGAGCTGGTCGTGACAGCGCTGCGTGAAGACAATGGTGAAGACAGCGTGGGAACGGCTGCTGGTCTCATTCATGTTGGTGGCAGCCACGGTCCTGGGTAGGGGAGGGAGTGATCAGTGGGTCCTGCCCCACACCTTCCTAACCCCGGCTCCCTTACCCCTGCACCCCGTCAGCCCGCCTCACCGCGCCTTATTGCCACAGTCCATGAGGTCAGCAATGTCAGCGTAGGAGGTCACAGCCAGTTTAGACAGGTCCTGCACGTAGGGGCCCAGGATGGGATGCTCTCGGACCCGCAGAGAGCCCCGACTCTTGGGGTTCAAGAGGTCTCGTACCCTCTCGCAGTAGATCTCCATGTAGCTCACCTGAGTCAGAGGAGCAAACTAAACACCACAAAGCTAACAACCATACCCAGTGTAAAACTTACTGTGGACTCCCACTGGATACAACACAGGTAACACTGAGCGTTTACTATGTTTACCCTGCATTGCTAAGCATTTTACAAGCACAAGCTCACCCGATCCTCCCAATAACCCTAGGAGGGGACCCCTGATCATTATCATTTTAGACAAACATCCTCAGGAGCCGAAAGAGAAATTGTTTGACCAAAGCCGGCAGAGCCTAGAATAGATCCCAGGCTGCCTGACTCCAAAGATGCCCTTGGTCTTAATCACCCTGCTCACCTCCTCCCTACCCAGGGGACACTGTGTACCACCTCCAGCCCCCTCCCAAGACCTGGGCTTACCTCCACAGAATAGGATAGCTCAGCGCTCTGGTTCTTACTAACACGAGAGAAGAGGTCCTCACAGAGCTGGAGGGGGACACAGAGAGGCACAGAGATGCTGCTGTTTACGGCACACCTGCGAAGCCCAGCACCAGCCAGGCCAGGTCTCAGGTGACCCTGTTTAACCCTTACCACAGCCCCAAGGAAGGGATGGGATCATTTGCATTTTACAGAAGGGAGAGTCACCTCTGAGAGGTTGGCTTGCCCAGGATCTCAGGCTAGTATTCAGTGAGCCAAAATGCAAACCCAGAGCCCATGTGCAAGGCCACAGTGCTGCAGTCAGGAAGAATATGGGTCAATTCTCAGCTATCCACAACTGATTTTTCCTATGGTCAATGCCTTAACTACACCAGTCTACAGCAGAACTACACTCGCAAGTAATTCCGAGACAAGGTAAGATGGCAGAAACTGGTAGAAGCAAGCTTCAGACTCAGGGCTCTCTGCCACCAAAGCAGTGGCTCTTCTCACTGAGCCCTCTTGGCCCTAATGTCCAGGCTGTGGCCAACCTCAACCCCCATCACCTTCCCTATTTCTGAGGACTTCAGAGAGCCGTCACCCTGAGACCCGGACCTTCCTCCCCTAGAGGCAGCTGAAGATGCTCCTGCCTCGGCCTCCCTGCCAGGCCCCGTGAGTACCTGGGGCACGATGCCCTGCTGCCCCGGCTCCTGCCGCCCCATCATGGTGTAGGACTTCCCAGCCCCCGTCTGCCCATAGGCAAAGATGCACACATTGTAGCCTTCAAAGGCATGCAGCAGCATCTCCTCTCCAATGTCCCGATACACCTGCTGCTGAGATGCAAACTGGGGGTCCTCCGCCTAGGTGAAAGGGGGCAAGAGAGACAGCAGGAACCCTACATGACTCTGTCCTTGGTATCCAGGTGCCCAAAGGTCCTGTGTGCTCCCTACCCCCATCACGGTCCTGATTATCCCAGAAGATCCCATCTGGTCTCCTGCTGGTCCTCATTACCCTGGGGACTCTGCCTCCCCCTCCCAGTCCAAGTCACAGGCACAGGGTCCTACCTACCCCCACCCACAGGTGCTGGTCCTCCCAACCCATCCCCTGGAGGTCCAATTGCCTAGCAATGCCCCCTTCCCCAGGACCTAAAGCCCCTGTCCCTCATTGCTTAGCTCTTCCCCCAGCCCAGCAACCTCACCGAAGTGTGTGACCAGTAGGAGTAATCGAAAGTGAAGCTTTTGGGGGCATCCTTGCTCTGTTTGGGATTGATGATGGCTGAGAGCAAAGGAAGTAAGGCCAAAGTCAGGTACTCCCAACCTCTGCCCACTCCCCACAAACCCCTAGAATCCAGGTATCCCATTCTCCACCTCTATCCTAATTCATCTCTCCCCTTTAACACTCCCCACCCCCTCCAGGCACCAAAGCTAATTTTGGCTTCCCAGGACCCGCCCCCCCTCCCGGCTGCCTCCCTGGATTGGGCAATGGAGGGCTTCAGGCCAACATTCCCCCTCCCAGGGACTGGGAGCATGGAAAGGCCAGCCCCTGTCCTTACAACTAGCACCTGCTCTGTGCCCAGCACAGCCCTCCTCCCGGTTCGGCCCAGCAGGCCTGGCCGGTATAGTGGGCCTAGCCTGCCCTGCCTGTGCCCAGCCGGGCCCTTGGGACTCACTCACAGGTGGTGCTGCCCTGCATGCTGACCACACACTTGGCATCCTGGCTGGTCTCACGGGCATTAAAGGGCCGAACTCTCACTGCCACTTTCACTGAGGCGCCAGCCATGGCTCCAGTACGCCCACCCTCCTCAGCTGGAGAACAGAGACAGAAGAGGTGTCAGAGTGGCTGGGGGACCCTGATGTCACCTCCCAGCTTCTCTCAGGAACCAGCCTCTCCACCCCGTCCCATCCCCGGCTATCCAGCCCCTGAAAGACCTAGTTTGTGTTCCCCTGGCCTTCCTCCCCAATGTCACTCTCCTTGGGGACTCCCGGAGGTGCGCCTGCCTCTCTCCCCAGCCATATCCCAGCTCAGAAGGACCTGGGTTGTCACCCCAGAGTTACCTGGCGTCCTGGCCCCAGACCAGGGGAGCTGTATCAGTTCTGGCTGCCACCGGCCCTCGTAGGAGGAGCCCCATCCTACACTGGGGGCCTGGCCGCGCCAGCTGGGGCTGTGGGGAAAACCCTGGTTGTGGGGGAAGAGTGGTTAGGAGGCACCAATGGCTCCAGAGGTGTGTCTGGGCTGCCAGGGTTGGAGGGCAAGGGGTAGGGGGTAATATCACAAAAAGTGAGGCCGGCTGTCCTTCTGGAGTGGCCAAATGCAATGTGAATCCAAGGGCAGGGATGGTGATATTTTTATTCCTCGTCACTCACAAGTGTACTGGACGTTCAGATAGAGAAGAGAGAAAGAGGCTGGACAGAGGACAATTGAGACACATGGTCAGAGACACTGAGGCCGGTGGGAAGCAGGGGCAGAAAGTCCCCGACACCACGACACCAAGAAAACCAGAGCGACCAAGACTGAGATTATGCTACAAGGGAAATAATGGAAGAAATGGAAATGAAGACCTAGAGGACAGCAAACACAGAAATGTTCAACAGGCAGTACTAAAGCACAAACTGGAAGCCCAGAAATGAGATGAGAGAAAATCCCAAACATAAGACCTGCCCTAAAATTCCCCAACAGGGTCAGTCAGGGAGAAGTAGAAACCAGTTCCCACCTAAGGTCCATGACCTGCACACAGAGGGAAGGACTGCTGATGGTCAAAGTCCAATGGCTGGAGGTCCAGCCCAGAACTGGGCTCCATAGGGCCTGCCTGTAAGCCCCAAACCCCTTGCCCAGCCCCCAGCACTTCCTCCTTAGGATCCAGGACAATGGGCAGGAGAGGGTGGGGTTATCCTGTAACCATCCTACCATCCCCCAGGGTCTTCTGTTAAGGATCCAGAATACCTGTGTTTAGGGGAAGTAGGGTACCCCTGAAAAGGGAGAGAAGGGAAAGGAAGCAGGCAGGTCCCAGCTCCAGCCTGGGGCTAGAGCGATGGCGTCCACTGTCCTGGGGAAGGTGCCAGGCTGGAGCCCAGGAATGTGGGTGATCTGGTGCCCACACCCAGGGAGGAGAAGCTGAGCAGCCCACACCCACGGACAACAGGGTGGAGGGTTGTGAATACAGATCAGGGATGCTGGGTCCCCCTTCTGTGGCCCTCGAAGGGCCTCAAACCCCTGTCCTGCTGGGCCGCACCTCACCAGCCTTTCTGGCCAGGGCATGGGAGGGGTGAGAGGGCTGGTCTGTCCAGGGCAGGAAGGGAGTAGCTGAAACCACAGAGGCTGTCTAGGGGAAGAACAGCCCTGACCCCCAGACCCTGACTAGGGGACGGAAGGGACACACTGTGGTGACGCCCTGACAGCTTCTGGGACTGGGAATGGGGTGGCACTGCTGGGGGCCTGTGGCGTAAAGGACTCAGAGAGAGGTACAGGGGTCGGCCGGTGCACTGTATAGGGGCCCGGGGGTACCGGGAGAAGCCGCGGCTGGAGTGAGGCCGACTGACCCCAAAGAGGTCCTCGGGCCACCTGCACCTTGCCCGCCCCGCAGTTTTCACACAGGCCCCCGGCTCGGCCTTTCTGGGCGGCCATGCGGATCCTGTCCTCCAGACCAGCCAACCGACGGCCGGCCCGGGCCTGGCACCTCTCTGCGCCTCCGCGGGACAAACAGCACATGATCCCGGCTCCCGCGGCCAGCCGGCCCCCACCGAGTGGTGCAAACCGGGACCCCGGCTCCCCGCCCCCCTGCCCGGCACATTCCTCCGCGGGCGTCCCCTCCCTCACCCCCCCGCTTCCCCAGCTCTCACCTCGTCGCCGCGGGGCTCCCGGAGCGGCTGGGCAGAGTGCAAAGGGACAAACTTTCCGGGAAGCGTGAGACGGGAGCGGGGGCGATCCGGGGCCGGTTCGGGGCTGCCCCCGCCCCTCGCCGGGTCCCCGGGCGGCGGGCGGCGGACTCGCGCCCCGGGGGCGGCAGCAGTAGCGGCGCCAGCGGCCGGCGCCCGCCCGGGCAGCGCGAGCTGGGGCGGGAGCGAGGGGCGGGGGACCGGCGGGCGCGCGCGCGCGGATGGGAGGGCGGGCGCGCGCCGTCGCGAGAACGGCCCAGGAGCGACCCGGACAGCTGTTAAAGGGGCAATGTCCCCGGGACTGAGGGACCCACCAGGCAGAGACAGGGGAACTGAGTTGCGGACGCGGGAGGGCGACCCGGACGCCGGAACTCCAGAGGGTGGCCAGCCCCACAGAAGCCGGGAAAGGTGGGGGCGGACCCCGGTAGGGGACCCAGGCCCCTGACGCGCGCACGTCGCCGCCGTCGGAGGCGCGCTCAGGGGGTGGAGCCGCCAGTCGAGCCCCGCCCAGGAGGTGGTGCGGTGCAGGCCCCGCCCCAAGGCTCGAGACACTGGTCGGCTCCACCCTCGGCTCCTGTCGCCGCCTCACTCCTCAGCGCCTGGTGTAACGTTCTAGAATTCGACGCGCAGCTGCCTCAGGTGCCCTGGCCAAGTGCAGTCGGCAGCGGCACCACCACTCGGGCGCTGTGTCTCTGCCTGGTCCTTAGGTTCGACAGGGCCCGCAGTGCCGTGTCGCCCCCTCAGGCCCAGGCCACTCCTGCCTGCCCAGCCTGGCCCCAGCAGGCCTCAGCCCCGCAGGGCCCACCACCTGGAAGCCACATCAACTCCTCAGCCCCCAAATTGTGCCTTCAGGCTTAGCAGCTCCTCACGCCTTGGTCAGCTGCCAAGGGTCCCTTGAGCTCCCTAAGGGGTTTTCCTCTAAGCCTTCCCTCTGGACAGGGCTTTCCACCCCAACGACCTCCAGGCTCTAGCTAACTCAGCCCGGCCAGATTCCTTGGGTCCTCTTCTGCCCTGTCAGACTCAGGTTCCCCTCCCAGACTTGGCTGCCCCCCGCCGCTCCCGCGCTGCCCCGCCCTCCCCCAAGCCGGTCAACCATCCAGGACTCTTTCTAGCTTCCTTAGCCTCATCTTTCTCTTAGATCTGGCCAACTAGACACCCAATTACTAAGGTCTGAATGTCCCTCAGCGGCCACCTGCTCCCTAGTTCAGCTTCCTCTGCTCTGGCCCAAGATATTCCATTAAAACCCCATCTGCCCTTTCAGCCTAGCTTTACTGGCATTTGCCAGCTCAGCTCTAAATACTCTTCTCTTCATTCTTCATTTCCTTTCTCAGCCCATCTTAGTTACCTTTGAATAAATACTTATTCACCTGCAACAGTTTCCAATTTTCTGGCATTTATGCTGCCTCTCCTAACTCATCTAACATTCTTATCTGCATTGTCTGCCCACCCCAACTGGCTCTCAGGTCACCTTTTGCTGTCTGGAATTGTGGTCCTGTGTAACTGACCTCTGCTCACCTTCTACATCTCTAGACATTCCCACTGCCCCCTCCTTCCTCGTCACCAATTGACCGTGACCGCTCTGTCCACACTTACCTTTCATTAACACCTCATTCCTGGTTTGTTTACCAACCCTCAGTTCTCTAACTGGCCCCAGCCACCAGTTCTGTACCAATTATCCCCAAATGCCTTTTGCTCTGTCTAATTCACGTTTCATTCTTTTTCATTTCATTATCCCATATTGCCAGTTAAGTCACTCAACTGCCATCTGTCAATTTCACTTACTCTGTGTATTCGGCTTAGGAAAAAAGATTTTTTTTTTAATCTTTCACCATTTCTACATTTCCTGTGTTTGCTGTCTTGATTGTGTATGTTCAGCTAATGAAAATATTCAGCACTTGAAATACCTTTTCAGCTTTCTTTCCTTTCTTCTGGACCTATACATCTTCTTTCCAATCTTTACATTCACTCATGGTGAATTACATGAGTCAATGATTCATTTTCCATTATCTTCCCAGCACCAATGAGGAGACTCAGTCCAGCCTCCCAACCCTGTCCAGTCATGCAAGTACAGGAAGATGCAGACAACCTTATCCCTTTTGCCAAGTGAGTCCTCCCCACACAGTTGGGGAGGGGGGAATGAGATGGAGGCAGGATTCCATGTCTGGGTTCTTCCCCAAGAGGAGTACGAAATAAGAAACAAGAATCTCGGTGCCTGGTCTCAGGGGATTGGTGATTTATTAATTTACTCAGCAAATTATTTTTGAACACTAATAGTGTTCTAGGCACTGAATATTAGGCATTGGGTATTCAGCAATTAGAAAGATAGGGGTCCTGCTCATAGAGCCAACATTCTACAGGGAGGAAATAGAATGTGTACATGAATAAATATAATTTCAAATAGTAGTAAGCACATGAAAAAATAAATGTACAGTATAATGTAAGTAGAATGTCTCTGAGACTCAAGTATATAGAGTGTGACTGTGGAAGGGGAAGAGGAGATGAGTTTGAATTGAGATCTGAAAAATGGGAAGGAGCCAGTCTGCTAAGAACCAGGGAGTAGAAGAAGGAATTGTAGGTTTGAAAAAACAAAACGAAGTCCCAAGAAAAGAACTAACTTTCTGTTTTCTAGGACCAGGAAGCCCATCAGCAAGTTAGTGATCAAAGGAAAAGTGGAGTAAAGGCAGACAGGGGGAGGCCAGTCACATAGGACCTTATGGGCCATTGAAAATAATTTGAACGTTATGCTAAGGACAGTAGCAATCAGTGGGAGTTTCTAAGCAAGGAAATGACATGAGCAGACTTTCTTTTCCTTCAACTTTTTTATTATGGAAAATTTCAAACAACCACAGAAGTAGAGAAAATAGTAACCACGACACCGGAGTACCATTTTTAGTCAGCTGCAATAATTATCATTAGATGGATAATCTTTGTTTTTTGGATACACCACTCGGCTTCTGGAATCTTAGCTCCCCAAACAAAGATTGAACCTGGGCTCTCAGCGGCAAGAGTGCTGAGTGCTGAGTGCTGAGTCCTAACCATTGGACCACCAGGGAAGTCTCTGGTGGATAATTTTTTTCTTGATACACCCATTCAGCCTCCTGCTACTTAGACCATTTTGAAGTAACTTTAAACAGGGTATTATTTCACATAATCATTTCTAAAAGATTACTCTGACTGCTATGTGCAGACTAGATTGTTGAGGGATTCAAATGGAAGCAGGGAATGGAGGAGGACGCAATTGCAATAGTCCAAAGAGGGGAAAACGTGCTGGAATATGGTGGTGGGAGTGGAAATGGTGAATAGTAGTTAAATTTGAGTGTATTTCAGATGTAGAACTCACAGGATTTACTGATAGATTGGATATGAGGGGTGAGGCCGAGTGAGGCATACCAGATTTTTGGTTGTAGCAACTGGGTGTTTGGGGTGCCTTTTGGCAAGATGGGGAAAGCTAGGGAGGAGGTGTTGAATGGGCAGTTGAACCTGCAAATCTGAAGTCCAGGGGAGGAGCTAGAGCTTGAAATATAGATTTGGGAGTCATCAGCACATTGGTGGTATTTAAAGTCATGGACCTGGGTGAGATCACCTACGGAGGAATGAAGATAAAGGGCCGAAGCCCTGGGACTTTCTTCTAGACAGCAGGAAAGCAGACATCTGGTCAGTCAGTCTGGCAGCTTTAGAAGTGATTAGAACTGTTCTCAAACAACTTTTGCACACCCTACCTAAAGGATATTAGTATTTCTGAGTTGTTGTTTACTCACTAGGTCATGTCGAACTCTTTGTGACCCCATGGACTGTAGCCCGCCAAGCTTCTTTGTCCATGGTATTTTTCCAGGCAAGAATACTGGAGTGGGTTGCTATTTCCTTCTCCAGGGGATCTTCCTGACCCAGGATCGAACCCTCATCTCCTGCTTGGCAGGCAGATTCTTTACCACTGAGCAACTAGGGTAGCCCCTAGTGCTTCTGAGATGGAGAGATATAGCAGGAGTGAATAGAGACTCTGCTCTCCTGGATGCTTGCATTGACTGAAAGGAACCTGTTGAATCACTTGAGTAGCCAGGGCCTCCCTCTCTAACAGCCCTGCTTGCTAAGTATGATGTTCTCTGGTTGTGGGGTGTAGAAGTTTGAGATTCAGTGAGATCTGAGGCTCAGACAATTGCTAATCTCCATGCTCACTCCAGCTCCAACTGCCTTTCAAATCAGTCTTCACCACCTTTCTCATCTAAAATGGATAAGGGAGGACATGGCCTGAGGGAGCCTGGGCAGCTGTGTGGTCCTGTGGTAAGATAAGACTCCTCAATCCCTGGACTGAGTAGGTACCGTAAGGGAAGAGCCAGAACTGAGCCTACCTTGTCCTCACCTCAGGTGTTCTAGGGTGGTCAGCCGATCTCCACCCCACTGCTTGCCTTCCCAGAGCCTCGGACTGATGCCCCAGCACTATGGAGACACCTTCTGGGAGAATCTTAGTCAAAGGCCCAGGTGGGAGAAATGGAGAAACGGGACTAACCAGAGGTGGGAAGGGGAGGCTGTACAATTTTAAACTACCATAAAGCCTTACTGTAGCAATAAGTCCTAGTCTCAGGATAACTGCCCCACCAAGTGATGGACATGGTAGCTCCTAATGCCAGGTAGGTGGTTGGGAGAGGTTGTTAGAGAAACAACATGGATAGGGATATTCTCTTTGCACTTAGCCCCCTTTTTGTGCTTTACAGCCCCACCTGGATGGAGGAACAGTACACCCCACCCTTGCTGGTATGATGAACTTTCTGCCCTTTGACACTTCTTGGCTAAGATCACACCCACTGCCATCCCATCCCCAGCTCCCCTTATTCTCCCTTCCCTCTGGTCTCCCCCAGCTAGTGCACTGAGCAGGCCCTCCTTCCTATGAATCAGTCATCATGTTTTCCAGATCACAGCCATGTTTTTGTAATCTGGTCTTCCCAAGACCCCTGGTTCCCTATTTCAGTCCAAGCTCCCCCGAGAGACTCATTTCTGCCTTCTAGCTCCCTCTCCCCATTATCTGGTACAGAGAGCCACTGGTTGCTCCCAGCCTGGCCAGTATGGCCCTGAGGGACTCCCACCTCCTGAGGTGCTCTGCAGAAGAAAAAGGAGGAGGCCATGTTCAGGAGGAATGCAGCAGGGATCTGGGGGCATCCCAGCCCGGGTAAGGGCGGTCACTCATCACTTGGAAGATCTAAGGAGGCGACAGAGAATCATCAATGAGTAAGGAGACACATCAGGGCTCTGGGAGCCAAACGGTATGGGGACAGGGTGGCTTGAACTAAGGAAGAGGTGGAGAGCTTTGAGGGAATTGGAGGTTGCTTGGGAGTGTGCCATGGTCTTGGTGAGATTGAAGCAAAGTTTCCCATAATATGGGAAGGAGGAGGGAACGAAGGAATGGGGGATTAGTCACCTGAGCTGAAAGGAGTGGAACCCTGGTTACTGAAGACAGGAAAGCACTCCACAGAACTGGAGGATGGTGCAAAGCTAGAGGTCACCTCTGAGCCCCCGGATGGGAAACTACTTCAGTCTGAGGGGAGCAGAAGGTTGGAAGTGCAGAGTTGGAATGTGTCAAATGATAACACTCCTGGGTCCCAGCAGGAACTAGTTTAGGGCGGGAAGATGAAGAATGGAGAGACAGGAAGCCTGGCCTCCAGGCCCCTCTTTCCTAAGCCTTAAGTCTCCACAGACTGAAGAAGGCCCAGTGGGGCAGCTCTGGGGCTGCGTCTGGGCCTCTGCTGGTTGACAGTGATGGCTGTGGCTTCCCCAGCACCACCGAACACCCTGATCGGGAAGAGGAGAGGGCAGACTATCCACAGGAGGAGGACCACTTCCTCACTTCTGGCAGGGCCCAGGTATGGATGGCTGAAGAGGACTTTGGTGGGTGGTGATGTGGACCCTTGGTCTTGCATGGGGAGACAGGGGAAGCCAAGAGCCACATGGGATAGCTGGATGTGAGAGGGACAAAAGTAAAGTAGGCCAGATCCTGAGACTTGGGGGTACCTGGGTTTGGGGCCTAGGAAATCTGAAGACCTATTGTTTGATTCTTTTTTTTTTTTTCCCTTCTTTTTTTTTTTCTTACAGCTGCTTTGGTCTCCCTGGAGTCCCCTGGGCCAGGAGGGGTCTTGTCTCTCCAGGCAGCTGGGCTCTATGGGCTCCTTCAGCGCTGTCACAGCCACTAGGAACCCCTTTTACCATCCCTGGTGGGTGGAACTGCAGTCTGAGGAGTAGGGAGAAAATGTCCAAACCCAAGACGCTGGCCGTGCCTCAGGGGCCTAGGATTGGGAGCTGGAATCTCCAGTATTTCGGACATCAAGGCATTCCTCCTTTCCTTGGCCTCTCCCATCTTCCTCTCCCCGCCTCTGAAACTAGGCACGAGCAGCCCCGATGGCCTCCCCTCTCCACTCTCAGAGGAGCCCCCCAAGGCTCCCTGCCACTATTCTCTTCGTTCTGTTATTAAAAAGCAAGCAAGTGGAGCCCAGAGTTGTCTTTCTCTCCGCGATGTAGTGATGGGGAGGCTTATGGGGAGGGAGGGCTCCTTTCAGCTTCGCGATGACCCCGCCAAAATGAAGTTGGGCTGATACCCCCAAATTCAAGGAGTTGTACCCGAAAACAGTCCTGCCCGCTCCAGTGTTCCCCACCCGGCTCTCCGGGCCGAGGTCACGTCAGTCGGCGGAGCTTCCGCCTCCAGGACCCCGCATCCTGCCCCTCAGCGCGGCCGCCCCTTCTGGGACTTCCCGGCAGCCCGTCCCTCCGCCTGGCTCGCGGCCCTGGAAGCCGAGTCCCTCCGGCCAGCGCCCCACCCAGAGCCAGACGTGTGCTGACCCCAGGTTCCCGTCCCGACCCCCATCCCCTTAATTGGGAAGCCCCGCCCCGTGCGCAGTGACGTCGAACGCCGCTGTCAGCCGGCGCTGGGGGGGGTCGGTGTGGGGTAGAATGGCCGCTGCCGCCGTCACCCGCGGGACCCCGGGAGGTAAGAGCCGGGGCCTCTCGCCCGCCTCTCCGCCCCCGCGCCAGGGGGCGCAGCTCCACCGCCCGGACTTGGCGCGCCACGCCGGGGACCACCGGCGCTCTCCCGGGTTTGCCCTCACTCCCCGCTTCTGTCCTCCTCCCCCGCGCCAGGGGGCGCCGCTCGGCGCAGGGCCGCAAGGCGGACCTGCCGGGCCGGACCGTCCCAGGGACCCCCGCACCCCAGCACCTGCCCTGCCCCTTGCCCGCCACGCGCCCGCGGACTCTGCTCCGCAGCTTCTCCAGGACATCTCTCCGTGCGGCCGGGAGGCGGGACCCTCCCACCTCGGAGCGTCTCCGCTGACCACCGCCCCTCCTGGGGGGGCCGCCCCCGGGCCCGCTCCGCACCCTGGCGGGCTGCCCATCCCGGACTGCGCACCTGCGCCCTCGGGCGGAGTCCTTACCCCAGCCCAGGCTCCAGGGCTCACAGTCGTGCTCGGACGGGCCTCTTCCCCCTCTCCATTCCCAGACACCTGGCGGAGCCCGCGCTGAGAGCATCCTCCAGCTTCCATCTGTTCCCCCAGGAGGGTGGGGGCTCAGGCTGGAGCCAGAGTGATAGATGGGGTAGGATAGGCCTGGAGGCCGAGGGAAGCAGAGGCTTTGGGGATAGAGGTACGGTGGGGTGGACAGGGCGGTCAGCCTCAGGGTGGAGGATGGGTTGACCTGGGGCTGGATAGCTGGGTCCTGGGTGTCTAAACCAGGTTCTACTCAGGCCCCACCAATCTGGAGGAAAGGGTGGAGGTTAAGATCAGTTGTCAGATCTGCCCTTCCCCTTGGAAAAACCAAAGAGAAGGAACTCAGGGTGTGTCTTTTAAGGCCTAGCTCTCCACCCGGACTTAGAACTCCTGCCTTCCCCCCAACATCCAGGCTCTCATTTGTCAAACCATCCTTCAAGAACCGGATGCTCTGAGTCCTAGCCCCAGGGTCTGACCCCGCCGCAGCTCCAGCCTTGGAAAGCCAGGGCTGTAAACGCCGGCCCCCCGCCGGCCTTCTCCCCTCCCCCACCCCGCCGGTCTCTTCCTGATTATTCTGTTCTGTTGTGTCTCCCACTCGTGTTGGTTCCTGGCACCGTGTCTGGGTTCTCCCTCTCCTCCACCCCCTGGCTGTACTCTGACATCACAGTCCAGCCCCTTCCTTTGGCTTCCTCAGATATCACGACCCGGCTGTATACCAGGTCTCCCACCTCATTCTCCTCATCCTTGATAGTGTAGGGGCTTCTGCCATGACCTTGTTCTCTCCCTTCCCAGCACAGACTCCCCCTCCCCCCGGCCCGTCAGGCCGGGGGTGACCTTGCCCCCTGGAGCCCTCACCATGAATACCAAGGACACCACCGAGGTTGCTGGTGAGTTCACAGTCCAGGTTTCCAGGTTGGGCACAGCCTTTTATTTCCCCCAAGCGGTGGTGACCTTCTAATTCTTGGATCCCCACTCTCCTTGGCATCATTTCATTCACCACCACCACCCCGCCCCGCATTCGGCCCTGGGCTCTCATTGGGATGTCTCACACTAAGCCCTCCCTTCTCATCCCCTCTAGAGAACAGCCACCACCTGAAGATATTTCTCCCCAAGAAGCTGCTGGAGTGTCTTCCTCGCTGCCCACTGCTGCCTCCAGAGCGGCTCCGGTGGAATACAAATGAGGTTTTCTAGGGAGCCGGGGGGATTGGGGCTCAGCAGGGCCTAGTAGGCTGGAGGAGTTCCCCTCTGTGCCTTTCAACACTCTCTAGGCTCTTTGGGGATCACAGGAGAGCTATAAAGACCTGCATCTCGTAGGAGCTCACTTCTTGGCATAGGCACCTGTGTATAAATGCTACCACTTACAAAGTATTTCCTACAAACAGACCACTGTGCTCACCACTTGTCCTGTGTTATCTCATACAGTCCTCCAGGGATGCCGTTATCCCTGAGGTATAGATGAGGAGGCCCAAGAGGCCAGGCTGAGACTTTGGGAAGGGGACCCCCACCTGAGTGCCTCTTCTCCTCCAGGAGATTGCATCCTACTTGATCACCTTTGAGAAGCATGACGAGTGGCTATCCTGTGCCCCCAAGACAAGGTGAGAAGTTTTGTGAAGATGGGGAGTAGCAGGGGTCCTGGGTTCTGTGCACAGAACTTAAGGCCAGTCCTTCCCTTCTCAGGCCTCAGAATGGCTCCATTATCCTCTACAACCGCAAGAAGGTGAAATACCGGAAGGATGGTTACCTCTGGAAGAAGCGGAAGGATGGGAAGACCACCCGAGAGGACCACATGAAGCTGAAGGTCCAGGGCATGGAGGTAAGCAAGGCCTCCAGTACACCTGCCCTGGCCCCCGCTTTTCCCTGTGAGCTGGGTTCCAGCTCTGCCAGGGCTTGGTGACCTTCTCTCCCTACCACCCTCCCAGTCAGTCACTCTTCGCTTCTCACTCACTTTGGATCAGCCCCCTCTCTGCTTTCCCTCCATGACCCAATTCTCCAGGACTTAGGCCACGCCTCCCCCTGGAGGCCGCAGATGCCCAATCCCCTCACTTCTCTTGCATTTCCCGTAGGGGTCTGACAGTACTTAGTACCTCAAAGCACAGGTTTCTCTTCTCTCAAATCATTGCTCCTCATCTCAGATGTGTTATTGCCCTGCCCTCTGATTTCTGAATAGTCCCATGTCTCAAATCTGGTACTTGTTGTAAGGCCCTGGCCCCACTGTCCCCTCCTCTTCACCGCAGGGTGACTTGGGTGCTGGGTTTTGAAAGGTGTGGGGAATAGATGGGGGTGGGTAAGGGTTAAAGAGGAACTGGTGGCAAGATTGGGATTCCTGCAAAGGGACTGAACAGAGGAAGAGTTGGGGAGCAGACTAGCCCTCCCCCCACCCCAGCCTGTCTCCTGGCAGTGTCTCTATGGCTGCTACGTTCACTCTTCCATCGTCCCCACATTCCATCGGCGCTGCTACTGGCTGCTCCAGGTGAGGACAGAAGGGCTCGGGGAGACAGAGTCTACCTGGCTCTTTGAGGGAGGTGGGGGTCTGCGGAATGAAGGGGAAGGATGACGAGGTTCTGAGTGTGGAAGGGAGACTGGGAAGAAGAGAAAGGGGTTTGGGGATGGAGAGAGCCAGAACTTGGGAGGGTGAGGCTAGGGGTGCCTAGGGAGAAAATGAGGACTAGGAGGCCAAGTCCCTGGACATCAGGACCCCATAGCACTCTGTGTGTACCCTTGTACCCGCAGAACCCTGACATCGTGCTTGTGCACTACCTGAACGTCCCAGCCCTGGAGGACTGTGGAAAGGGCTGCAGCCCCATCTTTTGTTCCATCAGCAGCGACCGCCGAGAGTGGCTAAAGTGGTCCCGGGAGGAGCTCTTGGGACAGCTGAAGCCCATGTGTAAGGCAACAGGGCCAGGACAGAGCTCCAAGGGGAGAGTGGACCCAGGGGCCTCCCATGGCAGCAAGTTTCTATACTCAGGAGCCTGTGGGGTGACCATGTTGCCCCAAGCCAGGAGGCTTCTTTCCTGGGTGGGTGGGTACCAGGGTTCCTGGTGTGATCTAAGGTGTTCGACTATGGAGGGCAGCTGTGAGCTCCAGGTAGGAGCAGTCTGGGGGCTTCTGGCCACTGTTCCTCTGGCTGGAAGTCTCAGAGCATCTCAGGTGCTTGGGGGAGCCATCAGAGTTCTTTGGGGCCTATTTTGTAGGGGGTCCCACAGCACTTCCCCCCAACTCTCCTCCAGTTCATGGCATCAAATGGAGCTGTGGAAATGGGACAGAGGAGTTCTCCGTAGAGCAGCTGGTGCAGCAGATCCTAGACACCCACCCGACCAAGCCTGCACCCCGAACCCACGCCTGTCTCTGCAGTGGGGGCCTTGGTGAGTGACCCTGACCTTGGAACCTTCCTCCCTCCTCGCTGGTCTGCCCTTACTCACACCAGGGGGGCATCTGTCTTGTTGGGATTTGCGTGCTTATTTGCATGACTTTTGCATGTTCCAGAAAGATGGGCCAGATGAGCAGAGGCTTTCCCGTCTGCATACTGTCTAGTTCCTTTTACTTATTCCTGGCAGCCTGGGCTCTCTGTCTGCCTTCTTCCTTTAGCAGTTCCTGGCCACCCCAGCACTACTGCTTACACACAGGCTTAGCCTTATTCTTAGTTGGTACCCGCTTGGTTCTGTTCTTCTGTCCTTTTTCTATGCATTCACCTATTGCTCTCAGCTATTCCCCCAAGCCCTGGATCCTCCCTTGCAGTGTTCCTCCAAGGGGGAGGGTGGGGGAGGAGAAATATTTCTGCCGCCTCCCAGTGGCCACAAGCAGTATGACACCTCTGGTATGTAGTGACTTCTCAGGAAATACATGACAGCTTCCAGCAAGGGAGGGCTGGAGAGAGATGTCTTACCCCTTCTTTCCCCACCACCCCTTCCACTCCAGGTTCTGGGAGCCTTACCCACAAATGCAGCAGCACGAAACACCGTATCATCTCTCCCAAAGTGGAACCCCGAGCTTTAACCCTGACCTCTGTCCCCCACCCCCATCCCCCTGAGCCGCCTCCACTGATAGCCCCGCTTCCCCCAGAGCTCCCCAAGGCACATACCTCCCCATCTTCCTCTTCCTCTTCCTCCTCTTCCTCCGGCTTTGCAGAACCCCTAGAGATCAGACCGAGCCCTCCAACCTCCCGAGGGGGTTCTTCCAGAGGAGGCACCGCCATCCTCCTCCTGACAGGACTGGAGCAGCGAGCCGGGGGCTTGACACCCACCAGGCACTTGGCTCCACAGGCCGATCCGAGGCCTCCCATGAGCCTGGCTGTGGTTGTGGGCTCTGAGCCCTCGGCCCCACCAGCCCCTCCGAGCCCTGCCTTTGATCCTGATCGTTTTCTCAACAGCCCACAGAGGGGCCAGACATATGGAGGGGGCCAGGGGGTGAGCCCAGACTTCCCCGAGGCCGAGGCCGCCCATACCCCCTGTCCAGCACTCGAGCCTGCTGCTGCCCTGGAGCCCCAGGTGGCCACTCGGGGTCTCCCTCCACAGTCTGGAGCAGGCGGGAGAAGGGGAAACTGCTTCTTCATTCAGGATGATGACAGTGGAGAGGAGCTCAAGGCCCAGGGGGCTGCCCCACCTGTACCTTCACCCCCTCCTTCACCCCCACCCTCACCTGCCCCTTTGGAGCCATCGGGCAGAGTAGGAAGAGGGGAGGCCTTGTTTGGAGGAGCTGGGGGGGGCAGCGAACTGGAGCCCTTCAGTCTCTCATCATTCCCGGACCTCATGGGAGAACTCATCAGTGACGAAGCTCCAAGTGGCCCTGCCCCCACCCCCCAGCTCTCTCCTGCTCTCAGCACCATCACAGACTTCTCCCCAGAGTGGTCCTACCCAGAGGTGAGTCTCAGACTTCTCTCCTTCCTCCTGCATCCCTTTTACCCTGTGGCCTGTGACCTAGTTTCTCTCAGCATCCATGGCTGCTTAGTTCTCTTCCCAGCCTCTATCTTTACATAGAGTGTAGCTTCTTAACGGTTTTCACAGGCCTTCTTAACTACCCCTTTTTTCCTCCCTCCTTCTACCTGTGACTTGTGGTTGTATGAGTCCCTTAAGTGCCCCGGGGGACTTTATTCCTTTGGTGACTGGGTGGGGTGGGGAGGGCCTGGGACAGTTCAGCCTGAAGAAGAGAAAACCCAACTGGGATGTGATGGCAGACTTTGAGAAGCTGAAAGACTGTATTCAGCAGTCAAGTTCTGCTTTGTGCTGCCCCAGAGATAGAAAGCAGGAACTTCTCTAGGGGTACCAGGGGGCCCCAAGAAAAGACTTCCTCCCAGTGATAGCTATCTGCAAATGGGATGGTAGCCTTGGGAGAGGCAATGAGTTCCCCGTTTTCTAGCAGATTCAAATAGAGGGCAGGAGTGTGGGGAGAAAGGACAGTGGATCTCACTCCACTTCATGTCCAATCTCTGTACCCCAGACCTTGGGGTGTACAGAGAGCAATAGGTCCTCTCTTAGGGTCTGAATGAATGAAGGAGTGAGTAATTATACCCAGCAGAGAGAGCCCCCAGTCACATGGCTCTCTGACTTCTGCCTGCAGGGTGGGGTCAAGGTGCTCATCACAGGACCTTGGACAGAGGCCGCTGAGCATTACTCCTGTGTCTTTGATCACATCGCCGTGCCAGCCTCACTCGTCCAGCCTGGTGTCTTACGCTGCTACTGTCCCGGTATGGGGACTGGGGGTGGTAGGAGAAGGGACAGAAGACATGACTGTTAGGATTCCCAGGAAGCACTAGGAACAAATGTGTTGGGTTGTTCCTGAGAACGTAACCACCTCAACCAGTCCTGGGGCTGAGCCCGGTGGTTGCCCCCCGGCCACCGCCCTCCAGCAGGCAGATGAGTCTGAGCTGAAGTGTCAGAGGTCTAGATTCTAATCCAAGAAATCTGCTAAGCTGATGGGTGATCTTGAATAAGCCTTTTTCTTTTCATAGGACCTTGGCCACCCCTTCTGTAAGATCAGCCATTAGACCCAAGGGGACTCTCATGGCTCTCCAGGCCCACTGACTCCAGTCCAGGGAGAGTCTCTTGGGAGAATGAGAAGGGAGAAATGTTGGTCTCCTCCAACCAGTTCTGAGACTGAGGGACATTGGCTTCAAGACCTGTGCTATCCAGTATGGTAGCCATGAGCCACGTGTGCCTATTGAAATTAATAGTTAAGATTAAATGAAGTTTCAAATTCAGCTCTGCCATCACACTAACCACATTTTGGTGCTCAGTGACCACATGTGCTCGTGCCCCCCGCAGGAGACAGTGCAGATGCAGGATGTCTCCAACACTGAGGAAAGTTCTTTTGAACAGCACTGGTCTGGATGTCATTGCCAAGATTCATCTCTGCCCTTTTGCCACCCCCTTTGCCCCTCACCTGACACTCAGCAGTGTTGCTGTGGGACCCCAAGGACCACTGGAGTGACATGTCGACAGCTCTGCTCTCTGTCAGTATGTCCTCCCCGAGTCTCAGCAGCCCTGTTCAGTGGTGGATAGCCGAGAGGGGCTGAGACCAGAGACGTTGGGAATTGGGAGTCTCAGCGTCTAAGCTTGGGACCAGGGCCTGGTGGCTTTATCCTCAAGGCTATAGATATTGAGATTCTGGGACACCGCTCTCACTTGACCCTGTTGGTGAGCAGCTAATTCCTTTCCTTCACCTTAGTAACAGAGTTAAGGCCTCTGGACCTTGATCTTAGGAGATAAGAGATTTTACCATCATCAAATTGTTTATATGTAGAGGTATCTCTACACACCTACCTCCATCTGGCTCAGTAGGTAAAAAATCTGCCTGCAATGCAGAAGACCTGGGTTCTGTTCCTGGCTCAGGGAGATTCCCTGGAGAAGGAAATGGCAACCCACTCCAGTACTCTTGCCTGGAAAGTCCCACGGAAAGAGGAGCCCGGAGGGCTACAGTCCATGGGGTCACAAGAGTCAGACACAACTTGGTTGACTAAACCACCCATAGGTATCTCTTGACTCTGTTTCTATGCCTTGGTGCTGAACAATATCCTTAACTACAGGGTCTAGAACCCAAGGGGTCTCTGGCCCAGAGGAGCTATTAAGTTCTCAAATAAAGGGATTCCCTCCCCACTTAGAGCCAAGGCCACTGGAGCCAGGGGCCTCTAGGGCCACAACAGGGCAGGTAGGGGAGGTAGATGTGGAAGGACCACCTGTGGATCTGGTGAAGGAGCCCAGGAAAGAGAGCCATCTCGCTGATCCTTGCCCTCCCCAGCCCATGAAGTTGGGCTGGTGTCTCTGCAGGTGGCAGGGCGTGAGGGGCCCCTTTCTGCATCTGTGCTCTTTGAGTATCGAGCCCGCCGATTCCTGTCACTGCCTAGTACTCAGCTTGACTGGCTGTCACTAGACGGTAAGTTCTAACCTTCCACCCCACCGCCTTTGAGCATGACATGTTCCTAGGCCCATCTGGACTCCGGTGGCCATTGCCTTGCCCCCACTGTACCCCTCTTCCCAACTCCTACTTCCTTGCTCATTTCTGAAGGAGCAGCAGATTTCCTTCACCTCCTCCTCCCTGTAAACCTTGGAGGCGGCTTTGTCCCAACACTTGTCCTGTCCATAGGAAGGGATCAAGGCCATGGGTGGGGCCGGACAGTGCAGAGCAACAAACATGGGATACACATGAGTGTGTATGTGCCTCCTGCTGCTGCTGCTAAGTCGCTTCAGTCGTGTCCGACTCTGTGCGACCCCACGGACTGCAGCCTACCAGGCTCCTCCATCCATGGGATTTTCCAGGCAAGAGTACTGGAGTGGGTTGCCATTGCCTTCTCCGTATATGTGCCTACACAATATATTTAAACTTTCCTATGGTTTTTCCCTCTAGTTATAAAGACAGGCATTAATTATAAAAAATTTTGAAGTTACAGAAAAGCACAAAGTAGAAAATGAAAATTCCCTGTAACAATGCTCAATAACATACACCACTTTTAATATATCTTCTTATATACAGAGATGCACATACATACATGTGTGTGTACGTGTGTGTGTATTTGTTTATATCCAGAGCTGTTAGTCCCCTTTACTGGTTATCCCTCCTGTGGCTTTCAGAATTGTTTCTGCACCTGCTTCTTTCTTGAGGTTTGCATGTCTCCGTTTCCTCCTGTTTAACCTGTGCTTTACCATCTCTCCTGTATGTCTCCTACCTCTCTCATCTCTCCATTCCTCCTTGGATTTTTGTCTTCACTTTCCTTCTTCATTCCCTATTGCTTGTTCGTTCTACATCCCCAGCTCTCCTTTGCCCTTTTTCTCTCCTCTTCTTCCCCTTGTCTGTCTTCCCCTCTCTGCTCTCATACCTGAGTCTCTGCTCAGAGCTCTTTACCCTCCTCCCCACCATCCCCTACCTTCTTGCCCGTCTGTCCTGGCATCTCAAAACATCCCCAGCCTCCACCTGTTTGTTTTCCCACGGCTCTGACCCCCTTCTTCCTCCCCTCCTCATCCTTGTGTGATCTCAGGAGGGAACAGATATAGCTCGGGATGTGTGCATTTGTGCATGGAGTGGGGGAGGAGGAGGAGAAATGGACTTGGCCATCCATCTCTGTCACCTCCCCTCCCCGCCATCCTCTTTGTGGACAGCTGCGGGGGGCCAGGAGGAGGGGGTGGTGCTTTTCAAATCAGTCTCTGAGTTCTTTGGGGCAGCGATTAACAGAGAGGAGGGACCCTGAAGTCCTTCAGCCCCAGCATGGGGGACGAAGGTAGTGTCTGCGGCAAGAAGGAACAAAATAAGCCATCTGGGAGTATGCGTATGTGCATGCACGTATGTGTGAGAGATCTGGGGCACGCGTGTGTGTGTGTGTGTGTGTGTGTGAGAGAGAGAGATCTGGGGCAACTGGGGCTGAACACCCAGCGAGGAGTCCTACAGTCTCTGTGTCTTGAAGGACACAGTCTTGGTTCTGCATTCAGGTCCTAGGTGGACACGTGGTATGAAGAGCCCTAGACTGAGGACTGGTCCTGGGGGGCTCTATTCAGAAGGTGGAGGGGGGGAGGGTAAAGGGCCATTGTATGGAGAAGAGGAAAGGATTGCTTGTGTCTTCGTCACTCAGACCCTGGGACAGGATCTGGCTTTGTTGCCCAAGGCATCCCCTGGACCCTACCCAGTGAGCCCCCCTATGCCCACTCCTCTTCCCCACAGACAACCAGTTCCGGATGTCCATCCTGGAGCGACTGGAGCAGATGGAGAAGCGGATGGCAGAGATCGCAGCAGCTGGGCAGGCCCCCTGCCAGGCTCCTGACACCCCTCCAATTCAGGTACATCCATGAGGGCACTCTACAGTGAGGAGCAGAGGGAGGGTCTTCCTATAGAAATCAGCTCTACTGTGTGACTCCCCTCACTGTCCAGGCCCCAGCCAGTCCCCTTCCCTTCTCCGTGACATCACCCTGCTCCCACCCCCACCCTGTGGCAGGAGTGGCTATTCTGGGCACCCTCTTGGCATGACAAGCTTCAGACTATTTCTGGTCTGAAGGAGGGTGGAGGTGAGGGTGGGGGAGGGGATCCAAGAAGTCGGGGCTCAGCACTCTGAGGGTTCCAGGTCTCTGAGGAAAGAAGGCTGGAGAGGACTCTAGGTTCTGAGGGGGAGAAGCCATCTGTGGATATGGCACTGATCTGAGCCAAAATGAAGGCACCACATGGGCATGCAGGCATGAGGTCTGGCTGCTGGAGAAAGCTGCCTGAGGGACAGGGAAGACTGACCAGCCATCAGAGGTCAGGGTGGTGGGAGCCTAGAATGAGAATTGTAGGGAGGGGGCAGAATTGGAAGCTGAGAGGACAGGGGTGGGGTGGCTAAGGCCATCCCAGGCTGGGGATGCTCAGGTGTCTGCCTGAGGGTGTGTGCACCACAGGATGAAGGCCAGGGTCCTGGGTTCGAGGCCCGGGTGGTGGTCCTGGTAGAGAACATGATCCCACGCTCCACCTGGAGGGGTCCTGAGCGTCTGGCCCATGGAAGCCCTTTCCGGGGCATGAGCCTTCTGCACCTGGCTGCTGCCCAGGGCTATGCCCGCCTCATCGAGACCCTGAGCCAGTGGCGGTGAGCTGGGGCTGGTGGGAGTTGGGGTGGGAGGGTGTCAGGGACTGAGGAGGAACTGGAGGCCTGTCCTGGGAGCTGGGGTCACTGTGGGAAGGAAGAGGGGCTGGAACAGGGTTTGCACTTGGGGGAGTTTTAATGTCCTCTGACTTACAATGCTGACTTCTTGACCTCCTTATAATCATTAGTCTCTTTGATTACTCATCCTGTTGACCATAGTGCTTGCCAGCCCCTTCAATTCCGAAGTTCCTACTGGGCCCCCTTTATCCCTAACTGGGCTCCTGTCCCTTTCCCAAACCCTCCAGGAGTGTGGAGACAGGAAGCCTGGACTTGGAGCAAGAGGTTGACCCACTCAATGTGGACCACTTCTCTTGCACCCCTCTGGTGAGGATGCTGGTTCCTAGTGCACGTGAACAATGGGAAAAGGGAGCAGTTCTTCACAGAGAAGATCGTTTGGGGGATGCAGGGAAGGAGTAAGGATAGGCCCATGCCTTACCTCCACTTCCGCCCTCTTCTCCTCAGATGTGGGCTTGTGCCCTGGGCCATCTGGAGGCTGCTGTGCTCCTCTTCCGTTGGAACAGACAGGCGCTGAGCATTCCTGACTCTCTGGGCCGCCTGCCCCTATCCGTGGCTCATTCCCGGGGTCATGTGCGCCTCGCCCGCTGCCTGGAGGAACTGCAAAGACAGGAAGCTTCTTCTGAGCCCCCACCTGCCCTGTCTCCACCCTCCTCCAGCCCCGACACTGGTGAGGGTTTAAGGGGAATGCGGGTGGAAGCACAGGCCAGGGGAAAGCTAGAGGGTGGGAGACAGTGCAAGGAGAGAGGAGGTTGTAGGGATGGGGAGGTAAGAGCAGCAAGGCCAGGGAGATGGAGAGTGAGGAGAGGGCAAGTGACACCTTATGCTCACACCCCCTTCTCTCCCCTTGCAGGCCTGAGCAGTGTCTCCTCACCTTCAGAGCTCTCGGATGGCACTTTCTCCGTCACATCGGCCTATTCTAGCGCCCCAGATGGGAGTCCTCCCCCTATTCCTCTGCCAGCCTCTGAGATGACTATGGAGATGGTCCCAGGCCAGCTCTCCTCTGGTGCCCCAGAGGCCCCCCTATTCCTCATGGACTATGAAGCCACCAACCTGAGAGGGCCCCCACCCTCGCCGCCTCCTCTCCCACCAGCCCTGGATGGCGGGGCTGCTCCTGAGGAAGCCGATAGTCCACCAGCTGTGGATGTGATCCCGGTACCACTTAGGTGGAGGGCTCCAAGCAGAGGGGGGTGCAGGGCTAGGGTGATGCCAGCCACCACAAGAAACATGCAGAGCCGGGCGGCAGTTTGGGAAGAAGGGGTCATTTACCCTCATTTGGGGACAGGCAAGGTAACCCTCTGCTTAAGCTTCTGTCAGAGCTTGGGATTCAGAAGTCATGAGGCTTCAGAGGTTAAAATTCTGGAGAATATCTTCAATTAGAGCTGGGTGGTAGGGGTTACCTGTTGTTCCATAAAGGGACAAGAGCGATGGCAGGAAGCGGGGAGGACAGAGGAGCAGAGAGGTCGGCAAGATGGAAGCGGAAGTGTCTGGCACTAACCAGGGGCCAGGGGGAGGCTTGCACATAGTAAGAGCTAAGAGTCTTGTAGAGTGAATGAACCCATGAGAGAGTGGAGAGTGGCTCTTCACGTGCAGCAGCCTGCTTCTCTGCTAGGGCCTGGGACATACCTGCTTTAGAGAGAGACTAAGGGATTAACCGGGGAGCACTAAAGTGCAACAGATTTAGAGAACACCACACGGTAGGCACCTTTATGTGAGACCAGCAGAAAGTGCTGCAGGCTGCAGGGCTGGAGCAGAGGCAAGGCTGGAGCTATTCAATAAGGTGTCATGTGATTGGCAAGCGCTGAGCTGATTCTTGGCGAGTTCAAGGAGGGGGTGGCAGACATGGCCAAGTTTGTGGGAGCTGGCATGGGTCAGGCTGGGTGGGACAGTGGGCAGTCAGCCTGGAAGGCTAAGCCCTTCATTCGCCTAGCTTCTGAATCCCCATGTGCTGTACGTCCTTCCTAGCCTATGTTTTCCATGACGTCTCAACACAGGGCTGTATTGAGTGGGACCCCAAGAAGTGTAAGTGAACCTGGAACACTGGCAAAGAAAGACAGGGTTAATGGGGGCAGGCATCCATGAGGCCTCATCGTCTGGGTCTGATAGGAGAAAGATAGGAAGTGAACTTATGCTATGGTCTTGGCAGAGCAAGAACAGCTGGGGGGCCCCTCAAGGTTCACCCAGCTTCTCCTTCATCCAGGTTGACATGATCTCACTGGCCAAGCAGATCATTGAAGCCACACCAGAGCGGATTAAACGAGAGGACTTCGTTGGGCTGTCTGAGGCTGGAGCCACAATACGGGAGAGGACGGGAGCGGTGGGGCTCAGTGAGACCATGTCCTGGCTGGCCAGCTACCTGGAGAACGTGGACCATTTCCCCAGCTCAGCCCCTCCAAGGTGACCAGCTTAGGACAAAGCCTCCAGATCCTTCAAAGGAACATGGGAGGGATAGAGTGAGGGAAGAAGCTGCACTATGGCCAGAGCCTTTGAGGAAGGGATTGGCACTGGCTGGCGAGCTCTGAAGTCACTCTCCAGACCCTGTTACTGGGGCTCTGCCTTCAGAGCAGCGCCCAGGTGGGAGAAGAGGGACTTCAGATGTCCAGGACATCCTTATCCCTGTTTCCTACAGCGAGCTGCCATTTGAGCGGGGTCGCCTGGCTGTCCCTCCAGCACCTTCCTGGGCAGAGTTTCTCTCCGCATCTGCCAGTGGCAAGATGGAGAGTGACTTTGCCCTGCTGACCCTGTCGGATCATGAGCAGCGGGAACTGTATGAGGCAGCCCGAGTCATCCAGACAGCCTTCCGGAAATACAAGGTCGGGGGCTTGGGGGCTTCAGGGGATGAATTACACAATCTTGAGTGGGGAGGTGACGGGTTCCCAGGACTGTGGGGGGGGACAGCAATCATCCAGAGAGATCTGGGGTAGGGTGAAGGGTCAAGGGACCCCAGGCACATTGGAAGAGCAGGTCAGATGTCAGTTAGGTGGGCAATTCCTAACTGATCCAGGTGCTGAGACTTCCTTCTTGCCACTTAGGGCCGGCGGCTGAAGGAACAGCAGGAGGTAGCTGCTGCTGTGATCCAGCGCTGTTACCGGAAGTACAAACAGGTGAGGATGTCCTCTCTTGAAAGCATACCCACCAACCCACACAGGCACCCACTCATCCCATCCCAGAGCATCCACAATGCTGCAGGAGCCCTAACTCCCCTTTTCTCTCCACAAGCTGACCTGGATTGCACTTAAGGTATTAGGCATGAGACCTGGGTGTGAGGCTGTCTGTGATGATTCAGCCTTTCCTTCCGTGAGCGTGTGGATTAGAGAAAGAGATTTGCATCGACTGAACTTGAAACGGGGTGAGGGGTGACCCTTAGGGGTCTGGGTCTCTGTCCCTCCATGTCAGCCCCTGCCCTTCCTCCCCACCCCTGCAGTTTGCACTCTATAAGAAGATGACCCAGGCGGCCATCCTGATCCAGAGCAAGTTCCGAAGCTACTACGAACAGAAGCGATTTCAGCAGAGCCGCCGAGCGGCAGTCCTCATCCAGCAGCGCTACCGCTCCTACCGCCGCCGGCCCCCGGGGACCCTGCCTGCCCGCAACAAGTACGGCCCCAACCCTCCAGCCCTCAGTGCACACCCACTGTGTCCACGGCCACTGCCCACGGGCTCCCAACTCATCATCCTGCTCCTCCCCGACCCTTGCCCTGCCAAGGTCCCTAAGGGGCGGAGGGCAGGTGATTCCTGAGTGTCCTGTGCGGTCTCATCTCTTCTTCCTTCCACCAGAGGCTCCTTTCTCACCAAGAAGCAGGACCAGGCAGCCCGGAAGATCATGCGATTCCTGCGGCGCTGCCGACACAGGTGTTGCCCTTTCCCTCACTGGGGAGGACTGGGCCCCGCCGCCGCCTCCCCATCCCACCGCCCTAATCGGCCGGTCTCCTCTGACTCCTTCCTTGTCTCTCTGCAGGATGAGGGAACTGAAGCAGAACCAGGAGCTGGAAGGGCTTCCCCAACCCGGGCTGGCCACCTGACCTCTCCACTGCCTTTCTCATCACCCTGGGGGCCGCTTCTTGCAGTCTTAACAGGGAGAGGGCTCTCTGGGGGAGGGGGAGCCCCCTGTCGGCAGCTTTCCCGTCACTTTTGTGCTAGCCCGTCCTGGGTCTCCACCCCCCACCCCTCCGAAGTGCTGAACTCCCTCTCCCACCCCTGCCTCCTCCTCTTCCCTCCGGGTCGCGCTCCCTTCTCTTAGTCCCCGGCTCCAGAAGACCCATGCCCCACATACCTGCATCTTCAGCTGTGACCTCCGGAGCCCTGCCTGCCCCTTCTCCACAGCTCCCTCCCTGCCTGTGCCCACCTCGGCCCCTTCCTGACTTGCCTTATTTATTTGTTCGACGCGTCTCTGAATGTATCCGCCTCGGTCCCACCTCTGCCTTCGCTACGCGCGCGCCCCTCGTGTTTCAGGGCTGACCGTGCCCCCACCCCGACTCCGCATGTTTGCGTCTTGTTTCCTCCCTTTCTGGCCCTGTCTTTCCCCGTCAACTGACCGACTCCGGCCACCAATCTCGGGGCCAAAGGGGGGCTGTATATAGAAACGCGCTGCGGAGTCCTGCCCCGTCCCCGAGGGGAGGGGCCTTGTACATAATGTAACATACAGAGTATAGTGAAGAATCTATTTAAGGCGCCGCAGGGAGGGCTGCACGGCCGGGCTTGTGGTTCCTGGCGCGGCGGGAGCCTCCTGCCGGCTCCACGAGCACTTTCTACTTGTGCATGGGCTTGGTTTCTACGAATTGCCATTAAACATCGCTGCACCAGCCAGCCTCCGGCCTCTGTCTGCGGGCGGCGGGGAGGGGCGGGGCCCCCGGCCGGCGGAAGGCTGCGGGCGCGCCAAGCCCGGATCTGAGCCACGCCGGGGCGGGGCGGGTGCGTGGTTTTCCGCCTCCGACGTGTTTCCGGCCTTAAAGGCATTTTGCCCTTCCCTTTAAGACGCACCGCCCCCCTCTCAGTCACTCCCAAGATGGCGGACCTACTGGGCTCCATCCTGAGCTCCATGGAGAAGCCACCCAGCCTCGGTGATCAGGAGACTCGGCGCAAGGCCCGAGGTGAGGATCCCAAATTCATAGCCGGCTTTCTTCGCCCGGTTCTCAGGATCGCAATCCTCCCTCTTTGGATGACCCCGCCTCCTCAACCTTGAAAGACCCCTCACAGGCCCCTTCAGAGACCCCCCGAGTCCCTAAAAGGGCTGCTGACCCGCCCGCTGTTCTTAGCGGACGATGATTGGCTACCTGAAGCTCAGCACCAGCCCCCTGCCTCTTCCTGCCCTGGCCTTCCACAGTCCTTGTTTTCAATTCGCCCGTGGGCCCGCCTGTCCGCCGGTGGCGTGGTCTGATTGGTAGGCTGCCCTGAACCCCACCCAACCCCTTCCCGCCTTCGTATCGGAGGGCGGTAAGATCGACCGCTCGGCCCCGCCCGCCCTGCCGGCGCGCCGGTCCGTGCACCTCGTCCCCTTCGGATTGGATCCAGGATACGTCCATCCGCAATCCTTTCTCCCCTATTGGCCTCTTCAACTTAAAAGTCTACCGATTAAGTTTGGTCAACCTTCCTCTAGCCCACCCCACCCTCAGCACCTCTAATTGGCTGCTGGAGCCGTTCAGCGCCCTTATGCCCCGCCTACTTGATTTAACCCGATCCCTTCTGCCGCGAACCACCATTTCTCTCATCTGTACCCTGAAATTCCTAAGGTCCCTGGGCGGGTCGTGAATGTTGATTGGACAAATAAGAAGGCCCCTACCCGGTCCGATTGGCCATAGCCTCCCAGTCTGTGTTCTCCGAGTAACTTTTCTGCTGGCGGTTCAAGTTGGACTGCCAGTGTAGGGCGCGGCCCGCTGGGCGGTGCAAGCCTCTCCTGCTGGCTCCGCAGCGTGTGAATGAATCTGACAGAATGAGTCCTTTTAGGGGAGGACACCGGCTCCCTACCCGTTCGAGGGAGGCCAGAACAGGAGTGGGTGCCTTCAAAGTGCTCAAGTGCTGCTTAATGTCAAACTAACATCCATATTTACTGAATGGTTACTAAGGGCCAGGGGCACACTCAAAGGAGCCCACAGTCCGGAGCATTGATGAAATGATCACACAGGAGTTAAAAATCAACTTTATAAATGGTCTGAAAGAAAAATAATTATCAGGAGTGTAACTACCTAGGGCTTCTAACCTAGCCTGCAGTGAGCTGAGATCTGAAGAATAGATAATTCAGTGAGAAGGCAACACAGTGCTCCAGGCAGATATTTGAAAGCTATAAGGAAGGAGGGAGCATAATGGGACCTGGGAACTGAGTTACTTCATGCTCACCACGGCTGACTAGGTGGTTCACCAGCGGCCGTTGACAGGCTAGGAAGCTGAAGTTCAGAGTTTAGTCACTTGCCTGTGGTTACACAGTTACTTAGTGGCGGCATTTCAAACCCAGTTGTGACTTTTAAGCCCGTGTGCTTATCCATAATCTTAAATCACCTCCTCAGATGCAGAGAGAAGACTCTCAAGCCAGACAGAACAGTCAGTGACTAAGATGGGGTGCACTAACAGTCAGAGCCCATGGGGTTGAAGAGAGAAGCACACCTGAGCTGTCAAGCCCTGGAGCCACAGAGAGTAACTGGATAGGAAAGGAACAGGGTCCCTGGCTTCTAGGAGCTCATAGTGGGGTAGGGAAGACAAAAGTTACAGTCTGTTAGTTCTCAGCATGTGCTATAGTGGATGTCTGAACCAAATGTGCTTGGGCCGCAGAGGAAGAAGTAATTCTTCACCATCTGACTCATAGTGGATCTCAAAGTTTGCAAGGGGAAGAACTTTTCAAGCAGCAGGAATAACATGTGCAAATACATGAAGTGATTAGGAAAATGGGAATAGGTTCAGTGCAGCTGAAGGGGTTCTGATCCTGTGGAAGAAGTAGGCCTTAAGATTGTCAGCACTTTGAAATGGCAGAAGAGAGAAGAGGGGACAGTAAGACTAAAGGTAGTGAGTTTCCTTTACAGCTCAGACACCTGCACTCCCAGAGGAGAAGAATGTTAGACTGGCCATTTCAGCTTCATCTTGGCTGTAGAAATAAGAAGTGGGGGTATTACAAAATATAGGAAGTTAAATAATTTCCTCTATCCTGTGTAGACAATGAGATGATAAACTCTGTGAGGCCAGGACTGGGTCTGTTCCCATTACCTCCCCAAGCCTTAGAGTTCTTGGTATGTCGTAAGCAATAAATAAATGTTTGCTAGTTGGTTTCCCCAGTGGGAAACAGGGTTGAGCATGATTCTCATTTCTGTTTCTCCCACTAAACTGTGAGGTCTTAAAGGGCAAAGCTGTGTCTTCATCCTCTTTGTACTTCAGGGCCTAGCACCGTATCAGGGATAGAGTAAATATCAATAAATGCTTGGCAAATAACAGTAATCCTCCCTTCCTGCCCTGACACCTCCCAGTGGACACGAGACCCCTCCCAAAGCCTTACACCCTCTCACCACCCATACTTCCACCCCTAGCCTCATGCTGCCATTTCTTGCCCCCAGAGCAGGCAGCCCGCCTGAAGAAACTACAGGAGCAAGAGAAACAACAGAAAGTAGAATTTCGTAAAAGGGTAAGAACAACTGGAGAGATCAAAGGCAGCTTCAGAAAGGACTAACAATAAGTTAGAATTGGAAGGTTGAGGACTTAGTTTGTGTGCAAACTGTCTTGAGAGAGGTGAAGCCCAGAAGTCAGTGGCACGGAGGTGGGAAAGGTGTGGGAGGCACAAGCCTGTTGGCCCGGCTGGGGAGAGGGGTAGTGGGGTGGAGCCATCATCTCATATCTTCTTCCCTTTTCCCTCTACCAAGATGGAGAAAGAGGTGTCAGATTTCATCCAAGACAGTGGGCAGATCAAGAAAAAGTTTCAGCCGATGAATAAGATAGAGAGGAGCATACTGTGAGTGTCTCTGGGCTGGGCGACAGGAAGTGGGTGGTCAAGGAGGCACGAAGGGTGAAAGGTTCAGAGGGGAGAACCTCCTAGAGGAGGGCACTGGCCCCCCTCATGGCTTCACAACCTCTTTCCCTTTGGCTCCCTCTCCCCAGACACGATGTGGTGGAAGTGGCTGGCCTGACATCCTTCTCCTTCGGGGAAGATGATGAGTGTCGCTACGTCATGATCTTCAAAAAGGTAAAAGGCCCGAGTTGAGTTCCCCGCTCTCTCCTTTTCAGCCTATACCCTGCCCCAGGGGAGAAGAATGAGGTAAACTATGTATGTGGAACCTTGACCCCATCACCCACTTCTCTCCCAGGAGTTTGCACCCTCAGATGAAGAGCTGGACTCCTACCGGCGTGGCGAGGAGTGGGACCCCCAGAAGGCTGAGGAGAAGCGGAGGCTGAAGGTGAGTTATGCCTGGCAGTCCCTGGGACCCTGCCACCACCATCTGGGAGGGGCTGAGGTCAGGCCTTGAGCTCCGGTGACCCCCGCTGCACCCTCAGGAGCTGGCCCAGCGACAGGAGGAGGAAGCGGCCCAGCAGGGACCCGTGGTGGTGAGCCCGGCCAGCGATTACAAAGACAAATACAGCCACCTTATTGGCAAGGGGGCAGCCAAGGATGCAGCTCACATGCTACAGGCCAACAAGACCTACGGCTGTGGTGAGGCCACAGTGGGGGCTGGGAGGGGGCAGGGAAGAGGAGCACAGGTTGGGGGGAAGGAGAGGGGAGACCAAGGCACAGGGCTCCTAGGTCCTCCCATCCTCCCGTCTGCCCCTAGTGCCCGTGGCCAACAAGAGGGACACACGCTCCATTGAAGAGGCCATGAACGAGATCCGGGCCAAGAAGCGTCTGCGGCAGAGCGGGGAAGAGTTGCCATCTACCTCCTAGGCACCCCAGCTCCCGGGGCACGGCAGGGGGCAGGGAGGGACGAGGCTGCTGCTACTAGAACCCATCCTGGAGCCCCACCTTCTAACAGCTGTCACTCAGGCACAGTGTGTGTCACTGTTCGATCTAGGATATGTATGTGGGGGGTGTGTGTGTGTGTGTGTGTGTGTTAGTATGTGAAAGTGTGAATGCTCAGGTGGGTATTTAATCTGTATTATTCTGTTCTTCCTGGAATTTTCTTCCCCATGGGGCTGGGATTACTTTACATTCAATAAACACCGTTTGACCCAATGTCTTGGTTTGTTAGCAGAGAAAGGTAGGCTCTGGAGAGGAGTTGAAATAATTATAGGTTGAATAATTATAAACTTGCTTTTGTGGGCCAAAGATGGTCAAATATTGGCACTTTTGCAGAAATTCCTAAGGGATGGCATTTTTTAAGAGCAGTCACTACGGCCAAGTGGTCTAGCTTTGGATCCTGGCTCTGCGACTTCCTGTCATGTTGGTAAAGTATTTTGCCTGTTTGTGACTCAGTTTCCTCACCAGTAAAATGGGGATAATAATGGTAACTACCTGATAGGACTGTTTCATAAACTGCACAGGTCAATGTATGTTAAATATTGATAATAGTTTCCCATCCTCAAGGCTACGTGGAAATGTAGCTGCTTTGGTTCCCATGACCATCCTCACCAAGTACCTCAATTTCATAAGGACAAGCACTCAGACCTCAGCACTGCAGTGCCCTCCGCAGACCCTGTAAATTTCCATTTCTGGGCATATCTGATCCAGCTTCCCCCTCATGGTGATGTCAGACCTCCACCCCTCTGGAGCTGGTTCAATGTTCTGTCAGTTCCTCTTCAGCTTCATTTCACATAATGCACCGGCTTTCCCCTGCCTCCTTCCATAATGTGAGTGTAATGGTTCTACATCCAGCCCAACTTCCTCTCTGACCAGTCCCTCACTCCCTCCTTGTCACAGCAGGTTCCACGTCCACTCGCCCCTCCTGCCCGATCCAGCCCAGGGACCAGCATCTCCTCTCCCCCTTCCCATAAATGAGCAGGCCACTAACTTGGTTGGCACCAGTGTTTTATTTCAGGGGGAAGGGCTTGAAGGCCCAGGTCTGTCCTGTGCACTCCTGGGGCCTCCAACCTCTCACTTGGCCTTCGGGTTACGGAACTTGCGTCCAGCAAAGACAGCCTTGTCCCCAAGAGCCTCCTCAATCCTGGAAGGCAGACATGGTCAGGGCTGTGATATTCCAACCCAAAAGCCCTCAGCTCCTGATGCCCAGGCTCACTGTGCCCACGGTACCTCATGAGCTGATTGTATTTGGCCAGACGCTCTGAGCGGCATGGGGCACCAGTCTTGATCTGAAGAGAGAATTCCAGGAGTTGCAAGAGATTATTAGAGAGAAGGGATTGCACCTGGCTCCGAGGGAGCAAACTGTGGTGGTATTCAGCTCCGGGGCAGGGGGCCAGGAACCCCAAGAAAACTCAGACACTGGGCAAAGGAGGGCCCAGGAGTACCTGTCCTGTGCAGAGCCCCACCACGAGGTCAGCGATGAAGGTGTCCTCAGTCTCTCCAGAGCGGTGGCTCACCATCACCCCCCAGCCGTTAGACTGAGCCAGTTTGCAGCTGGGTGGAGAGGACACTTGATAAGGCCTGGTGGGACTTCCTCAGGGTGAAAGCCAGGGGCTGAGTGGGGCCTTTCCCTTTTATTTTGGGAGAAGGGAGATGTGTTGGGAGGGTAAAGTTCTTGGGGAAAGAGAGAAGGGGAGATTCCTGATCTTAAATTTGGATTCCTAAGATGCTGGTGGGAAGAAACAGAATCTGGGAGATGGGGATGGCAGGGGTGGGGATGGGTTGAGGCAGGGTGACAATGACAAAAGTTCCGGGGTCAGGTCAGGAGTTAGTCAAAAGTTTGAGGTGGAGAGGGTGGGGTGGGTCAGGAGCCAAGCGAGAGTCAGACCTGGAGTTAGTGGACAAGAGGGTAGCTGGAAAGGGTAGAGCTAGGTGGAAGGAGGCCATGATGCCCCAGGCCAGGAGGCACTCACGCCTGGATGGATTCAGTCACCGAGCCAATCTGGTTGACCTTCAGCAGCAGGCAGTTGCAGGCCTTCTTCTCCACGGCCTGGGCAATCCTTTTGGGGTTGGTGACTGTGAGATCATCCCCCACGATCTGGATGTTGACCCCCGAGAGGAACGAGGTCCAGGTAGCCCAGTCATCCTGGTCAAAAGGATCCTCAATGGACACCACTGGTGGGGGAGGGAAGCAGAGTCGGGTTAAAGGTCAGAAAGGCCTCACAAAGGGGTAATGGGTCAGAAAATTACAATGGGGCTAAGGATGGGAGGGACTGAGGTGGTGGCAGAGGAGGGGCCGAGGCCGGTGTGCTGTGCAGCTGCTGCTGACTTGGGCAGGAGCAGTGGAAGCCGGAGTCTCACCAGGGTAGTTCTTGATGAAGTTCTTGTACAGTTCGCCCAGCTTCTCTCCACTGATGTGCCGAGCAGGGTCGTCAGGTGACTTGAAGTCGAGATCGTACTTCCCATTGCGATAGAACTCAGATGCTGCTACATCCATGCCAATCACCACCTTGTCGGGGTAACCAGCCGCCTGGATGGCCGTCTTCAGCAGCTCCAGGGCTGGGAGAGGGCAAGGGAGGACTTGAGGCTCCAGTGCACCCCGTCTCTGTGGGGACCCCCAGGGTCCTGCCCCTCCAAGTGCTCACACTGACCTTCATTGTTCTCCAGGATGTTGGGTGCAAAGCCACCCTCATCACCCACATTGGTGGCGTCCTTCCCATACTTGGCTTTGATGACCCCCTTGAGGTGGTGGTAGACCTCGGCCCCAATGCGCATGGCTTCCCTGAAGGAGCTGGCTCCCACAGGCAGGATCATGAACTCCTGCATGGCCAGCTTGTTTCCAGCATGGGAGCCCCCATTGATCACGTTGAAGGCCTGAGACAGGGAGAGAGTGCTCAGAACCTGGGCCAGTTTCCAGGAATCAAGAAAGGACTGGAGTGTGGGGGCGGGGGAGTGAGGTCAACATGGAATCCTGGATCCCCTACTTACTGGGTGGTTTAGGATGAATAATTTTATTCCTCAGAGCCTCTGCCCTCATTTTCATAAAATGGGGATATCACCTGCTTACCTGCAGGATCTTAGGTGGAAAATTAAGAGAAGTTGGATACAGTTCTTAGCATGTGCACCTAACATTGACATGGCACTTACTACAGGCCAGGCACTGCTCTAAGTTCTTTACATATATTTTATTGGCTCATTTCATTCTCTAAACCACCCTGTAACTAGGTGCAGTTTATTATCCTTCACTTTACAGATGAGAAAACTGAGGCTCAGAGAGGTTCAATAAACTTGCCAGAAGTCACACAACTAGGTAAGAGACAAGACCAGGATTCAAACCTAGCAGCTTGTCTCCAGAGCTCAGGCTCTTATACAATCTGCCTAGTGAGTAACAACAAATGGTAACATTATTGTTGCAATTAAGTTCAAAGGGTTTCCATAAAGAGCAAATTTGGTTTTATAAGGATTAAAGAAGACACAAAAATAAAATGCCCAGATCTTTGCCATGAAGAAGCGCTCCATCCGATCTGGGGTTGGGGCACAGCAGAATGAAAAAGTGGAGTAACTAAGCCTGGGATTGGAATGTGAAGGAGCCAGTTACATCTAGGGAAAGAAGCAGAGAGAGGTTGAAGGGAAGGTTTGGATTGTGGGAAAGGGGAAGGCTGGACGGCAGTAGGAGAGGTTCCATTTCAGGAAACTGTTTCTTGGAAGCTGGGTCTGGAAGGTGGATTTTCTGGGGGCTGCCCCTGCCCTCCCCCAATGGGTGGAGTGCCTGTGGGTCGTGGCCGGGTGGCTGCACTCACAGGGACTGGGAGGATCAGCTCTGGGTTCCCTGCGAGATCTGCAATGTGTCGGTAGAGCGGCACCCCCTTCTCAGCTGCTCCAGCCTTACACACGGCCAGGGACACGCCCAGGATGGCATTGGCCCCAAACTTGGCTGGAGGAAGCAAGTATAAACTGTGAGTGCTCCACCTACAGGGTTTAGGGCTGTCTCCCAGAATGTCCCCTCTGGTCACCCCAGAAAGAATCCAGAGCTCCAAACCACTGGGCACTGAGTAAGTTAATATATCTCTTCCCCACCCCACCCGGCCCCGGGATCCCCCACCCTAGGGAAACTTGTCAACTTCACATCTGTGTCCACAGCCCGGCCCAAGCCTGGCATGGGGCAAGCATCAGGAAATGCCTGGGAGATGAGTACAAATCCCGCCAGTTACACTGTGCCCCAAAATGCGGGATGCAGAAATAATCCTAACCAGACCTCAGGCCATAGTCCTCCCCCACCCCGCCCCTGCATTCCAGCCCCGACTCCTGCCCCGGCCCCCACAGCCCATCCCCTGTCCCTAGCCCTTCACTCACATTTATTCTCTGTCCCATCCAGCTCAATCATAAATTTGTCAACTTTTTCTTGATCCACCACACTTAGTTTCTGAAAAGGCAAGTTTAAGGAGGGGAGAGCAGAGGTTAGATTTCTTAGGAGTCAGGATGTGAGCTAAAGGAAAAAGACGGTGCTGGTATCAGGGCAGAAGGCTTGGTTGGCCAAGCCTGAGCTTCTGGGGATGAGGCAGCAGGTGAAGGAGTGCGTCTTCTACTTGCCTTTTCCAGCAGCGCAGGGCCGAGGGTCTTGTTGATGTGTTCCACAGCTTTCAGGACCCCTGGAAAGGCCGCAAAGCAGAGGGTTCAGATCTCCTATGCAATCAGGTCTCTTCCCGTGGCCCCCAGCTCCTGGAGAACTTTCAGTTTCCCTTCCTTTTCTGATGCCCAACCTTTTTGGCACCAGGGACCAATGTCATGGAAGACAGTTTTTGCATGGACCAGGCATGGAGTGGGGGTACGGGATGGTTTCCATATGATCCAAGTGCATTCTATTTATTGTGCACTTTATTTCTAATCTAATGTTGCCAGTGATCTGACAAGAGGTACCAGTCCGTGCCCTGGAGTTTGGGGACCCCTTCTCTACCTTATGCAGACATTTCATGCCACATCCTGAAACCCCCCTTGCATATGGCTCCTCCAGCCTTGGTCTGTCCTCACCTTTCCCCAGGTAGCGAGACTTGTCTCCATCTCTTAGTTCCAGAGCTTCATAGATACCTGTGGAAGCGCCACTGGGCACAGCTGCTCGGAATCGGCCTGGGATGGGAGGAATTGGAAGATCACAGAGAGTCCCATTCACCTCCAAAGGGCTGAGGTCTCCTCTTGCAACCCAGAGACAGGGGGCAGTGTAGAGAGACAATAGCTCCTCACTGTGGGGTGGGGAGGTGGGGTGGGGGGCGGAGTCAAGCTGGAAGAGCAAGGCCTGGGGAGAAGTCTGGAGAAGGGGATTCCAGAGAAGAGTGGATGTGGCATGCAGCTGGGGAGCAAAGGCAGATGGAGCTGGGGGTCTTCCCAGGTAAACCAATTCAATAGCCCTGGGTTACCCTTGGCCGTGTGCAGGTCCACCTCCACAGTGGGGTTGCCCCTGGAGTCCAGGATTTCCCGGGCAAAGATTTTTTGCATGGCCATGGCTGCAGGGTGAGAGGTGTGAATTGAGTATGGACAGCTGATCCCTTAAGAAACCCCAAATCCCTTGCCCTTTAAGAGTCTTCCCCACCCCAAGGAGGCAGGTGCTGGAGCTAAAAATACCCCACAAAAAGGTCACAGACCAAAGTGGCAGGCGCAGCCCCCTCCCCCACTCAGAACAGCTCCTATTCCACCCTCCCATCCTCAGAATACCGGGCCTCTCTTTTAAAACTCCACCACTTGCTGAACCCCATCTCCCACAAAGCTGCACTATGCCTTCTCCCTCCACCCCCTGGCCAAATACTCTGTTCTCCATGGCTTCCTAGCCTTTAAAGCCTCTCCTGTTACTTTACCTCACTTTTCCTGCTCCTCAGCCTTCTCCAAATCCTCGGGGGCCCCAAATTCCACCACCTGGCTCCAACTCTAACTCCCCTTCTCCGTCATCTCTGTATGCCTCTCTTCACAGTCTCCTTTTCCTATCCTTGGGTACCCCCATCCGGTATGCTCCAGCCCCTCCAGGATTCTTAAGCACAAGCTGACATTTCCTCCAGGCCAGCACAGCCCCTCATCCTTTACCACCCCCATCCCCTGGGGCTGGAAGATTCACCAGACCTGGGATGTCTTCGCTGGGCTCTGAGTCTAGGTGGCAGCTGGGACAGTGTCAGCTCACCCCCTCTCAGGCCAGGCATTTATCCCGGAGCCACCCTGTACCCCAGCCAGCCCCGCCTCTCCCCCTCTCCATCCTCCCCCTGAAGCTGGGCTGGCAGCCAAGTGCCCACTACAGCCTAAAGCAGAACCTTTTGGCCCTAGGCACCTGCCCCCTTCCCAAAAGGTCAATGACTATCCCCTCCTTTCTCTCTATTCTCCAATAAAAGTCCTTATTTTTAATTTCATTTCTGGGGAGAAAGAAGAGAGGGGCTTCAGAATGGGGGGGAGGGGTCTCTCCCCGTGTCAGGGTTGTATTCCTCTTTTGCAAAGGTTAAAGAGGAACTAGTGCCCTTTAGGAAAGGCCAAGGGTAACCTGAGCCCTACAGGGCTGGGGAGGGGGCCTGGAAGAGGGGCTGCAGGAGTGACATCCATAGCTCACTTGGCGGGCGGGGGACTGCCTCTGACCTCAATGGGAGCTGGGGAGGGGGTTCCGGCCGAAACCAGAGCTCTAAATTGAGCTGCCCACTCAGAAGGCGAGAGGGTCTCACCTCTCAGGGTCCTCATGGCGGCCTTTCTCCGCTCCACCCCATCCTACCCTCTCCTGGCCGGCGAGGGGAGGGGGGAAGGGGGGGAGGCAGACGAATTTAGACAGGCCCTAGGAGTTGGCGCGGCGCCCTGCTGATAGCGCTGGGACAGCACTTATCGCCTGCGTGGAAGCTGTCAGTCAGAAGCCCTTTCTCCACCGATCGCGACGGCGGGCGCTTTAGGGCGTGATCCCAGCTCATCAATGAATGGTGCTGAATCAAAAGTGACCAAAAAAAAAAAAAAGAATGGACAGAGGTGAAGTGCCCCTTTCTGAGTGTCTGACCGCCGGGGGCCAGTCGGGTGGGTCTCTAGCATGGCGGGGAAGTGGGTCTCTGCACTCTGTGACTCTCTCCGTCTCAGCGGGTGCGGCGAGAGTAGAGTCAGCCCTGACTTCGGCTGCAGCCCTGGCCGGGAGCGGAAGGTATGCGGGTTTCAAGCCGGCTGGCCGGCCAGCGGGCGAGGGTCACCGGCTTCTCGGCTCTTCGCCCCGGACTCGTGAGACCTAGCCTGCCGGGGCCGGAGCCGCCGGCGCCCGGTGACTCACCCCCAAGCTCTCTCCCGAGCTCCCCTCCCCGCCCTGCCCCGCGGTGTGTCTCCCAAGCTCCTCGCCACCATCCCCCGCCTTATCTCTGGCCGCTCCCTCTCGGGAGATTTCCACCCTGGGGTAGGGGGTGCGGTAGGCCAGAGGTCAGGATGGCGGGCGGGGAGCGCCGCCACGTGCCCGCCTGCGGCCCCGCCCGAGCTGGCCAGTGACTCAGCCGCAGCGGCTGTCGAGGAACACCGGTCGGGGGGCGTCGGGTGCTCCGGGGGCTCCGAGCGGCCGCGCCTGCTGCGGAGGACAGGAGGGAAACTAAGCCCCTTCGCGCCCGGGAGGCGCCCCTCCCCCGAGGGACCGGAAGCGGCCAAGCCCCTCAGCGGCCCCGGCGGCCAGCGCGAGCTAGAGTCACCTAAGCCGGACTCCGGGTCCTGCCCCACCCGCTTCCCGGTGGACAGCCAGCGAACTCATCGCACACAAGTTCTTAGCCTAAGTTTTACTGAAAAAGAAAAAAAAGAAAAACCCCAAAGGGCAAAGTTGAACGGACTTCCCCCCTCTTGAAAAAGTTGCAATCTTGAGAAACCGCTTAGTATTCTTCCGCCTTGGAAAATAGGCCCGCCCGTCTGGCCCCACGGTGCTCAATGACCTCTGCAGACACGGGCCAAGGGGCACAGCCGGTGACCCAAACTGCTGACCGGGGTTCGGGCAGGTCTGGGACGTGGAGTGAGGGATGAGGCTGGAGCTGATCCAGTGAGACACAACCCCCTGGAGTCGAGGTGGGCTCCAGTGAGTGCCGCTTGTGCCGCCCGGGCAGATGCTGGGGACAGAAGTCTCCCTGGTGGGTACCCGCCTTCAATTCTGAAGACGGCCGGGGATATTTGGTCAAATTTCCCTTTACTGCCTTATTTCTTGAATAAATAAAATCAAGAGGGCAGAAGCGGCCAGGCACACGCCACGCCTCGCCTCCGCCCCTTCCGCCCGGCGGGAGACACGTCCCCGGCCTGCCTGCCTTTGCCGAGGGTCCAAATCCGTCCCGCTTGGCGCGCCGGGCGCGCGCCCGCGAAGCCCGCCGCCTGCCCCAACCGCCCCACGCGCTTTCCTTCCCGGCCCGGGCGCAGGCGCGGGCGCACGCGCCCCGCCGCCGCCCGCCGTTCCTGCCCCCGGCAGAGGTGGGGGAAGGGGGAGTCGTTCTGTTTAACCCTGAATTACCCGAATCCTCCTTAATTTGCTAAATTTGCAGTTTGCTAATTCTTACTTCTTTCACTTTCCTTCTTCCCTCTGGCTCACTCTATTTCCCTCCACTAAAGTCTGATAGTTTAGGCGGAGTGGAGCGGGCCCTAACCTTAACCCATCCCCACCCACCCCCATTCTTTTTGCCTCGCTTTCCATCGGACTCTGCAAATTTTGCAATAGGGGGAGGGATTTTTTAAATTGCATTTGCAAAGTTCGGTATCTGGGCAGGCAAGGGGAGGGAGAGAGGGAGTGGGGAGCAAGCCCCGCCCCCACCGCCCTTTGCAAATAAAAATCTAGGGGGGTGGGGAGGAGCAGGAAGTGGCGGTGCGAGGGCTGCTGCACAGCTAGCAGAGCCGCGGTCCGGACGGCAGCGCGTGCCCCAAGCTCTCCGTCTTCCCCCGCCCGCCAGCCCGAGCCCAGCCCGCGGCCCCAGCAGCAGCCCCGAGAGCAGCCCCAAAAGCAGCGCCATGGCCGGGTGGAACGCCTACATCGACAACCTCATGGCGGACGGGACCTGTCAGGACGCAGCCATCGTGGGCTATAAGGACTCGCCCTCCGTCTGGGCCGCCGTCCCCGGCAAGACCTTCGTCAACATCACGGTACTGAGAGGCCTGCACAGTCCTGGGGACTGGCCCGGCTTGGACCCTGAGGGAGGGACTCGGTTGGGGGCGGGCGCGGTCTGCGGAGGGCGGCGAAAGGCCGTGACCCGGTCCTTGCCCTGGAAGTGGCGCCAATGGCGGCTGCACGTGAGCGGGCCCCTCCATAGCCCCCTGAGTCCTCCGCCCCGGGCGGCGGCGCCCAGCCCGCCCGCCGCCCCGCTTTCCGCGACGGGGCGTTACATCCGGGGCACAGGGCGGGGAGGGTGCGCCGCCCGGTGCGGCGGCCCACTTCCGCCTCCTCCAGGGCGGGTCGGGCACGCGCCGTAGTTTCTACCCGGGATTTTGATTGAGAAGGGACTTGGGGACCCCTGGCTCCACTTCCGGCCGCCAGCTCGCGCCCCTTTCACTATTGTTCCCCTGAAACGGGAGGGAGCCCCAGTCGCATGGCCTGGGTCCCTAGCCCGACCTCCGTGGTTTCCCTGCCCCTCCCAACCCCGTTAGAGAGGGCTAGGGCGCCACACGACGACCCCTTCCCCGCCAGTCGGCCCGTCGGACTCAGCAATCCTGGGAGTCCCTTTGCCCTTCCTTCCCGCCATCCGGCAGGGCCTGGAGCAGGGGAACTTTGTGAGAAGTTCTAGGACAGTAAAAGTGAAGGAAGAAGGGATGACTACTGCTGTCCCCATCACCACCTCCCCTGTCCACACTGCCCGGAAGTGGGGAGGGGGAGCGGAAGTTCGAAAGGGGGGGAAGGGGATTTCCGGGCGGGAGGGGACCGGATGTGGGGATTTGGGGTGTAAGGGGGAGGGGAAGATACGTTCCCCGGGGTATCTAGACCCGAGAGCTGGCTTGTCGGGTCTAGCCCCAGGTCCCCTCCAAAAGTTCTTCAACTTTCCATGAATGCCCCCAGGCATCTGCTTCCTCATCTTAGAGCATAGATACCTGAACCTAAACTCTAGGTTACTTAGAGACCCAGGCGTCCGGGCCCCTAACAACTCCTGCAGAACCTTTGACCAAATAAGGGCAAAGTTGCTTCTCCTGCTTTGCCCGCCCCCTCCCTTCCCCTCTTCGCTTCTGCTTTTCCTGAAGGAGAGTTCTGAGCATCCAAGGCTCTCCACTCCATTCTCTTAACTGGTTTTTAGCCCCATTTATTTACTGGGTTTGCTTTGCCTATTAAACGACATCTAAATCGACATCTGAGTCAGAGGACTGTGTTGTCCCTTCCTGTTACCATTCTCTAGGTTTCAAAATCATATTTTTGTGCACTTCCAACAATCCTGAGTTTCTCAAATTTCACGAATGTGTACAAAGCACATAACATACACCTCTCACCCCAGGGGGCTTAGCTTCCTTGAGAAATGGAAGGCAGGTGGGAACTTTGGTGTATCAACTAACTGGTGGGTGCTTGGTTCCCTTTTCAGCCTGCTGAGGTCGGTATCCTGGTTGGCAAAGACCGGTCAAGTTTTTTCGTGAACGGGCTAACACTTGGGGGCCAGAAATGTTCTGTGATCCGGGACTCACTGCTGCAGGATGGAGAATTTACCATGGATCTTCGTACCAAGAGCACCGGTGGAGCCCCAACCTTCAATATCACGGTCACCATGACTGCCAAGAGTAAGTTCTTACCCATTCTCTAGCTCCAAAATCCCTAACGTACCTCCTTTTGTTAATCTTTTGGGTTCTTCTGTGTGGATCACTTAGTATGAAAGGATCAAACCAGGTTTCTACTCCCAGCCTGCCGGATGCTGGAGCATCGAATTGTTCCTCTAGTTGTCTCAGTTCCTCACCATATGTATAAAGAAGTTGAACTGTATTACCTCTTAAGTTCCTTCTTACCTTGAGCATTTTCAGAGGAGAAACTCTGTTTTCTTGGAGGAGGTAAAAGGTTCATTGTAAGTCAGCATTCGCTGTTGTCTTTTGAGCTCTTTTGTGAAAACTTGGAGGTGGCCTGCTCATCCACAGCCATTTCTAGCCTGAACATATGAGTCAACAGTCTGGGAGCTTTTGACCCCTAAATTTTACTGTGCTCCTTTCCAGCCTTTAAGCTTGATTTTCCCCTTTTGAAAAGACCTATTGTTTCAGGGTGACTGACAGCCTGCCTGTGTGTGGGGGGTTGGGAGAGATGAGGTTGGGTTACAGCCCCCAGGGTTGGACAGCTGCTGAACAGCTGGCAGGGGGTGGGGTGGTGACACCTGGGTCCTAGCCTCCTTTCTCTTCCTCCAGCGCTAGTCCTGCTGATGGGCAAAGAAGGTGTCCACGGCGGTATGATCAACAAGAAATGTTATGAAATGGCTTCTCACCTGCGGCGTTCCCAGTACTGACCTCGTCTGGCCCTCCCCTCACCACTCCCCACTGCTTCTGCACCCCTCTCCTTCCCACACACATACATACACCATTTTTATTTTTTGGGCCATTACCCCACACCCCTTATTGCTGCCAAAACCACATGGGCTGGGGGCCCCGGGCTGGATGGACAGACACCCCCTGCCCACAACCCATACCCCTCCTGTGTGTGGTTGGAAAACTTTTTTGTTTTTTTGGGTTTTTTTTCTGAATAAAAAAGATTCTACTAACAAGGTGCTGTGTGGTTTTAGCCTGGGTGTCAGGATGGAGGACAGCTCTTGTGACCTGCCTCCTTTATCCTGGCTTGGGGTTAGCAGCAGCAGGAGGGTTTAGGGCACTACAAAGTCTAAGATTTTGAGTTTCTTGTTTTCATGTTCAGGATTAAACACCTGGCCAGATTGGCCAGGCCTTCTACAATAACCTATCCAGCCCTAGGTCCCCAGTGTGCTAGCTGAATTGGTGGATAATGGAATAGAGCCATCCAGACCAGAGAATGGGTCCAGGCCTGCGGGCAAGGCAGAGCCAGTTGAGTCATCCTCATGTGTGGGTGGGGCTCTCCCTCTCTGAGTCACAACAGATGCCTACTGGGGCTGTCCCCAAGACTGCAGGTTAGCCTCCCCTCCCCGCCCCACACGCCCTTGGCCCTGTATGGCAGAAAGGGGCAGTTCCCCAAAGGATAATAGGTTTCCCTGTGTGAGAATGATCTCACCCTTCCTTAGTCCACAAAAACAATTTTATTAACCCAGTAAGTGAAGACCCTGTCCCTTTGTACCCCCAACCCCTTCAAAAGGATGGAGCTGGGTAAGGGGAGAAATCTGGGGTAGAAGTGTCTCCTATCCTCAAAACCAGAAGACTGGAGAGGGGAAGAGGGGCTGTGCAAATAGGTCATCAGAGGTGGTGTGGAGGGGAGTATTAAACCAGGATAGCAGCAGAAGAGGTAGAGGGTGAGAGGTCTGTTGAAGACCCAGGAAAGACAAGGGGCGCTGGAGCTATAGAGCCAAAGGAGGAGGGAGGTGTGGGGCTGGAGCCCAGAAGAGGGGTCCGTTCTGAGGCAGGCTGGTCCCTTGGCTCCCCTTCCTCATCACCCTCTTGCCCCTGGCTTTCTTCCTCCTGCTCATCATCCCCAGGACCCCGATGCACAGGCTGCTTGCAGATGGGGCAGGTCTTCCGGGTTTGAGTGAGCCAGGGGTCCACACAGCGGCTGTGATAAGCTGCCAAGAGGAATGAGGTGAAGCACCTGATGCCTGCTGGGGGCCTGGGGACATGGGCACAGGAAGTGAGGGCCTCACCGTGAGCACAGGGGAGTACCCTCAGCTTGTCCCCATCCTCATATTCATCCAGGCAGATGGCACACACATCATACTGGTCTCCTAGTGGAAGAAGAAAGTCTTTAATTTACAGAGCCATTCTGAACCAGGGCCCACAGGAAGTCACGCTGGGAGGCCTGTGCTAAACCTGCAAGATATTTTTCTGTCTCTAAAGAGCCAGAGGAAGAGCTAAGACAGCATGGGTGGAACATGAGGAATCTGGGGTTAGTAGGCACAAGCAAAGAGAAGCAGAGGTAAGAAGGGAAGTGGGTTTTCTGGGGGTTGGTGTGAGTGGAGAGAGAGTGGGAGGAGAGGAAGTGGGGCGGGGCTTCTGCCATAGCCTTATAAGGACATTGGAGGCTCCAGGCCTGAAGACCCAGCCCCTTCTTACCTGTGCCTTCCTTCTCTGGCAGCATCTTCCCCACCCCTTCCATTTTTCTGCTTTATCCACCTTCTCTCTTACAAGAAAGGTCCTCCATCTTTCCCCCTCCCCCAACTATTCCATTTAATCATCTTTGCTTTCCACCTCCTGCTCTAAACCTGTTCTGTCCTTTTATGTACGGGTTAAAAAAGGAAAGATGGCATCTCAGACTGACATCTCCCTGCCATCTCTGCCCCTTATCTCCTGGGCTTCAACTCCTTCAGAACCAGGTAAGTGGTGGGAAAGGCCTGCTCTTCTTAACTCTCCTCACCCTTCTGATAGTCATGTGTAGGGATCTGTTTCAGCTGCTCTTTGGTCAGTCGATTCCGCTGGAGCCGTTTCCTATGCTGGATGCAACGAACTATCTGGTGAAAGGGAGTGGATGCATCAGTCGTAGAAGAAATCTGGACAATCCAGTACAACCCATCCCTGTCTTGCAACCCCAGAGCCAATCTGGCTTTAAAGGCCTTGACTCTTCCCATCTTGGTCCCTGAGCTACTCACCATCACTGCTCCCATGGCCAAAACCAGCAGTCCTACAATCCCTGTGAAAGGGATGAGGTAATAGCCCAAGGGGAAGCTATTGTCTGGGACGAGAAGCACCCGAGCCCTGGGAAAAGGAAGACCAATATCAGAGAGGCGGAAAAGGCAAAAGCACAAAGAGGGACAAACTGGCTCTGGACAGGGCGGGTGGGGATGGGGGAGAAAGTACCAAGAGGAAGAGTATGATGGGCCTGAGGCTGAATGGTTGGGGCACAGGCTTGGGCTCCAGGTTGGCATGGAAGTGCTGAAGGAAGAGTAGGAAGGAGGGACAGGTCCTACCCCTTCTCGTAGACAAAGAGGGCACGCAGGTACTCGGAGCTCCTCTCCCCAATAAACACAGACGGGATCCAGATCTGCTGCTGGATTTCCTCTGCAGGGATGAGGGCATTACACTGGGGACCCAAGCTGCCACACGAATCCTTTGACTCCCTTGCCCCATCCCACCCAAAGCACTGATTTCCCTAAGGCTCCACCCCTCCTGCCATCCTCTCAGTCTAAGCTCTACTGAAAATGCAGCTGTCCAGCCTTACCACTATTCCACACCATGTTCAGAAGTTCATTGGAATTCACATTGTGTACCACAGCTGCACCATACCCAGCCTTCTGAGCATTTAGGACCTAGGGAGAAAAGGCAGATAAGAAACCGTCATGGGCATTGCCACCTTTTGTTCCTGGTGCTCACCCTCCCAGCTCCCACACCACATTCAGCAACCTTGAGGTCAAAGTTGCAGTCGAATCTTCGAAGCAGTGCAATAAAGACTGACCCGTTGACCGGGGCTGGGGGTGGTGGGGCAATGGGGCTGCAGGCATTGTCTGGGTGAGCCTCCACAAGGAAGCCCTGGGGAAGAAAAGCGAACAACAGTTGGATCTCATCTCCCTAGGTTCTGCTCCCCACAGGTTCCACCATGCACACTGGCTCCCACATCCTGCACGTCCTCGTTCCTGAGGTTGGTCTGAGCAACCACACCAAAGTCGGAAATCTACCTCTTAACCTTCTGAAGATGCAATTCTGGGCAAACAACAGCCCTTTACTAGATTCTGCATCATCCCTCTCTTTCCCACATGAGCTAATCTGTACCCCAACTCCTGACTAATTCTTCGGCCTTCCAGTTCCCCACTCACTGTAATTCGATTCTCCATTCATCCACATCACTTTCTCAAGTTATTTCACATTCCCTGCTCTAGTACATACTTGTTTAAAAAAACACAAATGGAGGTATTTGCGCTGAGCCCCCTGTTACCAAACTCAATTATAATTTTAGCTTCCCCCAAGAATGGAATCTTAAACCAGTCTATCTGGAGTTACATGGTCAGCATTAGTGAGGTAATCTGCCTGATAGACCCTTTCTGTCCCCTAAAGCAAGGTGATTTTGCCACAAAGAAATCTTTGCTGGTATAATTTCCTTGTCCCACCCCTTTCTGCCTGTAAATCTTTCATTTTGTATAGTTCTTCAGAGATCTATCTGCTGGGTGGAATGCTGCCCGATTCATGGGTCATTAAAAGCCAGTAAGAGCTTTAAAATTCAGTCCTGCTGAATTTTCTCTCTTAACACCTCCCTTTAATTTTCCAATTACCCACCTTACAAACAATACTGGTATATATGGCCCAACTGAGTTCTTGCTATATGGTAGTCTGTGAAAAAGTCCTACAAAACTGCTTTTCTAATTTAATCCTCCCAATAATTCTGTGATAACTTCTATTATTTTCCCATTTTACAGTAAAACAAACTAAGGCTCAGAGAGATAATTACTTGTCAAGATCATAAGGGCAGTAATTGGCTCTAGAGACCCTACTGATAAGCACCACTAGCCCTACCTGTTATCTTAGTCCACTTTCAGTTTCCCTTCCAAGGCCCAGAGTTCTAGGAGTAGACTTTGTCTTTTACCTCCGGATTCTGGATTCCACCACACTAAACGTGCTCTTGCACTTAGTTCCTAACTTGACACTTTTCCCACTAACAGCTTCATCCAAGAAAGGCTCCTGAACCTCTACCCAGGAGAGATAATTTAAGGACACAGGAAAAAGGGGGAAAAAATCACCTGAAGTCCCTCCTGGCTCAAAGCAGCCCCAAAGAGAGCTGGGAGGTCTGCAAAGTCCATGCTGGCATTGTGGTCCGAGATCTGCGGACAAGAGTCCGTGTTGGCACTTTAGTCTGCAACCTCTCCCTTCAGCGTCCTTCCCCCATTGGCCCCTCCGACTCACCGCTCGAATGAGCCCTCGGCTGGGGGCCGCTCCCCACAGCACAGTGACCACAACCACAGGAAGCGGGAAGGCCGCAGGGTGCATGGCAGCGGGAGGAGAGGCGGAGGGGGCCGCGTCCGGATAACAGGAACAGAAACGGAGTTCTGCGCCCTCTCTGGCCCTCCTTCAGGATCCCAGGGGTCCAACCACCCCCAGGTCCCACTTCCCAGCTACATGGGGGCTCGGGGAAGGACCTCCGACTCGGGGAGTGAGGTACCCAACTAGTCTATTGGAGCTGGGAGGGAGAGACTAAAAATAATCCTTTTCTGGTATAGTAATAAAACTGGGAAAGGGAACGGAGACCAGCACAGGTGACAGAAAAACTTCTGGAAGGGTGGGGGAGCTCAAAGGGGCGGGACTTCCGGCCAGGTGGGCCGTCTTCCCATCCCCTGGAAAAGAGTTTCCGGCAAAGAAAGTCAGGCCGCTTCCAGCATTGGACGCTCACGACTAAGGACTTCCGGTTCTAAAAGACCGATTAAAAGAAAGGTCAGAGGTGGAGGCAGTGCCTGTAGCGATGAAAGGCACACCGATGTACCAGATGACTACTTAGTCGTCTCCCCGCTAGTGCCTAGGACCCTGCAGCACCCCGGTTTACAAACCTGTCCTCCTGGCCGCCGCGGTACCTTCAAGTCTCGCGAGAGGCCTCAGCACCTTTCCCCCCACCAGCTGACAGCTTCCTGTATGTATCGCGAGAGACCGCCTAATTCTGACTCGCCTAGCTCAGTCCATCTCGCGAGATCTTCAGATACCCTCCTCTCCGTTTTCCCGCGATTCCAATTCGATAAAAATTGCGCCTTAGCTTCGGCTTCCAAAATCAGCCACACCCCTTCCCGCACCCGTTCTTGAAGCTCCTCCTTCAGCTCCGCCTTACTCCCGGCCGCCTTTGCGCTCGCGCCTGCGCCTGCGCCAACTTCCAGCTAGCGCTGGACCTGAGAGCCGGAGGGGCGTGCGCGCGCGCCCTCGCCCCTGTTGCGCGCGCGGTGTCACCTTGGGCGCGAGCGGGGCCGCGCGCGCACGGGACCGCGAGCCGAGGGCCATTGAGTGGCGATGGCGGCGACGGCGAGTCCCGGGGCTTCTGGGATGGACGGGAAGCCCCGTACCTCCCCTAAGTCCGTCAAGTTCCTGTTTGGGGGCCTGGCCGGGTAAGCTCAGGCCCCAGGGATGGGACAGGAGGAGGAAGGGACGGGTGCAAGGTACCGGGCCCGGTTCTTCTTTGGGTGTGTTGCAGTGAACCGAGCTGACACGGGGTCAGTGCCGTCCCCATCGTATTGCAAGATCCTTGATGGACTGCCAGGATCTTTTCACCCATCGCAGGGCGCCTTTGGGCTGCATGCACGACCCCCACAAGACCACCTGAGTTTCCCAACCCATTGCTTGACTGCGGGACTGTATGGGGTTTCAGGTCATTGCATGGCTCTTGCTGGACTATATGGGGTCCTAGATCATGAATGCCCACCTCTCCTTGGGTTGGACTGCACGCAATCCCGGGGTCACTGCTTGACACCCTTGTTGCTGTGTGAAACGCTTTCATTGCATGGTCCCTTCTGGACTGCTGGACTTTTAAGACCCATTGCTCTTGATACAGGTAGAGACTCTTGTACACATGCCCACCAGTTCCTGAACTCTTAATCAATGGCATGGCGGCCCTGCCCTTTGTGACCTCTTGTCGCTGGGCTCCAAGGGACTTTGGTAGATCTGAGACACCTAGCCGTTGATGCTACCCCTGTCTTCCCCCAGGATGGGAGCTACAGTTTTTGTGCAGCCCTTGGACCTGGTGAAGAACCGGATGCAGCTGAGTGGGGAAGGAGCCAAGACACGAGAGTACAAAACCAGCTTCCATGCCCTCATCAGCATCCTGAGGGCAGAAGGGCTTAGGGGCATTTACACCGGGTACTGGGGCCAAAGGATGGGGTAGGTTGTGGGTTGACAGCTCTAGACCTGGGCTTGACTCACTGACCCCTTCACTCCACCCCCCCCCCCAGGCTATCAGCTGGCCTGTTGCGCCAGGCCACCTACACTACTACTCGTCTTGGTATCTATACTGTGCTGTTTGAGCGCCTGACTGGGGCTGATGGTACACCCCCTGGCTTTCTGCTGAAGGCTGTGATTGGCATGACTGCAGGTGCAACTGGTGCCTTTGTGGGAACACCAGCTGAAGTGGCTCTTATCCGCATGACCGCTGATGGCCGGTGAGTTGTAAGTCTGAGCCTGCCCCCAGCCCCATTCCCTGGAATCTAGTATGAAAGAAGTGATTTCTTATCCTAGATCTAGGGCACAGCATTCACCTGTTCACAGCATTCTGGCCTCCCTTTTTTTGCGCCTGTGGGGGCAGAGTGGTCTAGCCCGAACTTGGCCTCTCCCTGCCTTCCCTCCAGGCTTCCAGTTGACCAGCGTCGTGGCTACAAAAACGTGTTTAATGCCCTGTTTCGAATTGTCCAGGAAGAGGGGGTCCCCACACTATGGAGGGTGAGTAGAGGGGCTGGAGACTTAGGGGACCTGGGGTCCAGTCTTGGACATTTCTGACTCCCCCTCCATCTCTCACCCCAGGGCTGCATCCCTACCATGGCTCGGGCTGTCGTCGTCAACGCTGCCCAGCTTGCCTCCTACTCCCAGTCCAAGCAGTTTTTACTGGACTCAGGTGAGACCCAGAGCTGAGCCCTCAGCTCCCAGCTAGTCTGGACCAGCTTCGAGCTGATTGCCACCTCCTGCTCCACCTCCCCCAGGCTACTTCTCTGACAACATCCTGTGCCACTTCTGTGCTAGCATGATCAGTGGCCTGGTCACCACTGCTGCCTCCATGCCCGTGGACATTGTCAAGACCCGGTGAGTATCTGGACAGTCTGGACAGACCTGGGCCTGGAGAGGGATGGGAAAGGCCCTCTTATGTCCTTATGTCCCTGCCTCCTGTCCTTCAGGATCCAGAACATGCGGATGATTGACGGGAAGCCAGAATACAAGAATGGGCTGGTGAGGAACCAGAGTCTGGGGCTTGGGCTGCAGGATTGGATGCTGGGGGGAAGGGGGAGAAGGCGGGTAGCTGGGTAAGAGGAAGAGGACCCCAGAGGCCAGGTCCTAGCCTCAGTGCCCTGCCTGCCTTCCTGTCTAGGATGTGCTGGTGAAGGTCGTGCGCTACGAGGGCTTCTTCAGCCTGTGGAAGGGCTTTACACCATACTATGCCCGCCTGGGCCCCCACACTGTCCTCACTTTCATCTTCTTGGAGCAGATGAACAAGGCCTACAAGCGTCTCTTCCTCAGTGGCTGAGGCGGGTGAGGGGCCTGGAGTCGCTGTGCTGGGGCTTCATCTCACCCCCTGCTCCTACAGTCAGTGTGCCCCCCAACCCTGGGGGCCTGGACTCTGCTACCCTGGGCCCCTCTATTTATTTTCCCAACACGGTGTGGTTCCCTGCTCTACGGTTAAAGACTTTGGTCTGTCCTGCCCAGCCCTAGCTTGCCCTCCTTGCCCTGATCAGCATCATCTCTGTCCCTGGCTATACCTTGGAAGCTCACTGGGGATTTCTGGGGCCTCCTTGGATATTAGTTTCAGGGCACATAGGACAGCAGAAGCCCCTCCCTTCTCAGTGGGGAAACCAAGGCAAGGCTGAAGGGACAGGAGAGAGCAGAAGCCGTCAAGATGATCAAAGGTCTGCAGTAGGAGGACGTGGCCCTTCCTCCCTCCACCTCACTGAGGACATAATCAATAAATTGGATTGCTGACACCACCCCCAAATCTGGAGAGTTGTGGGCACAGGACGGGGAGGAGACCGGACAAACGAGCAGATGCTCCTGGAGAATAGGAACTGGAGTTTGTAAGAAAAATTATTAAAGAAAGAGCACTCACGGTTTTTATATAAGTGTTATATATAAATCAGTCATAGTGCAGTAGCTGACGTATGAGAAAAACCCAAACTCCAGTCTTCCCAGCCGCTCCCCCAAGAACTCGGCAGATGCCCAGGTCGTCTCATGTAATCCCCAGGAAAAGCCTTGGGGGTCTGGTGACTGCTTCTGCAGCCTGAAGAAGGAGGGATTACAGCCTAAGAGGAGAAGGCTGACCTTCGAGGTGGGAGGGAGGGCGGGGGCAGGGCATGGAGTGGACACAGTCAGGCCCCCAGAGCCTGGAGGCTTAGGAAGGGGAAGATGTTTGCCAGAGACTTGATCTGGGCCACAGGCTGGGGAGGGTGATTGCCTTCTTTGTTTCTTTAGATGTGGGATACCAGGCCCTGCCCTCAAGAAGTTTAGAAACCTCTTGGGACATAAAAGGACATAGGAAGGTCAGTTGGAAGAAGAGCCTGGTGCTTGAGGCCTGAAGGCTTCTCCGGAGCCAGGCCAAGGGACAGGCAGGCAGCAGCTGGGAGCTGTCCCCTTGGCAGAACCCATCAGTAGAAGCAGAAGTTGAGCTCAACAGCCTGGCGGTGCAGCCCGGCCCTCCCACCTCTGCGTCTTGTCTTACCCACTTTGCACACATGCTGGCCTGGGCCACAGGAGCTGCTTAGGGACGCTTGAAGCCTGGATCTTGTCCTTAATGAGTTCCAAGTCCAGAGGGGAGAGTGACATGGAAACTGAGAGTCACCAGCAGACCATTGCAGGGTGACATGAAACACCCAGGCTGGTCTGGGCCAGGAGAGACTGCACAGTAACCGACTGTCAGGGAAGCAGGGCGGGGAAGCATTCCTGGCCCTCTGGGAGCAAAGGCTTAGAGAAACTCTGAGGAGCCGGTAATCTCTGCAGAGTCTAATAGCTGGAGCACAGGCAGTGAAGTGTTTGCTGGGAGAGGGGAAGCCGGACCGTTAGGTGGGTTGGTGCACAGAAGTCGTCGGTGGCCAAGCTCAAGAGCTGTGTTCTATCATGGGAAGAGTTCAAAGCAAGAAAAATGTCAGCGTTTCACATTAGGAAGATTCTCCCTGCACCACCCAAAGGAGGAGGGGGTCTCCCTGGAGCCAGAAATGCTTAGCCCTCACTCGCATTCTCTGGACCCCAAGTCTGGGCTTGGGCTAGAGGCAGGAGAGAAAGTCTACGCAGCATGCTAAGGGGAATGGCGGAGCCCAGGGCACCTGGGAAGAGAAGTGGGCTCCGTTTGCCTGCCTCCTGGCTTGACAGCAGGAAACCTGAGAGTAACTCAGTAAAACCCACCAAAATGGTGCTCGCTGCCAGGCCCTCCCCTGCCCTGTCCTGCCACTCTGGGCACAGCAGGAGAGCTGTGTTTCTGGTGCCCCCCGGTGCCAGGAAGCACCCACCTGGCCTAGTACTGCGGGCTGCAGGCAGATACCCTCAGTAGCATCCCTGAGCTCCCAGGAAACTTCTGATTCTTGACTTGGAACTTGCTCGCGGTGGCCTGGTTGTTGGTGACCCCTGGAGGAGAGAAGGAAGGCACCCCAGGCAGGGGAGGCGCAGGTCAGGACTAGAGCTTCTGAGCAGTGCAACTAGGGTGGGGCAGCTGGGGCCTTGGGAATGCTGGTGAAGGTGCCCCAGCCTTGTTTACCTCTCCCAAAGAAACAAAATTCCATTTTAAAATTATGTTTATTGTACAAATAACATTACGATGGTGGAAAACTAGAAAATGGTAAACAGAGGGAAAGAACAGAAAACCACCCCTATTTATACCATACAGAGATACTCAGGGCCCACATGTTGACACATCTCTTTCCAAGTTTTCCTCAACAGGTACACTTGGGAACCACCTTTACAATGTTATTTGCTCTTTCCTAAAACTTCCCCAAAGTGGTAGTAATAACCCAGTGGTCTGGGAACCCCACCATCCATCCAGCATATGGAGCTCAGTTTGGTGACCTCCCCTCCAACTCCTCCATGATTTGTTGGGTCTGCAACTGTGTGCAGGGGAGACTCCTGATAAAGGCACAGTAATGAAGACCTCCTTGACCCTGTGCTCCATACCCTCCCGCCCCCTATTAGACCCCAATAGGAGAGTCTATCAGACTCTGTCTCGGGGTCCCCAAACCACCCACCCTCAGAGGCTGTGGCCAGAGTACCTAACACCCACTGTCCCCAACAGATCCCCACCACGACCCAGGCTCAGGGCCGAAGGCCGCCGACCTGCCTGCAGAGGCCCCATGCGGCCATTAGGCCGCACCCACAGGAAAAGGCTAGAGCGGAAAGTGGGAAGTAAGCCTTGGAAGAAAAGCAGCCAGGCCCGGTGTACCATCACCTGCCTTCCCCTCTGCAGCTCCAGGTGCGCCGTGTGGGTGGCCGTGGCCAGGGCCCATGGCTTCACCTGCTGGACCCAGCACAGCAGCAGGATGAGGATCACAGAGGCAACGAGAAGCCAGAGGAGACCCAAGATATAGAAGCCCAGGAACAGACAGCAAGAGTCAGAGCTGAGAACAGGGTTGTTACTGGAACTAGCCAATCCCTGGACTTTCCAGGGGTTGTCAGATTCAGAGATGATGGTTATGGTGGATTCCAAGATAGTGGGGAGTGAAATGGATTCTGTGGAGGTTAAGAATATGGTTGGTTGTAAAGTCTCACTTATGGGTTCTGGGGTGGTCGGGGTAGTGGGCTCTAGGGTGGTCGGAGTTGTGGGTTCTGGGGTGGTCGGGGTTGTGGGCTCTGGGGTGGTCGGGGTTGTGGGCTCTGGGGTGGTCGGGGTAATGGGCTCTGGGGTGGTCGGGATTGTGGGCTCTGGGGTGGTCGGGGTTGTGGGCTCTGGGGTGGTCGGGGTTGTGGGCTCTGGGGTGGTCGGGGTAGTGGGCTCTGGGGTGGTCGGGGTTGTGGGCTCTGGGGTGGTCGGGGTTGTGGGCTCTGGGGTGGTCGGGATTGTGGGCTCTGGGGTGGTCGGGGTTGTGGATTCTGGAGTGGTTGGGGTTGTGGGGGGCTCAGTAGTGGGGTTTAGAGTTTTGGAGGAGGTGATGGAGTCTATAGTAATCGGGGTCGTGGTCAATTTCTTAACTGGAGGCAAGGAGGACACTTGACTGCCTGGCGAAGTAGGTGATGTTAAATAGAGCAGGTCCCAGTGCGTGGTGTGGCTAGAGAGGCTGCTTACAGTGTTCACGACAGATACCTCCTGTTCGTCTTTGTCTTCATATTCATCGTAGTCCAGGTTGTCCCTGTCACCAGGGATGTTGCAGCTATCACCCAAGAAGTTGTAGACGTACATGCCATTCATATTGACACATCGAACGCTCTTCACATCGGGGGTCATGGCCTTAATGTCCACATCCTCCTCCCATACGTACACATTGCTGGGGTTGTCCTGCAGCCAGCGGCTGAAATAGAGGATCCCACAGTCACAGGACCAGGAGTTGTTATGGAAAAAAGCGTAAGGCAGGAGGAGCATCCCAAAGAAGTCCGTTGGTATTGTGCGCAGCCTGTTCTTTTGGAGGTAGAGGGTGTCAAGTTCCTCCAACCCTTTTAGAAGCTCAGGGGGCAGCTCTTGCAAGTCGTTTTCAGCCAGGCTGAGCTTCTTCAGGTGGGGCGTGGGCACCAGGAGCTCAGGGGGCAGAGTCCTCAGCTGGTTTCCGCGCAGATAGAGCTCTTGGAGGCGGCTCAGGCCATGCAGAGTATCAGAAGGCAATGAGGTCAGCTCATTGAAGGACACGTCCAGGATGGAGAGAACTGGCAGTGCCCGTCCCAACTTGGGCAGGCTTCTCAGCTTATTGTGGGCTAGATTCAGGACCTCCAGCCGTGGCAGTTTCGCATCTGCCTGCAGGCTGGTCAGCTGGCTCTTACCCAGGAACAGCTCAGTGAGCTGGGACAGATTCAACACGGATGCCATGGAGAAAGTGCCCAGGGGGTTCTCACCCAGGTGGAGGATGGCGGTGTCCGCCGGCAGGTCTGGAGGCGGTGCCTTCAGTCCCTTATTTTCACAGTTCACTTCTACCTGGCTGTCCTTGTTGCCGACTTCACAGATGGGGACAGGGTGTGAAGGGCTTGGCAGCAGGAGCAGCAAGAGGAGGAGGGGCATGGTGACCTGTGGGCAAGGGGGGCTTGAGTGGGCACCCCTCGGGCCCCCAGCAGTATGCCTCCAGGCCCTGGCCCCCACTACAGCCTCTAGGATTGTTCCAGAAACTCAGCTCCCACACTTCTCTCCCTTCCTTCCCCTCTCCTCCCCTTGTCCTGCAAAACCTAAACTACTAGCTCCAGCCCTTGGCTGTTCTCTCTCACTCAGGCCCTGGCCTCCCCGAGCCCTGGCCCCAGCTCACAGACCGGCAGAAGAACCTCCGGAGACACAGAGCTTCTTCCAGGGTGTGACTTGGTCCTTCTGTCTTCCAGCTCCAGGGAGGGCCTGGTTAGGGGCAGGAAGAGGGTAGGGATGGGGAGGAAATGGCAGCCTGATATGGGCTCCCAGAACCCGGGAACAGCCTCCATCCTGGACACAGGCCCTTATCACATCCTTCCACAACTTGCCCTGAGCCCTTCTTTTGGCTCTGTTCTTGCCTGCTCTCTTCCTACCTTGGGGAGATTGGGGGTGGACTCCAACCACCACTCGCTTCCAGGCTTTAAAAACCTCTCCAGCTGCCCCCGTCATTTCCCCTTCACAACTGCATTCTTAGAATTGCCTACTTTTAACCTGGCCTCCCTCTCACTCCTCACCTTCCTCTAGGCTGCTTCCCACCTGCCCCCTTCTCCACGGACTCAGTTCTTGCCATGTACTCCTGACCCTCTATACCCACCCGACACGCTTTCCTCCACACCATCTTGTTTTCCGCAGCCTGCACACCTGTGGCCACTCCCACCTTGGGACTCATGACAGTAATTTTTTTCTTTTTTAGAGCTTTTTTTTTAAAATTTATTTTTGATTGAATTAGAGTTGGTTGACGGGTTGTGTTGTTCTGCTGTTACCACAAGTGACTCAGTTATACACATACATACATTCTTATTTATATTCTTTTCTATTATGGTTTATCCCAGGATATTGAATATAGTTCCCTGTGCTATACAGTAGCACCTTGTTGTTTATCCAATAGTAATTTTTTCTTGGTTTTCTTCCTGCTTCTCTAGCTGACCTTTTTCAAATCTTCTTTGTGGATTCCTCTTCTTCTATCCTTCATGAGAGATTAACCTGCCCCCAGAGTTTGGTCACTGGCCTTCTCTGATGCCACACAAACCCCCGAGCTTCTCCTCATCCATTCCCTTGCCTTCGACCACCACTTGTCCCCCCAGTGACTCTCAAGTCTTCATCTCTAGCCCAGACCCCTCTCCTGAGACCCAAACATGTATGTCCCACCGCCTTTGGAATTTCTTGGCTATCCCACAGGCCTTCAAGCAATATGTTCAAAAAGTTTATCGCCTGTCTCTAAATAGCCTGTCTTCCTGTGTTGTCCAACCTGGTGAATGGTTTTGTCATCTGTTCATTTATATAGTACAAGCAAAATCCCTGAGATGACCATCCTTAGCTCCACCGCCTATTTAACCTGCCACCAAGTCCCACTGGTTTTCCCTCCCAATGCCCCTCAGCCCCCTTTTTTCCACCCTCACATCCACCATCTTCATCCAGGGTGCCATGTTCTGTCCACTGTGTCTCTGTGACAGCCTCTCCACTGCTCTCCCCGTTTACTGACTCCTTCCTTCTCCCCACCCGAGTGGTCCTTCAGAAACGCTCATATCCTTCCACTGCTTGAAATTCACCAATGGCTCCTTGCAACCCTCAGGAGGGAGTCTGAGATCCCTAACAGGCCTACAGAGTCTTGTAAGATCTGGCCCTTGCCCACCTGTCCAGCCCCTATCTCTTCCCTCCTTCCTTCCTTTCTTTCACTGAGCTGGATCTTAGATATGGCATGAGAACTCTTAGTTGCGGCATGCAGGATCTAGTTCCCTGACCAGGGATCGAAACCTGGGCTCTTGGCATTGGGAACTCCGAGTCCTAGCCTCTGAACCCCCAGGGAAGTCCTGAATCCCATCTCTTAATGCTCCACCCTGGACTCTAGGTTACTCTCTTTCTTGTGCCTTCTTCTCACCCTTCATCCCTTTCTGCCTAACTTACTTATCTGGAGAGTTCCAACCCAGAATTTCTTCCTCTGAAAAGCCTTTTAGGACTTCGCAAGATCCAGTTGGATGCCTGTTTCAGATAGATGTCATATCTGTTGGTCCATGGCCCCTTCCATGATGAAAATGTCCTATTGACTGTCCCCTAGAAGGGGTACCCTGCAGTCTCATGGGCCTGCCCTTATCTGCTGGTTGGTGACTGGACAAGGAACAGATACTTGAGCCAGATGCAGTTAATCCATACACCTGTTAGTTATAAAATTTTATATAATTTGTTGGCTGCAAAGAGTACTCAACGACATGGAGAAAATGAGGCACTAAGTAAGTAGCAAGAAGCAAGGTGAAGTTGCATAGAGCCCACGACATGGAGTAAGGCCTCTGAGGCTGTTGGGATTTTTTGCCATTTTGGCATCAGTTAGGGTTTTTAGTTGTAAGCAACAGAAATTTTTTCTACTTAATTTAGGCTGAAGAGGAATTTATTGAAACTACATTGCCTACTTCACAGGCTTCTAAACGAGGGTTAGAGAACCATACGTGGGCCAGTGTAGCTGAGAACCAGGCTGCAGAACCAGTCTGGTGAGAAATCTCTGCTCTCGCTGCAAGACCATGTCTCTGAAGCTTGTTCCACTGCAACTGCTGGGCCAGGAGCTTAGCGTTAGCACAGCCTCCTGACTGCAGATAGAGAATCCTGCATTATCCCTCCTCTGTTGTGATACTAACTCCTGATTTCACAGTCTGGGTTCGAGGGACTTCCCTGGTGGTCCAGTGGCTAAGACTGTATTCCCAATGCAGGGGACCTGCCTTTGATCCCTGGTCAGAAAACTTAGATTCCACATGCCGCAACTAAGAGTTCACATGCTGCAACTAAGCCCTGGCACAGTCAAAACAAATAAATATTAAAAAGTCTGGGTGTAAGTCCTATTGATCTTGTACCTATGACCCAGTTACAAAGGACTCTTGGAAAGCAAGGTATCTGGCATTTTCACCTTCTATAATACAAGGCAGGTTCTGCTTCTCCAAAGATTTCCATGTTGAAGGATTTTGCAGACACAGAAAAGGGATTCATGTGTTTTGACACCTACTGAAATGGTCCTAATGTTTTACTTTCTTCACATGCTGATGGGCTGAATTGTTTCTAATTTTGCATCGTCAAATGTTTGGGATTAACCCTACTTGGCCATTATGAATTATTCTTTAAACATAGTTGTAGGTTAATTTGCTCAGATTTTATTCAGAATTTGTACATGTAAGTTAGAAAATAGGTGTGGCCCATAGATTTCTTTGGGGGGTACATTTGTCTCTCTCTATTCATTGTGTTTTGTTATCAGAGTTCTACTGGCCTTGTAAAATAAGCTGGAAATTTTTATGTTCTCTGGAAAAGTTAGAGATCATAGGGATTTTCCATGCAGTTTTGGTGGAATTCACCTATGAAACTGTCTGGGCCTGAAGACACTTGTAGGAAAACTCCTCAAATACCTTTTCAATTCCTTCTCTAATTGTTTGTCTCTTGAAGCTTCTACATCTGGAGTCAATTTTTGTAACTGTTATTTTTCTAATACAATATCTTTTTCATGTTGCTGTCAATTTATTGTCATAAATCTGTACATTTTATACTTTTATAATCTGGTAAAATCTCCATACCTGTAGTTATAACCCCTAATGTTGTTTATTTGTATTTTTGCTCTTCCTCTTCTCTGTCTTCCTCCCTGCCTCCCTTTCTTTATTGACCAAACTTGCCAAAGATTGGTCTGTTTTAGTGGGCTAGTCCAAGAACCAGGTTTATTATATTCACTAGTCAATAGTTGGGGTTTTTGATTTGATGACAAATATCTACTTTTATCTTGAATAATTTCTCACACTTTGAGCCCATTTTCTTTATTTTGTAATTTATTCTTTGAAGTATACTTGATTTACAATGTTTTGTTAGTTTCTAGTGCACTTATTTTCATGTTCTCTTTCTACCTTCTTGAGTTGAAATCTTAGTTGACTTATTTTCAATCTTGATTTTAAGGTAAACTCATTCAGTTTATACTTCTCATTTGAGTGCTGCTTCGTGTCATCTCACACATTTTATCATGTAATACCTAAGGTGAATATTTCTGATTAAAAATTTTTATTTATTTGGCTGTGCTGGTCTTATTTGTGGCACGCAGGAGATTTAGTTGAAGCATGTGAACCCTTAGCTGCCGCATGTGGGATCTAGTTCCCTGACCAGGGCTCAAACCCAGGCCCCCAGCATTGGGAGCAAAGAGTCTTAGCCATGGGCCATCAGGGAAGCCCTGAATATTTGTAATTTTTAAACCCAGCATCTATTCCTCTCAAATACAAGGACCCCATTTCTTTTGAGAGATTACACCTCCCCAGATGAGTGCAGACTTGATGGGAGTAGGAATCCTGGCCTGTTGCTCTGGAAACCAAAATGTCTTTGGAAGTTCCTTCCACTAGATCCTTCCTGTCAGGAAGGATCACTCCAGGGATGTGACCTAATCATGGACAGTCATACTCCTTCTCCTAGGATTTCAAACAGTGAATGAGGCGACAGAAGAAGAGAAAATAGGACTGGACTTGATTCATTTCGACAAAGGGCTCAGGAAAAGCTGTAGAATACTTCCTACTACTAATTCCTCGGAGTCACCTGATTCCTGAGCAGTTCTGGATTTCCAGTGTTCACTTGTGGCCAGTGAGCTTCTGCATCTTTTCAAGAACTCTGTGTTGGATTCTTAGGTTAGAGTTGATTTCTGTTGCATGCATCCAGAGAAATCTAATTTAGGGTTCTGGTTGTGGGTTTTTTTTAATTTATTATTTATTTGTTTGTTTTGGCTGTGCTGAGTCTTTATTGTTGCTTGGGCTGTTCTCTAGCCCCCACTACTCTTTATATATAAGAGTTACCACTACTCTTTGTTGCAGCGCATGGGTTCTAGGGCACGCCAGCTTCAGTAGTTGTGGCACGTGGGCTCAACAGTTGCAGTTCCCAGGCTCTAGTGCACAGGCTCAATAGTTTATGGTAAACTGGCTTAGTTGCTCTGCAACAATGTGGAACCTTCCCAGATCAGGGATTGAACCCGGGTCTCCTACATTGGCAGGTGAATTCTTTACCACTGAGCCGCCAGGGAAGCTCTGTGGTTCATTTTTAGAGTTTGTGCAGAAGACATTAGTTGGAGGTCTACTCAAGACCCATTCAGCTTTTCTTCTTTTGAGAAATTACTCATACTCCATTAGAATTTTTGGTGCAAATGACTCTATCCCACCAGCATATGTTGACCTAAGTTAGTCACTAGACTTCCTCCCCTTGGAAAAGGGACCTCCTCCCTTTCCTCCCCTGATACAAGCTGGTAAGGGTGTCCCATGGTCAGAGTGACTGGTCCAAGGATGGAGACAGAAAGTTAAGTTGGTCCTTTCATAATGAAGCCCAAGACTTCTGTTGGTTGGTTGAGGTATGTGTACTTTCTCTGGATGTGGACAAGGAAATAAGTAACCCCAGGTGAGTTGTTGGCATCTATTTTGTGATCATAAGGGGATCTGACCTTAGGATGAAGTTAATGCCAAGGAATTTATAATGAAAAAAGAAACCAGGTCCTTGGCATCACTAAAATGCTTTATCAAACAGATTTTGAAGTTCAGTGAGCCAAAAATCCTCTTTTTTTTTTTTTAAACTGGTTGTTATTGGAATATCACTTGCAACATAATGAACTTAAAATATTGTATTTTCTATTTTTTTAAAGTGGAATTATTTACAAAGATACTTTTTAAAATTTCAGGTAGACTTTTAAAAATTAAACTTCTTATTTTGAAACAACTATCAATTCACATAAGTTGTAAGAAATAAGATGGAGATCTTGTGGACTCTACCCAATTTTCCCCAACAGTAACATCTTGCAAAACTGCAGTACGTCCAGTATCACAAACATGATATTGACATTGTTCTGTCAAGATACAGAACATTTCCATCACCATAAGGATGCTTCATGTTGCCCTTTGATACCTTTAGCCTCTTCCTTCCTACCTCCCCACTCTTCCTTACCCCTTGACCACTACTAATCTGTTCTTCATTGCTACAATCATGTCATTTCAAGAATGTTATACTGGGACTTCTCTGGCGGTCCAGGGTTAAGATCCCAAGCTTCCAACGCAAGGATGTAAGGGGGCATGGGTTTGATCCCTGGTCAGGGAATTAAGATCCCACATGCTGCACGGCATGCCCCTCCCCCCCCCCCAAAATGTTATATTAATGGGATCATACAGTATATAACCTTTTGGAACTGTTTTTTTTTTTTCCCTCCACTCAGCATAATTCTCTGGAGACTTGTACAGGTTGTTCTGTGCATCAGAAGTTCATTTCTTATTATTGCTGAGTAGTCTTCCCTAGTACGTATGTTCTACAGCTTATCTGTTTACCAGTGGAAGGACACGAAGGCTGATCCCAGTTGTTGACTTATTACAGATAGATGTGCTGTCCATATTAGAGATTTGTGTATGAACGTAAGTCTTCATTTCCCTGGGGAAAATTGCTCTGGAATGCAATCTCTAGGTTATATGGTAGTTGCATGTTTATTTTGGGAGGCTTTATCTTTGGGTTATTCTTTGAGTTTATCCTGTTTGGAGTTTGCTCAGCATGTTACGTGTGTAAGTTTATGTCTCCTGCAAATTTGGGTAGTTTTTAGCTCTTATTTCTTTAAGAACTGTTTCAGCCTCATCTTCTTTCTCCTCTGCTTCTGGGGTTCTGATGACATATTGGCAGACCTTTTGTGGTAGTCCCACAGGTCCCATGGGAGACTGTGTTTTGTTTTGTTTTTAATTTTACTCTTCTTGCTCTCTCTTGTTCAGAATGGGTGATTTCCATCATTGAATCTTCCAGCTCACTGATTCCTTTCTCTGTCCCCTCCATTCTGTTGCTGAGCCCATTCCCTGAGCTCTTGTTTCAGTTATTATATTTTTTCAGCTCTAAAATTTCCATTTGGTTCTTCTTTAGATCTTCTCTTTCTTTGCTGAAGCTTTCTATTTTTTCATTTTTTTTTCAAGCATATGCATAATTTTTGGTGAAAGCATTTTATAGTGGCTGCTTTGAATGATTTTTCAGATAGCTCTAACATCTCTGTCCCTTTGGGTGGTGGCAGCTACGGACTGGCTTTTTTCATTCAGTTTGAGACCTTCCCTGGTTTTGGTACATTGACTAATTTTTATGAAACAGGGGCATCTTAACATTATTTTATGAGACTCTGGATCTGATTTAAACCTTCTGTTTCAGCTGGCTTTCTCTGCTACTGCTCTGGCAGGGAAGGGAGGGGCACTGCCTCCTTACTGCCAGGCGGAGGCTAAAGTTCACATTTCCCATCCAGACTATGGACGTCTCATGAGTGAGGGTGGGAGTTCCAGTTCCCCACCGGGTCACCACTGCCACTTGGGGAGGATGCGCTCATTTCTGCAGAAATGAGGGGAACTTCTGACTCTCTAGGAGGCTTCCTCTGACACCACACCAGCAGGGAGGGCGAAAGATGACTGGTCACTGCCAGTCTGGATGGGCGTCCAGGCTCCCCTGCAATTTCTGTGGACCCTGAGTGTGGGAGGCCTCGTTACCAGCTGATGGGGGTGAAAGTTCCCACTCCCTCCTTGGCCTTCTTAGAAACCATCCCGGCAGGGATGTTGGGGCACCTTATAGCAAGCCTGGAAATCTGTGCTCACCACTTGGCCTTTGTTGGTGTGGGTGTGGGTGGGGTCAATGTTTTTCTGTAATATTTGGCTGGACTCAAGTGGTTATTTTTGGAGTTTTCTGCCATTAGGCTCTCCTTTTCCTGGCGGAGAGAGCAGGCTGTGTCTGTGGTGTTTCCAGGTTGCTAATTTCTTTTCCTCCAAGAGAGGGACATTCGAGGCAAAAAGAAAACCCAGGGATCTCACCGCCATCAGGCTGTTCCTGGGGTCCTGAGGCACCTAGCCTTTCGGGTTTCTACATCTTTTTGTGTTTGTTTCCAATATAATGTCCAGTCATACTTAGCAGGTAGAATAGGAGAAGGTAAATCGATCCCATTGTCCCTCGGGTGGATTTGGCTAGCTTTTGATTGCCAACTTCTAAATTTATTGCACTTGACAGTAAACATCCCATGTATAGTGTGATGGTTAATTTCATTAATATGTATTACTTTGGCTAGGACTCACCATTCATTACCATTTTGTCTCATTTGCTTTCTCACTTTGTCTCTCTCACTCTGTTTTTTTCCTGAACCATTCGAGAGTAAGTTACAGACATCACATCTTTTCCCTCCAATATATATTTCAACATATTTCCTAAAAAACAAGGACATTTTCTTACCTAACTATAGTATAGTTATTAATTTCAAGAATTTAATATTGATACAATACCATTATCCAACTCATGGTTCATATTCCCATTTTGCCATCTATCTGAAAAATGTCCTTTATAGCTTTTTTCCCCCAGTTGAGGATCCAGTGCAGGACTGTATCTCTTTAATTTCCTTTAGTTTCTTAACCTGTCTTTATTTTTCATGACTTCAACATTTTTGAAAAACTGTCATCTAGTAATTACACAGGATATCCCTCAATTATGTAGATATTTCTTCGGGTTAGCTGATGTTTCTCATGATTGGATTTGGGTTGTTTTCCTGGCAGGAATATTAGATGAGCGATGTGTCTTTCTCAGTATATCATATCAGGAGATATACTATGTCAATTTGATCCATTACTGGTGATGTTAAAACCTCGAGTGTTTGGTTAAGGGGAATCTACTCATTCTCTCCATTCTCATGATACTATTTTTCAGGACTTCCCTGGAGGGCCAGTGGTTAAGACTTCGAGCTTCCACTGCAGAGGCTGGTTCAATCCCTGGCCAGGGAACTAAGATCCCACACGGGGCGGGGGGGTGGCGGGGGTGTGAGGGTGTGCAGCCAAAAAAAAAAAAAAAGATACTATTATTCCTTTTGTAACTAAGAAGCAGTTTTGTAGGGAGATACTTTGATAGCATGTGAATATCCTGTTCCCAAACTTTAGCCACAATCATCCATTGATGATTTTTGCACAAACCAATTGTGGCCAGGAAGGTTGAGAAACTATTTTTTTTTAAATTTTTTAGGTGATTTAACTGTATTCCTTTTTGCTTGTAATCAAAAGAACCCAACTACAACAAAAATTAGAATCAGAAGTGGGGTTCTCATGGACCTGAACCTAAGTATCAGCAGGTGGAATGGAATGTTTCTCCCTAGTATATGTATGGTAAAGCCACTAACTGGGCCACTCCCTGGGGCGTCTTGGACTCTAAGCATGAGCACTCCGTCGGGAAGGTTGTCATGGTTTGGTGGCTCTAGTTCTGAACCTCTTCTGGGAAGAGTGAGTATTAGTTCTTTGAGCTCCCTAGACTGGATTCGTTACTGTGTATAAGTTCCGCACAATCCTGCCAAAGCTGTGGTGATACTTTGTTTCATTGTTTGTCTACCCTTCTAGATGGCGAACTTTGGGATAGAAGGCACTCAGAAACATAGCCCATGCTCTAAGAGGTAGAAACTGTTGCATAGATTGACCACATCAAATAAGACACTGCCTTGGCTTCTGTGTCTCATACCCAGCTTTTATATGCTTCCTCTGGTGTCTTTTTATTATAGTCTTAAGGATTCTGCCAAAATTATTATGATATGTTTTACTACCTAGCAGGGTGATTCTCTCTTTTCTTCTCTTTTTCAAAGCTGATGTAACTATCCATGTACCTCTGTACTGTCATACACATTCTGGAATAGGTTTGTCAAGTTCTGGAAAATTTAATTTATATATTATTTTAGGGAGGATTAACATCTTTATGGGCTTCCCTGGTGGCTTAGATAGTAAAGAATTTGCCTGCAGTGCGGCAGACCTAGGTTCAACACCTGGGTTGGGAAGATCCCCTGAAGGACGGCATGGCAACCCACTCCAGTATTCTTGCCTGGAGACTCCTCATGAACCAAAGAACCTGGCAGGCTACAGTCCATGGGGTTGCAAAGAGTTGGACACAACTGAGCAACTAAGCACAACATCTTTATAATATTGACTTGACTCATCCAAACAAATTGTTGATCTTTCCGTTATACCAAAATTTCATATCTTTTTAACAGTTTTAATTTTTTTCCATAAAGGCTTTACATAAATGGAAAGAACATTCTTAATCAAGTTCTGAATACTTTATATATTGTATTACTATGGAGAAGGCAATGGCACCCCACTCCAGTACTCCTGCCTGGAAAATCCCATGGATGGAGGAGCCCGGAAGGCTGCAGACCATGGGCTCGCTGAGGGTTGGACACGACTGAGCGACTTCACTTTCACTTTTCACTTTCATGCATTGGAGAAGGAAATGGCAACCTACTCCAGTGTTCTTGCCTGGAGAATCCCAGGGACGGGGGAGCCTGGTGGGCTGCCGTCTGTGGGGTCACACAGAGTCGGACATGACTGAAGTGACTTAGCAGCAGTAGCATTGTGAATGATGTTTTGCTTTCTATAATTCCTAATGGAGAGCTATTAGCATTAAATTTCTCTTGTAGTGATCGAAGTCCCTGACTCTCCTTTTGGTTCTAGTAGTTTGCTTATTGTTTCTGGTAGAGTGTCTACATAGGTGATCATATCATCACAGGTAACAATGGGTGTATCTTTTCCTTTCACGTCTGTGTACCGCTTATCTCATTTTCTTATCTTAGCACATTGGTCAGGACCCCCAATGTTGTGGTAGTGGCAATTCTGTCTTGTATCCATGTTAACCAGGAGGGCATCATTAAATACATGAGTTATGGGATTGTTTTGTTTGCTTTGTTGTCTTTGTTGTTGTTGTTTGCGGTGCTGGGTCTTCGTTGCCGCTGTAGGGCTTTCTCTAGTTGCCTAGTGGTGGCTTCTCTTGTTGCAGGGCACAGTTTCTACGGCACTCAGGCTCAGCAGCTGTGGCGCATGGGCTTAGCTGCTTCGAGGCAGGTGGGATTTTCCCAGACCAGGGATTGAACCCGTGTCCCCTGCATTGGCCGGCAGATTCTTAACCACTGGACCACCAGGGAATTCCCTCTGAAGTTTTATAGATTAAAATTAGGCATTGCGCCCTGACCTTCTCCTATTACAAAACACAATCGTGTGATCTTCCTCCTTTAGTCCACTAACGTAGTGAATAATGGTGGTAGATTTTCTGATAATAAACCATTTGAACTGGTAGATATGGTCTCCGCTGTGAGTAACAGAATACCAGCAGTTGTACCTTAAAAATCTAAGGGCAGTAACATTTTTTTAAAGTTTATTAATTGACTTATTTATTTATTTTGGCCATACATTGTGGCTTGAGGGATCATCTTAGTTTCCAACTAGGAACCAAACCCATGCCTCCTGCAGTGAAAGCATGGAGTCCTAACCACTGGACCACCAGGGAATTCTCAAAGGACAGTAACTACTTAACGAGCAGGCTGGAGAGGGTCCATCTCAGGTTAATCCAGCACTTGATGGTGTCCTCCAGTCAAGAGTCTCTCTTGCCATCCTCAGCACACTGGCTTTTTGTCCTCATGGCACCCTCAGGGGTGCAAGCTGACTGCTGCATCCAAAGACACAAATCTGGTGGTGAACAGGAGGCAGGGACAACAGAAGCGCTAAACTGCTTTCCCATCGGTGACTCTCCTTTCACCAGCCAAGGTTAGACTTCCACCGGCACCTCCTCCCCCAGTCGACTTGTCCTGGTGTCATAAGTCAGAAATGGATCTTGGTGCTTCTGGTTGCAAGGGAGGTTTGCATTCTGAGTGTCTGGCGGGGAGCAGGGCATGGCTGTGACTAATCGTGACTCATCCCTCGGGGCTGGGGCACGCGCACTGCCTCCAACAAGCTGGGGTTCTGTCAGGAAGGAAGAATGTGGGGTGGCACACCGTCCTCACACCCCCAGGGCAAACTTGACCTCGTTAGATTGGAAGGTTTCTTCTCCAGTAAACTTCTGGATTTGGTTGCCCCATATTTCCTTTGGAGTTTTCACATTTATGTTCATAAGTGAGTGAAGCCTATATTTTTATTTTCTCGTCCATCCTTAGCTGGAGTAAAATCTTCATAAACCTAGTTGGCTTGACTTCTTTTGTTTTCAGGAACAGATTATACAAAATACAGGTGATCCATTCCTTGAAAGTTTGGTAGAACTCATTCATAAAGCTACCTGGTGTGGGTTCGCTGGGAGGGGAGATCTTTCATTACCATTTCATCACTAGCTATTCTTTATCACTGCTCCTTTCTGCTTCAGTTTACTGATACTTCCCCCTTATTTGGGTAAATACGGTCAGCCCTCTGTTTCCATGGCTTCTGGGTCCACATGTACAGAATGCCAACTGTATTTAAAATCAACTTTAAAAATTATAAAACTGAGTTGTATGCTCTATTAATAGTCCTCTATTGAGCATTTAAACAATGTCTTACTTTAAAAAAATGTATTTTATTTTATTTATTTGGCTGTGCCAAGTCTTACTTACAGCATGTAGGATCTTTAGTTGCAGCATGTGGGATCTAATTCCCTGGCCTGGGATCAAACCCCCTGCATTGGGAGCATAGAATCTTAGCTACAGGACCACCAGGGAAGTCCCAACAATGTCTTACGTTAATTTTTTCAACTAATAACCTTTTTTTGTTTGTTTTAAATCTGTGCCAGGTGGCTTATGGGATCTTAGTTCCCCAGGCCCTTGGCAGTAAAAACACCGAGTCCTCCCCACTGGACTGCCAGGGAATTCCCTAAAAACCTTTTACATTGAGCAATAACTTATACACAGAGAAATGCACAGATCTGAGGTGTACAGTTCTATGAGTTTTGAGAAATATGTCCATCCATGTAATCACCACCGCTATCAGTACAGACATTTTCATTCATTCCCTTGTGCCCCTTCTGGTCAGTCCTCTCAGCCAAGCAACTGTTGCTCTGGTTTGTGTGCAGATCTTTTACAAACATAAGTTTTTCTCTTTCTTGGATAAATTCCTAGGACTGGAATTCCTGGGTCAGATAGGAAACATACGCTTTTAATTTTGTAAGAAACTGCCAAGTTCCCAAAGTGGTAGTCTATTTTACACCTGACTTTAAAAAAATTGAGCTCTACTTACTTTTAATATTAAGAGCATAAACATTAAGAGTGTTAGGAGTCAAAAAAAGAGTTTAGGAGTATGAATCACTGGATATAACCCACTTCATTTTTTAAAAATATTTATTTGCATTTATTTATTTGGCGGTGTCACGTCTTCGTTGCAGCAGGTAGAATCTCTCATTGTGGGCATGTGGGATCTAGTTCCCTGACCAGGGATGGAACTCTGGCTGCCTTCACTGGGAGCAGAGTCTTAGCTGCTGGACCACCAGGGAAGTCCCTCACCCACTTCATTTTATAATTGCCTTTTGCCTCCTACTTGCTTGAGGAATTCCACTTCATCGGGCTAGTAGGAACTGGGAGTTCTTAGCAGTTTTTCTCTGACTCAGTAATTTTTTCCCTGGACCTTCAACATCTGTGAAATCCCAGGGATGCATCTACAGTCAGATCACCTTCTCTGAGGCCAAGCCCATGAGGTCGTAGAAACTTGCTGTGAAGGTGCTCCCAGTTCTTGACTGATACTGAGACTTCTCTTCATAATTCGTTTTCTAGTCTTCTGTCCTGAAGTGAAAAGTTGATTGGAGATCCCCTTTAACAAGATGACTAGTATGGACTTTCTTTCCTGTACTGGTAAGTCCCAAGGACTTGTTTATCCAAGATGGGACAGGGAGCAATGCCTGGGGAGAGTGGGTCCTTCATCCTGGGCCTCTGGGAGCCCCTGGATCCCCAAGGGTGCCCCATGGGGACAGCTTCACTCCCTCCTTCCTCTTCCTGTGTCTCTCCCTTTCTTTCCCCTCCCCCTCTTTTTTAGCCACATCGCTGGGCTAAAACTAAGATGTGAGATCTTAGATGAAACATGCACCCTCTTCATTGCAAGCGTGGAGTCTTAACCACTGGAACAGCAGGGAAATCCCCTAGTTTTCAACATCAATATAATATTTTATCTTCATTGTATTGCAGATTCTCATATATTGGAACAGATATTATTTTGTTCCACTGAAATGAATAGGCAGTTTTCCAAAAAAGAAAAAGAAAGAAGAGATACACATAGATAGATAAACTATCTGCTGAAAAAAAAAATCTCAATTTTCTTCATCAAGACATGTAAATTGGACTTCCCTGGTGTCCAGTGGTTTAGAATCTGCCAATGCAGGGGCCATGCGTTTGATCCCTGGTCAGGGAACTAGATCCCACATGCTGTGGAGCAACCAAGCCTGTGTGCTATAACTACTGAGCCTTTGAGACTAGAGCCCGAGCTTGCTGCAACTAGAGAAAGCCCGTGTGCAACAATGAAGATCCAGTGCAGCCAAAAGTAAATAAATACATTTGTTAAAAGACATGTTAATCAAAATAATGAGACAGCAGTGTTCACCTCTTGGTTTGGCAAAAAGTCTTAAATTTGATAATAGGCTGCCTGGGGAGGGTATGAGGAAACAGGTATTCTTGTGATGTGTTGGAGTGAATGTAAGTGTGTGCATGCTTTTTGGACAACAACATGACAAAAGGCATCAATAGTTGTTTTTTCTAATACATAAACTCTTTGCCCTGGCAATTTCACTGCTAGAAATTTACCTTATGGATCATTTGCAAAGGTCCAGGAAAGTTAAATGCATACATAGAGTTGCATAGTATATGATCACAAAACCCAAAATTGTTAGCTTCTTCAATGTCTGTACACTGGGCAATGCGTTATCTATGACTTACATGCATGCAGTGGAGCACTGCAGCGATAAGGAGACTGGGGGAGACTCATGTGTGATGATACGAGCCAATCTCTACAATATGCTGAGGGAGAAAAAGCTACCAAATAGTAAACATAGTCCCTTCAGTTGTATCCAACTCTTTGCAACCCCATGGACTGTAGCCCACCAGGCTCCTCTGTCCATGGGATTCTCCAGGCAAGAATACTGGAGTGGGTGCCATTTCCTTCTCCAGAGGATCTTCCTGACCAGGAATCGAACCTGGGTCTCTTGCATTGCAGGCAGATTCTTTACCCTCTGAGCCACCAGGGAAGGTTATATGTGTATATACATACATATATTCACACACACATATGCCAGACTTTGGTCTAAGAGAATTTAATTTACAGGGAGCTGTTAACCTTTAGGAAGATGAAAGTTTTTGATTTTCACTGTGTCTTTCTGGACTCTTCCATTTTTCTGGTGATGGCAGGTATTGCTTTTTTATTGTCAGAGGCGTCTTCCCGGGCGTTATGTTATGGGACATTTTTGTTTTCTTTGTATCACTTTATTTTTCTTACATCTTAACATTTTTAAGCCAAGGAAAGGGAGATGTGCTGGTAAGGTACTGTAGTACCTCATTCAATCAAAGGAATCACTGGGCAACCAGGCTGCAGGAGGAGACAAGCACAGCTGGGCCTCAGGAATTTGTGGAGCCAGGGGCTGGGCGGCTGGAGGCCTTTTCTTGTCTTTACTCGTCTTTGTATATCAGCCGCATTCTCTCTCACTCCATGGAAAATGCAAGGAATGAATGTGGCTGTCTCGTGCAGCAGAGAGACTGACCCTGAGTTCCTGTTTAACAAAATTCTTAGGAAAAACTTTCTTTGGCTTGGCTTGGGTCAGGTGTCCTCCCCTTGGCCCATCAACTCTGGCCAGGATTGTGGGGGTCGGGAGGGGGGCATCTTTAAGGAGCTGGCAGCTCCTCTGTGGTCAGGTGATTGGACAGGAGTACTTCTCAGTAGAAGGGAGGGTGCTGGGAAGATACACACTCATTTATTTATTTATTTATTTTTTCACACTCATTTATTCTTACTTATTCATCCAGTAAACACTTATGGAGCCTGTTATGTCCTGGGCTCTGGGCCATGTGCCGTGAACAAGGAACCCAGCAAGGTCTCAGCCATCCAAGGGTTTAGGTCCCAGAGCCAGAGACAGGCTAGAAATCAGTGTCTGCCACACCCCTGCCCCATCCTGGCTCAGTCAGACCCACTCTCCAGGTCCATCAAAAAAGAGGAGCCCCTCGGTTGCCAGTGGCGGGGCCTCAGCCTGGGGATGTTGCCCCCGTGGGGTGCTGATGGCTGAGGAGCAGAGCTGGCTGCCCGGGCAGCACAGCTGTTCCGAGTTGCCAGCCAAGAGCCAAGAGCCTGGAGGTGAAGGGAGTGGCTTCCTGTTGAGCTGAGATCTTTGGCTCCAGCTTGGAAGTCAAGGAGTCTCCAGAAACTGCCAGGCAGCCCACTGAGCTTCTGTGGAATTTTTAGTTGTCCTTTTTATGGACAAAACCAGCAACTTCCCTGGAGGTCCAGTGGTTAAGACTCTGCACTTCCACTGCTGGGTCCAGGGTTCGATCTCTAGTCCGAGAACCAGGATCCCAGACGTGCCTCGTGGCGAAGCCAAAAAAAGTAAAAAATCCAGGCCTGGATCAGGTGCCTGACTCCAAATCAGCCTCTTCATCCCTCAGGCGATGTTCATCCAGAGCAAACACTGGAAAGATGCTGGCTCAGCTCTGGGCCGGCACTGGCGGGTGGGGGAGGGGCAGGGGGGAGGGAGGGTGAGAGCCCCTCCTGGGGACTCCCCCAGGGAAGGATTTTCTGATGTGCTGACTCTGCAGGAGATGCCCCTGGGATTCACTGGTGTTAGCAAGATCTCCACCCGTAAGTTACCACCCCGCTGAGACTCTGCAGTAAAGCCCTCTCCTGGAGAACATGAGAGATGTCTGGGGCCAGCGACCCAGGCTTCAGTCCCAGGTTTGGGATTACGATTCCTCCTCACTGTCCCTCCACCCCAGGCTACTCTCCTACATGCAGGTTGTTGGTCCAAGTGTGGGTTTGCCCCTTTATGTGTCTTACATGACGTCTATGTGTGTGTGTGTGAGAGAGAGCTGTATTGTTTATACATGATGTAGTGATGGTGCTTAAACTGAGGAGTTAGTCCATCGTTTGGAAAATGGACAGAAACCACACCTGGAGGAGGTTGAATGTAAACCTGAGGACACTGGACTCTGAGGTTGAGAGCTTTTTCAAAGGGCCCTTGTCACCATCAGTCTTGGAAGTGAGACATTTCAATCCTGGCTGGAAGGGTGTGATGCGTCTTCAATTGTGGCTGTGAGAATGGGCTCATGACAGGGTGTCCTGGTAACTAGATATGTAGGAGGCAGGTTGGGTTGGTTAGTGATGGATGGCACTGGTCGTGTGGCCATGCCCACCACCCTGGGTAAAGGGGGGCATCTTTGGCCCATTCCACCACCTTTCTGTGCCTGCACCCACAGCATCATGGCATCAGGCAGCAAAGCCTGAACTGGCTGCCTCTGGAGAGAGGTCAAGGCTGATGTGGGGCCAAGACTAGGGGTGAGATGCGGTGGAAGACACAAGAGAGCAGAGACCACACAGTAGGAAGAGGACGTACGAGAAAGAAAAAGCAGGCGTGAGAGGAGCCCAGAGCAAAGGCAGCAGTGGCCAGTTCCCAGGGCTGCCTTGGGCGCTGACAGTGGTCCAGGCTGTCCCAGTCTATGTGGAAACCTACTGGGGACCTCACTCGTGAATCTGACTCTTGCAATGCAAAGAAGCTAAGTGACACGGGACCCTACCCACACCTTCTGCTCGTCACCTGTAAAATCTCTTCCTCCTCCTTGGGGCTGTGGGTTATTCATCTCCCTAATCAGAGCATCTGGCCCTGTGCAGGGAAACTTGTAGGTGCCTATTAATGTTTGAATAAATAGCTGCATTTATCACAACAGTCCTTGGCCCAGCCTTCGCCCAGAGGCTGTGGAATGAGCAGCAGTGCAGATTTTAGACCCAGTACCCATATCAGCCATGTGCAAGGAGGTGAGCTGGGCCAATGAGATTCTTTCTGGGCGACTGAAGTCTAAAACGAGCAATGAAAAGCATTACCAGGAGGAGCTGAGGTTTCAAGGGTGTGTGGGGAAATGGAAAAGCTGTGTGGACCCTCAGTGTAAGGTTATGAAGGACCTTACAGGACAAGGAAGGAGACCCCACAATGGTGGATGTGAAATGGTTCTGTGGCCTGTGAAACGAACACAGGTGTCCATGATCAATAAAGCTGACTGTAAGCCTCAGGCGTCGTTGCCAATCTACTTGTGTGACTATAAAAGGGAGAAGAACCTTTGTTTTCTTCTACAAGTTAATCACCAAAGGGATGTTGCCTATAAGCTTAAGTTACACATAATGGCCCATCTCTGGGACACTTGTCACCCAGGTAATGAACACTAAGCTAAAATACCTTTGTTTAGCTCACAAGGAAGCATCTTCCTGACCAGGCCCATCTGTGAAAGACTGAAGGCAGGAAGAAGTTCCTCCAGGAGTCTGGCCAGAACCAGGACTTTACTCCCTCCTTTTAGTGTTAAAAGAAGCCTGAATTCTAACTCAAGGAAGATGGTTCATAAGGACACAAGTCCACCATCTTCTCAGGCTGCTGGCTTTCTGAATAAAGCATTATTCCTTGCCCCAACAACTTGTCACTTGATTTATTGACCTATTATATGGCAAAGCAGTATGAGCAGCCAGTCTTGCTGCTCGTGGCCAGCCAGCTCTGGTTGGGGGATTTTGGGGGTAAGGACCTAGCAGCTGCCCAGACCACTCATCCTGAGGATCTTCCCCTTAAAATTCCCTGAAGCTGCTCTGGCTGCCCCAGCTCTTAGCAGGTGGAGCAAGGAATCAACAGCTCATGCAGTAGGTAAGTCACTCCATGTACCAAATGGAGATTTTATTTCTTCTCCATCTGGGGCTTCTTTCCTTTAGAATAAGCCAATTTGTATTTGAGTGGAGTGTGTGTGTGTGTGTGTGTGTGTTCAGTCGCTCAGTCGTGTCTGACTCTGAGTGACCCCATGGACTGTAGAGCCCACCTTGTAGAGCCCACTGTAGGCTCCTCTTGTCCATGGAAATTTTCAGGCAAGAATACTGGAGTGGGTTGCCATTTCCTACTCCAGGGGATCTTCCTGACCCAGGGATTGAACCCTCGTCTCCTGCATCTCCTGCATTGGTAGGCGGATTCTTTACCACTAGCACCACCTGGGAAGCACATTTGAGTAGGGCACCATGTTGGAAAGAGGATGAGGACAGAGTTGACGGACTTTTACGCAATTTGTGTGAACTGGTTTGTTTATTTGGATGCTGGCATTTGCGTGTGCTGTTTGTCTTGTATTTATGTCTTTCTAAAAAATGGGGAATGGGGAGTTCCATGGTGATCTAGTGGTTAGGATTTGATCTTTTCACTGCTGTGGCCCAGTTCAGTCCCTTGTTGAGGAGCTGAGATCCTGAAAGCCATGTAGTGTGGCCAAAAAAAAAAAAAAGGGAAATATTTCAAGTATGCCTGCAGAAAGTCCTCAGAGGCGTATTTTGGGTAAGTGGTCTGATTACAGCTATGAAACCATGACTAAGAAGTTGAAAATGTGTGGCCCAGTACCTGCTGGGATCTCCACAAGGGGTTCATTATGCAGGGTTATCCTGGGACCCCGTGTACCATGTACTGCTGTCCTTGCTTTGTTAATTACATCACGTGTGGTCTCCCGTGTCATTGGTATCTGTTAAACCCCAAGACCAGACTTGAGGGTTTATTTAGGATTTTTGGTTTACCCTTTAGGTTTTTGGTTTCATATTGTTTTGGTAGCATTTCTCCAGTTACAGCCAAAACAGTTTTATGATATTTGAAACTCCTACTGATGTCGAATGGAGGAAAGGAATAGAAAAAGTCTGTTCTTGTCTAAAAGTGGGACATTCCCAGGGCGAAGAGAAAGATTCCACTTGGTTCCTAAAAATCAACAAAAGCCCTGCTCCAGAATTCAGTCTGGTTGGTTGATGCTAAGGCAAAAAAGCATCCTTTGTATTGTTAGAGGTGACCACCTGCTATATGGTTTTATAGCAGTTTTTGAATGGCTCCATAACTATTCTGTGAAGAAGCAAGGGAAAATGATGAAATCTTCCTATGTTGTGTGGCTCAGTGGTAAAGAATTTGCCTGCCAATGCAGGAGACTTGGGTTCAATCCCTGGGTCGGGAAGATCCCCTGGAGAAGGAAATGGCAACCCACTCCATTCCTCTTATATGCAAGCCCTTGTGCAAGCTCTTGTGCTACTGCATCAGGGTGGGTGGGAAAATGTCAGACAGTTGTTCAGTTACTAGGTCATGTCAGAAACCCAAGGGTGGGACTTCCCTGTGGTTCAGTGGCTAAGACTCTGTGCTCCCAATGCAGGGGCCTTAAGCTCAATCCCTGGTCAGGATGCTAGATCCCATATGCTGCAACTAAGAGTTCAAATGCCCCAACTAAGACTCGGTGCAGCCAAATAAATATTTTTTAAAAAAGAAAGAAACCCAAGGGCAGGGTGAGGGAATGTTGCTCCAACCTTTGGTCCAGCTGGCTGTCCCAGCTGCTTCACTGTTATGCCACTATATACACCCCTTCCACCATCGCTTGCTCCTATTTGGCCCCAATTCTAATTCCTGACTCTGGGGCTCAGAAAGTGGTCAGACTGGCTCCTTTTCCTTATAGGGATCAACTGGAAAATCCTCTGTTAGTTCCTGAGGCACAGGGACCTGGTCTGGTATCAACAGCTAAGACTCAGCAGGGAACCCAATTTGGGCCAGATGCCACTCCCTGGCAGAGAAATTTGCCTTGCACGTTATCCCCCATTGACTGTGGGGAATTGTAATAAGGAAGAACCTTGTGTGTTCTATGATGTTAATCACGAAAGAAATGTTGCCTATAAGCTTAAATTATACATAATGGCCCATCTCTGGGAACTCTGTCTCTTAGGGGTTATGTCATATGCTTAGTAATGTCATTACTGAGCATTAAGTAAAATACCTTGGTTTAGCTCACTGGAAACATCCTGACCAGGCCCACAGGTAAGTGGCTGCAGGAAGGAAGACATTAACACATACCTTATAGAGTGTGGCTGGAACCAGGACTTGGCCACCCGTCCCCTCAACCCAACTTAAATAGAAAAGGAACCTGACTTCTGATTCAGAGAAAATGGTTCCTTGAGACACTAGTCCACCATCTTCTCCATCTGCTGGCTTTCCAAATAAAGTTGCCCGACAACTTGTCTCTCGATTTATTGGCTTGTCATGTGGCAAGCAGCAGGAGCTTGGACTCAGTAACATGACCTTGGACCTGACCTGGAGTCCTCTTTGATACGTTTAGCACAATGGCAACTGCTTTGCTGTACTGGTGTGAGGAAGAACATGTAGTGTAAAGAGTGCTTCCTACCCCATAAGGAAACACACGGGAAATTTCTTAAAGCAGATTCCTGGCCCCTCCTCTGTGTCATCTTACTAAACTGGGATTCTTTGGGAATGGAGCCAAGGAAACTGCATTTTAAACAAGTATAGCCAGTAATTGATTAGGGTGGTCCAAGGAGACTGGTGGCTCAGATGGTAAAGTGTCTGTCTACAATGCAGGAGACCCAGGTTCGATCCCTGGGTCGGGAAGATCGCCTGGAGAAGGCAATGGCAATCCACTCCAGTACTATTGCCTGGAAAATCCCATGGACAGAGGAGCCTGGTGGGCTACAGTCCATGGGGTTGCAAAGAGCCGGACACGACTGAGCAACTTCACTTCACTTCACTTCAGGAGATTTAGGAAAGACTGAAAGGTGGGTTTTGAATGAGGTGGGGCAGTCAGTAACTTTCAGATGTGGCCACAAGGTGGCAACAGAGAGATGGAAAACGAGGATCTCTGTAGGTGCCCACCCAGACAGAGCTGCAGGTGGGTAGACACTGGGACTGGCTCTGGGAGGAGATGGGCCCTGCACTGTGGCACCGTCTCTTTTGCCATGTGGAGTTTGTTATTGCAGGCTAATCCCCTGTGGCTGCCTGTCTCATTACCAGATCTTTATGGACACTCTGCTTTTGCCGAACTCTGCTATCAGAAACTGCATTTGTGTGACCTTGGCTGGGTTATGGGTGGTGCTGAGTGTAGCAGGCAAGGGATGTCACCTGCACAGGGCAGCTGACTCAGAGGATACCAGTGCAGTGTTGAAAGCAGGACCTTCCACACCCCCTCTGCCAGGTTTGTGGTTCCAGGTGTTTAAGGACCTGCCCACCAGCATCGGGCCTGCTCCAGTCATAAAAGGATCGGGGCTGGGGCTGGACAGCTGGCCGAAGCCCAGGCAGAGAAGGCTGGGATGGGGTGGGGGCAGGGAACTCAGGATGGGGCAGCTGCCTCTGGAAGCAGCCAAGATGTCCCTGGCTGCAGTAGGGGTAGTCAGAGCCCGGAACTAACACCCTCCTCCCCCTCACTCAGGCACCCTGGCCTGCCCCCGTCTGAGCCTGCCAAAGCTCAGAATAACCTGGGGGACCAGACAGCGGAATGGCAGGGGCTCTGCTCTGCGCCCTGCTCCTCTTGCAGCTCCTCGGTATGGGCCAGGGTCGGGGGAAGAGGTGGGACGCACACACACAGGACACTGACATAAAGGGACAGGACAGAGACCGACTGAGATGTAGACAGACATATTTGGTCCCCAGGCACAGTATCACTAGTTCGGGAGACAGACATGGGAAAATACACAGCCTCAGAGACATACAGAGAAGCAGAGACCTGTAGACCCGGAGGCAGAGCAGAGCGGCTCCCCAGACTCTCCCTGTCCTGACCCTGCTGCTTGGCCCCATCCCCAGGCAGAGGTGAGGGGAAGAATGAGGAGCTGCGCCTTTACCACTACCTCTTCGACACCTATGACCCAGGACGCCGGCCAGTGCAGGAGCCCGAGGACACTGTCACCATCTCCCTCAAAGTCACCCTGACCAACCTCATCTCCCTGGTAAGGTACCCGCACCGGCACCCGAGTGCCGTCTCGGAGCCTAAGATCCCACTTCTGGCCCCAAGCGCTCAACTCTCTCCTAAAGCTCTCCCCCATCATCTTCATCTCCCGCCCGCAGAACGAGAAAGAAGAGACCCTCACCACCAGCGTCTGGATTGGAATCGTGAGTCAAGGCTGGGGAACAGCGTGAGATCTGGTTTAGGGGACCCTTTTCTCCCAAAAGCCTCGCAGGCAGCGCGGCACACGTCCTTCCGTCCCCTCCCCCGCCCCTAGGACTGGCAAGATTACCGACTCAACTACAGCAAGGGCGACTTTGGGGGCGTAGAAACCCTGCGGGTCCCTTCAGAACTCGTATGGCTGCCAGAGATTGTGCTGGAAAACAAGTGAGGACCGGGCCAGACTGGAGCGAAGCCGAGGTCTGGGGAGGGGTGGAGGCTGGGCTGGACCTGGTTGGGGCAGGGGTGTTGCTTGGGGGGTGAGGGAGCCGCAGATTTGGGCCAACTCTCGGTTTCCTGGAGCCCACAGTATCGACGGCCAGTTCGGGGTGGCCTACGAGGCCAATGTGCTGGTCTCTGAGGGCGGCTACGTGAGCTGGTTGCCCCCGGCCATCTACCGCAGTACCTGCGCCGTGGAGGTCACCTACTTCCCTTTCGACTGGCAGAACTGCTCGCTCGTTTTCCGGTGGGAAGACTTACTTGTTCGCAGGCCCGGACAATTGAGGGATTAAGGGGTGGGGCCAGGTGCGCGGGGGCGGGGAGACCTCTAATCCGGGGCGGGGCCTTGTGCTGGAGGTGGGGCTAGGCATTCGAAGGCGATAGCGCGCTCTAGAGGATGAGAAGTAGGGGTGGAAACCCAGGCTTGGAGGCGGGGCTTGGTGATCGGGCGGAGCGTAATTCCCCTGCCAGAACCCGGCTTCCAGGGCGGGGCCTGAGGCCCGGGTCCCAGCCTCTGGGGTCGGGGTTGGGATCCTGGCTCCGCAGCTCCCAGACGTACAATGCCGAAGAGGTGGAGTTTGTCTTTGCGGTGGACGACGAGGGCAAGACCATCAGCAAGATCGATATCGATACTGAGGCCTATACTGGTTAGGCTCCCCTCCTGCTCCGAAAAACCCGCTTCTAGACAGATCCCGAGAGGGGACTTGCACAGTGGGGTTGCCCTGGGCCCTCGATGCTGGGACTGACTGACAGCCGTGCTTTAACTTGAACCTTCCCTGAAATCATTCTTGATTGTCGGCCTAGTACTCCTTCCTCCCTTGTGGTGGTTCCGTAAGCTCCCTGGGAACGCCCCTTTCTGACCCAATTACCAGCCCACCTGCCCTGGCCCAGATGACTTTCATCCTCTCCTCGCCTGGAATTGCAGGCCCCCCCACCCCCCCACACACTGTCAGATGTGGGGACGGAGAGCAGAGCAGGGCGCCACATTCCCCGAGAGCTGGCTGACCGCGCCTCCCGTCCTGCAGAGAACGGCGAGTGGGCCATCGACTTCTGTCCCGGGGTGATCCGCCGCCACGACGGTGACTCTGCGGGTGGCCCAGGGAAAACTGACGTCATCTACTCGCTCATTATTCGCCGGAAGCCACTATTCTACGTTATTAACATCATCGTGCCCTGCGTGCTCATCTCGGGCCTGGTGCTGCTCGCCTACTTCCTGCCCGCGCAGGGTATGGAGTCGCCCAGACCCCAAACCCGGGGCCCCTCCTGGGGGGCGGGGCCTGTCCTCACCAGGCACTCCCTCCAGCCGGCGGCCAGAAATGCACCGTTTCCATCAACGTCCTGCTCGCCCAGACCGTCTTCTTGTTCCTGATTGCCCAGAAAACCCCAGAGACATCTCTGAGCATGCCGCTGTTGGGCAGGTGAGGGACGGAGAGGATCCCGGCGGTGACTGCGCGGGGCGTGGCTAGCGTGAAGGGCGGGGCCAGACGAGCACGGGGCGGGGCCAGGGGGGGTCTCAGTGGAGAGGGCAGGGCCAATACTTAAGGACTCCCGAGTAGCCTTAACTGTACGGTCCCCACCTGGGCTTTATTTGGACGTGGGGCAGGGCTGGGATCGTGGTGGGTTCTTCGGTCCTCCGTCCTCTGCAGTGCTGCTGGACGCCAACTTGAAGCCTCCGGAGTATCTCTGCTGGGAGTGGGCCGGCTCAGTGCCACCCAGCCGGGACGCCTCTAGCCCCCAACTCTCCCCTCATCTTGAACTCACCGGTTCCCCAGGGGTTCCGAGGTCCAGATGGCGTTGCCACTGTTGCAGGAATGAGGCTGACCCCTGCAGACCTCGTCCACACAGGCATAGCCAGGCCCCCTGGAGCAGGAGCCGGGCGCTCGCGCCTGCTGCAGCCCCCACTTGCAGAGCCCCCTGCCCCGCGGCCTGGGCTACCCGGGCCAGGGCTCCACCCGGATCCCCAGCGTCTGGGCCCGGACCCGGGCCGCCGTCTAGTCGCCGTAGCTCCTGCTGCACCCACAGGGCTGAGATCTGTCGTGGGGATACAGAAGTTGGTGGGGATGCAGAGGTCTCTGCTCCTCGATCCCCTTTCCCGACTCCCTCCTCTGCGCCCCGCTCCCCGGCGCCCCACCTCTAACAAGGTGGCCCCGAAGTTCACTACGCTGGCCGCGGCTTCTCTTAGCACTAGCCCCAGGGTGGGCTTCCGGGCAGGCGGGTTCTCCGGCTCTCGAGGCTCCAGGGACTTCAGTTCTCTGAACCTCTGCTCCAGATATTCATGGGCTGCGGCCGCAACGAGCTCCAGGGAAGACAGAAGGGGGGGCTGGAGGGCCACCTGGAAAGGCACAGGGGCAGCGGGGTCATCGGGACATAGGGCAGAGGTCACCGGGCGGGGGGCGGGGGGCGCTGGAAACCTTCCCAGAGCGTCTCGAGGGTGTAGGCGCACCTCCGTGGAGCTGTGGAAGTGGTAGACCCACAGCAGGGTTTCCAGGGAACTGGGGGTCCCCTTCATGGTTGCCACTGGCCGTGCGAGGGCGGGGAGAAAGACCGGGCCGGGGGGCGGACCGTCTGGCCCTGCCAGGAGCAGCTCCACGCCTGCGGAGAGGTGCGTTTGTGAGGTCAGAGGACCTGTGGCCGCTCTGTGGCTCATGGGCAGCAGGGAGGCTGTGACATCACGAACTCTGGGCTCCTCAGGTACCTCATTTTCGTCATGGTGGTCGCCACACTCATTGTCATGAATTGCGTCATCGTGCTCAACGTGTCATTGCGGACGCCCACCACTCACGCCATGTCCCCGCGACTGCGCCACGTAAGCATCGGGTGGGTGGGCTTCGGGAAGGAGGTGGGGCTTCAAGCTAACCTCGCCCCGCCCCGCCCCGCCCACCCCAGGTGTTGCTGGAGCTGCTACCCCAGCTCCTGGGCTCCGGCGCGCCCCCCGAGATCCCCCGAGCTGCCTCGCCCCCAAGGAGGGCGTCGTCCCTGGGCCTCCTGCTCCGCGCGGAGGAGCTGATACTGAAAAAGCCGCGGAGCGAACTGGTATTTGAGCAGCAGAGGCACCGGCACGGAACCTGGACGGGTGAGCGGACTGGCCCGAGTGGGCCAAGGGGGGCGCCTTCAAGGGCTAGGTTCTTGATCACCCACCCCGGGTCGCCCCCACCAGCTACCCTCTGCCAGAACCTGGGCGCTGCCGCCCCCGAGATCCGCTGCTGTGTGGATGCCGTGAACTTCGTGGCTTCAAGCACTCGGGACCAGGAGGCCACTGGCGAGGTGGGCGGGAGCACCAAGGTGGGGTGAGGCGCTGGGGGCCCTCCGCCATCCCTGACTCTTGCGCATCTGGCTCCTACAGCTTTTAGGGACTCAATTTGTGCCCACCCCTTCCCCAGGAGGTGTCCGACTGGGTGCGCATGGGGAAGGCCCTTGACAGCATCTGCTTCTGGGCTGCTCTGGTGCTCTTCCTCGTGGGCTCCAGCCTCATCTTCCTCGGAGCCTACTTCAACCGAGTGCCTCAGCTGCCCTACCCGCCATGTATGTAGACCTGAGGCCACAGCCACACCGACAAGAATTCCCACCCGTCTCCAGGAGGATATTTGAAAAACACCTTGCTACCACTGCTTTATTACTATCCTTTCCCACTGCCAATGATAAATCTGTATTCAACTTCACAAGGAGTCACGTGTGCGCACATGTGTGGGTCCGGCCACCTGGCTGGCATCAGAAAGAGCTGCAGATGGTGCAGGCAGGCTCCCACATGTCAACCCTCTAGAAAGCAAGAAACACTCTCACTTCAGTCTTCCTGACCTCCCAGTATTTCTTGGGCCCCAGTCCCATGTGATCCTCTCAGAAGCCAAACAGGAGAGACCCATTTCCAACACTTGCACATTGAGAGGCTGAAGCCAGGCACCTCTGTGGCCTGGCCAGGCTGGAGTGGGTAGGAACCAAATGGTCTCAGCTCAAGGTCCACAGGTTTAAGGCTGAGGAGGCCTGGGCCTTCCCTTAGTTGTTTCTTGTAGGTTCTCTTAGCCCAGCACTGCCCATCCACCCCCTCTCCACTAAGATTCAGGGATTGCAGATTCCCACCCCCTTCATCCCAGCCATGCTGGTGGGCCCTGGCTAGAACCCGGGGTGATGAGAGAAAACAGAGTAACCTAGGGCCTGAAGTGGTGGGAGCTGGTTGAATTGTCTTTATTAACAAACGAGATCTCCAAGGCCACTACATTGAGGAGGGGTGGGGGCAGGGAGGGGGCGGGCTACTTGCTGCTCACACTATATACAGATGCAAGCAAGGGGGGGAGAGGGTGAGAGCTCCCTGCTCCCCCCTCCACCGGGGAAGGGCAGAGGCTAGAAGAGATGGGGGTTGGAAAGGGGTAAATGTTTTGGCTGGCGGGGTCCCCCCTCCATTCCCTGGGGTTTGGGGGGAGGGTAATCATTAAAGTGCTTTCAGAAAATGAGGAAATGGTCCCTGCCCCTGGAGTGGCTGGTGACCCCCCTAAAACCTAGGGCCCAGTGACCCCCCCCAGGGTCTGGTACATTCAAGGGGGGAAGCCGGCTCCCCTGACGTGCAAATGATGGGGCCCAGGGCCCTGCCAAGTCAGCAGCAGTGGGGTATGGGGTCCAAGCCCCAAGCACTCTCCTTGTAAGTGGAGAAAGGGGGGTGGGGCTAGGCCCACTCAGTTCCTGGTAAGGGGAAGCTGTGCCTCTCCCTGGAAGTTGGGACAGGCACAGTTCTGGGGAGAGAACATGTTGGGGAAAAGGATGGTCACGTGATCACAAAAGCATCAGGGGTCAGAGGTCACGTTCCCAGCAGGCTCCAGTGAATCAAACCAGTAAAAGCAAAAGCCCAGGGAGGGAAGAGAAGGGCGGCCGGGGAGTCTGGCTGTGGGGGGTGAGCTGGTCCACAGAGGCCAGCCCAGCCCAGGGCCCCGTCACCAGTTCATGATGCAGTTACGGTTCAAGGTCATGAAGTAAACTTGGCTGCTGCCCCCGGAGCGGACCGAGGCGAAAAATACCTGGGTAGGGAGGAGAAGAAGTCACCAGGGTGTGTGGGGCAGCCAAGGTGGAGGTGCTTCAGTTAACTGGGAGGAAGGAGAAACTGCAGGATTTAGTCCCGCAGAGTGCCCCCATTCCCCTCCAAAAGGCAGGAACATGCAGCATGAAGGAGCCCAGACTTCTTAGACACTGAAGGTGGGGGAAAGGCAGGCTGCCTCTCAGAAAGACCTATCACCACCCCGCCCCCAGCTCTGCCCAGGGGCCCAGGAAGGGGTGGGAGTAGGGGTGGGGATGGGGCCCACGCTGTGCAGGAGCCTGGGCGGCTTATTACTCCTACCTTGTCGTTCCGCTCACACAGGAACTTGAGCCTCTGGGCTCGTTTGTGCATGAAGACCCCATCCAGGTGGCCCGTCTCCACGGAGCGGATCTCAATGGCTTTCTCTCCCCAGCCCATGATCTGGTTGGAGCAGATGTAGGCTTGGGGGGAAGCGGAGAGGGGTGGTAAGTGGGCTACAGCCCGGCTGGCTCGGGGACACAGGCCAGGGGGCGGGCCCCTCACTCACCCACAGAGGTGGGCATCTCTCCCCACTGCAGCACCACGTCCTTGATGATCCGGCCGTACGTGTTGACGTAGACACCCTCATCCTCATAGCACAGCAGCATCTCCATGCCGTCCGTGTTGGGGAGGAAGATGATGGCGTGGGGTGTGATCTGGCTCTGGATCTGGGGAGGAGAAAGTGGGTGGGAGGCCCCAAGGCTGGGCCCAGGCCGGGGACCCCGCTCCGCCCGCAGCCCTGCCAAGCTTACATGTACAGGGATGTAGATGTCGTAGCTGTTCCCCGAGTCCACATCCACAGCGTGGAAGCCGGCGCTGGAGCCATAGATGACCTTGAGCCGCTGGCCCTCCTCTACGGTCAGGTCCACCAGCAGAGGGCGGTGCGGGAGGTCAGCAAAGGACTGTGGGGGGAGAAAGGGCTCAGGGGCTGTGGGCAGAGGAGCCAGACCTTGGACCAGTGATGGAGGTTGAGGCTTGGGTTACCTTGAAAGCCATGAATTTGTGGTAAGGCTTGGGGGCCCAGGCATACACCTCCACAGAGTTCTTCAGGGCGATGACTAGGAACTTGATGCGTTCGTATTTCACTAGGGACAGGAAAAGGGGGGATGCAGGCTCTTCCCTGCTTGGGCTGCAACCCCTCCCCTGGGTCTGTCTACATCCCCAACTGCAGGCCCCCCCACCATCTCTGGCCTTCAAGGCTTTCTCAGCCCAGGACCCCGTCTCTTTATCTCTTCTCATAAACAAATGTGCCCGGGCCGCTGTGTTGTGACCTCCTCACCCACTCGGTAGTGCCCGCAGCCCTCCATGTCCCCCACAGTGGTCCAGCCTTGCTTCTTCTCCACTTCCGGGTCATTGTGCAGAATCTTGTTCCGGAGCCAGGACAGGTAATACACCCGCAGTTTGTTCCTTTTCCCTGAGGGACAGAGAACCCTCACTGAAGGCCCAGCTTCCACCTCCCCACCATCCTGCGTGGACCTCGAGGGGTGAGAAAGTGGGGCCCCCATCTTCCAGTTCTGTCCTGGGGAACAGGACTGAACCCTCCCCCCAGGCACTGAGCCCTCCTCCTGGCCACCGCCTCCCCCCAACCTGAGATGGTGATGAGCAAGTTGAGTCCCTCCAGCACGTCCATTTGCTGGAAGCGCCGCCGGCCGATGAGTCCATACACCTTGCCCTGCCCGCTGCGGTCCAGCAACATCAGCCCATTCTCCGTGCCCACCAGCAGGTTGACCCCTGCAAGAGGAGCCCTTGGGCAGATGAGAGGCAGAGCCAGGCCCTCGCCTGACCGGGAGCACGGGGGCACACCAGGCCCCTCTTTTCCTTCCCTACCCTGGCTTACCCCAAAGGGCCGCACAGAGGATCTCAGAATTGAACCGCTTCTTGTACTTCCGAATCTCGGGGGTTTCGCTGTGGGCCCGGGTGTTGGTGGGGTTCACGTTGACTACAGAGCCTTTCCTCACGTCGTACTGTAGCTGATCGAGCCGGCTGCCCTCTCCACCCACCAGAGCTGCAGGAGGAGGAGAGGAGAAGGGAGTGGGCTGAGTCCTGTCACTCTGTCTCACTATATCCCATGCTCCAGGATACTCCGAACCAAAGGGAAAGACTAGGGAACGGACCAGGTGCCTGGAGGAGTCTACACAGGGCCAGAAGGCCTGGCAAAGCCCTCGCTCCCTCATGCAGGTCCCTGGGTCACCTCTGAGCATTCTGCCCCGCCTTGGGTCAAGGCGGCCCCAGAAGCCCTTACTGCCTTCGTGCCAGGGCAGGTGCAGGCCACAGGGGAGGCTGTGACCACTCAGTGAAACCTGTCATCAGAGGCCACCCGACCCCTCCCCAGGCCTCCTGTCTCACCTGTAATGGGAATGGTGTCCCCACTGCCTCCGGGCTGGTAGATCCCCAGGTCCACAAACATCGTGAATGAGCTCTTGCCAGGGGCTTTTACCAGCCCACGAGACTGGTACTGTGGGGTGGGGGTGGCAGTGAGGCAAATATGCCAGACCCCAGCCCGGGCCCACCCCTCGTGTTGCACCCTGGCCAACCAGCTCCCCAGGGCTCCCCCTTGCCAACCACAGTGCCCCAGCGCCCCTGTATCTCCTGTCCATGGCCAGTGATCTCTTCTCGCCCCGTAGAGCCACCACCACCCACTTACGTCACTGCCTCCATCCTTCAAGGGGGGGCTTTGACCTTTGCTGCTCTCAGTGGGCGAGTGGCTGGGCTGGACCACGTCTGGCAGGTTTGTGTAGCCGTTGCTGTCGGCATGCAACAGGCTGCGCTCCTCCTCGGGGGTCTAAAGGAACAAACGGAAGGGGGCCAGTGCTGGGGCTGAGGAGGAGCAGGGCAGGCTGGGGCAGAATGGGGGGGGAGGGGCACTTACTCGCTGGACCACCATGGTGCCACCCCCGTAGGGGGTCTGGGGCCCGGCTATCTCTTCCACGTCGTGGACCACCATGGTGCTGACGCTGTCTGTGTCTCCATCGCTGCTATGGAGAGAGGAAGGTCAGGAGGCCCTCCGGGCCCTGCCTGCCACCCAAGTGCCACCTGAGTGCCACAGGGAGCAGATGAGAGCCAGGGCACAGGCACCTGCAGTGTCTGCTGGCACCCAGCAGCTCCCGCCCCACACTGGGGGAGCGCTGGCTGTCCTAAAGAGGCGCTCATCTCACAGGACAGTGAAGGACAGCGGGGGACACCAGCCCCCAGGCCTGAATACCGTGCTCTACGGAAGGGTAGGAAGAATGGGCCGGCAATGACAGCTGAGGCCCCATTCGGGGGGAAAAGGGAACTGCTTTCCCTCAAACTTGACCCAACACCCCCTCCCCTAACACCTGTTTTCAGGCGCCTCTGGCAGGGACATGCCCCTGCCCGGGGCGCCCCCATACCGGGCCCCAGGGGCGTCCCTGCTCCCCTCTGACGGCTCGCCGTTGCTCTCCTCCTCCTCGTCCTCGCTGCTCTCCACCTCCTCGCTGGACGATGAGTAGTCCATCGCCTTCTTGGGAGGCCGGGGGGCCTCGTCCAGGGTCCGCTCTTTCAGCAAGACGAAATCCTGCAGAGGAGGAGCTGCGTGAGGCGGGGACGCAGGGGTGCCATGGAGGCCTGAGAAAGGCAGGGAACAGGAGGGGCTGCCCGCAGCCCTGCTCACTAACCTCGCCAATGGCTCGCTTATAGCTCTGGGAAGGGCCGCAGGGGAAGAAGGGCAGCCAAGAGGAGGCAGGAGAGAGGTTAAGAAAGGTTAGTAACTGGGAAGTGCCACCCTGTTAGCCCACAGACCCTCCAGCCTCAGACTAATGATGGCCCTGCCCCTGGCGCCCAGCTCTATGGGGCTCCAGAGGCTCCACAGTGGCCCCCAGGTCACAAACCATGAGAAGATGGGAGGGGGCCATGTGATGACTTACTGCGGGCCGGCCTGGCCGCGAGCGGTGGTCATCAGGCTTGGTTTTGTTTCCGGGGGAGAGCACAGGGGAGTTGTCCAGTTTGGAGGAGGCTAGATGTGGCAGGGTGGGGGAGAAAGGAGGTCACTGACACCAGCCCAGGGGCTGGCCTCAAGTCCAGCCTGGTGCCCATGCTGCCCAGTCCAGAGCTGCCAAAGTGGGGGTCCACCCTGGGGAGACTGCGCCCGGGGCTGGGCTCACGTACCTCCCACCCGGTTCCGCTCCAGCGAGCCGGCTTGTGGGAGGTGCCCATGAGAGGCCGGGAGGACGCTGTCTGAGCGCTCCCAGCCGGGGTCGCTCCTCCTGAGGTCGGGGTTACTGTGGGAGGGGTGGAGGTAGGGTCAGGGTGATGGGGTGTCCGCGCCCCGGGAGGCTGAGCTGCACCGCAGAGGGAGCCATCACCAGGGGGGTACAGGTGGCAGAAGTGAAGGTGGGAGGGAGCAGGGGGGACAGCTCCATTACCTACAGGCGTTGGGCGGGCCGGGGGGCGGAGCGGGGGGCCCTGGAGGCTTGGGGCTGCCCCGCTCTGCCCGCCTTTGCAGATAGATTTGCCAGGCGGAGTTGCTGCGAGGTCTGTGGAGGGAGCACAGGGTGCCGGGGCGGGGCGGGGCGGGGGCTGAGGTGACTGGGGCGGGGCTCGCCCACCCCTAAGTGGGCAACCTGGCACACTGCCCTCTGCCGCCCGCCCCGAGCCCTAGGCTGCCGCCCGCCCCCAGCCAGGCATTACCTAGCACGGACCGCCTGCGCTGGCCGGGACCCTCCGGCCCCACTGGTGTTAAGGGCAGTGGCGATTGATGAGGTCCTCTGAGGCACCTGAGGAGGGAAGGAAGGGGTCAGGGCTCCATGATGGCATGGCAGACACCAGGTCCCTCTTTGAGACCCTGGAAGGGGCGCCCCCCCACCTTGATGGAGAAGCAGACTTAGGTTGGGGAAGCTGATGACCTTTGTCCAAGTTTCACGAGGCGGGTAGACAGCAGAGCTGGGATCTGGCCAGCAAGTCTGCCCCTGGTGCTCCCTGAACCCCGGGGGCCTCTTCTGCTCCCACACGCACCATGGAATCACCTGGACACACTCGCATGCCGGCCCGCCCCCCAGACATCAGGGTGACCCCTGCGGGATGGGCCAGGCCGGACTCCTCACCCTTCTATTCCCTCCAGACCCCCAAGCTCACGTCCACCTCGCCCGCTGACCACTCCCACTCTATCCCCCCATTCCTCTGCCCTCTTCCGGCTCTGCGAGGCGGCCCTTACCTTTGGAGGGGCCTCATTATCAGGCCGGACCCAGGCTGGGGGATTCGGGCTGGGGCCAGGCCCTTCGGAAGTGGGGTCTGAGTTCTGCCGGATGACGGCTCCTCGGGCACTCGGCGTGGCGGTGGGTGCGGGCACGGCGGGGTCGGGGTCGTGGGAGGCAGGGAAGGCAGCCAGGTTTCGGGTGGGTTGGTCCTGCAGGGACTGGGAGCGGGGTACAGGCGCTGCATATGGCTTCAGTGGGACCCGGTGTGCCACCAGGCTCTGCGGGGAGAGACCAGGGAGGGTGGGCTGCCTGCTCTGTGGCACGCCCCCACCTGGGAGCTGGGGCCTGGGCAGGGAAGAAGGGGCAGGTCAAGCCTCTGAGTTCCAACTATCCATCGAAAGGGGCTCCTGGAGCCCAAGAACAATGTCTCTGCCCGCATGTCCTGAGGTCTGTGGCCCCTGGCTCTGGGCATGTGCGTGTGTGTGTACACGTGAGGCGCCCCCCACCCCCATATCTGTGTGTGAAGACAGGAACAGGGAGAGACTCACCTTGTGCGGTCCCTCCTGGGGCTCCACCGGCCTCTGCATAGGAGGAGTTTGGGAAAGGGGTCCTGGGGGCCCGGGGGAGGCCTGGGGGATGGGGGGCTCAGGCCCTGTGCTGCCTGGCTTGCTCTTGGCCAAGGGAGAGTTCTGCTGTTTGTTCATCCTTGTTCTCTCTTCCACCTGTGATGCGACAGGACGCCAAGCAGGACGGCTTTTGTCCTGTTCTCCAAGTCATGTCCCAACCTCTCCAGCACCACCCAGATGCACTGCCTGCCCTTTCCCCTCCCCGGGGCCTCCCGTGCGCAATGACCGACGGAGTCTCAGGCAGCATAGGAGGTGCTGAGTACCTCTCGGGCCCAGGCTGGCTTGTCGGCAGGGTTGACCCCCCGACCGTAGTGATACAGGGGCTTCCGGTCCCCGGGCAGGATCTGCTGCTGTTTCTGAAGCTGCTGCTGTTGCTGCTGCTGCTGCAGGGACTTGAGGTAGGCGTGCTCCTGCTGCAGCTGCCTCTGCAGGCGCTCGGACTGCCGTTGCTCCTCCAGCTGCTTCCGCTTGTATTCCTGGGCCCAAGGGTAGGGAGAGAGGGCTCAGCAGGGTGGGCCCTGGAAGCCAGAGCAGGCACGCCCTTGCTCTCCTCCAACTGCCTAGAGAGGAGAGGTCTCTTCCCTTGATGCCCGGGTGACCCCTTCCCCTGAAGTGCTCCCGTCCCACTGCGGCAGAGATGCTCTGAATGCGCGTCTTCCCGGGGGAAGCTGGGGACCCCGTTACCAGCAGCAGGGCCTGTTCCTGGAGCAGCTGTTGCTGAAGGATCTCGAGCTGTCGCTGCTCCTCCTCTAGCCTGTGACGGATATACTCCTGGGGGGCGGGGTGGGGGGCAGAGGGCAGGGAGAGAGGGAGAGGCAGGGGGGTGGGGGGCGGCAGCGGCGGCGAAGGAGTTGGAGGATGGGGTCAGTGGGGTGAGGATGAGGAGGAGGCCGGGGTGGGGAGTGGGGGAGAGTAAGAGAGAGTCCGGGGTGGGATGAGCCCCACAGAGGCAGGGAATGAGGGGGACACCGGGGCAGAGGCCCCATGAGGGACGGTGCAGGAGGCAGGAGTCAGGGCGGGGGGCAAAGAGATGGGGAATGAAGGCACAGAGACAGGAGGAGGGCAGGGAGCCGGGGTAGGGGGTTGAAGGGTGGGAGAAAACAGAGAGAGAGAGTGAAGCTGGAAAAGATAGGAGGAATTCCGGGGGAGGGAGAGAAGGGGAAGGGGCCTGGGGAGCAGGGCAGGCAGGCAGCAGGAGCAGGAGGGGAGGCCAGGGCGGGAAGGGGTGAGTCCGGTGTGCACTGGGGGCGCTGTACCTGCTCGCGCTCGGCCTGCCGCCGCTCCTCCTCCCGCCGCAGGGCCTGCATGTCCTCCAGCCGCCGCTGCTGCTCCTTCTCCTGCAGCTTCCGCTGCTCCCGCTCCCGTCGCTGTTGCTGCAGGTGAGGGGACAGGCAGCCTGAAGGCCCGCACCAGACACAGGGCAGCACTGCACGCGGAAGCAGGGGCCCACCTCAGCCCGCTTCTGTCCCTCCTGGGCTAGGCTCCATCTCACTGGGGATGGCGGTGAGAGTGGGTGGCTTCAACTTGATTCTACAAACCTACCTACCCTCACACGAGAGCCCACAGCGGCCTGGCTCGGGAGGAGCTGCTGTCTAAATGGCTGCGGGCTTGGGATGGGAGCTGCCAAGAGGAGGAGGCCTACTTGGATAAAACCGTCCCCTATCCATTCCGTCACCAAACAGACAAAACCCAGAGTCCACAACAGTGTCCCCCGTATCCCAGCAAATGAACCTGGACCCTAAAGGCCAAAGGGAGTGGGCTGCAGTGGCAGCCTTCAGCCACAAGAGGGCACCAGGTGCCCATGCACAGAAAAGTGACTTAGCAAGGGACCCTGGGCACCATCAGTAGCCCAGGTCACATTCACTTAATAAGTTTCACAATCTTTCTGCCAAAAAATAAATAAATAAAGGAAGGAAAGAAGGAAAGAGCACAAGCCCTAAAGATACATCAGGCCTTCTCCAGGAAACACCTTGGTAGACACAGATTTTGGTTACTCTGCTACCTGAAAGCCATATTCATTAAGAATAGTTTGTACTAGGCTCTCATGAGCAGCCTTTCTTGAAAATTATTTTCGTTCAATGAAGACAGGGGCCCACTTTGGGGAGCAGTACACAGGCAGTGTGGAGGCTTCCGCCTATCTCCTGCTGCTTGAAAGTGAAAGTCACTCAGTTGTGTTCGACTCTTTGTGACCCTGTGGACTAAACAGTCCATGGAATTTTCCAGGCCAGAATAGTGGAGTGGGTAGCCTATCCCTTCTCCAGGGGATCTTCCTGACCCAGGAATCGAACCAGGGTCTCCTGCATTGCAGGTGGATTCTTTATCAACTGAGCTATCAGGGAAGCCTACTGCTTAGATAATTTTTAAATTAAGCTCAGCCCTCCATGAACTTTGGATCATGTAACTGTTTCAACAAAAATCCCATCGTTTAAGGCAAAATTTTAACCAATCTACGTCTCTTCTTCCCCACCATGCCCCCTGCAAAATAAATACCTTTATACACACATACAAAGTATTTTTTAAATCGGGATTTAAAAAACTGCAGCTACTTAAAAGTAAGATTCTCTATTAATTAAATTAATTTCTGCCATCCACCTCCAATTAGTGTGCTGGACAAGCTTGTAGGAAGCAAATCCAAGGCCCAACAACCATAAGTAAAAGGAAGGCCTTTTGAGGGATCTTATTCACCTACAGACTGGGCACCTGCTGGAGGGACAGGTGCCCAGGACATGGAGGGGTTTGAGCAGAGACCCTCAGCCTCCGCAGGTCTGAAGGGAAACAGAGCAGACAAACCCCAGAGCTGAGGTTTACATATAGACACGAGGAAGGGGTGACAGTGACTTTTTAGAAAACTTCGCTCTGAAGGGACGCTGAGGGTACTACCACCCACACTGGCCTGGCAGGTGCCTTAGGGGCCTCTCAGAGAGGACAGAGCCCTTCCCTGCAAGTCTGAAGGCGGGGGGCTGGCCCCCCTTGCTCCCTCTTCTTCATGTTGCCCTAAGCACACCAGCAGACCAGCAGTGGGACCAGGACCTGGTCAGGTCAGGTCCTTCCAGGAGGGCCCGCCCCTCGACGTGCCCCGCCCCCACACCTCCTCAACCCTCCGCCGCTCCTCCTTCTGCTCCTCGATGCGCCGCTGGCGCTGGTGCAGGAGGTGTTTGATGTGCGCCTCCGGGTCTCGCTGTTGCTGCTGCTGCAGCTGCTGCTGCTGCTGCTTTAAAGCCTCCGAGTTGCTCTTGTTCTCCTGCTGGAGCCGGAGGAATTCCCGGCGGAGGGTCGACTCCCCCGGCACGTTCATGATGGAGCTGGGCAAGATGGTACACGGGAGTATCGGGGTCAGAAGTCACCCTCCCCCCTGGGAGCCCTGAACAGGTGCTTCAGCAAACCAGACGGGGTCGCCTCGGTTGCTCCCAGATAATGAAGACCTGTCCTCCCTCTGTCCCGCCTTGGGCTCGCACTCCTTCAACACCCCAGCCTGCAGCCCTGAGTTCCCTCCAGCTCCTGCATTTGTTCTGCTCCGTCTCAGCACACAGGGCCTCCGTCCCATGGGTCCACCTGTCTGTGTCCACCACCCCCAGGCTGAGTCCCCAAGCCAAGGGCCACTGTTGTCCCTCGGACAGTGACGGTCCCCCACCTCCGCCTGCCAGGCCCACCTTGGCTCCCCTTCCTCTCCATGGCTGTCGTCCTCCTCTTCGCTGCCGCTGTACTCGTATTCCGTCTCCTCTGCAGGGGGGAGATCACTGCTGTTTCTTCACCCAGTGCCCCAGACCCCACCCTGGGCTAGGGAAACCTTAGATGGGGATAACCAGGAAGGTCTGTCTGGATGGCACGCCTCCTTGGAGCAATGGGGGTGACGGCGGGTCCCAGGTTTGGGCCTTGACAGAGATGGGGAGAGGACCCCATGGTGGGCGGGATGTGGGTGGGAGTGTCCGTGCATTCACACATGTGCATGAGCAGTTCTAGACCTCCCCAGGTAAGGCGGAAAAAGCCCTCTGGGGTTGGAAGTTTGGGAAAGGAGATCTCCTTGGACAGGGAGAGCTGGGCCTGGAAGGGGGCCTGAGGGGGAGCCAGGGCTGAAGAGGAGCAGGGGCGCGGACATGTGTTCCAGACCCTCCACCTCCCTCCCCGCCCACTGACCTTTCTCGCCTCGCTTCTTCCGGGATCTGTCGATGTGGTCCTTGAGCTGGATGCGGACCTGCCGCTCGGTGGGCTGGTCTCGGATGAACGGGAACTTGAGCAGCTGCTCGGTGGGTGGGCGGCTCAGGTAAGCCTTGATGAGACACGTGTCAATGAAGTCAATGAACTTCTTAGACCTGGAGACGATGGTGGCTCATGTTGGAAAGGGGGTGGTTCCAGGAAGAAGGGGGGACTCATTCATCCAAAAGTCACCCACTTCCCTCCCATCTCCCCGTGTTGCCCACACCAGGCGCGCCCCCTACCCACCCCCTCTTCGGCAGTGCAGACCCAGGCCTGGGGGTAGGGGGTAAGGTGGAGGCCTTGTTTGCGGGGGCCTCCTTGTTAAACACCAATCCCCCAAGACCTACCATTTCTTGGACTTGAGCCTGGGCGGTGGGTTCCGGGGGATGAGGAAGAGGGCTCGCATGGGGTGCATGTCACACAGAGCTGGAACACAGAAGAGGCACCATCAGCTGGTCTCACCGGCCTCCCATGACCCCACCTCCTCCCTACAGCTCCTTCTGGGCCCTCCCTTTGTTCCCAAACCCTGCACTTACGGGGGGCTCCCTCTGCCATCTCGATGGCTGTGATTCCTAGAGACCAAATGTCACTCTGCAGAGGCATGAAAAGAGGGACCGGTGAACGCTGCTGACCACTAACTCCCCTCTCCCACTATCCCCAGCCTCTCCTCCCCGGGTTGCTTCCTGGTCCATACCCTTCCTGAGGCCCCTCTGCTCCAACCCTCACTGTCCTCCAGCTACCCCACCTTCCCCATCCGTACTTTCCTGGTCTCAAACCCTTCCCCTGCCTCTCACTGCTAACACAACCCTGGGCCTTCATTTCATTCCCTGACCTGCTCAAGCTCCCAATATTTTCAACCTGCCCATTGCCCCCATCTCACTTCCTACCCTTGGCTGCCTCCCCGCCCGTACCCTGTAATCGTAGGTGGCATCAGGGTTCTCATCACAGGCGATGACCTCGGGGGCCATCCAATAGGGGGTCCCGATGAACGTGTTCCGCCTGCCCACGGTGCGGTCCAGCTGTGCGCTCACCCCGAAATCCACTGGGAGGGCAGAGGCAAAGGCCATGACGGAACGCTGCACCTGCGGCCCCCTCTGGGCTGTCCTGTGTGAGCCCCACCCGGCCACCTCTTCACCCCATCAGCATCCATCCCAAAGGCCCTGAACTAGTCTTCCAGTGTCTGGGGGAGAAACCAGAGTGAAAGGACCAAGGGACAGCATTCCAGGCAGAAGGGGCCAAACAAACCCATCTCCCCAGAGGGGCTGGCACAGCACCGGGACACACCAGGGAGCACACAAAAAGCTTCTCCAGCAGTGTTCAGCAGAAGGTGGGGAGCAAATCCCCCAGCCCGTAGACAGGTGGGCTTGAGCCACTAGAGGGAATGAACAAACGGGTCCCCAACTCCATGCTAGAGGTCAGAAGGCGTCGGCGTACCTAGCTTGACCTCGGCATTCTCTGTCAGCAGCACGTTCTGCCCCTTGATGTCTCGGTGGATCACCTTGTGGGCGTGGAGATGGGCCAGACCCTGGGGGTGGGAGGAAGTATTCTTGGTGTTAGAGGACAAGGATGTGAGTTGAGGGGCTGGGGAGGCACCTGGCTGGGCTGGGCTGGGGGAGCTGTCCCTCTCCACCTGGGAGCCAGGAGCCCAGGTTAAGGCTCAGCTTTGAGGGTAGTGTCCTCAGACTGGAGGCTCTGGAGGATCCAGCTGCAGGGCCCCAAGGAAAGGGCAGAGCTGGGACACAGAGGCGCTGGGTCCCTCTGAGGGTTCTCCACCCGCACCCGCATCAGGCCATCTGTTCCTTCAAGGGGGCACAGTTCCAGCTCCTTCCCTGTGAGTGCAGGGAAGGCCCACTTCCAGGGAGATGGGAGGAGGAGGCAGGGAGGGACCTGGCACTCACCCGGAGAATCTCCCTGCAGATGTAGGCTATACAGTCCTCCTTCAGGGCATTCCCTTTCGTGTTCTTCACCAAGTCCGTTACAGAACCAGCACCACAGAACTCCATCACCAGCTATGGTCCCAGGGAGGACCGGAGGGAAAAGTATCTGTCAGGCAAGGCCTCCTTCCCGTACCAGGCCCCTGGGGGAGGACTGGAGTCCTTGGGTCAGAATTGGTATGAGCTGGAGAGCAGGGGCCATGAGACCCCTAGTAAAAGCCACAGAACTTGGTGAGATTAGGAGAGAAAGGGGAAGGAGACACAGTTGGGAGATACAGGGCAGGTGGGCTGAGGGAGGTGATGGTCTGGGTCCAGAAGAGGACCCCAGGGAATCCCTGAACTTGCAGACAGAATGACATGGGTTTGTGCATTTTCCCTGCGGCAGGGGCCAAAGCTTCCATCAGATCCTCACTGGGACCCATAAAGCCCAAACAGAGAGTGAAGAACCACCGCTCTGGAGCAGGGGTCCGGCAATCTATAGCCAAGAGGCTGAGCATGGTTTTTACATTTTTAAATGGCTGAAATAAAAATCAAAGAATCACATGAAACTGAATCTTAGCGTCTTAAATAAAGCTCTTTGGAGTCAAGGGACATTCCTGTTTTCATCTCTGCATTGTCTATGGCTGAGCTGAGTAGTTGTTAGAAGCTTATGACCCGCAGAGCCCCAAATATTTACTGTCTGGCCATTCAAAGGAAAAGCTGGCCAACCCTTGAGAGAGACAAGAAAGGGGCTCAAGTCAGCAAGTCCCCAGGTCTGCTAGAGAGACAAGACAGAGCCCAAGGGCTACCAGAGAGCTGCAGAAGGGAATCTGAGGCTTCAGCACAATGTCTGTAAACAGGCCAGGCCGAGGCTGGAGATGAGAAGAACTCCGGCTGGCCGGCACCTCTAGGGACTCAGAACAGAGGCCAAACAAATCCTGAGGGACCAGTACGCCCGTCCAAATGTTTTCACTGTATGTTTCCCACCTCCAGGGACCCAAAGCAGAGGCCAAACAAATCCCGGGGGATCAGTACGCCCATCCAAATGTTTTCACTGTATGTTTCCTACAAGCTGCATCCAATGCAAAAAAAAAAAAAAAGGTGGCTTGAGGTGCCTGTATTTGCATGCGCCAAAGAGGTAATTTGCACATCTGGGGCGCCCCTCCCATAGCTGGAGGGGAGGATGGGGTCCACAAGGGGGCGCCGGGTCACTAGCGCTCAGCTTCTAGCCCTTAATCTCCCACTACACACAGCTGGTTGCCTTTCTCTACGTGTGTCTCTCCCCACCCAAAAAAGACTAAGTGCCTTGGAGGCAGGGACCACAACTCATGATTATCTGTGCAGGGTACACAGAGGGCGCTCAGTAAGTACTTGTCTAGCGACTGAGCAACTTCATTTTCACTTTCATGTATTGGAGAAGGAACTGGCAACCCACTCCAGTATTCTTGCCTGGAGAATCCCAGGGATGGGGGAGCAGCAGCAACTGCTGGGAGGGGGACCTGGTCTGAGGCCCAGTCCCCCAGCCATGGCTGTGTTCCCTGCTGCCCTCTCCTCCAGGCTGGGCTGAGCCCCAGAAAGGGTGAGGCCGGGGAATTAGCGGGCAACAGTGCCCAGGCCGGGAAGGCGATGACTCTTAGGAATGTTCCAAGCCTGGAGGGAATTTGGGGGAGGCCCCAAAGAGCTAAGCGAGCTGTGGCCAAGTAATTGGAAAGTAATCATCCTGAGAGGCTTGTGCGCTGCTGGGAGGGGCCCAAGTCTTGCCACCACCCGCACAGATTAGATGTCCTGCTTTCCCAGGATCTGTGCTCAGAGGCAGGAGAACAGATGCACTAACTGGGGCAGGCGAGGGGCGCTCCTCACCCAGAGCTGGTCGTCGTTCCCTGGGGGGCTCTTCTTGATGAAAGCCCCATAGTAGGTGGCGATGTTGCGGTGGTGAGAGTATTTTTTCAACATGTTGATCTCCTGTTTGATCTCTTCCTCCTCATCCTACGTGAATAGGGAGAGGTGAACCCTGAGAGTCCCCCCCGCCCCCCGCAAGCCCCCTTCTCAACACTCCGACCCTCCCCCTGCCCTATACACGCCTTACCTCCGTGACGTCCATGACTTTGATGGCAGCCAGCTGCCCAGTCTTGACATGCCGACCCTGCAGGATGGAGAGCCAGGCATGGGTGGGGGGTCAGGTCTGCACTCGGAAGGGGCTTAATTCAGGGAGAGCCCACAATTTTTGGCTGCTTTCTTTCTTAGAAAATGCCCCTGGCTAGACACCTCAGTTTATGAGTCGGTCGTAGGAAAATCACCGCGCCTGGATTCCAAGTGCTAAGCTGGATAAAGACGAAGGGTCTCCTCTCCTGAAACACTCAAGAGGGATGAGGGAGAGACACTTGTGCTTTGTCCCAGCCTCTCTGGCTTAGATAGCCTTGTCTGAAAGTTAGAGCAGCGAGTGAGGGCTCCCTCTCCATCCTCAGATGGAGCGGCATGGAGCTGGGAGAGGCGGCTGGGAAAGGAGGGCTTTGCCTCTCCAGCATCTTCTATGCAAGACAGACTGCCTGGGTCCTCTCCTGATTCACCTCTCTGGACAGGGGGCCTTTCCCAGAATCACCCCCACCCCCAGCCACATACACAGGGCTTTTTATTACTGTTAACAGGAGAGAGTAGACAGGGCTGAGATTTTAGGGAACTTGGGAGAAACACGGGAGGGCTGACTGCTGTGTGGATACCCCACCACCAGTGCGAATGGGAAGAAACTTCTAGAGCGTGTTCCTGCCATTCCCCTTCTGCCCCCCCATCATCCTTCCAAAATTCCTAGCAGGAGTCATCTCAGGCTCCAGTAGGAAAGTCCAAGGCTTCCTGGGGAAGAGAAAGGTGTGTGTGTAGGGGGGACTGCCAGCCCAAGGATTATTTTTATCCCCAGCAGTTTTTCACGACCCCTAAGCCCAGAGAAGCAGAACACAGAGCTGCTATTTCCATGGCAACAACTAGGCAAGAGATGGGGTGATTGGGGTGGGGGTGCACCTGCTTTCCAAGCTTACAGAGAAGAAGGGTAAGAGGTGGGTAGTCCCAGTGACCCAGGAAACCCTGGCCCCTGAGACACAGGAGGCTCATGAAGAGGCTGAGTGCCATAGTTAGAGCCGAAGCAGCCAGGCGCGTGCCTGGGGGCAGCATCCACCTTGAGTACCTCTCTGCTGTGGCTGCCTCCCCCGTGGAGTGTGACCGGTGGTTAGACCACGTGAAGGGCCAGACTGGCCAGGCCAAAAGCCACAGTCCGTGGTCGAGGAAATGCCACTGCTGTGGAGGCGGGGGAGGGAGGCAGCCTCAAAAGCAGAAGGCTTGCGCTCCGGTCCCAGTCCTGCTGCAGGCCGGTCAGGGGGGCTCAAGAAAGTGGGTTCCCCTCTGCTGAGGGTGCCCCCTCTAGGTCCCACCAACCCCGAGTCCTAGGTCTCCTGTGGACTCAGGAGAAGCCAAACCTGTACTTCTGAGCTCAGTCACACATGTCCCCATACCCTTCCCATTGCCCTGCATGTCCCCGTTCCTCACCCCACCCAGCTCCAGACTGTTCCTGCCACACCCAGGGCTGGTTCTAAGCTCAGAGGTAGAGGCCAGCAAAAACACCCGCCTCTCGCTGCTTCCTTTCCTCCTGACTTTATCCCTTTCCTCTCCCTCCCTGGGCCCCCTCCTTTCCCAGGGCCCCGGGCCCCTGTAATCCCTCCAGCCCCTGTCAAATCTCCAGACCACAGCCCACTCCAGAGAGGCCCATGGGAGAGGGCCCCCTCCCGCCACACCCATAGCCTCACCTTGTACACCTGTCCGTAGGTGCCATTGCCGACCACCTCTACCAGCTCGAAGATGCCTGCAGGGTCCTGAGGGGGCAGGGGGAAAGAAAGAATGAGGTATACGCACTTCAGAACAGGAAAACGAGCTAGAGGCCTCGGGGAAGGCTGTTCGACCAGGAGTTGAGAATGACTGTGTTAATGGAGCTGCTGGGGGGCTGATGGAGAGCTGCCCTTTTCCAGGACTGGGTCAGAGTTCATGTTTGGGGAGGGGAAAGCCAGAAGAAGGGGAGAGAAAACAGGAGGCAGAGCCCCGCTGGCTATTTAGACAGGCTGCTGCTTTCAGACTCAGTGATGACCTCTGAGAGCCTGTGGCCTCATCCGCATGGGGGGACACCTGAGTACCCACCTCTGGGCTGGTGGCAACTTCAAACGCCCACAAAATGCTTATTAGGTCGGTGCCTGGCACAGGCACATGTGCAGTGAAAATAAAAGCAGGGATGAGGAAAGCTAGGAGGAGCTGGAGCACGCGAGCCACCTTCTCCCCTTTCCCAGTCCTGAGCCCAGGGCTCCCAGCATTTGGTGGGGTAGAGGGATCTGGAGCAGGACGGGGGATGGAGAGCAGGGAGAGGCAGTGTGAAGGGAGAACTTTCAGTTCCCCTTGTTTGGAGCCAAGTGGAACCAGGAGAGGAGGGGCGAGGGCCCGCAGGGCTCAGACAAACGCCTCCAAAGGGGCTCATGGCCTGCTGAGCTGAGCAGCGCAGCTGCAGGGAGGCCACCGGCACCCTCTGGGCAGGGCTCCTTTCTGAGAGAGAGGGATTGGGAGGTGGGGTTGCAAGCCAAGGCCGGCCAGGGGCGCCTGGGGTCACAGGCAGGCTCTCCCCCACCTGCAGGATGGAGGGGAGGCACATGCCCTCAGGAAACAAACTCCCCAGCCAACACCTGTGCCTCGTTGCCCACAATCCTCAAAGTATATCATATAAAGTTCCTTTCTCTCTGGTTTTGAAAACCAAGATAGGGTTTCTGTAAAAACAACCAAAGAAACTCCCAAAACCAAATAAATCAAAAGAACACCTCCTCCTTCACCCACTGAAGCAAGGGGACGTGGAAGGTAACCTGGATGGGCTAGAGACCAGGGAGACCCCCGCCTCAGGAACGTCCTGGGAGGACCGGAAATGTGGCCCGGTTCCCAGACATCCTCATCAGAGCCCGTGCCTCCACACGCCGTAACTATGCACCAACTTGTCTGCAAATCCTGGAAGGAAGGGACTGAATCCTCCCTGCTTACTTGCCTGTCCAGCACCTAGCTCCGGGCTTTGCAAGCAGCAGCCTGAAAGAACATTCCAGAACTGGCCAGGTTTGCGGGAGCCTTGACAGAAGCTGCAGAGAGACTCCTTCCACCTGCTCTGAAGGGGCTTGAGCTGGCCAGACCAAGAATTTCCTGGTTCTATGTTCAACTGCTGCTGCTAAGTCGCTTCAGTCGTGTCCGACTCCGTGCGACCCCATAGACAGCAGCCCACAAGGCTCCCCCGTCCCTGGGATTCTCCAGGCAAGAACACTGGAGTGGGTTGCCATTTCCTTCTCCAATGCCTGAAAGTGAAAAGTGAAAGTGAAGTTGCTCAGTCGTGTCCGACTTTTAGCGACCCCATGGACTGCAGCCTACCAGGCTCCTCCATCCATGGGATTTTCCAGGCAAGAGTACTGGAATGGGGTGCCATCGCCTTCTCCCTGTGTTCAATTACTTAGCTCCAACTTAAGTTACTAAATAAAACAAAACAAAACCCTTGAATAGGTCTAAAAATCAGCAGGCCCCACAGGAAAGGGAGAGGGGCTGATAAGAGGTCTGCTTGAACCTGAGAGCTGCAAGGGACCTAGAAGAAGTTATCTTATCCACCTGCAAGTCTAGACTCAGAGGCTTGAAGGGAACTCACTTCCCTAAAAAATCTCTCCCAGAGAATGGCCTCATCCATCCTGGGGCCTCTAAACTCTTAACCATTGGGAAGTCCTTTCTTGCATCTTAATTCTTTCTGAAATGGACGGAGACAGGAGAAAGGACGCATGGACTTGATTTTCTGATGTTCCTAATCTAAGAGGGGGATAAGAGCGGCCTGGCAGAGTCACAATGACACAGCATCATCACCTTGGATCAACACAAACAGAAGTTGTAACCTGAGCTCCCAGTCTGACTCCTTAGGCTCTGTTTGGGAGGCACCAAGGGATGAAAAGGACAGCCTGTGAGGTCAGACACTCACGTTCAGACATGGATTTAATGGTCTCAAGCCTGTTTCCTGACCCCCGGGCCAGGCTGACCACACTTACTTGAAAGGGTTATTCTGAGAATTAAGTTGAGACTGTGCGTGTGACACAGGAGTCCTGGTCTGAAACATCCTCTAGGGAACATGCTCCACGGAGGCCTGGCCCCACTCTGCTCAACGACAGCACCACCCTCACCCAAGCCCCACCTTGGCAGCATCCTCTCCCCAGTTCCTTCTTTCAAGATGCCCATGTGTCTCCTCCTCTCCATTCCCGAAGCTGCTACTCCAGGCCCATCCCTCCACCCCCTCCCTCCTGGAGCGCCTGCCTTGCCACCCTGCCTTCTGCTTCACCCTGCCTTCCTGAGTTTGCTCCTCTGCCCAGAAGGGAGTCCAAACACCTCAGCCAGATACTTAAAGTTGCCCCATCATAAGACAACCGCTAAATACTGCCTGAGTGTCTACATTGGCCCTGTCCTGGGCCCTAATCTGGGGAGATCTGCCAGGTGACTTTGTCTTCTTCCATTTATCCATTAAATATTTATCTGACTATGTGACAAGTTCTCAGTGAGGCACAATGGGGATCTCAACCATGCTGTATGAGAACCACGGACAGCCCCTCAAGGGCCATGTGATTTTCCCGACAGGCCAAGCACCCCAGCGTGGACACGTGGACACCCGGTGGTTATGCTCCATGAGAGCAATGGAAGGCACTCCAGTCTGGAGTAGCGGAAAGAGCGCTGGAGAGTGATTTCTAGGGGGACATAGCTATGTGTCCCTGAGCAAGTATTTAACTGTCCAGGGCCTGTCTTCCTCACACAGCTAAGAGGAAGCTGGACTGGGTAATAAACCAGCTCTTCGGTTTCAGGGGACAGAATTTGACTCAGGGTGGGAATCTAAGGCAGGCTCCCTGGAAGAGGTAGTGTCTGAGTGGTGACAAGAACTGAAGAGCAGGGAAGCCCAGGCCCTGCTGAGGGACAGCAGCTTGGGTTTGGATGTTAAGTTTGAGATGTCTGGGGATGCATAGAAGTCAATGTCTACCAGGCAGCTAGAAACAAGGGTCTGAGGGTTAAGATTTAAAGACCGTTCGTGAGTGTGGGAAATGGTGTTCAGGGTGGGTGCACAGGGAATGAGGACTAGAAGGGCCAAGGCCAGCCCCTGAGGAAGGGCCACGTGCTGCACACGGGCGAGCAGAGGAACAGACACCAGAGGGGAGGTGGTCAGAGGGGACTGAGAAAAGCGTCACTGGCCTCAGCGCCAAGGCCCCACTGGGCATCCCCGTGCAGACCATAGTGGTGAGAGCAGATGACGGGGGCTGGGGGGAGCTGGAGTGATGAGGAAGTGAAGGCTCTGGGGGCAGCACCCTTGCTGGAGAAGTCCGACTTGGAGAGGAAGGGGAAAAGCAGATGACGGCTAGAGGAGGGAGCAAAGTCAGACAAGAGGGTTTTCAAAATAGGGAAGATCTCAAATACTTAAGGGAAGAAGACTAAAAAGTGAATGCTGATGCCTGACAACTTGCTGTTTAATGATATATATGGGTGCATATGCATCTATTTGTATGTAAACTGCATCAGTGGATTACAGCACTGATCAAATACAACAGTGCCATACTCAAGGATTCAGAATGCCCAGAAATACATAATACACAGTTCAAATATGATTTAATGCATTGATCTGGCTTCAGATATGGGCCCTTCATATATCTGCCTGTCTGCATGCATGGCGACCCTCTTTGATGGTGATCTAGAAGGGGCATCCCCAAAGGGAAATGCTCTGCTCCTGGGAACCCACCAGGCGGTCCTGGCCTGCCCGTCTGCACAAAGGCACAGCTCTGGAGCCTCCTCCAGCTCTGTGCCTTGGTGCTCAGACTCTGTTCTCAGCGGCCTGGTTCTTGTTCAGCTGGCAGGTGGAAAGGGACGGGGTCAAGGGTACAGGTAACTAAATGAAGGAGGGCGAGAGAAGGACAGGAAGAAACGAGACGTGAAGAGTCACTGCTCTGTCGAGATTAAAGACAAAAGAAGATGGGGGAGCTCCATGAATTCCCAGTGACTGTGACTTAGGTGATTACGTCGGAGGGAAGATCATTTGCTAAGCGGGAGCCTGGGGCCTGCATAAGGCTGGAAAAGCTTGGGAACGGAAGCTAGACAGGATGCTTTAGGATATGTGAGAATCCTAGATCCTGCTCCAGAGATTCCTATTTAGCACTGCAGGTCTGGGGTGAGGAGGGGAATCTGTATGTTTAACAGATCTCCTGGGTAATTCCAATGTGGAAGTCAGTGGCCTCTTTCGGAGAGGCTGTGCTGCTTTGGGGAGTTACTAACAGGTGAAAGGAAGCATCAGGGATCTGAAAGGAGGCACAGTGGTGGAGAACTACTGCTCTCCTACAAGGGCGCCTCAGCACCTCCATCTGCACTGACTCAACTCATGCCCCTTTTATCTATGTCAGGGGCCAATCCCGCCAAAAGATGACCTCTCCTGTCAGCCAAGTCAAATTCCAAGTCGTGGTGGTGTTTTTTGTTCTTTTTTGTTTCTCCAGGAAATCACTAGCCATTCTAGCCCACCACAAGCTATCCAACCCATGAATTTCAACCTCAACTTCACACATTGATCTTATCTATTAAACTCATTGACAAGTTCAACAAGGTTGCTGGATACAAGACCAATATATGAAAACCAACTCTTATTTCTGTATACTACAATTAATGATCCAGAAAGGAAATTCCGAAAACAATTCCACTTATAAGATTATCAGAAAGAATAAACCAAACCAAAGAAGTGTGAGACATGTACACTGAAAACTGTAAAACACTGTTCAAAGAAATGAAAGAAGACCTACGTAAATGGAAAAACATCCTGCATTTATGGACCAGAAGATTTAGTACTACTAAGATCCACACATTCAGTGTACTTTTATCAAAAACCCAGGTGGCTTTTTTGGACAGAAATTGACAAGTTTCACCTAAAAGTCATATGAAAATGCAAAGGATCCAAGAGACAACATGTCTTTAAAAGGAAGAATGAAGTTAGAGGACTTGCACTGCTCAACTTGGAAACTTACTATAAAGCTACAGCAATCAGGACCATGTGATACTGGCACAATGGCAGACATAGATCAATAGACTGGAATTGAGAATCCAAAAATAAACTCTTCAATCTGTGGTCAATTGATTTTCAACAAGGGTACCAAGATCATTCAACATTCTTTTCAACAAACTGGATATCCATATTTAAAAGAATGAATTTGGACCCTTATGTCATACCATACACAAAAAATTAACCCAAAATTGATCATGGCTCTAAAAAGGTAAGAGCTAAAACAATAAAAAATCAAAAGACAACACAGGAGTAAGTCTTCATGATCTTGGATCAGGGAATGGTTTCTTATGTATGGTACTGAAAGCATAAGTAACAAAAGACAAAAAAAAAAAAAAGGCAAATTGGACTTCATCAAAGCCTAAAACTGTGTGTTTCACAGAACAGCATCAAAAAAGTAAAAGGACAACCCACAGGATTGGAAAAAAAACATCTGAAATTACATATCAGAGATAAGGGACATGTAGATAAAGGATTTATATCTGACAAGGGACTTGTATACAGAATACTAAAAAAACTTGAGAATAAAATAACTCCACAATAAAAAGACAAATAATTTTAAAACGAGCAAAGGATCTGAATAGACATTTCTCCAAAAGAGATACACAGTGGCCAATAAGCAGGTGAAAAGATGCTCTACGAGTCCCTAGGGAAGGAAGAATCAAAACCACAACAAGACACCACTTCACACCCACGAAGACAGCTTTAACCGAAATGATGGGCAACGGCAAGCACTGAAGAGGACCCGGAGAGCATGGAACCCTCGTGCCCTGCTGGTGGGAAGGCAAAATGGGGCTGTCACTCTGGAAAACGGTTTAGCAGTTTCTCAGGTACCACATGACCCAGCAATTTGACTCTTAGGTAGATACCCAATGCAACTGAAAACATACGAACACACAGAAATCTGTACATAAGATGTTCACAGCAGCTTTATTCATAACAGCCCAAAAGCAGAAACAGCCCAATGTCCATCACTTGATGAATGAATATGATGTATCTATTTATGGATATTCCAATAATGGAATATTCTTTGGCAACAAAAAGGTATGAAGTAATAACATACATGCTACAGCAACGGATGAACCTTGAACACATTACACTAAATGAAAGAAGGCAGTAAAAAAAAAAAAAAAACTTCACATATATACAGCTTCATTTATGTTTAACGTCTGTAATAGGCAAATCCTTAGAGACAGAAAGTAAATCGATTAGTCCTCCTCCAGGGGCTGGGAGGAAGGAATTGTAGTGACTGCTAATGGGTACTGGGTTTTATTTGGGGCTGAAGAAAATGTTCTGAAATTAGACAGTGGTGATAGCAAGTCTGTAAATACACCAAAAACCACTTTAAAATTCTGTGAAAGGGTGAATTTTGTGCTATGTGAATTACACATCAATAGAACTGTTGTTAAAAATAATAACCCTAAAGCCCCTCTCATACTACTCCATAAATTATTGCTGACAGTGAAAACTGCCACCCTAAGAAAGTTAACCTACTCACATGGAAGGGACCCCTCAAAGTGCTAATAACACATGTGAAAAAGTCCTAAGACAAACACAGACAATGATAAAATATAAGTACATATATAATTTAGAATTAGACAACCTGGTTTCTTTTCTTGGCTCTGCTGCTAACAGGCTGCATGTTTGTGGGCAAGTCACTTAACCTCTCTGGGTTCCCTTTCAATGAGAAAACTTTCTGGTTCTGTCTCTATTTTTTTTTTTTTTGGCCATGCCACGCAGCATGTAAGATCTTAGTTCCCCGACCAGAGATTGAACCCGCATACCCTGCCCTGGAAGCATGGAGTCTTAATGGCTGGACTGACAGGGAAGTCTCCATAACCATATGATTTTAAATGCTCAGGCCCACATTCCACAAAGCTGCCAACCTGATGACTATGTATTACTTCTTTACCATGTGCCAGGAGTTGTGTTAGGCTCTGGAAGAAAGTTGAGTAAAATGGGGCAGTCCCTGCTGTAACAGTGTTCTGATGGGGAAGGCAGACACCAAACAACTCTCCAGTTCTGTGGTTGCTCTCTCGTGATCCCCCAGACTTGGGCAATCAGGCAAGGGCAACAATAAGGATGACAGATGGGGTCTAACAGCCTTCCCAGGACTCTCTGAGCAAGGATGCTCTTATCTGTCCCATCCCTGTGCCTCTTACCTTGACCACCTCATGAGACAGCTCCCACATTTTCTGTCTCGGAGCTCTCTCTCATTGCCTACCCTCCCAACATCCCTGTAATAATTAAACAGCTAGCAGGTTCTCAGCATTTCCTTTGGTCCTGGTACTGCTGAGTGCTTGAGAAGTATAATCTCATAGCAAACTGTAAGGTAGATGTTATTGGCATATTTATTTTACAGGGAAGGAATATTAGAGCAATTAAATGACATGCCCAGGGTTACACACAGCCAGGAAGCAGAGGAGCCCAGGTCTGCCCTCAAAATTCAACTTCCAGCCCTAATCAAAGTTCCTGTTGCCTAAGGGACCCTGTTTTCAACCATGTGGTTCCTTTTTTTACCCCAATCATAGCTCATGAGTCCAAAAGATGGGCTCCTGATCCAAGGGTAGCCAGTCTGAAACCAAGAGAAAAGAGGAATGAGGGCAAATTTCCCTCTAGGCCATTCCAACTAAAACACAGAGGGAAGACACCAGGAAGGTACCTGGAGAGTCAGGGTGGCAGAGGTTGTTGTGAGCAGAGAGGCCGGCTGAGAACAGAACAGAGTGGAGGGCGAGGGAAGTGGGGGTACAGGGGACTAACTGGTGCTCGCTGTGCCTGGTTTTACCACGACTCAGAATCACCCTACAGTTCCAGCTCCAAGGAACTGGCTGTGCTGCACGCTGTTCATGTGCTCAGACTGCAGTGAGACTCGGAAACTTCAAGTAAATCAAAATCAACATGATAGCACTACTACCAATTAATCCCACAAAACTCCACGACACTGATACTACTGTGATTCCCACTTTACACATGAGGAAACAGAGGCTTGGTGAAGGTAAATAACTTGCCCAAAGTCAAATGGCTAATGAAGTGGCAGCACCAGCATTTGAATGCACATAGCCTGGCTCCACAGTCTCTGCTACAACTTCTTGTATCCAGCCTCACTTGAGAGGTTCCTTGTAACTAAACAAGCCAGACCATAACTTCATTATTTAACTTTTCGCACGATTATGTCTCATCTCCTGAAGTAGAAGAGTTGCTCTTTCAGGGCAGGAACCACACTCAGGTGGTACCCGGTTGCCACCTGGTATGAGAGCTCTACAGACTTGCACAGATATGGGCGCCCAAATGTTTTATTATGGGCAGCTCTCTGTGTCATACGCAAAATCACTTTTGTTGAATCGTGAGCATGTGGAGTAAGTCTGTGGCTACTTTCACTCACAAGGGTTTATGATACCAAGCATTTCCTGAAAGTGAAAGTGCAAGTCAGTTTCTCAGTCGTGTCCACCTCTGAGACCCCGTGGACTGTAGCCCGCCAGATTCCTCTGTCCATGGAATTCTCCAGACAAGTACACTGGAGGGGGTTGCCATTCCCTTCTCCAGGGGATCTTCCTGATCCAGGGACTGAACCTGGGTCTCCTGCATTGTAGGCAGGTTCTTTACCGTCTGAGCCACCAGGTCTTCAGTTGGTGGAGAGGCTGTGGAAGGCAGCAAAGTGTTCGGATCAGTTACTGAAGAGTGGGGCTGTGAGACACCTGACAGACCCCCTCATCCAGGTCAAAAACTGCCAGGGAGACATCACATGGCACTGGACTTCACGCCGCATGATGTCATCTGTGATTTGTAACTGTATGTGTCCGGGTATGAAGAGACAGCAGTGATGCTATCTGCAGTAACTCTGCAGGGAGATGTGCCTCCAGGTGCAATTCAAGGGATGGCGTCCACACGCCACCTTTCATCCCGACCCACACGTGCGCTCACGTAGTGACATACCGCTCACGCAGGACACTGCCCTTGAACGATTCGGGCATCAGCTGGCGCCGATTCCTGTTTTTCTCACAGCACCAGGTATGTTTCTAAGCACCCGAGAGGTGCTCAGATGCTTGCTGATTTAACCTTTAAATGCCAGCAGAGCAAGGAGGAGGTGGGTTTGGTCAAGGAGAGCTTTCTGGAAGAAGTGGAAGATAAGAGCTGGAGGGCCTGGGGGGAGGGAAGAGGCACCAAGCTGGATGGATAGACAGGAGACCCCTGGGGCAGGCAGGGGGGCAGCAGGAGTTGGGCCATCCCTTCAGACTCCTGTCCTTAGTTCCCCTCTCATGATTTCCCGTGTGTCAGTCTGCCCAGCTGTAGCCCAAGACTTCCTGAAGGCCCTGCCTTGTGCTTCAGAATCTCCCCGGCATTTGGCACTGGCTGTGTGCTCGATAAAAGTTAGCTAAATGAGGACTGGGCACAGGGCCCTGATCCTTCCCAAGGTGCCTACCTGTACCTTCACTGGGGGCTCTGCTCACTGCTGGGACTGGTCAGGAGAGCACTGGGCACAAACTGTCTTGGGGGCTTTCTCCCTTGCTCTGCTAATCCTCAAGGGGCTCCCTGGACTGACCTCGCCCCCGCCCCCAGCTCACATCTGGAGAAAGGATAAGGGGAAGATGGTGACAGAGCTCTCACAAATAGCAAGGCAGTTACTCTGAGGCCTGGGGACCAGTACTGACTGGCATTCTCCTCTTCCTTCTCTGAAAACCAAGGAATAGTTTGGTGAAAAATGAAGGCAGTGACTATTTCCCAAGAGAAAATGCAGAAGAGCTTATGCATCCATGTTTGAGGCCTGGCTGGGATGCGGTGGCAGGCAGCAAGAACTGAAGTTCAAGGATGAAGGAGCCGTGAGGCTCGGCTGCAAGACACAGGAGGAGAGAAGGAGCGCCCCAACTGCTCCCTCACAGTTGGCGTGCAGGTGCCCAGAAATCCACAGGAGAGGTCGGGAGTCACAGGGGAATCCAGGATGAAGGGCAGGTGACAGAAAGGTAAAAGCAGGCCAGCCCCTCAGGTTTGGGGTCAACATTTCCTGAAGTGGCCCAGAGCTGGCAGGTCAAACCCTGGCCTCGGTGCTGCTCTGACCACGTGCCTCCCTGTGCTGTTGCTTCAAGATCATCCACCTCCAAGCGGGGAGTCATGTGTGTGGTGTCTGCTCTGCATGGAGATGAAATCCCCCAAGGGGGACAGGGGTTTCCGAAGTACTTTAGTAAATGCAAACTGTTAGTGTCAATATTTGCAGCATCTTTTTAAATTGCCTGCCAAAGAGTGCCTTCTTAAACCTTGGCTCTACCTTCGAGGAGCTTATAAATCAAGACGCCAGAATGGAGAATTAACATGCTGAGAAGAGTTACATACACTGAAGTCTCAGAGATAATGCTGCTTGTGAGGCAGCTGCCGGAGAAGCAGGTAGGAGTGGCAAATCTGACCCCCACTTTTTTGCTGACCTATGAATCAGACAGAATTTTCAGAGCTGGAAGGGTCTGTCCCTTCCAGGAGATTCTAAGAGGCTGCTGGAATGGTAGAAAGAACCAGAACTCTGAAGTTTGGGGAGGGCTGAGAATCCTTGGGAAAGACACCAGGGAAGGTCCAGTCTCTCCTGCACTTCAGGCCCCGATGTGATTATTTACTGGGATATGCCCTGGCAGGTCCTCCTGCTGCAATTGGTGTGGCTCCCTAACCTAGGCAAGGTGCCATCCCACCCACCCCTCCACGGGGGAGCAGTGCCAGGAGGCGGGGTTGCCCCCGGGCTGGGGGACAGGAGGACAAGTGCGGGCCTCAGCCCCACCTCCCCTGTCGCCAAGCACACCAGGACTCCACAGAGGACCAGAGGCTCAGAGAACCTGTGATGTCGAGAGAGGATAGGGAAAAGAACTGCAGGGCCACTCAGCAAAGAGAATGGGAACTTGCGGTCCACAGAGGGGACCGACGAGCTGGCGTGATGGAGGCTGCAGCCAAACCACCCTCTTGCCTGGAAGAGCAGGGCTGCCAGGGCCTGTGGAGTCTCTGTTTATCTGGTGCTGAGACTAGACTGGGCTGGGAGGGCCTCCCACCCTCCCTCCCTGAAGAAAACAATAGGCCTGTTTTCCTGAGCTCTTCCTGTGACCCAGCAGGCCCTCAGGAAAAGGAAGAGGGGGGCACAGGCAGGGCTGGCACCAAGGCACAGCCTGGAGGAGGGGGCCTTCAGTCTCCTAGCAGCTCACCAAGGCCTTGAAGCCACCCCTACATGCCAACCATCCAAGCGCTAAACCACTGACTGCCGTGCAAATGCAGCTTCAAACCCTGTCCCTCGTACCACGACCAACCAGATCACTAATCCCTAAGCCCCTGCTATCGGAGCCCCCACCGGGAAGGGGCCAGGCGGCGGGGTGGGGGTCAGACAGGTTTCCCGGCAGTTTGAGCCCCACAGGGATGCAGGCAGTCAGTGCCCGCAGGGGCTTGGGCAGGGGGCACTGTCCTGGTGGAGAGATGTCCTTCAGTTAGCTGTAAGCAACTAAAGGACATATGTGCATGTTCGCCTATGAGAAGAGATACAGGAGGGTGTGTGTTTGGGGAAAGGATGGGTGTAAGAGGAGGCGAATGGGAGTGGATGTGTGGGCTGCGGTGGGGGTGGGGGAGTGGCAGGAGGTTTCCTCAGGTTCCCTCTTCCTTCGTCCCCAAGCACAGAAAGCAGACACAGCCCCAAGGACCCAGCAGGTCCAGACGCCTGCCTGTGTCAACAGGAGGAGGCCCTCCGAGGCCTGAGTCAGTCTCATCCCGCCCCCCACCCGCCAATGACCCAGGGAGTGTGTTGTGTTACCCCCATTCCTACACCAAGGGCTCAGTGTGGAAAGTGGGCCCAAGGCCAAAGCATGAGACAGACAGACACTCCCGTGGGAGAAAGGAAGTCGGCCGGAGTCGGCGGGGGGTTGGGGGGGGGAGGAACCGTCAAGGCACCTCCTCACAGAGCCAACAAACAGGAGAGAAGAGAGCTCGAAAGGAAGGTTAAAACCCACCACAACTCCCCGTCATCCACAATGTCCAGTAATGAACCAGACAGCCTTCAGAAGACTCCCTTCCTAGACTTCATTCCTCTCTGAAGCTGACGCTCCTCTCTGCCATGGATAAGCCTACCCCACACTGCAGAACTGAAGTGCATCCTTTTATTCTGGTTCCACACCGTGAAGTACTCGCCCTCTGCTTGTCGGCAGCTTTGAAGCATTTTTTTGGAAAAGGAGTAGAGGAGGAGGAGGAACGGAGTGTGCCCTGGAGCGGAGGGGCAGGAGAGAAACCAGGAAGGATGCTTATGTGCTGGCAGAGGGTAGTTTTTTAAGTCACTCTTTCTGGGTCCCTACGCCAGGACACACGCGATCATGAACACACACACACAGATACACAAAGAGGCAGAAGCAAGTCCAGACCTGACACACACACATGAACACAAATACCATTCGGATCAGAAACCAGTCAGAGCGGACAGGGGCCCAGCCTGCGCCAGGCTGGGAGCCGTGCCCTCCATGCCTCAGCGCCCAGGTTCCCCACAGACCTGGCTGCCCGGACGCCCTCGGCTGGGGGCTTTATCCAGACCAGAGGGTTTTCCTGGATGGAAAGCCCCACAGGAGGCGGGCAGCTGACCCGTGCAGGGAGCCAAAGGAGAGACACGCGGTGCGGGAGGGAGGGGAGGAGGAGAGGGGACCAGAATTTGAGCAGCAGCCTGGTGCTGGTTCTAAAATGGCCGCAGGCGAGGCCGGGGACAGATGGTCTCTTTCTGATGCTAAGCTGGAGAAGTGGGGAAAGGGAAAAGGAAAAAATAAATACCATCACAGTCAGAAATTTAAAAATAAACCAAAAAACCTACAAGATAAACAGCTTGCTTCTGAGGTTCCGCCTGGCTCCAGCAGCTAAAGGAAAACAGAGAACTACAGGCCTGGGGTGACAACTCCCAGCCTCAGAAGGGAGGTCATTCTAGCCATCCCCCTGCTCAGAGCTGGAAGGTCTTGCAGTCTTCCAGGCAGCTGAGGGTGGTGTCTTCCCTTTACTTCTCTAATACTCACTTCCCAAGTCTCAAGTTTTTAAAGCCTTTGTGAATAAAACGCTACAAGCTGTCAGAGTTTGATCTTGTCTCTGCCATAATGAACACAGAGACTGTCTGAGGCCAACAGCATCAACTTCATCACTTCCCAGCTGCTGCCTCTGCTGCCACCATCCAACCACCCAGCTCTTCACAATTTACAAGGTGTTTCCACAGTCATTATCTCATTTGTGCCTCTGACCTGGAGGGAAGCCAGGCAGGAATTATTACTCCACTTCACAGATAAGGAAACCAAGGCTCCAAGACGTTGTGTTTTCAAAGTGGAGCCTGGTTCGTCTTCTGATGGCAAATCCAAGGAGGCCTCCCATGGCACACGTGCCCCAGAGCTCTGTCCACTGGATTCCATTGGCCTTCTGTGGGCCAGAGAGGCTCTTCCTTAGGCTCAGATCTAACTGCCTTACAGCTAATGATCCAAAGGATGGTTTACCTGGAGCCCCACCCATTCCCGTCCTGTGGCGGGGGGTGGGGGTGGGGGGTGGGGGAGTGGGGGTGGGGGTGGGGGGCGGGGTAGGGGGAGAAGGGCAAGGCAAGGAGTTCTTGGTTCTTTTAATACGCCACGCCCCTTTTCACCTCTGGGCACATGCTGTCCACTCTTCCAACTCCATCTCTCCCCTCCCTTTGACCTGGATGCCCTGAGCACATCCTTCCAGACTTCAACACAGACCCCATCTCCTCCAGGAAGTTTCCCTGACTGTGGTCCTGCTCCCACGGCACTCTGCACGGCCCCTTTCGTGGCCCCAACTTCATTTTTGTGACTGATTCTTTAATTGTTTGTCCTCTGCAAGACAAAGTCTTAAGAAGTCAAAGTGTCAGTCACTCAGTTGTGTCTGACTCTTTGCGACCCCATGGTCGCCATGCTCCTCTGTCCATGGGATTTTTCAGGCAGGAATACTGCTGTGGGTTGCCATTTCCTTCTTGAGGGGTCAAACCCAGGTATCCTGCATTGCAAAAGATTCTTTACTGACTGAACCACCAGAGAAGCCCAAGGCTACGTTCAATACCCTTCTGTTGAATGGATATAAAAACAGAAGAAAGTAGGTGCTATTTAGATAAAACATCCCCTTTCCCTAGTGCTATGGTTTCTAACACTAGCTTTGGGTTTAATCTCCATTTTTTTCCCAAAATAATCCACAAACAGTCACTTCAAAGCAATGAACAAGGGCAGCTACTGAAAGTGAATCCTCTTTTGTTATGTGAATCAGTGCCCCATAATTTATATGTTGGGTAAACATATATTACTAGAAAGCGGACTTTCCTATAGCAGGAACTCCTTTATCACTGGCTAAAATCAAAGGGAAACATTAACAAGGACCCAAAGGCTGTAAGAAGCAACAGGGAAAGAATAGAGAACGGGGAAGGTTCCTGAGGGAGAAGAGAGCCAAGCTTTCTGGAAAGGAGAAAGAAGGGGGCAGAGGCTGGGTTAGGTGAAGGGCAGAGGAAGGTCGCATCTTAGACAACTTAAAGGAAGGTTCCAAAGTAGGAGCGGATGACTCGGAGACATGTTTCCTTAGCTGAAGCAGCAAGGCAACCAGGAGGCTAGTAAGACGGAATGACAGGGAATGGTTTAGACTTCACTGAGAATCAGAAGGCCTGGGCACTGGCTCTGATTCTTTCATATCATGAAGGCAAATCAGCAAATCACTTAAGCTTGCAGAGCCTCTTTTCCTTACCAACCCAACCCCAGCTCACAAGGGTTCATGGATGTACAAACATTTTGATACCCACAAAAGTGCTATAAATTTGCAGAGTCATTATGAAGAGACTTGCCTCCCATAGAGCCAAGGAAAAACTCTGTCAGAAGGTGATTTTCCTGGGATTTAGAGTGAAGAGTGGCAGCTTGGGAGAAAATAGACAAGACAAAAAAGTAGAACTGTGAGGAGGGCAGGCGAGAGAGAAGGGAGGAAAAAAAGGACTACGGCCTTGGAGGCAGGGCTGAAAGGCACAGGGGGCGGTGCGGTGGGCGGGGGGCGGGGGGGTCCCTGGCAAGCAGACAACAGGAGAGAAAGGGCAGAGCTTGGAAGCAAGGAGGCAGGAGGGGGGCAGACATCAAGGCCATTCAGGCGGGCAGACACCAAGCTCATGCAGGATGACAACAATGAGGGGCTGGATAATAATAAGGCTTCTCGCTGCTGGTTTTCCATTCTAGCACAAACAAACCATTAGACTTCATTGCCAACCGCCTCCTGTGGGAATCAGGTGTCCACAAACACCAGGCAAGAGGCTGGGGAGGGTTCATGACCAAGAAAGCCTAGGTCTTGTCTGACTCCTATGTGGCTTCTACTTCCAGATGGGGAAGACCTGGCCAGATGCCATCAGAGAGGACACAGGGAGGAAGGCTATGACAGACAGGGGACTATGAGAAGACACTCTGGAAGGAAGGGTAGAGGGCGCCAAGCTGAGTCAGTTGAGAGAAGAGCAGGTGGAGGGTGGGGCCCACAGGGAGGGGAAGGTAGGACTGTCTGAATCAGACTTAGAAAGGGTTACTCTCTGAAGGGTGGAGACCAGAAATTCTCTGGCCCCACCAAGGACCAACTCAGAATAAATTACAGCCCAAGGGGTACATAGGTGAGACAGAGGGAGGAATTTCCTGACCAGCAAGATGGAGCAAACATGCTCATCCAACTATTCACCAGGCCCACCTCTCCTCTTTTATCCTGAGAAAGCTTCCCTGGCTACATTCCTGCCAATTTTAGGGCCCTGTGACCAGGTCGTGCAGTCATTCAACAAACGTCGAGTGCCTGGCAGAGAACAGAACGTGGCAGTGAATGAAACAGAAACAGACCCTTCCTTTGTGGAGCTTACAGGAAGCAAACATTAAAGACACAATTACACAACTACACACACTGAACTGCGGTAGGCAGTAAGAAAAAGTACACGGCCTCCCTGGTGGTCCAGCAGTTAAGAATCGGCCTTGCAACGCAGGGGACACTGGTTCGTTTCCCGGTAGGGGAAGATCCCACATGCTGTGGAGCAACTAAACCAAGGCACCACAATCACTTACCCTGTGCTCTCAAACCTCAAACCACAACTACCGAAGCCTGTGCGCCCTAGAGCCCGTGCTCCCTAACTAGAGAAGCCGCCACAGTGAGAAGCCCGCGCGCCACAGCCAGAGAGCAGTCCCTGCTCACCACGCTAGACAAACGCGCATGCGCAGCAACGAAGACCCAGCGCAGTTAAGAAATAATATCAATTAATAAACGCATAAAATTTTAAAAAGTACACAGAATACTTTTTGAAAGATTAAAGGGAGGTTATGATAGGGGTTGGGGCAGTAAAGGGCTGATGGGGAAGTGATATTTAGTCTGAGACCAAAAAGACAAGTCAGAGTTAACTCAGCGAAGGTCAGAGGTGGGGAAGGCCCTAGGTCCTGAAGGAGAAAGAGCCTTAAGTCTCCAGGCAAGGCCATCGAGGATCCAAGTAGCCTTTCCATAAAGCACTTTACACATTTCGGTGTAAAGTCCTGTCTCTCACATCTGAACCAAGCGGTTTATCCCCATCAGAATGTCCCGAGGGTGAGGTGCAGATCTACCCCCACCCCCAGCTGAGCCCGCAGCATCTACACTCAAGGGCATGTGGGGCTGGAATTCCTGACTCAGGGGGCAGGACAAACAGGAGTTTCAAGTTGAGACATTAGATTTTGAAGTTGCTCTTTTTTCCACTGGAAGAGGGTAGAACGCTCTACGGTAGAGAAGGGAAAGCCAGACCCACACCTAGGGGCTGAGTGACTCACTCACGGACAGCCATTAAGATTGAACTCAAGACACTGGGTGGTTTTCTCTTTCCCCAAACAAAATGTGAAGAAGAGGAATGTTAACAGAACCCCAGGAGACATCCTTTCTGGGGGCTTTCATAGGAGAAATCATGCAGCTACCACCTATCTAACGAGCAGTTACCAGGCCAAGTACTTATACATTTCTGTTTAACCCTCGAAACAGCCCTGTTAGGTGGGTCTTTGACAAATGGCAAAAATGAGGCATGGGGGTAATTATGACCTTGCCAGAGGTCACACAGTAAGTGACAGAACTGGAGTTTGGATTCAAATCCCTCTCCAACACCTGTGAGGATGGGAAAGGCCCCGATATCCAGGTCCCTCCCTATCTTCAAAGGGCAAGTAAAGATGTCCTGTCTTCCCAGGTCAGTCCTCACCAGGTCTGCCTCCTCTTCCCTCAGCTCTAACAGACTCAGGGGAGCCTAAGAAGGAGAAGGGAACAACAGAGGACGGGATGGTTGGATGGCATCACCGACTCAATGGACACAAGTTTGAGGAAACTCTGGAAGATTGACAAGGACAGGGAAGCATGGTATGTTGCAGTCCATGGGGCTGCCAAGAGTTGGACGCTACTGAGCAACTGAACAACAAGGAGCGCACCCATACTGATGTTCTTACTTCAAATGGTCCTTCAGATCTTTCTGAACCTTCCCTTTCTTTGGTATCCTTCCTGGATGCCCTGCCCCACGTCCCAACTTGGTGCTCAAAGATTTTTAGCAATGAAGAGAGGAAAGAAGGGAGGAGAGGCCTCTTGGGTCTGGGGGCGGGGGGGAGCTTAAGGATTATCTGGTCCAGTGGTTCTCAAAGGGAATCTGCTCACCTGGGAAAACACACATACCAAGGCCCTGCCCTGGGAAGACTGAATCACCTGGCGAGGAGGGGCAGGGTCTGGGTAAAACGTGGGTTAAAGAAGCTACCCAGGTGACTCTGAGCATGCCTCTGATTAAGAGCCTCTATTCTTATCCCTTTGTTTTCCTAAGTGAGGAAACCCAAGTCCCAGAGAGATGACGCTCATCCTGTAAGCCAGAGGAACTGAAACAGGAGCCAGGTCTCCAGGCTCCTGATTCCATGCCGGCTCCATATATCACATTGCCTCAACTCTGACAGCCCTGTGTCAGCAGGCCTCCACCGGGGAGCTCTCTGCAGACGTCACTCCTGCCCCACCTGGGCAGGTTTCAAGGATGGGGCGCGGGATGCGGGCAGCAGTGGGTACATTAATCACTGACTTGCGACACACACCTCATCTGCACAGAATGCACCTTGAACTCCAGACTGACCAAACACACGGGAGCCCTCTGTTTCTGCTCGGGCCTGGGCACTGCAGCAGAGCAGCAGGAGCCTCTGAGTTCAGGTCTAACCAGCTCTGGGACCCTGGCCCGCGGCTGGCACCTTTAAAAATGTCACATGGTCCATGGAGGCTCTGCTTTAAACATGGACACTTAAGCCACTCCGTGCTTTTATCGGTGGTGGTGATAACAACCATATCCAGGCAGGCACAATGCCAGACGGTAGGATAATACCTAGGGAAGGCTGTGTTCCCATGAGTGAGGAGTGCAGTGCTCCTCCATTTGCACCATGAGCACCAGGGGTGAGTGAACCAGGCTCAGTCCAAGAAAAACCATCAATCCATTTATAGTTGACTCAGTCTAAGAAAGAAACAGGCTTTAGATTGGAGTGAGAGGGGCTGTGGTGAGGAGGGCCATGGGGCAGACCCTGAAAGGTGATGGTGAACACGTGGAGCCTCCTGTAAGGTTGTGTGTAGGAAACCGAAAAGACCGAGTCCTCAGGCCCTGGGACCTGACACCAGGGTGGGTGATCCAGGGAAACAGCCCCGAACAGGGGATCCTAAGCTGCTCCCCGAACCTTCGACTAGAGGCCCTGTGGCCTAGATCTTGACCTGTAAGACAGGCCTCTCCACCACACAGGGCTCCCCTGCCCTCCTCTCTTCCTGGGTGACTTAATTGCCAAGCCTGCCTCTCCTTCCTTTATACTTCCTTCCCCACGAAGGTCAATGAAAAAACTGTAAGTGGTGTGAACAAAGGGAGGAGGCTAGGCAGGCCATGGAATTGGTCACCTGTATTCTAAGAAATCCAATTCAATTCTAGGTCATGCTTTGGGTCTGTCCAAGGGTGTGGACACCACAGAGGAATACAGCCTGACCAGGCTCCAAACTCTGCAGGCCTGGAGACCCAGGAAGGTGACATCAAAGGAGCCTCAAAGGCTGCCCTCGATTTCCCCATGACAGCTTTCACAGCTGACCACTCCTTCCTCCCCGTGAGAATCTAAGCCTTTGCTGTGGCCTGTCATCCCACAGGAAAGAAGCTCCTGAGCTCAGACTGCCTGATTTTAAACAACTACCTCCTTCTACTTGATGTCACCTTTCTGCTCCTCATGATACATGAATACATGTCTGTCAAATAAGCTGCCAGCCAGAGTTACACCACTGGCCACCCCTTGGGAAAGGGGAAACACAGAAAAGACAGAGACCCTCTTCTGGGTACAATGTACTCATCTAAGGATGGTTTTCTTCTACTTCCAGGGATAAGCCCTCTCTGTTAACACAGGAACCCCTCACACACAGAGATATGCTGTTTCATTTGATTAGCTTCGTCCCCTGCATGGTCTCCTTCCCACCTTCCTCTGTAGCTACCCACCACACCCCCAGGATGAGAAGTAAGGGCTAAGAGTAAACAAGATGACGCATATAAGTACAACAGAACCAGAAAGCAAAGCCCAGCTGGGAGATGGCAAAAGGAGCTGAATACGGAAAAGAAACCCTCAACTTCTCTTTCCGTTCCTGAATCTTTTGTGATTCCATGTGGCCATTTCACTGAAAACCCCCCTCGGAGGCCTAATGCCTTGCGCTGGAGCCAGGAGGATGGGGAGTGGCCCGGGTTGGCTGATGACACACGGACTTCTGAAACAGGTCACCTCACCTGACTCGACAAATAGTAAGTATCTGCCATGTCAGCCCTCTGCTTAGCTCTGCACACACACAAAGGGAGGAGACACAGATAGGTGGTTGCCAGAGGCTGGGGGTGGGGAGTTGGGTGTTTCATGGGGACAGGGTTTCAGCTGGGGAAGATGAAAACGTTCTGGAGGGGACAGCAGTGACAGTTGCACAACAAGAATGTACTTGATGTCACCAAATTGTGCACTTAAAAACAGCTAAGATGGTCAATTTTATGTTGTGTATATTTATTAATAACTACAGTTTTTTTTTTTTTTAATTTTAAGGTGGGATGGATGAGCCAGTCTTTTTCTCCTCCCTCTGAAGAACAGGGCTTCTTCTGAATCATTAATGCTCTTTCCTCCAGAATAAATCTGAATTCTTGCACACCCTTTTCGCTCCCATCATCAGAGAATGCCGCCTGGCAGCCTGACATCCAGAAATCTCCACCAGTTCTGGGCACAGGCCCCTGGATCTTTGTATTCTCAGCATGTGCCCATCAACACCAACCCACCAGCAGTTCCAATGGCTCAGGCTAAGGTCACTTACTATGTTTTTACTTCCCTGATGGTCCAGTCGTTACCCATCTGCCTGCGAATGCAGGGCACACGTTCGATGCCTGGTCGAGGAACTAAGACCCCATATATGCGGAGCAACTAAGTCCCTGTGCCACAACTACAGTCCACGTAAGCAACGAAAGATCCCACACGACGCAACAGAGATCCTGACGCCACAACTCAGGCCCGCTGCAGCCAGACAATTAAATATTAAAAAATTTTTAAGTCATTTACTAAATAAATAAGTAGAGTCATCCTCTCTTCTCAAAAAATGCTCCCATGTGATTAAAACCTGTCCACTGCCAAGACAGATATAAACGGTGACCTCTTAGAGGCCGTGACCACTGCTCTTACAGGCTGCCTCCAAACCATGAAACAGGCCATGTTTCAAAGTTTCCTAATACAATTCTTCACCACAGACGTTTTATGGACAGTGTTATATTGTCCCGAGTGAGCCCACAAAGCCTGTTTCCCACAGGCCACATGTCCATGATTAAAGCAAGTGCAAGACAACACTGCTTGAGGCACACAGTCCAGAATGTCAGCGGCAGGCGCCCTCCCCTCAACACGCCCCCGAGACGCCTGCCGCCTGGGCGCAGGCCTCCAGCAGCGCAGGGGCGCACGGGCTCAGGTTCTGGGTTGAGTCAGACCTGAGCCCGACTCTGCGACCTGCTGCTTAGTGGCTGTCCTCAGGCACGTTATTTAATTTCCAAGTTCTGTAAGCCTTGGTCTCTTCATCTTGAAACATGAGGAAAATATCCCACTTCAAAGGGTTACTGTGAGGAATAATGAGATTATACAAGGAGGGAATGCTCTGCATAGCAAGGATTCATTATTTTCCCTATTCCACTCCAGAACCCCTTTTGAAATGAATCCACATTAAAATATAAATGACTTGTATCAGAGCAATTTTTGTTCCAAACTGAAAAAGAGAGAAAAAGAGGGCTTCCTAGAGGTCTGAAGGGATACAGGGACTGGCCAACTTCTGAACCACATGTTGTCTGTCCTCCCCAACCCTGCTCTCTGGGATTGAAGGTAGTTTCCATGGTGAAGGACACTGTGAAAGTGAGAGGGACTTTCCCCAACTTCTCCAAACCTTAGCTAGACTAGACCAAGAGCCCATCAGTCTTGCCCCCTCGAGTCGGATACGGATAGCAAGAAGTGATGGTGGCCCTGCGACATTCACGCATCCCCACCAGCCACTCTGCTCCCAGCCACTCACTCACCCCCAGAGCTCTGTCCTTCTCCAAAGGAGACACTAGCCAAGTGGTCTTCCCTCTAGTCACTCCCCTGCAGGCTGAGCAACGATACTCCCTCAGCACGTCTCTGGCTTCACGGGGCCAACCTCAGGATGCCAAGACTGGAGAGAAAAGACCACTGCAGCAGCCTCTGCTCTCACACTGGGACCTCACACCTACCTCCTCCTCTCGCCTCCCTGCTGCTCAGATTTTAGGGCACCCCATGTCCAACTGTTCTGTTTCAATAGAAGTAGAGCCGAGTTACAAAACTGTGTCAATTTCTGGCTTACAGCAGCAGAGTGATTCAATTATATATATATATATATTTTTTTTTTTTTTAAGATTATTTTCCATTACAGGTTATTACAAGACAAAGTCTGTCTGAATCTTTTCTTGAAGACTCTTTCCTAAGCTGCTCAGAACTGAAGACCAAGTATGACATGCTTTTCAGCCACTCTCTTACAAATGTGCCTTGAAAGAGAGAGTGGGTAGGCGGTGAAGAAAGAACATGAAAATCATCTTCCTTGCAGTCTGGCTCTGGAGCTGGCCCATTTTACCTCCAGAGGTGTGCTGGCAGACAGATCCGAGCTGCAAGAAGAGCTTCGTGCCATGCGCACGAGTAGTTTACAGTCTATATTCCTCTCTCCGCCCGGAAAGAAGGAAAGGAGGGAGCTTAGGATCGACTTCTGACTTCACGGGAGAAACTTGTCCAGTCCTTCCCCTGACCTTTTCCACATCCATAACAGGTTCATAAGAGGCCCTATCGGCAAGGTGGGTGGGAAAATAATTCTTCAGTGTGCTCTCCGGTCATCACTGGGTGCTTCACAGCCCTGATCCCCACATATTAATATTTAAAGTTGTTAGTGCTTCTGAGACAAATTGGCAATGAAACCTCCCTCCCCAACATTTTCAAACACCCCCAGGAGGGCAGTGTCCCCCTGGGTTGGGAAGCACTTAGTCAGGAACGATGCTATTTTGTGTCACATGGTGCCCAGCACATACGAGGCACTCCGGTGGGAAAGTGACAAGAATGTTTGTCCCCTGATCGCTTATCAAGGGAATAAGTACTGAACCCTGCTGTGTAGTCTGTATGCACTGTGAGGCTCAACACGAAGTGTGGATTATGGTTCCTATAGTTAAGGAAGTGAAAGGGAAAACAAGATGATGAAATATGATTTTAGTAGAGGTGAAACATATTCAAATGCTAAATTACAAGGTCCGTGAAAAGGTGACCAGTGAGGGCTGGCACAGTCAGGGGAGGTTTTGTGGAGAAAGTGGACACTGAGATGACTGGAAGGAGGTGGCAACTTCCTCACTCGGCCCTACTGATCCTCAGTGTGTCCCTGCAGAGACCACTGCTGAAAGAAAATTCCTCCAAGCCTGTGGTCTAGGAGACAACTTGGCAAGTCCGGCCCTTCAGATCCTATCCTGGATGGTTTTGGTGGAAGAGGGTGGGATAAGATTCCCCTTTTCCCTCAGAAGACCCGCTGCCATGGGCCTGCTTTCAAGAGGCCCTTCTCCTCCAAAAGGCAGAGCAGATTCACCACCACAGGCACAGACGTAGTCACAGGCTCTGAGAGGGGCAGTTCCTGGCTGTGACTACAGAAGCTTCACCTGTCACCCTTGGCTGCAAAGACTCTCCCACTGTGAGGACACACACTTCCCTCCTCGGTCCAAGGTCTTCTCGGCTGCTCCCTTACCAACCTGCAGCATTCCCCTTGCTGCAGGCAGAGTCTCCATGACCTCCACCCATCCCTCTCTCCACACCACAGGCTGGGCCACCACACACTTCTGGCAGCCCGCCCCACCCTCCTGACATTTCAGCCGCTCCTGGAGTCTGGCTCCTCCAAGAAACCCAAGACTGTGGTTCTCTGTGCAAAATTGTTAACACTTCCCGACACACCCCACTCATCCTTGACTTGTACAGTGTAAACTGAGAGAGACCTGTTTATACATACAGTATCCACCTAGCCTTAGGCAGAATCCCACTGACCATGGAAGCTAACTCCAAGGCTGGGCCTGCTCATGCTTATTCCTGTGAGATTTACCTACCTTCCAACCCTACGCACTACTCGGGGCCAAAGACATCAAGTCACACACACACACACACACACACACAGGTGTAAGGAGATGAAAATGTTAATTAGCTTGACTGCAGTTATCATTTCACTATGCCTATGTCTATCAAAACATGTTGTGTACCTTACATACATAAATATGATACAAAACAGCAGTCCCCAACCTTTCTGGAACGAGGGACCGGTTTTGTGGCAGACAACTTTCCCAAGGACTGGTAAGTGGGGGTGGTTTCAGGATGATTCAAGTGCATTACATTTATTGTGCACTTTATTTCTACTATTATTACATCAGGTCCATATTAGATCATGAGGCAGGAGATCCCGGAGGTTGGGCACCCCGATTTAAAACATCTAGTGGTACACCCGCTCCCTCATACACCCACTTAAGACAACAAGCACACGCAGTCACCCTCTGCAGAGGGACGTGTGAACTCGCACACACCCAGTACTGAGACCTTCCCCCCACTAAATAAAAATAAGAGTCACATGCTCTTTCCACATACATACCCTTACCCTTTGAAAGAGACAAACTTTTTTTCTTCTCTCATAGGAAGATTCAGAAGAAATCCTTTTGGAAATGAAGCCTGGACTTTTCCCCCCATCCTCAAGCCCCTATCCCTTGGTTAACTGTTGACCTAAAGCCCCACCCTAAGAACAGCCCCATTCCAGGGTCTCCGAGTTCGGGTCATCACCACATTCTACCCACTTGCTCACCTCTAGCTCCACTTTCTGTGGCATTGTCAGCTTGGTTTTCTGACAGGCGATTTCTCTCTCAACCAACCAAACAAATATTTCTGTCTTGTAAAAAGTAAAAACAATTCTTGTTATGTGCTCTCACGGCTTGCTAAAGTTTTCTGCTACAGTCCTTATCATGGCTTGCAATTTTCTGCATATGTGATTATACATAGAGAGATATACATATGATTGTTTTATGAATGTCTCTCCCTACTACTAGAACATAGGAAAACTGTGTCTATCTTGTGTGTCATTGTATCTTCTGTGCCTAGTTCTAGTTCTTTTCTCAAGGAGAACAGGAAATCCTACCTTCAGCAAGTACATCCTTGGCTGTCTGGTCACTGGGCAAAATCTCCAAGGGCTTCCTGGTCACCATAATTCCATCCCTTTATTTTCTCCTCCCTCTACCATCTCCTCCCCATATTAAGAACAAAAAACCTCAAGCATCTTTTCAATTACCCTCTTGGGGAGTGTTCCGTAGATGGAAGAATCCCAGACTGAAGTCAAGGACTGGCTGGTTAGGAGGAAAAGGCCAGGGAGAACAAGAGAGAGAAAAGAATGAACGTGGGCTTCTCCCAAGTCATATTTTTGTATCTTCCTATATTCTCTGGGCATTTGAGAAATGCTTTGAGACTTGACTTATTAACTTGATCGCTTTCTGTTCTATTTCTTCAGCCCTACTAAAGAAAAAACTGAGGGAGTTGTGGGTGTAAAGTGAGTGCTGGAGGAGGGGGAAAGACTGGATATCAGATTTCAAGAAGACTGACCACTACAGACAGAAAATGAGTATGAGTCACAGCAATCAGAGTTAACAAAAACTTTCTGACCCTGAGGGTTCTAAGATAGAGGAAGACAGAAAGTTTAAAAATTGAGGGGGGTAGGGGATATGTGTGAGGGGGTTGGGGAGAGCCTCAGCCTGCAAAGGCATTGCTTAGGTGGAAGCTCCCAGAGCTCTGATTAAATGGCTTAGAATGGTATCATCACATTATTACATCCTTCCTGTAGTATCTAGAACCTGATTCTCAGTATAGTAGACCAACAATGCTTGCTGACTGATGCAGAAAAGGATGTTACAGGTAACTCTCTGGTACAACTTCAGAGACAGAAAGATCAGTCGGGCAGACTCTCAAACGGCTTCTGGAGATGCTCTGCAGTCCCAGAACTGTTTTATGTTCCTGGGTTGAGAGGTCACCACATTCCTTATTTATTAACCAAGGCCAAAGTACAAGCTCATAAAGGGCAGCTGTACACTTCCTGCTATCTTGTCCCCAGATGACGGGCAAGGACACTCAACCTACCCAAGCTGTTGTCCCGTTTTAGGCACACAGTTCAGAGTGGAAAGGAATGGAGGCCAGATCTGAAATTAGAATTTTATTGTTAACTGAACTCCTGGGAGAAGCTGGAAGCTGGTGGTGGTAGGCAGGCCAGCTCTCTTGCTGACCCTCTTACTGTTCTCTTAACTGTGAAAACCTCACTTCTCCAAAGACCCTCCCCTCTGTGGATCACAAAGGGCAAGGGCTCTGTCCTACCTGGGGCACAAAAGGTGGCGATGTCTCCTTCCTAGCTTGGAAGATGGGTGAACATCTCCTTCTAGCAAAGTTCTCTGCTACCTTTTCACTTTTCACAAAGCAGCTTTTCACTTCACTCCAAGTGCCACTAGTTCCCCCAAGAGCCCCACCCTCACCTGCAGTTCTCTAGGGAAAAAGTCCCCACTCAAAGCCCCTGCTTCTGCTGCAGATCAGCCTGTCCAGCCCTGGCCTGAGGCATCTATCATCAACATTTGGACAGCCAGCACATCAGAGTGCAGTGGTTGCTCATCGGCCTAGAAACACACGCCCAGAACCAGCCCTCCAAGTGGTGCTAGTTCCACAGCCTGGCGTAGAGAAAAGGAAAGGGAAGAGGCTCCTCCAGAGAAGAGACACAACACCACAAGACTGTTAGAGCAAGAACGTCTCTGTCAGCACGACTGCCCGGCAACGAGTCCCTCCTGCCTGTGCGCCGTGGTGTTATTTCCATACACACTGAGCGCAGCCCCCCCCGGTTCCAAGGACACTGCAGTCTAAAACTTCCAGCTGGCCGGACAGTAAAGAGAAGCTGCTGGGTCTGTGAAGCGGGTCAACCACGAGGAGCAACACAAAAGGAAAGAGGTCAGCCCAGGGCCTGCTCCCTCCTTGTCCCATCCACTTCCACTGATATTTCTGCTCTGTGAGAAGCCAGGAGTTACCAGTCAGAAGATTCTTCTGGAATATAACCAAACTTGGACACAGAAAGGGTCTGAAATAAGAGGCCCATTTTTTTTCTCTTGGAAGATCCTAACTTTACTTCAAGTCTCAGATGGAGGCTTCCAGAGCTCTGTTTACCACCAGACGAGGTCTCATTCCAAAAAACTCAGAAAAGATATATTCTTAATTGTGTTATACAAAAGGCAAGAGAAAGCCTAACCAGCATGATGTTTATTGAATGCTTTCTTTAAGCAGAGCTTAGAGCTAAGAGTTTTCACTTGTTAGGACACGCATTTATTCAACAGTTGAGACCCCCCCACGTGCAAAACACGGTTATAGGCCCTGGGGATGCAAAACTGAACAGAAGAGTCAAAATCCTAGCTTTCACTGAACTTATATTTTAGTCAGGGTTGACAAGTACATGTCAGTTGGTGATAAAGACTACAAAATAAAACAAAGCAGACTGAGGGATGCTATATAAAAATTTATACAAAAATGAAGCAGGGGCGGGAGTGCTATTTTAGATACATTTGTGCCAGAAGCCTTCTCTGATTGTCATCTGATAACAATTAACAATAAGGGCAATCATATGGTCATGATGTGCCAGGAACTGGACTAAGTACTTAATATGCAGTATTTCACCCAGTCCTCAGTAACTCTGAGTTCAGTACCATCACCACTATACAGATGAGCAAATGGAGAATGAGAAAGTGAGGCTCTTGGCAGAATCTGCAGCCAACCCGGGAAGAAGGGGGAGAAAGGCCATGGTTACTCATAAGTGAGAAAGCGGGGACCTAAACTTAGGCACACAACCCCACACTACTGGGCCAGAAGACAGGGCCTTAAAGAGGTCAAGCGTGCCTGTGGTCACAAAGTGGCAGGTCTACCCACCTTCCCACCCATGGCTAAGAGATAGTGCCATTCAATCTTTCCTAATATCAGCCTATGACTCTCATCACCACCTGAAAGCTAAGCCTTATCTTGAAACAAGAGAATAAAAACAACTTGGACTCTGTGAGGCTGGCTAATAAATGCTGAATATGCTCCTCTCCAATCCCCCTTCCCAGTTTAGAGAAACACTTTTCTGCTAATTCTCCAGGTTGCCATTTCTCGACAGACAAGAACAGAATAAGAGATGACTGAGCCCAGCTGTTACACAGGGGCTCTCTGAGGTGGGGCAGAGGGGACAGGTCCTTCCCTGAGAAAAGTCCAACAGGCCTTCTGCAGTCCTATTTCAAAAGAAGTGCTTCCCCCCACCTCAAGCCCTGGAGTACTGGGGTGGTAGTAGGGGAAGAGGGATGCTTTCTTAAAATGCCTGAGGCAGGAAAGACCATAAGCACTGGGAGCAGGTCAAGGGCCTCTCTGGAGGGAAGGAGAGGAGAACAGGGCAGGAGATGATTGAGGAAAGAGGCTAACACTGCTTCAAAAGTAGAGAAGTTAAGAAGGGAAATACCACATCCAAGGTCATAGGGTGTCTGCAGAACTGCTGGAAATCCCAGGCCGAGGATCCAGGCCAAACTAGCAGAAGAGGCTAAAGGAAAAGAGAAGCCCAAGCAGAGCCCCACAAGGTTTAAGCCAAAGATCATGGTTTGGACCCACCTGTTTTTATTATATTTAAGTCACCTCAGCAACAGGAACCTGCAGCGAGTTAATCAACAACCAAGGTGGGAAGGGAAGGTGGGGACTCACGCTATAGATAGTACACTAAGGGGAGCCTGGATTTCCATCTTACACCCCAGCTGGCCTGACTTGAGAATCACAGTTTAAACTGATTAAGACTCTCCTTCCCAAAGCCTTCAGACCCTCTTCCCCTAAACGCACATACACAGAGAGAGAGAAACTCAATGTTCCATCTCCCCCTCCTCAGCAACCATCACCTTATCTGAAGCAAGTCAGGTCTCCTAGCCCAGCGTTGCACCAAACAAATTATGACCTGAATGGCAAGAAAAACTGTGTCACCTAGAGAAACCCAATTAACGACATGACTCTGCTCTCTTCAATTCCCCTCTCCCCTCCAGTCATATCCCGGGCACCTGTGTGGCTGACCGCCTTTTCCTGCTACTGGCCACATTCCCTGACCAACTCAAAAGCCAGAAGACATTTCAATAGGGGCCTCCGGAGCACCCGACCCAGAGATGGGAAACCCTGCTCTCCCCAAACACCCTGGCCTGTTGAGAGAGCCTGAAGGACACAGGACAAAAACACCCCCTGGGGGATAGGCTGGAGTCTTCACCTTGAAATCACTCAGTGGCCCCTTAAGCCAGGGCTCCCTGCTGAAGAAAAACAGGTAAATGCTGCTGAAAGCTCCCAAATGAGGACGTGCAAGGGCCCCAGGAGAGACAACGAACAGGTATTTCCAAGAAATTCCTGCTGCAGTTGTTCCCCTCTGATCCCTTTTCTAATGAGCCCCTCCCTGGAGAGATCTCCATCGCCTCCCCCGCCTTCCAGCAAAGCCATGAATACCCAAGCTTTTCCAAACCCGAAGGACCACATGCTGCATGTGTTTGTGTGTGTACAGACCTGTAAACATCCTCTTCCCAGCCCAGGCCAGAGTTTCTGAAGACCAGAAACGCGTCCCCTCCTCCCCCGGTGCACTTGACTTTCCTCCCAGCCCCACTGCTCTGCTGCAGAGTTGGTAATGCAATATGCGGGGGACCCTGAGACCGGAAATGCCTGGTGCTGGACTGCTGCACCTGAAACGCGAACGAAGGCACCGGGGCGGGCGGCAGCCGAGCAGCGGGGTGAGGGCGGCGGTAGGAGGTGTGCGGCCCGAGAGGGGAGGCTGAAGTGCCGGCCGGCGAAGAGATGCAATTCAGGGCTGGGCGAGGAGGAGAGAGGGTGATGAGGGGGAGGCTGGCGAGGCAGTGGCAAAGTCAAAATTCGAGGAGCCGGGAAACAGGAGGCGGGGGAAGAAGACAGAGGAGCAACGGGAGGAAGAGGCCCCAAAGGGGATCAAGGGCCAGGAAGGGGCACCACGGTAAAGATACTGCAGGTTCAGGGGAACTGGAGGGTGACCCGCAAACACCTGGGAGGAAGGGGTCCGGAAGCTGAGTAAAGGTAGAGGAGGAGAGAGGAATGGGGGCGGGGCACCCCAGGGCGGGGACCGAGCTGGCTCCCAGAATCTGCAGCGCGTGGAGAGCGAAGGGGAGCGGAGGGCGGGGGCCAGAGAGAGGGGCGGGGGTCGCCGCGGGGGACCCGGCGCCCGGGAAGCGCGCGAGGCGTGCGGCCACCCGCTCTCCAGCGGCGGGGACGGGAACCGGGCGAGGCTGGGGCGGGGGGGTGGCGCGCTCACCCGCAGGGCGGACAGGTCGATGTCGTCCAGGCTGCGGGCGGGGGCTGGGTCGCCCATGGCCTCCACCGGGAACGGGGCCCCGGGGCCGCTCACGCTCCGGCTCGGTTATTCCGCTGCCGCCGTCGCCGCTTCTCCCCCATCGGGGGATCCTGGGGGCGGGCTCCACCGCGCCTCCCCCGTAGAACGGGGAGGGGGAGGGCCGGCGGGAGGACCGACCCACCGACTGACAGGAGCTCTCGCCCCAGAGCCTGCAACCCGAGCCTCCCGCCTCTCCTGCGCAGGCGCGGAGTGGCCGCGCACCGGGAGGGTGGAAGAGGGAACGTGACGCGGGCGCGCCGGGTTCCCCCTCCCCCTCGGCGCCGACACCTGCGCGCAGGCGCAGGAGAGAGAGCGAAAGGCGCGCGCGAGGACTGAGGGACCGCGCGAGCCTGGCGTGAAAGAAGTGGGCGGCGGCCGAGGCGGCCGCGGAGCGCGCCCACCAGCTGGCGCGCGTGCGCACACGCGTTTCCTTCCCTTCCCCTGTTTTTTGCCCTTTCTCTCCCCCATTTCCTTCTGAGCTCTCCTTTGACGCCTTTCCTTCCTTTTCCCTCCTCTTTCGTGTGCCCAGCTGCCAATCAAACCACCCACCTCTCTATTTGCGGGGGAAGGGGGGTGGGACCCAACCCCCTCTATTACTAGGGGGGTTGTTATGGTAACTCCCCACGCGAGGGCTGGGTGGCCTCTAGATAGGATGGGCTGTCCACCCACCTAATTGCCATAGCAACAGTAGAGCCGCTGAGGGAGGGGCCTCTTCGTGAGAACTTGGCTGGAGAAACCGTCTGGGGGCTGGGGAGTGGAGGAGGGACTGGCTGCCTCGTGACTGCCCCTTACCCCTTCCCGGACTGCAGTGGGAAGTGCTAAGATCTGAGGATAGGAAATCCTACTGCAGGCCTTTGTCTCTGCACCTCTTGTTTGACACAACAGAACTGCTTCCACAATTATTCATTGACTGATCACGGGAGCTGTGCGTGGATGGAGGGGTGGCAGGGAGAGGTGGAGGGGAGCAGTAAGAATCTATGTCGATCCCCTTCAAATCTTGCTTGGGTCACCTTAGGTCTACGCATGTTGGCATAGAACCCCCAGCCATTAGCCTGACTGGAGACTGGGTAATGCTATATAAAGAACAAGGAGTCATGTTCTGCCACTGACAGGCTGTGTGACCTTGAGCAAGTTGCTTTGCTTCTCTGGGCCTTTCTTTCTTTGCAAATTTAAAAGAGAAGGCTGATTGATCTTTGAGATCACTTGTAACAGTGATAATATTTCTGCAAGACCCCACCTCCAGCCTTAATGTAAACATTACTTTGTTTTTGTTGTCGTTGTTTAATCTCTCAGTCATGTCCAACTCTTTGCGAACCGGAGGACTGTAGCCTGCCAAGCTCCTCTAACAATGGGATTTCCCAAGCAAGAATACTAGAGTGGGTTGCCATTTTCTTCTCCAGGGGGTTTTTCTGTCCCAGAGGTCAAATCCGTGTCTCTTGCATTGCCGGCAGATTCTTTACTGCTGAGCCACCTGGGAAGCATATAAGCATCACTTAGAAGAGTTTAGGGCTTCCCTGGTGGCTTAGACGGTGAAGACTCTTTCTGCAATGCAGGAGACCTGAGTTTGGCCCCTGGGCCTGGAATCTCCCCTGGAGAAGGGAATGGCTTCAGTGTTCTTGCCTGGAGAATTCCATGTACAGAGGAGCCTGGCGGGCTCCAAGTCCATGGGGTCACAATGACTGAGCTACTATAATTGAGCGACTAACACTTTCACTTTTCACTGCTGCTGCTGCTAAGTCACTTCAATCGTGTCTGACTCTGTGCGACCGCATAGACGGCAGCCCACCAGGCTCCCCCGTCCCTGAGATTCTCCAGGCAAGAACAGTGGAGTGGGTTGCCATTTCCTTCTCCAATGCATGAAAGTGAAAAGTCAAAGTGAAGTCACTCAGTTGTGTCCAACCCTCAGCGACCCCATGGACTGCAGCCTTCCAGGCTCCTCCATCCATGGGATTTTCCAGGCAAGAGTACTGGAGCAGGGTGCCATTGCCTTCTGTGAGAGTTTAAATGAGAAGTCCTTGGAAAGGGACAGACACTCTCCTTTTGGACCCTTCTTTTCACATTCAGATGCACATCCAGTCTTGCTCCCCTACTCTCCCCCTCTTCTGTTTACCTTGCATTTGTCTTTGTCCAAGCCACAGTCATCACTCACCTTCAATACTCTTATTAGCCTCCTACTTGATCTTCTTGCCTGACCTCTTTAAGGTCAATTTTCTATGCTCATAATGCCTGGTTTTTCTAAAACTCACTCAAATCTGATGTCACTCTTCTGTTAAGATCCTTCGCTGACTCCCACTGTCTTTTAAGTCTAAAGTGTGGCAGTCATGACCCTTCAAGATTTTGCCTGCTTCTCCAGCCCGCTTTTTCAGTACTCCACCATTCAACCTCACACACTCTAGCCATATGGAAATCCTCTCCATGAGTTTCCAGAACTCAACAGACCCTCCTCCAGCCTTTGCACTTGCCACTTCTTCTCTCTGGAATATTGTGACCATGCCCATTCTCCCTGCCTTTTGCTTTGCCCTTCATGTCTAAATTACTTCCTCCATGAAGCCTTCCTTGACCCCCTGAGACTGAGTTTGGCTCTTCTGTTTTAGCCACCAGGCTTCAACCCATGGTAACTTTTAATACCTTGAATTGTAAAACGTTGAATCTCCTTAAAGGTAAGAATTATGTCAGCCTTTTTCAACACAGGGCCTGGCACCCACTAGAGGTTTAGTAACATGTATGTGAATGAAGCCTCTGAATCTGGTGGGCACTGGATAGTAACTCAAAGACAAGACCATGGGATAGTAGGAAAAAACATAGAATTTAACGTTAGTGCTTTGTGCAAGTCATTCATCCCTCTGAGGCTCAATTCTATCACTGTAAAATAGGGATAATAACAGGGAGGTTAGAATAAAATAAAATTAAATGTGTGAAGCACTTGGTATGTATGAAACTCTCAATAAATTTACTAATGCCTAAGAGTAAGACATTAGTAAATTGAGCCTCAGAGAAATTAATGACTTTCACAAAGCACTAACTTTAAATTCTGTGTTTTTTCCCTGCTACCCCATGGTCTTGTTCTGGTGGCTCAGACAGTAAAGAATCTGCTTGCAGTGCAGGAGACCTAGGTTCAGCCTCTGGGTTGGGAAGATCCCCTGCAGAAGGGAATGGCAACCCACTCCAGTATTTTTGCCTAGAGAATCTCTTGGACAGAAGAGCCTGGGAGGCAATAGTCTGTGGGATTGCAGAGTCAGATATGACTGAACAACTAACACTTTCACTTTACTCTTAGGCTGTGTTTAATAAAGAGATACTTAATCAGTGAATGACCAAATGAAGATCACGGTTTGGGGGGAGGAGTGTAGGCTACATGGCCAGCCAAACCTCAAGAGGCAATGGGATCTGGGCCTGGGGAAGACAGCATTGTCTGGAGAAGACTGGAGAAACAAGATTGGCCCCATGCTGATGATTTTTTCCTTAATATTTATTTATTTATTTGGCTGCCTCAGGTCTTTGTTGTGTCATCTTTCCTAGTTGCTTCACAGCATGGGGAATCTTAGTTCCCCACCAGGAATCCAATCCATGTCCCCTGCATTGCAAGGCAGACTGTTAACCACTGGACCACAAGGGAAGTCCCCGTGCTGATAATTATTGAAGCTGGAGTATTGATGCATGAGTACCTAAGGGATCACCATCCCCTATTCTCTAATTTTATGTACATATGAAACTGTCCATAATAATTTAAAAAGAGGTAATGTGGTGGAGGAAGCCCTGAATCGGGCATCAAGAAAAGTTAAAATAGAAATTTCCCCCATGGCCCAGTGGCTAAGACTCCATGCTCCCAATGCAGGGGACCAGGGTTCAATCCTTGGTCAGGGAACTCAATCCCTCCCACATGTGGCAACAAAGAGTTGCAGTGCCACAGCAAAGATCCCATGTGCCACAACTAAGACCCAGTGCAGCCAAAGAAATATTGGGAGGGAAAAAAAGTTACAAGTATTAAAAATAAGACAAATTTTGGATCCCTGAGGGATGGATATTTTGCACAGACACAACCACCCTCAGATCCTCCCACCCATCTTGGGAAGCTGGATTTCTTCTTTTCATCCTGGGTCTAGAGCCAACTCTTCTGACTGCTCTTGTCCCTGCCCTGTGGGGGTCTCCATTCAAGAAACTCCATGACCAATGAGGGCAGAGCAGATAGACCAACAGATGGTATGAAGCAGAAGCCCACCTACCCCAGCCCAGTCCCAGGGCAGCTGCTGCCTCCACCCCACAGTTAATGAGATAATGGTCCCGTAGGGAAAGAGGCACTTAGTGCTGACAATGAGGCTAATTAGCAGAATGCCAATTAGTACCTGGGGACCGCTATACAAGGGAGGGGGAATTGCTTGTGTGGAAATTTCTTTTTCAGAGGAACAGAGGGCTGCACTCAAAGGAGAGGATGGCAGCAAAGCCACAGCATCCCCTCTCTCCACGTCATCGTCCACAAGGACCTCTCCTCCAGGAAAGCCTCCTAAACTACTCACTCTGTTTCCCCTCTGTTTCTTCCTGCTCAATTCTGAGATTGAGGGGTGAGACCAGAGGGATGAAGGGCAAGAGCCAGCACTGTGCTAAACTTTTTTCCAATTGCAAAATATTTCGGATATACAAAAAGATATGGAAAAATATGTGTAAAATTTATATCCCACAACCCAACTTGAGAAATAAAAAAGTCGGGGCTTCCCTGGTGGTCCAGTGGCTAAGATTCCATGCTCCCAAGGCAGGGGGCCTGGGTTGGATCCCTGGTCAGGGAAAGTAGATCCCACATGCTGCAACTAAGACTTTGCATCCTGCAACTAAAGATCCCACGTGCCTCAATAAAGACTGAAGATCCTTCAGGCTGCAATTAAGACCTGGTGCAGCCAAATAAATAAATGTTAAAAAAATAATAATAAAGTCACCAGTTCAAAGAGCTCTCTCTGTATACCCATTATATTAGCTTTTCTCTCTACCTGCCATGGGAGGTAACTCTCCTCAATCCAGTGTGTGCTATACTTTCTTGTAACTATGTATGGATGTGAGAGTTGGACCATAAAGAAGGTTGAGCACCAAAGAATTGATGGCTTTTGAGCTGTGGTGTTGGAGAAGACTCTTGAGAGCCCCTTGAACTGCAAGGAGATCAAACCAGTCAATCCTCAAGTCCTTCATTAGAAGGACTAATGCTGAAACTGAAGCTCCAGTACTTTGGCCACCTGATGCAAAAAGCCAATTCATTAGAAAAGACCCCAATGCTGGAAAAGTTTGAAGGCAGAAGGGGATGACAGAGGACAAGATGGTTGGATGGCATCACCAGCTCAACGGACGTGAGTTTGAGCAAGCTCCAGATGATGAAGGATGGGGAAGCCTGGCGTGCTGCAGTTCATGGGGTCGCAAAGAGTGGAACACAACTGAGCAACTGAACAACGCACTGTCTAATATGCAATGACGTGTACTTTCTCTCTTCCCTCTGCATCAGTGCCAAGTCTGTGCAATGACAAAAATGGTCTCCATCCAGTATGCTAGCCACTAGCTGCAAGTGGCTCCCAGCCACTTGGTGGCTGATGCAAGGAACTAAATCTTTACCTAGTTCTAATTGTTATAAATTTAAGTGTAAATAGCCAAATGTGGCTGGTGGCTACTGTACTGGACAGTGAAGCTGTGTCCTATGAGGGTGGGGACTTTGTAGTACTCACTGCTGTGGGTCTAGATGATGTCTGGCAAAGAGCAGGTGCTCAATAAATATTTAAGTCAACAACTGAATCTTTACAGCAAGACAGTTATGTAATTATTATTCCCATTTCCTTGGCTTCCCTTGTGGCTCAGCTGGTAAAGAATCCGCCTGCAATTCGGGAGACCTGGGTTCGATCCCTGGGTTGGGAAGATCCCTGGAGAAGGGAATGGCTACTCACTCCAGTGTTCTGGCCTAGAGAATTCCATGATCTGTATAGTCCATGGGGTCGCAAAGAGTCAGACACTACTGAGCGAGTTTCACTTTCATTCTCATTTCCCAGTTGGGACCACTGAGGCCCAGAGAAGTGATGTGACTTGACAAGGCGATTGAGGTAAAAAGTGACAAGCCCGAGACTTAGGCCCAGTTCTTCCTGACCTCAAGCCTATACCCTTTCGGACTCCCAGGGGCTTCCCTAAGCCTCCCCTGGGCAGTCACTTGAGGAACAAGGTGTGGCCCCTCTGGGCCCTTCTCTGGGTGCCTTCCTCACCTGCAGCTGCATCCTGGGCTCCATTTTCCTCCAGGAGTCCCGGTTTGGGTCCACGCTTCCTCCTACACAGGCAGCCCTGTGTGAACACCTGGTCTTCCCAGCACCAAGTGATGGAGCTCCAAAAGCCACAAACAAGTGGAGCAGAGCTGAGATGAAGCCAAAGAAAGAAAGGAGTCGGGTGGGGAGAGGGGGTGACGGGCCTGTGTGGGCCTGGGGGGCCGTTGAGACACACACTCAGTTCAGCCAAGGAAGAGACAAGGACCTTTTCTAGGCTTTTATTTATGAAATGCTTATTGAACGGATACAAAGTTAGTGTCTGTCAGCAGCTGGTGGAGGGGGTTAGTGTGCATCCCCCCTCCCACCCCTCCCCACCATGGGCGCTGAAGCCAGCAGTGGCTCCATCCTTCCCTCTGCCTTGGCAGTAATGAGCTGGGAGAGGCCCTGGAGCAGGGAAGGGGTCCACAGCAGGAAGACAAGGGAGAGATGAGAAGGCCCAGGGCCGAGTCTGGTCCTCCTGGAGTAGGAGGCTGACCCCAGGCATCCTGGCAGGAATCTTGCTTCTCCTTTGTAGTAGTGGTTTGAACTGGACAGCAAGGAGAAGGAAGCTCTCTGGGACCCTCTTCCATCTCCCCAACCTGGGGTTGGGAGTGTCCTTTTTGGTTGTGTCCCAAAAAAGGTCCTTTGTGACTTCTCTAGTCCCCTCCAGGAATGCCTGCCTCCCCCAGGTCTCAAAGGCATTGCCCCGGTCCTGAGGGTTAGGGGGCAGAGAACCAGAGGTGGTGTAGCCCAGAGGCTGGTGACCTCTTCCAGGCCAGAGGAGCTGCAGCTATGTCCACACTTCTAGGGGCATCACACCCTCCTTGCTACCCAGAGAGGGCAGCAAATACTCATCCTCCAGGAACTTGAGGGGGAAGTGGACGAGGTGGCCCTGGACCTGGTTGAGTTCAGATCGGGCCAAGGGAGGGCTGACCGTGGCCAGGGGCTCCACGACTACATACTCCCGAAGTGCCCGCAGGGAGCGTGTGGCATTGGATGGAAGGCATCGGAAGATCTGTGGGTGGGGGATGCATGGAAGCCAAGAAGGCTTGAGGAGACTCTGCCAAGAGTCCAAGCCCAACCGGGCTACATGCCCCCACTCCCCACACCCTACACATATCCCCCTACACTGACCCTGAATCCCATGATGTCCCCAGACCCTCATCGCCTTATGAGAATGGCTGTGTGAAGTGGCTCCTCTCCATCTCACCCTGGACAGGATAATCCCTCAACTTCCCTGGGCTGGCACTCCCCCAACCCCCACCCACCTGCTCATAGATATTGGCATTGCTCTCAGCTGTGTCTTGCCACAACTGGAAGAAGGCATCACAGACAGGGTCTCGGAGATCCAGATGTGGCCGAGCAGCAGCCCCTAGAATCACGCTGCAGGAGAAAGGGGTCCCAGTAGGGCTAGAATAAGATCCTTCAAGGGCCTAAATACCAGAAAAGTTATGGTGCACCTATCCAGGTAATTGAAAATACATGCATGGTTAAACAGTAAAATCAGGGCTTCCCAGGTGGCTCAGGCGCTAAAAATTCTGCCTGCAATGTGGGAGACCCAGGTTGAACCCCTGGGTTGGGAAGATCCCCTGGAGAAGGGAATGGCTACCCACTCCAGTATTCTTGCCTGGAGAATTCCGTGGACAGAGGAGACTGGTGGGCTACAGTCCATAGGGTTGCAAAAAGTCAGACACAACTGAGTGATTTAGCATAGCACAAGTACTAGCAATCCAGTACCACCTCTGGACAATCCTCACACCTGTTTAAAGGGCAAACCCTCCCCCTTTCCACCTCCCCCCACCTGGTAGCATCCCACCTGGCTCTACCTGAAGCAGTGCTTCCGCAGACTCAAGGCAAACCTGCCTGCCTGATACTCCACACCGTTCATGAGGGATGGCTCCATTTCTGTGTCCTCGATCAGCACGGCCAGCTCACTGTCTCGCTTCCCCAGCAAGCTCCGGTCATTAATGTTTGCTGAGCCTGGGTGGATGCAGGACACACTGTGTCTTCCTGAGCCCAGGGAACCCCACCCCACCCCATCACCTCTACCCAAGCACCAGCCTGTGGGCAACATGCCTTCTTTGGCCTCCATCCCCAACTGGACGTCAGCTGCGATCTCCATCACCCAGTCCCATCCCATTGCCCCTGGCTGGGCCCTGCTCCACCTCTCCCCACCCTCCACTCGTTGCTGGGGACCCAGCACTAACCAATGATGACTGTCCGGTCATCTGCGATAAGCATCTTGCTGTGGATATAGATGAGCTCCGATACTGGGTGCCCGCCTAGTTCTCCGTGTGTGCGTAGCCCACAGATGGAAATATAGTTCCGCCATTCTGTCCCCACTGTGAGCAAGAGATGGGAGGGAAGGGAGTGAGGTGAGAGGTGTCCTCCATTGCAGATGGAGTCCTGGTCCATCTACCGCCTCAGTTCAGAAGCCCTATATAGCCTGGTCTATATACTTCTCTCTGCACTAATAGGCCACCACGGGCTCCAGCAGTAACCACAGAAGCCTGCGGGCGTGACAGCCTCCGTCCCTCCATCCCTGGGGCTCCAGTCCCTCAATCTCCCCCTCCCCGGGGGTCCAGGGCTTGAACCCCCAGCCCCCAGAACTCACTGGCTGCTTTGAGACGATGTAAAATTGAATATTCCCCACGACACAGCGTCCTGAGCGAAAAGAATGGGTGAGGAAGGCGGAGACTGGACGGGGGTGGGGGGCGAGGGGGGGATGTCAGAAAAGAGGTGGACCTCAACAGTCCAGCAAAAAGGGATCAGGATGGGGCCATGGAGGGCCAGAGTCTGGCAGGGGTTGGGGTGGGAGGGGTGAGGCGGTGGTCACCTGTAAGTGAAGTGCAGAATGGCCTGGATGGAGTTACCACCACCTGTGGAGATGTCACCCTCGAACCCAGGGAGCAGGGGCAAAAGCACGTAGACTCGGAAGCACTGCCCCTGTCTGAGGAGGGGCGGAGCCAGAGGTGTGACCCTTCTCCCAAGCCCCACCCCTTCCCTCACCCCTCTAGTTAGTCTTCAAACACGCCCATAACCCCGATTCCAAGCTGGTCCGCCTTACTTGTGGGCCTTCAGGATTCTGTCCACAATCTCATCGCCCACCTTGTTCAGCACTGTCCGCCCATCTGAGCAGCTAATGAAGAACTGATTCTGGAGCAGGGACCAATGACAGACATCAGCAGTCCGGCCCCCGTCAGCAGTTCCTGCCCTCAGCTCCCTGTTGCCATCCCCATCTCCAGGCTCCCGGCCCTGGGTCAAGGCTTCACCAAGTTCTCCAGGTCCAGCTATGCCAGCCCTCAACGACTGAGCCCACTGACAGGATATCCTAGCTTTCTCTGCTCCACCCTCACTCCGACAGACCTCAATGTAGAGGAAGTGCTGGCTCTCTCTGATGGTGTGCAGATAGGCATTGAGAATGGAGTTCTCCAGGGTGCCCGCTGACCAGCGGTCCACTGACCGTAAGACCTGCGGGAACGACGGATAGGATGTGTCTCCTGAGTCCAGGAGGGGGGCGGGGGGGCCCTCTCGGTCAGGGAGAGTGCTGAAGGGAGTGGGGGAGAGGGCGGGCTGAATTCCGAGCCTCACCTGCACAGTGGCGCACTGCCCTCCGGAAAGTGTGAAAGGGAGCTGGTTTGCGGTGCTGGTGGATTTGGGCAGCAGGTAGGGGTAAATGGGTATCTTGTACTTGGTCTTGGTAGTCTAAGGCGGAGGGGTGGCAGAGTCAGCGGGAGATGGCTAGCTGCCCCTAGCTCCCGCCCACCCTCCAGCCTCGGAGGAATCAAGCACCTTGGTGAAATTCCAGCGCTGGATGAAGTGCCGGGCAAGGTCCCGGGCAGGTGAGCCGTGGACCACCACCCCAATGTCCCGCCACGGCATCCGTGGCATAGTCTCCCTGTCAATGAAATCTGGGGGGAGGGAGAATGTCCCAGGAGAGTCAGGGAAGAGGTCAGTGACGGTCCCTTGGGAACACTTGGGTCAGGGAGGAGGAGGTGCTGACCAGAGAGGAGGTGGCATTACACATGACCCAGTTCATCCCATCCTCAGACCCAGGCCCGCTCTCTGCCCCGGCTGCCAGCTCTCAGGGACTTTGAAGAAGGTGGACCCCCTACCATCAAAAGGCCGATCCAGCTGCACCCAGTCCTTAGTGATAAGATTGCTGTAGTCCTTGCCCAGCCAGAAGAGTTGGTTGTGAGTGAGGTCGGGGGTAGCTGGAAGGTCTGAGCATGAGGTGGGAGGCTGTAGGGGAAACACACCCAAGCCAGGGGCAAGGAGAAGTCATGGGTCACACAGAGCCAGGCCAAAGAGAAGAAAGGAGCACTGGAAGACGGAGAGACAGAGAGACATACAGAGGAAGAATGAAACAGAGAGAGTTTGATTCTCGGGCCCTCCCCTTCAGATGCATTTGAAATCTCTAGAGGAATGGGTAGTGGTCATGGGGAGGCAACTGAGTCACTATATTCAAAGCAGGTTGTTGGGGTCCCAGAAAGGCCTAGGAACCTTGAATGAGGGCTATGACTGGAGAGGAAGGCTGCAGCTCGGAAGGGGTGTGGATTTATATTAACTGAGTTGGGGGGAGCTCAGGAAGGCCTTGGGGGATTACCTGGGGGGCAGCTGACTCAGAGGAGTCCCCCAGATCAGTCAGTCTGTAGTGTAGGTCATCCCAGCGGCCATAGGCAAGGTCCAGCCCCCCCAGGAAGGCCACTACTTGGTCCACCACCAGGAGCTTCTCATGATGGGCCCACAGTGTCACCTGGTCTGGGTGGCGCATCACCTGGAGCAGGTATGAGGGAGTTCATGAGGGTTGGCGTAGGTGGGAGAAGCCAGAGGCAGCGTTTGGAGGAGGCAGGGAACAGGAAGATGGAAGGATGAGATGTTCAAGGACAGGGAGGGTTGAAAGGGTGGGGAAGTGTAGTGAGGAGGGCCAGAGGGGAGGGTCTCTGGGGCCCGAGTCACCTTTATGTTGGGATGCAGCAGCATCAGTGCCTTCTTGCTGTAGCCACTGTTGATGGCCAAGGCCAACTCCACTTCCTTGAACAGCAGTACAGACACATGGACACCCTCCTCCTGGTGGTCAGTGAGGGAATCAGATCCTAATGATCCTTTCCCACCCTCAGGATTCCTGTATGTTCCTCCTCTCCACCCAGAGATCCTCAATGCTATGCCACTGACACCCTGTTTTGATGCTTACAGGAAACTTAGATTGAATATCATCTATCTGCTCACTCACTCATCCATCCACACATCTACCCACCTACCTAGCATTATCTAGCCATCCATCTTCCCAACAATTTACTCATCCCCTTATCTACCATCTATCACTCACCTATCTATCTACCACTCTCCTGGGATCTACCTTCCCAACCTCATATCCTTTTATCTATCTCCCTTTCCATCATCTATCCATCCCCTCACGCACGCACTCTCCATCATCTATGTATCTTTCCTCCCATCCATCAACATCAATGGATGAGCCCAACATAGCAGACACTGTGCCTTGTACTGCAGCTAGTGGTATTCATCAGCCCAATGAGAGAGACAGATACGTCCATCCCCTGTAACACAATAGAGTGTACAGGGTATTGGGAGGAAAGTCTACATCAAGGAGAGGAAGGGCACGAACAGGGAGGTTGGTCCTCTTCTCTAAGGGAGTTCTCCCTAGGGAAGTGGAAGAGGTGATGTCTGTGAGACTGAACCAGGATGGGTACATCTCCTCCTCCTCAAGTTTTAGATTCCTTACCTTCCCCCCCAACCCCCTGCCATGCTATTCTCTTCCAACCAATCTCCACCCACAAGCCACCCCTTGACCATACCTCCCCTCCAGCCAGACCATTCTCCTCACCGCCTTCTTCTTGAGCATAATGTCCAGTCTCCAGTCATCTGAATGGGCTGGACGCTTCAGGTAAATCTCAGGACTCAACCTGGGATTCAGGGCAGCAGGTGAGGGTAAGCTAAGCTCCCAACAACAGCCACTCCTCCCCTTCCACTCCTTTTCTGACCCATAAGCTGATCTGTTGCAGGTACTAACCCACCCTTTCTTGCTCAGGTTCTTCTCCCACTTACCACCAGTCTGTGATGAAAATCTCTTCTTGAGCTCGAAGGATGGCATCTGCCACAGCAGCAAAGTAACCTGCCCCATTCACAAACCTGGGGGGAGGCCAAGCCAAGGAGATCAGGGAAGTCAGAAGCCAGAAAGCTCTGGAGAGTGAAGACCGAAGGACAGTCATGGGTCAGAGGTGATAGCAAGGTCAAAGATCAAGAGTGATCACAGAGGTCAGATAGTAGCAGATATTTCAAAGTGGAATAAACTTGCCAGTATGAACTAAATAAAATTAAAAGTTACAAAAGACACAATAAACTAAAGAAAATGACTAAAGACTGGGAGGATTAATACATCACATATAAAACTGCTGCTGCTAAGTCGCTTCAGTTGTGTCTGACTCTGTGCAACCCCATAGACGGAAGCCCACCAGGCTCCGCTGTCCCTGGGATTCTCCAGGCAAGAACACTGGAGTGGGTTGCCATTTCCTTCTCCAATGCGTGAAAGTGAAAAGTGAAAGGGAAGTCTCTCAGTCATATCCGACTCTTAACGACCCCATGGATTGCAGCCCACCAGGCTCCTCCATCCATGGGATTTTCCAAGCAAGATACTGGAGTGGGGTGCCATTGCCTTCTCTGTCACACATAAAGAGTTCCAACAAATCAGTAACAAAAAGACAAATAAGCCAATTGAACAAAGAATAAGAATGGATAGCTCACAGGGAGAGAATGGCCAGTCATAGTTGAAAAGATGTTCAATATCACTGCTAAACAAGGAAATTGATATTAAAATAAAATAACACTTTTTAAATCCACTGTGGCAAAAATTAAAATCACAGGTAACACTCAGTATCAGCATGGGGGAAGTGAGTATTCTCATAGACTGTGAGAATATAAATTGGCTTTATAGCCTTTTTAGAGGACAACTTGGCAGTATCTAACAGAATACTAAATGTACATGCTCCCTAATACCATTAAATACACTTAGTAATTCTGTATCTAGGAAGATATCCTATTAAATGCTTAGGCAAATATTGTGTTCATTGCAGTATTGTTTATAAGACTGGAGGTGGGAAATAATGTAAATGCCTAATCTCTAACACATGTATTAAATGGAAAAAAAAAAAAACAAAGGAGAGGGCGCATGATCTTATTTACATTAAAACAAAAAGTAAAAAAAAAAAAAAAAGTAACATATATGCACAAGTGCATGAACATATGCAGGAAAAGACCTGGGAAGATAAATATCAAACTATCACCAAGATTATTTTGGGGAAGAGATATGCAGGAAAAGATCTGGGAAGATAAATATCAAACTATCACCAGGATTACTTTTGGGGAGAGAAATGGGATTTGTGGGAGGGGGAGTAGGGAAGAACTAAGGTATGGAGAGTAGGTAAAGGCTTGTGCAAGTTATGCATTGTTAAGACATTTACTTTTTAAATATTTGTTTATTTATTTGGCTGCAGAGGGTCTTAGTTGTGACACGTAGGCTCTTTGTTGTAGCATGTGGGGTCTAGTTCCCTCAGCAGAGATTGAGCCCAGGCCCCCTGCATTGAGAACAGGAGTCTTAGCCATTGGACCACCAGGGAAGCCCCTGTTAGACTTTTAATAACTGTTCTGTTTGATGGTGAAAAGCAGGGTCTTGACCCAGACTGCCTGCATTTGAATCTATTGTTTACAAGGTGTGTGACCTTGGCAAATTATTTAACTTCTCCTTGACTCAGTTTTCTCATCTGGAAAATGGAGATAACAACTGTACCTGTGTCACGGAGTAAGTTCATAAACATAAAGCAGCTTCCCTGGTGGCTCAGCAGGAAGAATCTGCCTGCCAGTGCAAGAGACATAGGTTTAATCCCAGGTCGGGAAGATCCCCTGGAGAAGAAAATGGCAACCCACTCCAGTATTCTTGCCTAGGAAATCCCATGGACAGAGGAGCCTGGTGGGCTACAGCCCATGGCATCGCACAAGAGTTAGACATGACTTAGCGACTAAACCACCACCACAACAACGCATAAAACACTCAGAACAGTTCCTGGCTCATACTAACTGGCACAATCAGTTCTTTTGTTAAAAAAATAAATTTCAAAAGAGTACAAATGAACTTACAGATATAGGAAACAAACTTACGGTTACCAGGGGCTAATGGGGGAAGTAGGGATAAATTGGAAGATCAGGACTGAAATATATATACTACTATGAAGCATCTTACCAGTAGTATATATAAAATAGATAATTAATAAGGACCTAGTATAGAGCACTTCACTTTATTTTTTCACTTTCATGCATTGGAGAAGGAAATGGCAACCGACTCCAGTGTTCTTGCCTGGAGAATCCCAGGGACGGGGAGCCTGGTGGGCTGCCGTCTATGGGGTCACATAGAGTCGGACACGACTGAATCGACTTAGCAGCAGCAGCAGTATAGAGCACAGAGAACTCTGCTCAATACTCTGTAATGACCTATATGGGAAAACAATCTAAAAAAGAGTAGACATATGTATAACTGGTTCTCTTTGTTGTACTTCTGAAACCAACACAACATTTAAATCAACTCCAATAAAAATTCAAAAAAACCACAAAATTCTCAACACTAACACCAAGGGAGGGAAAAATTGTTTCCATGACTCCTCTCTGCTTATGATAAAAGTTAACCTCCTTAGCTAGCAGGAGAGGCACTGATCAGGCCCTGAGACCACCAGTTTTTTTTTTTTTTTTGGCCACGCTGCATGTGGTAGGCAAGATCTTATTTCCCTGACCAGGGATCGAACCCACACCCCTTGCATTGAAAGCGCTGAGTCTTAATCACTAGTCCTCCAGGGAAGTCCCCTGCTCCAGACTCTTTTCTGGCTTCTGCTCCTCAAACTGGAACAAGTCAGCCTTCATGAATCCCAAACACATCAGACTATTTCTAGCTTCTCTGCAGGGACCGCTCTTCTCCATTTTATCTTGCTAACGTGAACCTCAGAGTTACCGCCTTCTGGAAGCCAGTCCAGACATCCTGCACTAGAGCAGATGCCCCTCGTCTGTGCTTGGTACTCTGTGTCTATTGCCAGCGTGGCAAATTCCCACTGTTTCATGATTGAATCACCTACTGTGTCTTATCCTTGCCATGGACCTGGCACATAATGGGTGCTTAGAAAATGTTTATTAAATAGACCGAATGAATCAGAGAGATTTGAGATCCCTGAGAACACAGAGGGTCAGTGGGGTGAAAGGGGGTTAGAAAGGTCACAGGAGGTCAGTCAGAGAGGTCAGGGTCAGAGATCACCTAATTTGGGGTTCAGAAAGATCAGAGGGTAATCAGAGGAATCAGAATGATCAAAGGTCAGGGGGTGGGGGCGACTGGAGAAGTCAAAGGGTAGGTTACTGAGGTCAGAAGGGGTCAGAGGAGAGAGAAGATCAAAGACTCAGAGAACACCAAGGAGGTTGAAAGACCACTGACAATTTCAGAAAGGACATCAGTGTCTCACCACCGGGCTAGGGTCCCAGGCCGGGGAGGAGCATAGCTGTCGTGCCGGTGCAGCTGAATGAAGTCTCTGCCCGGGCCCTGGGCCAGCTCAGTGATCTCCTGGGCCCACCACCGTGCCTGCCGGTAGCTGCTGCACTTGAGAATCAAGGACCTGGGCAAGAACAAAGGATGGACCACCATCCTTGCCCTCCATACCTCTGGCTTGGCCCAGAAACCCTCTTCCTTTAGCTGTCTGCTCTTCCCCACCTCCTTCCTCAGTCCATACTTGATTTCACAGGGACAGGGCATACATCTGTCTTATTCACAGTTGGGTGTTTGGCATTTAGTATTGTGCCAGCCGCTCAAGTTTGTTGTCAGGTTTTTTTTTGGGCGGGGGAAGGGGTGAGCTATGCAGCATGGCATGTGGAATCTTAGTTCCCTGACCAGGGATCACACCTGTTCCCCTTGCAGTGGAAGCATGGAGTCTTAACCACTGGATCACCAGGGAAGTCCCTCAGGTTTATTGAATAAATAAATGAATGGACGGAGTGCCCTTTCTTTGCACCAAAAGCCCTTCTGAGACAGGCCTGGGACCTGGGACCCTTTGCTGCAATGCTTGCACCTGGACCCACCTCTCCTGGAGCAACAAAACACAAAGAAACTACATGGGACTAAAAGTAACTGTGTGCATGAGCAGTTAGGGCAAATTTTGGACAAAAGATACAAAGAGACCAAAAACCCAACTGCCCAAAGCCCAGAGCAAAAGCAGGGTATAGTACATGCCCCCTCTACACAACACCACCTAAAGGAGGGGCAAAACATCTAACCCACCCCTCCGGCCTGAGCTCTGGACACATCCCTACCCTCATCCCACATAAGGAAGCAGCTCCATTCCTCCCTCTCCCCAAGGGAGTGAGCAAGCAAGGGAACCTGTTGTTTGTTCCCACTCCCCCTCAACCCCGGAGAAAGCTCTGGGCCAGCCTCTAGGAGCAGCCCCAAGCATCTGGCTAGAACATTCCCTGGTTCCAAATCATGGCCATCTCCAGAGGGGTAGGGCGGGAACACCTTCCTCTCTTCCGTGGTCTCTTCAACGCATCTCCCCTTAGGGCCCCAGGCTGGCTCTTCACTCACCAGGGGCCTGTCCATACCAGGGAGGCCTTACCTGTGAGAGGTGTCGACCCGGACCCCGTACCGTGCCTCTGTACTCCTTTTCCCCACCTGCACCTCGAAGCCAGGGTCGAAGAGCTGAACAAAGGAGATGGCGCCAGTCTCCAGGCACATGTACAGCAGGAAGGAGTCCTTCACCACCAGCCACCTGGAGTGGAAGGGCTCCAGCCATTCCTTCATGCCCCCCCCCACCCTGGGATCTCCTTCCTCACCCCAACCCACTGTCCAGCCACTCTGCTCAGCCTCACCGCTTGGACCAGCGATAACAAACTTGGTCTCGGCCGCAGCAGGTGAGGCCAGGAACGCGGTGGCCACCTGAGCGCTTCCGGATCACCCCCTCCCTGTGGGGAAAGCCAGGAAGTGGTGCTGGAGAGGGATCCAGGGTTCAAACCTGTGGGGATAAAATCAGACCCCCAGCCCACCCTGCCCTGCTTTCCCTATTCTCGGGGAGGGAGAGATTCAGACATTGGCAGACGGTGGGTGAAGAGTGTCAGACACTCACAATCCTTTGCATCCGAGGTCTGGGATAAAGGACAGCTGACTGACTTCCAGGAACTCTGTCTGCAGAGGAGAGACTCGTTGTCAATCCCTCAAATCCTACCAACCCTGGTCCTCTGCCCCCAATTCATCTCAAGGGACCCAGTACCTGACCTTACCATGGCATGGTAGTTGCGGTAGAAAGACATGGTCAGGAGGCGGTTGAGATAATTCTCCAGGTATTTCTGAAGTGAAGGGATGGAAGACAGAGAGACGGATGGGACCAGAGCCATTTGCACCCAAACACCTTCCCAGAGGACCTGGTGTCTGGTCCCACCTGCTTGCTAGCGGTACGTCTGGAGGAGCCCTCAGGACCTGCTCGGGGTAGAGAGGGTATCTCTCTGCTGTCTCCCTCTGGGGCTGGAGATGAAGCAACAGCAAAACTGTAGAAGGGATGAGGGAGGGTCAATAGAAGCTGGAGGCTCAGTGCCTGGGATCCTGAAGCACTGGAGGCGGGGACTTGGAAGAGGCGAGGAGACCTAGAGGGTAGCAGCAGGAATGCTCCCTACCCTGAGGATGGAGACAGAAAAAGGTGGGAGGCTGCCAAGGGCACTTTGGGCATCCAGCCCAGCTGAGATACTGGCCCAGAACCACAGACAGGCAGAGCTGAACAGGAAAGGTTTCCTGGTAACCGGGGTCAGAGGAGGGGGCCCAGTGGCCAGACTTGGGGGAGGAAAGTAGCTGGGGTAGGGTCAGTTGTGGCCTGGGGATGAGACAGGCAGAAAGCAGCAATGGGGGCTGGGGCAGTGACACCCCCGGCTGCCTCAAGGTGAGGGGCATCTGCCCTACACAGGAGGCAGCCTTGTCCCCCTCACCGAGCCAGAGGGAGCAGACTCATGAAGACTTTGTGTCTCAGGAGGTCCCGATGCAACTCCTGGAAATGACGGAACTTCTTCTTGGTTGTCCAGGTGAAGTCACCATGAGTCAAGCGGACGGAATACAGAGTGCACGTGCCCACCTGGGGGAGTGAGGAACTGAATGGATGTTCCCTGTTCGGAAGGCAGCCCCTCACTCTGGCCAGCCCTCCCACATCCCCACTCCCTTGGGGCCAGCCCAGCCACCTTGGATCCACTGGTGTATCTTTCAGTGCCCACCACCTGAGCTATGACGGGGACCCCAGGGGCAAACACCAAGGGATGCAATTTCAGAGGCTGGAGGTGGTAGATGGCCAGAAAGGGATGCATCCGGTCGGCTGGTGGGAAAGAAAGTGGAAGAATGTGGACTCCGGGAGGTCTCAGCCCTCCTCCTCCTCTCCCTGAGGCCGTCCTCCCTGTGTACCTGGGTCCTCTCCCTCCTTCAGGGTGTCCACCTCATCGGGCTCCATCTGTAACTGGCTGGAGTCCAGGTCATCCCCAGAGGGAAAAAGGCTCTGGGGGGTTGCCGCCATCCTGGGAATATGGGGAGGCCTCAGAACGGTGATCCGCTCTGCAGAACTCTATCCCCCCATTCCACCCCCACGGTCCTCAGTCTCCCCAGGTCCCCCGCTTTCCCCCACCCGGCTCCCGCTGACTCTTAATCTCTCTTTGATTAGAATCCATCGGTCCGCACTGCCCTGCCAACTCGCCTGTAATCTCCATCCCCTATCTCCGATCCTTCATACAGAACGCCCGAGCCCCGCCTCTTGTCCCTTAATCAGGATGCCAAGGAACAACCGGCCAGGCCCGGATGGCCCCGAAGCGGGGCAGAGAAAGGGGCCCCGGGGGGGTTGCAAGGGGTCCCGAGCCGCCGGGCCTCCAGCCAGGCCAAGCCAGCTGGAAGAAGGGGTCCAGGCAGGAATGAGGAAGTTAAGCGTTCCCCTCCCGGGAAAGAAACCCCGAAATCTGAGCATGCGGCTGAGTCAGGAGGCCCTGCAGCCTGAGCGCATTCCTGTCCCCGCCAGATCTCCTGGGCCTGGGACCTCCGCGGCGCCCCCTCCCCGGCCCCCTCACCCGGACAGCCCGAGCGGGCGGCGGCGCGACTTCGCGAGCTGAGGGAGCGGAGAAGAGCCGGAGCTGGAGTCCACACCCCAGAGGGCCAGGGCGGGGCGGGCGCACAGGGCCTGCCCTCGGGGGCGGGACGGGCCCCCGGCCTCACCTCCGCGGGATTCTCGTCTGTCCTGTCCCGCCCCCGCCGCCCTCGGCCCGCCCCGGCGTCCTGCGCGCAGTCGGGACGCGGGGGCCGCCCTCAGCTCTACTGGACAGAGCCGCCCGCTTCTCGCATCCGTGCGGTGCCATCCGCCTGGTTGTCCGTCTGTCTCGCGCCGTCGGTCCGCCCGGGCCCGGACTGTGCCCTGTGGGCGCTCAGCGACCTTCCTCCACTCGGGCACCAGCACCCCGGGTCCTCTCCGGCGGGGCCGCGCCTCCGGGGCCGGGACCTGGCAGTGCTCATTTCCAGGGCGGGCTGCGAACCACATCGGGCCGGCTTAGCCAGCGTTTGTAGAAGAAAGGAATGATAAAAGGCCGGAGGGGTGGTGCCCACAAATTCATTAACGTGAGCAAGCTTGCATTCTTTCATTCATTCACTGTTTATTGCGTCCTTGCCTCTCGCCAGACTCCGAGCCTACAGTAATGAACAAGACTAACACGAACTGCTCTTCTAGAACTAGCAGTCTAGGGGCAAACAGGAAAAATTTCAGATTCTAAAAGACAAAATATTTCATTTTTTTCAAAGCAGGTTCCTTTATCTTTTCTAGATGGAAGAATGGGTTGATGGACATTTCTTGATGGCGTTTTGGGTTGTTTCTAGCTTATGTCTATTGTGAATAAAGCTCCCATAGGAAGCATCAGTACAAACAAAGCTAGTGGAGGTGATGGCAATCCAGTTGAGCTATTTCAAATCCTCAAAGATGATGCTGTGAAAGTGCTGCACTCAATATGCCAGCAAATTTGGGAAACTCAGCAGTGGCCACAGGACCGGAAAAGGACAGTTTTCATTCCAATCCCAAAGAAAGGCAATGCCAAAGAATGCTCAAACTACCGCACAATTGCACTCATCTCACATGGCTAGTAGTGATGCTTAAAATTCTCCAAGCCAGGCTTAAGCAATACGTGAACCTCCAGATATTCAAGCTGGTTTTAGAAAAGGCAGAGGAACCAGAGATCAAATTGCCAACATCTGCTGGATCATCGAAAAAGCAAGAGAGTTCCAGAAAAACATCTGTTTCTGCTTTATTGACTATGCCAAAGCTTTTGACTGTGTGGATCACAATAAACTGTGGAAAATTCTTCAAGAGATGGGAATACCAGACCACCTGACCTGCCTCTTGAGAAACCTGTTTGCAGGTCAGGAAGTAACAGTTAGAACTGGACATAGAGCAACAGACTGGTTCCAAATAGGAAAAGGAGTACGTCAAGGCTGTATATTGTCACCCTGCTTATTTAGCTTCTATGGAGAGTACATCATGAGAAACGCTGGGCTGGAAGAAGCACAAGCTGGAAACAAGATTGCCGGGAGAAATATCAATAACCTCAGATATGCAGCTGACACCACTCTTATGGCAGAAAGTGAAGAGGAACTAAAGAGCCTCTTGATGAAAGTGAAAGAGAAGAGTGAAAAAGTTGGCTTAAAGCTCAACATTCAGAAAACTAAGATCATGGTATCCGGTCCCATCACTTCATGGGAAATAGATGGGCAAACAACAGAAACAGTGGCTGACTTTATTTTTTGGGGCTCCAAAATCACTGCAGATGGTGACTGCAGCCATGAAATTAAAAGACGCTTACTCCTTGGAAGGAAAGTTATGATCAACCTAGACAGCATATTAAAAAGCAGAGACATTACTTTGTCAACAAAGGTCTGTCTAGTCAAGGCTGTGGTTTTTCCAGTGGTCACGTATGGATGTGAGAGTTGGACTATAAAGAAAGCTAAGTGCCGAAGAATTGATGCTTTTGAACTGTGGTGTTGGAGAAGACTCTTGAGAGTCCCTTGGCTGCAAGGAGATCCAACTAGTCCATCCTAAAGGAGATCAGTCCTGGGTGTTCATTGGAAGGACTGATGTTGAAGCTGAAACTCCAATACTTTGGCCACCTGATGGGAAGAGCTGACTCACTGGAAAAGACCCTGATGCTGGGAAAGATTGGGCAGGAGGAGAAGAGGATGACAGAGGATGAGATGGTTGGATGGCATCACCGACTCAGTGGACATGGGTCTGGGTGGACTTTGGGAGTTGGTGATGGACAGGGAGGCCTGGAGTGCTGCGGGTCATGGGGTTGCAAAGAGTCAGACACGAATGAGCGACTGAACTGAACTGAAATGTTCCTGGGTAAGTCTTTCTGTAGAAATACCTTCTCGTTTCTCTTCTGTAAATAGCTAGAAACTTGCCAAACTTATCTGAGCTCTAATTGCATACATTTATATGGAGACATGGTAAAGAAAATGACAAAGGCTATTTTAAAATGTTCATTAAAAAGCACTTTTTAAATAAGTGAGATATTTTAAAATGGGGGGGGGGTATTTTAAAATGAGAGGGATCTGCCAAACTGTTTTCCGAAATGGTGGTTCTGTTTTACATTTCCAAAATCTGTGTATGATAATTCCAATTGGTCTGTAGCATGGCCAAGATTTGATATTGTCAATCTTTGAAGTGTCTGCCTGCAATGCGGGAGACTTGGGTTCGATCCCTGGGTCGGGAAGATCCGCTGGAGAAGGAAATGGCAACCCACTCCAGTATTCTTGCCTGGAGAATCCCATGGGCAGAGGAGCCTGGTGGACTACAGTCCACGGGGTCGCAGAGTCGGACACGACTGAGCAACTTCACTTTCACTTCATGCTAGTAAATGTAAAATAATACATAATCGTAGTTTTATTTGCATTTCTCTAATGACTAATGATGCTGACCATACTTCAAGTGCTTATTGACCATTTTTATGTATCTCTTATTAAGTGTTTGATTCTTTCATTGACTGTTTAGAAAGTCATGTGATTTGACTTATTAAATTGTAAGAGTTCTTTATATATTAAATTGGTCAAAAAGTTTGTTCGGAATTTTCAAGTTCTTTGGGGTTTTTCATAAGGTGTTATGGAAAAATGAAAACGAACTTCTTGACCAACCCAATATTTTGGATACAAATCCTTCATCAGATAAATGTACTACAAATATTTTCACCCAGAAGATAGTTTCTCTTTTTAAAATAATGGTGCCTTTTGGGAATTCCCTGGCTATCCAGTGGTGAGGACTTGGCTCTGACCGCAGGGCCCAGCCTCGAAGCATCGCCAAAACAAATAAATAAATGATGCCTTTTGAAAAGCAGAGGTTTTTTATTTTGATTAATTTGTGGCCTATAGACTATTACTCAGCAATAAAAATGAATAAAGTGTAAAATGGTGCAGCCACCTTGGAAAACAATTTCAAAATGTTAAGCCTAGAGTTACTGTGCTTGTGTTGTGCTTGTGCTAAGTCACTTTAGTCGTGTCCGACTCTTTGTGACCCCATGGACTGTAGCCCGCCAGGCTCCCTTGTCCACAGGATTCTCCAGGCAAGAATACTGGAGTGGGTTGCCATTTCCTTCTCCTGGGGATCCTCCCAACCCAGGGACTGAACCCATGTCTCCTAGGTTTCCTGCCTTGGTTCTTTACCACTAGTGTACAGGCAAGCAATTCCACTCCTAGGTATATTCCAAAAAGAAATGAAACATTTCTTCACAGAAGCTTGCACAGGAATGTCCATAGCGATGTTATTCAAGTAACCAAAAAGTAGACACAAACCAAATGTCCATTAAGTTATAGATGGATAAACAAAATGTGGTATATCCCTACCATGAAATATTATTCAGCCCTGAAAGTAATGATGTACTGATAGCCTGCTCCAACATGGATGAACCTTGAAATGTTATGCTAAGTGAAAGAAGCCAGACACAAGGGACCACATATTATATGAGTCCATTTCTATGAAATGTCCAGAATAAGTAAATTCAAAGAGACCATAGCTGGACCAGTAGCTGGGGAGAGGGACAGGGGGGTGACTGCTAATGGGCACAGAGTTTCTTTTGAGGGTGATGAGGTTACATTAGCTGTGATGGTTGCTCACCTCTGTGAATTAAAAAAAACAAACATTGAATAGTAGACTAAAGCGTGAATTTTATGGCATATGAATTATTCTCAATAAAGTTATTACAAGAAACACAAACTGTTACTACATACAACTGTTAATACACACAACTGTTAATGCACACAACATGGGTGACTTTCAAAAACATTATGCTGGAAGAAGCCAGACACAGTAGAGGAGCACTGTGTGATTCCACTAATATTGAGTTCTGGAGCAGCAAAGCCGATCTATAGTGATGGAAATCAGATCTGCAGTTGCCTGTGGCAGGGAGTGGGGAAAAGAGGGACAGTAAAGGGCACATAGGGAACTGGGGGAGGGAAATGTCCCCTGTCTTGATTGGGGTGGGGATTACATGGGTGTATGCACTTGACACTGGGAAAGACCCTGATGCTGGGAAAGATTGAGAGCAGGAGGAGAAGGGGGCGACAGAGGATGAGTCAGTTGGATGGCATCACCGACTCGATGGATATGAGTTTGAGCAAACTCCGGGAGATAGTGGAGGACAGGGAAGCCTGGCGTGCTGCAGGTCATGGGGTCACAGAATCAGACATGACTTAGCGACTGAACAATGCACTTATCAAAACTCATGAAACCGCGCACTAAGATATGTGCATTAAATTGCAAATTTTTACTTCAATAAAGTTAATTTAAAAAACAGATGTTCCAATGTAAAATAAAAAATCAAGTGTAGATTTCAGTCAGGCAATGCAGTTAGCAGTGCTTTCTGACCTTTCCCACATCATGACACCCTAAGGGGATGACAATGTAGCTCTCGGAGGGCATTTTATTTATTTATTTAAATATTTGGCTGTACCAGGGCTTTTCTTTTTTTTTTTTTTTTAATCTTTGGCTGTGCTGGGTCTTTGTTGCTGCTAGAGGGCTTTCTCTGTTTGTGGCAAGTGGGAACTATTCTCCGGTGGCGGTGCTCAGGTGTTGTGGAGCACAGGCTCGAGGGCTTCGGTAGTTGCAGCATGGGGCTTTGTTGCTCCGAGGCATGTGGAATCTTCCCGGACCAGGAATCGAACCTATGCTCCCTTCGTTGGCAGGTGAATTCTTAACAACTGGATCACCAGGGAAGTCCCCGTGCCAGGTCTTATTTGCAGCATAGATCTCAGATCTGTTGAGACTTGCAGGATCTTTTCCTTTATTCTTTTTTTAAGTTGCTGCATGTCAAATCTTGGTTGCAGCATGTGGGATCTAGTTCCCTGACCTGGGATTGAACCTGGGCCCCTGCATTGGGAGTGTGAAGTCTTAGCCACTGGACCACCAGGGAAGTCCCTATTTATTTATTTATTTTTATTTACTTATTTTTTATTTGGCTGCACTGGATCTTAGTTGCAGCATGTGGGATCTAGTTCCCATGACCAGGGGTTGAATCCAAGCCCCCTGCATTGGGAGCACAGAGTCTTAGCTGCTGGACTGCCAGGGAAGCCCTTATTTATTTTATAAAATTAATTTTTATTGGAGTATAGTTGCTTGGAGGGCATTTAGAGTCTTTGGTTAGCACACTTGGAACCCACGGCTCCCAGCCTGGGCTCTGGCTGCCCTACACCTGCTGGGGGCATCAAAGCCTGCCAGGAATAAGCTCAGGAAGCTCAAGTGAGGTGGTAAAGAGCAGACTCTGGGGTCAGACTGAAGAAGGTGAGGGAAAGTTACTGCTTTTCTGATGACTGCCTCTGTGAGCTTGGACAAGTGACCTAATCTTTCAGTGCCTTGGATTCCTCATCTGTGCAATCGCATAGGAATGACACTGACTTTAAAAGATCATTGACACTATCAGGTGAGATAATGTGTAAAAGTCTGTAGAATCTACCTGGCACGGGATAATTAATCAATTGGGACTATTTTCATAAGAGGGGACAAGAGCTACTGGACTGTTTAATGAGAATGTAAACATTTCCCTGACTGATAAACTTTCTTGTTCTGGAAAAATAGACTATTCTTTCAAATTTTACATCTTGGGCATTCTAAATAGAAATGAATCTCATTGTGAAATACAAATGCATCCCCAGCAGGGTCCAGCCTGGCACAAAGTTGTCTGGCATTACTGCAATGAATTTTCACTGTGCCTGTCTGTCCTGGCACGTATGTGTCTGTCTCTACCCTACCTTCCCTCCCAGTCTTCTGCTTCTCCATGGAGATCAGAGACAACCCCCAAATTAAGGAGGCACAAAAGGAGAGGTGTTTGAGTGGGGGATCCCCCACCCCTTCCCTCCTCCTTCTTCTCCCCCTTCCATCTCCTGGCGCCGATAATCACCAGGCGGTCGGAGGCTAAGTGGTAGTTTTGCCCACAGCGGAGGGGCTTGGAAACCACACCCCTCCTGGGGCCCTCCTGGCCATTCTCAGCATCTCCGTCTTCTCCACTGTTGAGATGGGTCTGAAGGGGGCATGGTGTTTCCCATGGTGTGGGTGCCGGAGACAGCGAAGGACTGACAGAGGAGCAGGTATGGGGGAGACAGAGGAAAAGGCGGGCTGCCAGTCAGACAGACAAACTGTGCTGGAGAGAAGGGTAGATCCTCAGACCGGGGAAAGGAAAGGATGATCTCTCTTCCTGGGTGGGAGGTGGATCTATCGCTTCGCCACAGGACTAGCTAAACACTTTGCAGCCCCTAGTATGAAGTGGAGAAGTGGGACCCCCCCTTATTAAAAAAATTATCAAGAATTTCAAGACAGTGATAGCAGAGCATGACACCAAGCACAGGAGCCTTTCTGAGTGTGGCCCCTTGTGCCAGCGCACAGGTCAAGGGCCAGGGAAGCTGACCCTGCCACCAGCTTCCCCTCTCCCTTTCGCCATCTGATGCTGGTGACACTCACCTAAGTCCCCAGCCATCTTCCCTGGCCTCTTTTCCTCCTCCTGATCCACTGTGCCCATCTTCCCCCTCCAATGTCCCTTTTAGGCCTGGATCCAGCTGCCCCTCCAGATCCAGATGGCAGCCCGGCTGTAGCCCCCATTGCCGCCGAGGGAGGGATACCATCCCTAGGATCTGGTGCCTACTTTAGCAGGAAGGCCCGGCTCTCCTTCCGCCACCAGCTGCATGATGTAGCATCAGCCAACGACTCCACCATCTGATGCAGGGAACCAGGGGCTACACCTCCAGGCCTTGGCAACCTTCCTTCCCCATCTTCTCATCTGAGCCCAAGGCCCTTCCCACAGGACCCTCATGACCTTCTTATTAAATACATTGAGAGTTGTTTCTGAGTATTGCTCGTGTGTATGTGTGTGTGTGTGTGTGTGTGTGGTGTTTTGGAGAGGAGATGGGGACAACACCAGGCCTGTGTGATGGGGCTGAGGTGGGAAGTGCAGCAGGGTGGGAGTGAGCACACGGGAGTGGGAAACAGGAGGCGCCTGATCTCCAGCAGAGCCCAGGTATGCCCAGCGGGAAGTAGGTTTTCTGAAACCAAGCTTCAGAGCTGAAGGTGGTGAAACCAGTTTGGAGTGGTTAGTGAGTAGGCAGGACAGCAGATTGGGCCAGGGAGCATATTTTTCGTTTGATAAATATCAAATGTCCACTCCCTGCCAGGTATTGAAAATATATCAGTCACTCAAGCACAAGGAATTCTCTTCTCACTGAATTTGCTTTCTGGTAGGGGGAGGCAGATAATAAATAAGCATGGTAATAGGAGACACTAAAATGTACTGCTGTGAAGAAAATTAACAGATAATGTAAGAAAAGGGTGGTGGTGTTTCTTAAAATTCAAGTTAGGAAAGGCCTTTCTGTGGAAGGATGGAGTTTGCAGGGTTGTGAAGTATAGGGGAAAGAGCAATCAAAGATGCTTTGAGACAGGGAAGACCGGGAGAACAGGTTTTACAGAAAATCAAAACTTCTGCAGTGGTTATTTTAAGCTTGAGACACACATGTTTGGGGTCAGAGATTCTTCACTTAATCCAGGACCTCCCCACATCCTTAAGAAGATTCCTCTGTACCCTCTGAAATCTTCCAGGGCAGGATTGTGTTGTTTGCTTTTGTTTTTTTGGCCGTGTCACTTGACCTGTGGGATCTTAGTTCCTAACCATGGGACCACTAGGGAATTCCCCAAGGCAGGATTATATTCTAGAACCAGGTTTCCAAATGTGGCTTTCACAGTTCCCTTAGCCACTGACTGGAGAAACAGATGAGGGAAGACTGTCAGTCACTGTCAATGAGCACCACTGAGGTCTCTGGTTCCAGCCAGTCTTGCAGGGGCCAGAGTTCACTCCTGGTTTCCCATCCGAGGGACTGAAAGCTGACTTCCCATCACCCTCCCAAAGGAAAGGTGGTCGCTGGAGCTGACCCACAGCACTCCCAGTGGCTGCTCTCTCCCACTCGACATCAATCTTAAACTCCATTTGCATCAAGGTCCACCTTCCACCCAAGAGCCAAAGAAGTCACATTGCTGCTTCTTATGAGGTGACAGAGGTGAGTGTGAAGACAGGGGACCATGAGCCTGGGTCAGAGATGTGGAATCCTTCTGGCCTCACAGCCAGTAGCCTCACAGGGGGCAGGCTGGGGGGAGGTGACTCCAGTCTCCATGAGAATTTCGAGTTCCACCTTGGGCTTGAATAGCAAGGGGAGTGGAACATCTGTGGAAAGCCCCCACATCAACCACACTCCTGTCACAAGTGCCTGGATGTGGTAAAGAAAGTATGGGGGATGATGGCCTGGAGAAGGGTCCGTCCCAGCTCACTCAGGGCAGTGATTTATACAAACAGGAATGGCCCAGAGGTCAAAGAAAGAACCCCAAAGCACGCAGGTTCTCACTGATGAACTGTTTATTGAATTTTGAAGGGGTATGTATGGGGTGTCTCATATCTTAGGACCTCAGGGTTCAGAGAGGCGGTAAAGTGGCAATGGTGAACTTGGGAATCTGGTCTCCCAGAAGTACCTGCCGCTCTACCCCTGGTTCTGCAATGGCTGCCAGGCGGATCACCCCTCCACTAGAGCCATCCCGCTCCATTGCCAAAGCGAGAGCTGTGGATAAAAGAAAATTAGGTTAAGAGAAGAAAGTTAGAATCACAGTCAGATGCTGGGATCAAGGCAAGGGAAGAGGAATGTTGACCTGGCTTGGGTAGGAAGATTTAGGCTCACAGACCCAGGAGCCCAAATTCTCACCATTGGCAGTGAACTGCAGGCATTCTTCCTTGGTCATGCCTTCCCGGTAGGTAGCATCCACATAGCCATAGATATAGGAGCTCCCAGAGCCCCCAATGGCAAAGGGCTGTCGTACCATCATACCCCCCATAGGCACCGAGTACACCTACCAGACGGAGAGAGAAAAATGTCATCATTTGTACATACACATTCACCTGTCCATTGTGGGAGTGGTCTGTGTAAAGTTAATAATAAGTGATGCAGAGACTGGAAAAAGAACTAGAAAATGGCTGGGGTGGGGAGAGACTGAAAAGGCATGGCTCCAGCATTCTGGAGGTGGTGGTGTCTGACCTGTCCCCCTTCTTGGGGGTCCCAGCCGGCAATGATGATTCCTGCCATCAGGTCTTCTCGATATCGGTAACACATCTCCTTAAAGAGGCTGGCTGCTGTGTGCACCAGCGGAGGCTCATTCAGCTCAATGCTAGATGATGAAGAGAGTCATAGGGAAGACAGTGTCAGACCATTCAGCCCGTCAGGTCCCAACTCCTTTCAGACACTTGCTCTTCCCCTGCCCACAAGTACCTGTGGAAACCAAGCTGATAAGTGACTGCATCAGCTACTGCTTGGGTATCAGCGGCTGAGCCTGAGCGGCAGCAGAAAATACGGTCGTGAATAGGGGTCAGCTTGTCAGTCACTCGATTGGCAATGTACGACCTGCAGGATGGCAGAATAGTGAGGAAGGAGCCCACCCGTCTCCCAGTTCCATCTTTCACTATCCACTACCTCAACAGGAATTCCAGTATTCCCGATCAGTCTTCATCTAAACTGAAACAGGCTGGAAAACAAAGTTTTGCAAGAATTTCACCAAAAGGTTTAGAGAACTACAAAGTAGTAAAAGATGGAACAAATCCTGATCTCCCAGGAGGGGAGAAATCTCCGTTCCCACAGCAGCCCAAGGAGGATAAGCATGGGCTGGCAGCCAAGGAAGGAAGGAAGGAAGGAAGGGAAAGATGGGAAGAAGATCTTTCACATAGCTGTCCTGAGCTCACCCAGTGGTTGTTCTGGAGTCAGCTCCTAGAACCACGCCCCCATCAAATTGCACGGCCATGATAGTGGTCTGGAAAAAAGGATAAAGGGCGAGTCGGCCTCTCCATATTCTCCAGCACACACAAACCTCAATGATCCGTCTATCCAGTCCCCAGAGTACGAGTTAAGTAGTGTGCCACCAAAGAATGTGACAGTGAAGTCGCTCAGTCGTGTCCGACTCTGCGACCCTTATGGACTGTAGCCTACCAGGCTCCTCTGTCCATGGGATTTTCCAGACAATATAGTACTGGAGTGGATTGCCATCTCCTTCTTCAGGGGATCTTCCCAACCCAGGGATCGAACCCGGGTCTCCCGCATTGTAGACAGAAGCTTTTACCGTCTGAGCCACCGGGGAAGTACCAAACCATCATCAAATCTCACAGGGGGTGGGTCTCAATACCCCACAGGGTATCATAATTCCAATCCTCAAATTCCCAAAGGGCCACCCTGGCCTTAAGCTTTCGTCCTGCAAGATTCCAGAATCCCACGCTCAGCCTACCTTCCACCTCCCACCACATCACTCCTGCATCCTTATAATACCTTTCCCCCTGCCTGAGCGCATCGCACAGACCACCTCCCTCCTCCCGCCCCTTCAGTTCTCCCAACCCACTCCAGCGTTATCCTTCTATCTCTTCAAGCCTTGCGCATATCTCCTGAATCCCGAGTTCTTCCTTACCCCTGTGGAAACTTCCCGGTTCTCCCAGTCGGGGGCAATAGCCTCAGGCCCCCAGGCTGGTGCCGGCCTGGTCCCCCGAGCTGCTACTAAGGTGGCCGCCATCTTCCTCTTCCGATATTGCCGCAAAGCAACTGTCGTAAAGCGCTCTGTCACTCTCTTTAAGTCGTGTTCTGAGGACTTCTGGTTGACGGCAGAAGGGAAAAGAAATGCATAGGGAAAGTTCTTTTGCGACAGGGAGCGCTTGATGGCAGCGTGGCTGGCAAACAAACCAAAAAAACTCAACAGAAAAACCCGCAAACGGCATGGAAAGACTACTTTCCTCTTGGTTCGGGCGGGACTGATAAATCTGATCGGAACTGCGGATCAAAGAACCTTCATGATAGACTTGTGGATCTCCGGTTTACAGTGACCGCACTATTTTCATTTCTCTTAGTTACATACCTAGGAGTATATAGTAGGAATGAAATTGCTGGGTCATGTAATAACTTTTTGTTTAACATTTTAAGGAATTTACACCTTTTGCACAGCAGCTGCCTCGTTTTACATTCCCATTAACCGTGAATGAGGATTACGATTTCTGCACTTCCTAATCGTTACTGAGCATGTTTAACTTTAGCCGTCTTAGAGGGTGTGAAGTGATATCTTGTGTAACATTGAGCGTATTTTCATGTGCTGAATGACTATTTGCACATCTTTTTGGAAAGTGCTTTGTCCATTTTAAAGTTGGATTTTTTTTTTTACTGTTATTAATTTAAGAGGGCTTTTGTTTCGTTTTGTCTTCTTCATAAGCAAAACATCAAACTTTTAAAAATAGGCTTTTTAATTTCTTTATATATTGGCTGTACCTTGTGATTTGCAGGATCTCAGTTCCCTGACTGGGGTTCACAGCAGTGAAAGCCCCAAATGCTAACCACTAGGCCACTAGGGAACTCCCAACATCAAACTTTTAAAAAATTTGAAGTATAGTTGATTTACAATATTGTTTTAGTTTCAGGTGTATAGCAAAGTGATTAAGTTATATATATATTTCCATCATAGACTATTACAAGATATTAAGGATACTTCCCTGTGCTATTTACTTGTATTTTGGCTGCACCGGCTCTTAGTTGTGGCATGCAGGATCTAGTTCCCTGATTAGGGATTGAAACCAGCCCCCCCTGCACTGTAAGCACAGACTCTTAGCCACTGGACCACCAGGGAAGTCCCCTTCATTTTCCCCCCCTTCATTTTTAATATAGGTGTATATACCTCCACAGTTTCTTCTGAGCACTTTTTATGCTACATCCCAAGTTTTGGTGTGCTTTGATTTCACTTTCCCTAGTCTCAAAGTATTTTTCTTGGAGTGGGGGAGAAAAAATATTTTCCTGGTGATTTCTTCTGTGACCTAGTGTGTTAAAAGTGTGCTTTTTTACTTTCCACATATTTGTGAATTTTTCAAATTTCCTTTTACTGTTGATTTCTAATTTCATTTTGGCTTAGTTGGAGAAGATTTTGTGACTTCAACCTTTAAAAATATTTTGAGACTCTTGCGGCCTACTCTGTGGTCTATTCTGGGGTTGCGTGTGTGCTTGAGAAGAATATATATTGACTGTTATTGTGTGGAGTGGTCCTCCTATGAACTTGCCATACTATTTCTACATACTTCAGCTGGAGCTGGGGTTTGAATTGAAAATATGACCCTGACACACTCTTGCTTAAAATTAACTCTCAAGATACAGTCTCCCATCTCTATAATAGATTATAAGGGCCTTTGTGAACTTGCTCCTGCCCACCTGACTGTAATCACATCTCCTCTTTTAATATGTTTTGTTGTAGTAAAATATAAATAATATAAAATTAGCATTTTAACCATTTTTGGTATACAATTCGATAGCATTAAGTACATTTACATTGTTGTGCTATCCCCTTTTCTTTTTGACACTCTTTTTTTTAAAAAATATACATTTATTTATTTTAATTAGAGGTTAATTACTTTACAATATTGTATTGGTTTTGCCATACATCAACATGAATCCGCCACAGGTATACACGTGTTCCCCATCCTGAACCCCCCTCCCTCCTCCCTCTCCATACCATCCCTCTGGGTCGTCTCAGTGCACCAGCCCCAAGCATCCAGTATCATGCATCGAACCTGGACTGGCGATTCATGTCATATATGATATTATACATGTTTCAATGCCATTCTCCCAAATCATCCCACCCTCTCCCTCTCCCTCTCCCACAGAGTCCAAAAGACTGCTCTATACATCTATGTCTCTTTTGCTGTCTCACTTACAGGGTTATCATTACCATCTTTCTAAATTCCATATATACGCGTTAGTATACTGTATTGGTGTTTTTGACACTCTTAACTGCAATCATCTGAACTATTTTTAGTGCTTCCTCATACATTCACTCATCAAAGAGCTGTTGAATGTCTGCTAGGTGCCAGACACCATTTAAGGCACTGATAGTACATCTGGGAACAAAGTAGACAAATCCTAGCCCCATGGAACTTTCTATTGGGGAAGACAAAAAAAAATTATATAGTATGTTAGATAGTGAATTATACTAAGAAGAAAAACAAAGCAAGGAAGGGAGATAGGAAGTGTGTGTGTATGTGTGTGTTGAAATTTTAGAAAGAATAATCAAGGCAGGTTTCACTCAGGAGACATGTAAATAAAGACCAAAAGGAAGGAGGGAGGTCATTTGTATATATTGGAGAAAAGCATTCTGGACAGAGAGAAGAGCAAGTACAATGGTCCTGAGGCAGGATCTTGCCTGACATGTTGTTGTTGTTTAGTTGCTAAGTTGTATTTGACTTTTGCAATCCCCAAGGACTACAGCAGGCCAGGCTCCTCTGTCCATGGGATTTCCCAGACAAGAATACTGGAATGGGTTGCCATTTCCTTCTCCAGGGGATCTTCCCAGCCCAGGGATTGAACCCAAGAATCCTACATTGGTAGGCAGATTCTTTACCACTGAGCCACCAGGGAAGCCCCTGCCTAACACATTCAATGGATATTGAGGAGGTCACTTTGGCTAGTAGAATCATATCACAGAGGACTTTTGAGAAAATTTTCATCCTTCTCAACTGAAGATATGATCCAGAAAATCTTCTGCTTAAGTTTTTAAAAGTTTTCATCTAAGTGCAATAGGAAGCCATTGGAAAATGTTGAGCAGGGAAGTGACATGATATGCTCTACATTTTAAAGATCACTGTGGCTGCTTTTTTGAAAATATGCCGTAGGGAAGTAAAGTATGGGAGAGAGAAACTGGAGGCTATTGAAACAATCCAAGTGATAGATAAAATGGACTTCATAGGTGGGTAGCAGTGGAAATAGTAAGAAATAGAATTTGACAGATTGGAGGTGGGTATGATAAAAGAGAAACCAGAGTCTGGATGACCACAAGGTTTTTTTAGCTTAAGGACGTGGAAGAATGGAATTGTCATTTACTGAGGTAGTGAGGACTATGGAGCATTTTAGGAGGCGAGGCTATCGGAAGCTCAGTTTTGGACTTGAGTTTGCTATGTTTCGTTGAAATCCACATGGAGATGTGGAATAAGGACGAGTATACGTAGTATTCTGGAATCCAGGGGAAAGTGGGTTGGAGTTATAATTTGGGAGTTATCAGTGTATAACTTTGTTCACTGGAGGCAACAAACGAACGTTATTGAGTTGGCGCCTGCTTGACGTGAGTTTTTAGCACAGGTTTTAGCCTTGGGTAGCTGACGGGAAAGGGTGTCATTTATTAAGACAGGAAACATAAGAAGGGGTGCGGTTCTGGGAGGAGGTGACTGGATCCGTGTAGGATGTGTTGCATTTGCGGTGTCATGTGGAGATGTCCGGGAAAGGGTTGGCTTTATGGGGGCTGGAGCTCAGGGGACAGGTCTGGACTGGAAACGTGGCATGTAGTGGACAAGTGAAGCTGTAGGAATGACTGAGACAGGTCAGGGGTAGCGAGTCTCTCGGCGGCGGGGAATAGGAATAGCACATCTTCATCTTCCCGCATCTATTTTTCCTATTTCCCTTAAGCGCCTGCCATCATCGCACAAAACGCCCTAAGTCGACGGCTATCAGGGAATAGCCCCACTGTTTTTATTCCCCCCTGTTCCTCCCTCCTCCGGGAGATTGCAGATATAGAGGAAGAGGCTAAAACCCCACCCACGCCGGGTTGGTGACGTCACCACGGAGGCGGGGTATGTGGTGACCATGCGCCTGGCGCCGAGAGGCCAGCAGAGGGCTCAACCCCAGCTGCACCGACACCTCCCCGGTAGGCTTCCTTCCTTCCGCCAGCAGGCATCAGGCCAGCTCGAGCAAGCCGCGCTCAGCCAATAAGCCCTGGGTACGGTTGTAGACGTCCTCCAGGGTGCCCGCGGCCCGGGCCAGCGCGGCCCTCGCCTCCGTCTCTCTGGCTCCGGGACACATCAGCTTGAGTAAGCGGCCGCGACCCGGGAAAGCGAGGAATGCGAGGTGGGCAGCCTGACGGACGAGCCAGGAGTGATGCGGGGCCAGGGCCGTACCATAAGCGTCGCTGCACTGAACGCCGGCGTCCGGGCCTCCGAGCATCCCGGTCGCCACCCGGTGGAGGCAGAGCTGGGACCAGCGTAGCGCACGGTGTAGCAGGAGCATGGATACCGAGCCTGAAGCCCTCGAGGGCGATGAGGCGATCTCGGGCCGCTCCCACGCCACCATCGTCCCCAGGGACGTGTAGTGCGCGGCCTGTGGGCCGTGCACCAGAGCTTCGAGGGCTGTCACTTTGGCTGAGGCCTCGCTTGTGGCGAAGGCGAAGATGGAGCCGAGGGGAGTTACGAACCTGTGTGTGTGTGTGATGGTGGGAAGGGTAGGAAGGTTTGCGAGAGGGCGATGGAGCCACCAAGAGGAGGGGACTGGATGGGAGGAGAGAGATCACTCACCTGACTAGATCCCTCCATCCTGCCAGGTACTGTGACAATTCCACGTCCCCTTCCGGCTTCAGACTGGCGCGGAACTGCCTCATTATACGGCCCAGCATCCCCTGGGGGCCCAGACACTGAGGCTCTTCCCATTCCGCGCCCTCCACGGGTCCCGACTGTTGCTGGACCTGCAGGTTAGATTTGAGGGCATCGAGATGGGAGCAGAACCCCTAGCTTGCTGGGCTCGCCAAGCAGCCCAGTTGGGCTCTGAATAAATTATTCCTTAGATCTAGCTGGTGTTCCTCTGGCTAGACTCTCAGCTTCTGACGGGAGAGGGGCGAGTAGGAGGAGGGCCTGCCCTTCATCAGATCCTCAGACTGGTCCACTTCCCACTGCTCAGGACCCCGCCAGGAGCTCCCAGTTCCAGCCCTGCCGGTAGCGTACCTGGAAAGGCGGCGGCCCCTCCGCAATGCAGGACTGCGTCCCAGATCCACAGCCTGAGAGGGGGAGGCGGGACAGAGCGGTGAGGGCCTTAGGTGAGGCCTTAGATCCCCAAGGCCTGGATTCCCCGGTTCCTCCCAGAGCAGGTGAGAGAACGGAATACTCACGAAGATTCCGAGCCCAGAGATAAACAAGCAGTAGCGCGAAGACAGCAAGAGGAATTGCGCTGTGCAGCCACCGCCGCGGCATCTGCCCCGGCAGTGCGACCCCCATGGCTGCAGCAGGAACCACCGCCCTCTTGCCAGCCGCTAGCAGGGCTTTGTCCCTCCGCCTCCAGGAGGGGAGAGAAGCCGCAGTGCCTGAGGTGCAGAGAGTTAATAATTAACCTACCAAGGCCCCTTCCCCTGTGCCCTTTGCCCCAGAGGGCAGCATCCGAGGGGTGAGGGACTGGAATGAAGAGAATTTAGGGGATTCGGTAGCAGTGACATGTCCCTTACATTTCCCTTCCCTGAAGGCTGGGTGGTAGTAAGAGGCAGCCTGGGTACTGTGAAGAGAGGCTGAGGTCAGAAGCAGGTCCTCCAAGGAACAATGGTGGGCCTTAAGCTGACTCTGGGCTTGAGTTCCTCCACTGTAAATTGAGGATAATAATAGGTTCTTTTGTAAGGCCTCATGTGAGGATTAAATGATATCATATGTGCAAACACTGTAAATGGAAAAGCTTACCACAATTGTTCCATAAATCTTACTTTTTAAGTTCAAGCATGGGGCACCTGGGACCCAGGGAACACCCACTTCTAAATTATCCTATCCTCATGCATATGTGCTAAGTCACTTCAGTCCTGTCTGACTCTGTAACATGATGGACTGTAGCCCACCAGGCTCCTCTGTCCATGGGGATTCTCCAGGCAAGAATACTGGAGTGGGTTGCCAGGCCCTCCTCCAGGGGATCTTTCCAACCCCCAGATCGAACCTGCATTTCTTATGTCTTCGGCATTGGCAAGCAGGTTCTTTACCACTAGCACCACCTGGGAAGCCCCATCCTATCCTCAGGGGACCTTGTCTTGACCTGGAAGCCTGATGTCTCAGTTATATACTTTAGGCTGTCTCCTTTTACATTTGTTTAATTCTTTAAACCTCCAAAATGATTCCTCAGTCAAACCAACCTTTATAAATACCTCCACATGCCAGGCCCTGTACTAGGCCCCAGGAATAGAAATGTGCCTTTACAGAGCTCAAGGTGCGTTGAAGAATTTATCATCTGTCTCCAACTGGGATGTGAGCTCTGATGAAGACAGGGGCTTTTTCATGTTTGCTACTCTATTTATAGCATTTAGAATACTACCTGAGACACAACACATTGTTTCTAAATAAGTATGTATTGAATAAAACACAGGAGTGTGCGTGAGGGGCAGGCCAATGAGGGTTGGTACTACTCCCCACTGGCGGCTTAGACTGTAAAGCCTCTGCCTGGGATGCAGGAGACTTGGGTTCGATCCCTGGGTCAGGAAGATCCCCTGGCGAAGGAAATGGCAACCCACTTGAGTACTTTTGCCTGGAAAATCCCATGGACAGAGGAGCCTGGTAGGCGACAGTCTATGGGGTCCCAAAGAGTCGGACACGACTGAGTGACTTCACTTTCTTTCATTTTTCACTACTCCCCACAAGGAACCTGAGCGGTGTTTTTTTTTTTTTTTTCTGGTTTGTTTTTTCCAATTAGGAGTCCCCCTGGTGGTCATAGGGGGGAAAACATTGAGGGAAAGGATACAGGAAGAAATGGAATAAATAGCATCTCCTGTCCTCAGCCACCTATCCGTAAACTTATTAGACTTCTTCCCTGTCTCTGTGTACAGTTTCTTTTGAGAGAGAGACGTGTCCCAGATTCTCAAGGAGTCAGGACTCCAACCACTCACACGATGCTTCCTAGCTCCCATAGTTCATGGATTCTTTCTTACCCTGTCTCTGATGCTCTCTCACATCCTGGAGGTCCCTGGGGTCCCTGTCCCCTGGGATTCTGGAACCATCACTTTCATCCCTAGCCTTGGGTTCCCAATTTCCCAATGCTGGAACGTTCCCCGGTTTGCTGGCTGTGACCTTAGGCAAATTGTTTGCCATTTTTGCAGCCCCAGTTCCCTCATCTGCAGAATAGGAAGGGTAATTTCCACCGCCTAAAATTGTTTTGTGGATTAAATAAAATATGCCTGCAAAACGTGAACCATGATTCTTGGTTTAAAGTTTGTAACGTTGTGTAAGTGGCTGGTTTTTCAAACTCGTGGGTTCTTGCTGCCCCTTCTCCTCTGGCGCTGGGCTGAGAGTTAAGTCTGTAGGCTTCCCGACTGGACCGGATTAGTTTTGAATTTCACTTTATCCGGGTGGCCCTTCCGCAATCCGAGCCCTCTTAAAAGCAAAGGTTGCTTTTAAGCCTGCTAAGGCGCCTGGGCTCACGGAGGCTGCGGGATGGAGCTAGGAGCAGGAGCCAAGCTGCCGCTGCCACTGCTGCTGCTGCAGGCCACTTGCTTGGGGTACGCAGGAGCAGACAGCTACATGTCGGTCATCGAGGTGACCAACGGGGGCCCCTGGGGCGACTGGGCCTGGCCCGAGATGTGTCCTGACGGATTCTTCGCCAGCGGGTTCTCGCTCAAGGTAGGGACTCATGCCTCGGTCTCGGAGGGGACCCCAGAGCCGAGGGTGGCAGTCTTCTGACTCGTCGTCGGTCGCCCAGGTGGAGCCCCCGCAAGGCATTCCTGGCGATGACACGGCCCTGAATGGGATCCGGCTGCACTGCGCGCGCGGGCAAGCGGATCTCAACGCACACGTGGTGGAGTCCCAGTCTGGAAGGTGGGGGGCAGGGGCCGAGGATCCCCTAGGGTCGGGGTAGGCCCCTTACCCTCGGTTACACACATCCCCTCCCCTCCCGACGGGCAGGTTCCTCCAGTAGGTTTAGAAATGGGAAGCGGGTGGGAGACCGCCCCCTCCCACCCCACATCACCCGCCCGCATCTCTGTGGAGGTCAGGTGACTGAGCACCTGGCGGGGAAGCCCCTGAGGCCTGAGTCGGGCTGGAGGTGGGTAGGGGGCACCGCGAAGCCAGTGCGTCTTCGCTTCCTCCGCAGGTGGGGATGGTGGAGTGAGCCGCTGTGGTGTCCCGTCGGCGGCTTCCTGGTGGCTTTCTCGCTTCGAGTGGAGGCACCCGTGACCTTTGGGGACAACACAGCTGCGAACAACGTTCGCTTCCTCTGCTCCGACGGCACGGAGCTGCAGGGGCCGGGCCTGACCTGGGGAGACTTCGGAAACTGGAGTGAGCTTTGTCCTAAAGGCATATGCGGCTTGCAGACCAAGATCCAGCAGCCTCAAGGCCTCCTCGACGACACCGCCATCAACGACGCGCTCTTTTTCTGCTGCCGCAATTGATACCATCGCCGTCCTCCCCAGCCCCTAGCCTCGTCCCACCTCCGCTATTAAAGTTTCTCTGTCTTGGCTTTGGTCTGGCTTGTTTTAGGGATGGGAAACTGCGTCGCCCCGTGTTCCTCTTAACCTGGCATTGGGCCAAGCCAATGGGGTTGGTCTCAGAAATCTGGGCTTCCCTGCTGGCTCAGACAGTAAAGAATCCGCCTGCAATGCGGGAGACCTGGGTTCCATCCCTGGGTTGGGAAGATCCCCTGGAGGAGGGCATGGCAACCCACTCCAGTATTCTTACCTGGAAAATTCCCATGGACAGAGGAACCTGGTGGGCTACAGTCCATAGGGTCGCAAAGAGCCAGACACGAGTGAGCGACTAAGCACACTCAGAAGTCTAGGGCAAGCTACAGAAAGTTACCGACCCATAGCTCAGGAAAAAAAAAAAAAAAGAAACAAATGCACTGAAACAGATTTTGCTTACAGGTTGAGGAAGTCCTTGCTTTTCCGACAGCCTCTGCAAACGTGTCATCCCCATTAAGAGCCCAGGTTGTTTCCTTTCTGAACCACCAGTGACCCCAGATTAAGAAACTTCTACCAAATTAGGTGACAATGCTATATTGTCTTAAGGCTTCACTTTCTAGAATTTAGGAGACTAACATGTCTTTTCCATGCATGCCTGCTCAGTTACTCAGTGGAGTCCGACTCTATGACCCCATGGGCTGTAGCCCACCAGGCTCCTCTGTCCAGGGGATTTCCCAGGCAAGAATACTGGAGTGGGTTGCTATTTCCTCCTCCAGGAGATCTTCCCAATCCAGGGATAGACCCTCATCTCCTGCTTTGGCAGGTGGATTCTTTACCACTGAGCCACCTGGGAAGCTTGTCTTTTCCATATGTTTCCTTTTCTTCCCCCTACAAAACTCAAACAGTGGCTTTTCTGTACATTGAGTCCTATTAAGTGTCCTTGTCCTTGCTGCCCTCTCTGCCTGGACTCTCCCAACAGTCCAGATGATTAGCCCATCCACCAGATTTCAGGTCCAATTTTTCTTTCTTGAACTTTGTCTTATGAAAAAGGTCATGCGTCAGTGAATATCTATCCCCATTACCTCCATGTTCTTAAAAAGTGCTTATCACCAACTGAAATAATCTATTGCCTCTTAAAAACTGTCCATCTTCTAACCCCTGGAATGTTAAATTCTGTAAGAGCACAGAACTTGCCTGTCTTGTTTATACAGTACTTTCAGTGCACCAACAGCTCAGTATTTATTAAGAAAATAGCAAGCAAGGTATAAGAGCCCCAAGCAACGGTGTACCTGGAGGCCTTCCAACACTCCTTGTATAAGGGCACAATCTGAGACGCGGAAGAGAACTCTAAATACTCTAGTTTATTCCAGGGTTGGGGCGGGCCAGGTGGGTATCCAGGAGCGATGGATCACGTAGATGGAGCCTCACTGAGAGGAGCCCTGCGGAAAAGATAAAGTGAGGACAGGACACAGCCAGGGAGCAGATAGGTTTCCTTGCCAGCTCCATCCCACACCGTCCCACCTGCTTCTTCCTGCAATCGCCACAGATGACACCAATGGATGCGTTCACCAGCTGCACCCCACAGAGCAAGATCTCCAGGCACGATGCGGCCACCAGCAGCGAGAAGAGCGTCACGTTCCAGAGGACCACATCGGGCGGCTCCACGCACAAGTTCCATTGCGTGCGGTTGAGCAGGTAAGAGCCTCTGCGGGTGGGGCAGGGTCACGCGAGAGCAGGAGGTCACGCGGAGCGCGCCTCCCCCCCCCCCCCCCCCAACCTGGGGCTTCCCGCCCCGCGCAGGCGCCGAGGGGGATATACACAGAGCTCGTTTGGCCCACGTGGAGGAAGCAGTCTCAAAGCCGAGTCCGGCCTAGGTTCCCCGGTCCGCGTGGGAAAGGCAGGTGGGCAGAGACAGAGAATGGGGCAGGGCCACGAATACAGGCTAAGCCTTACGCGGTGTCTTGGAAGTGGTAATCCCAGGAGCCGTTCATTAAGCACTGTGGTCCAATTCGGAGCCCGGTTCCCGAGACCGAGAGGCAGTAGATGGCGCCAAGCAACCCGATAGCTGAGCAGAAGACTGAGCGCAGCATCTACATGCACAGCGCAATGAGAGGTGTGTTGGGCCGTCCCCTACCTACTCGTGGGCAAACCGTGCCTGGCCCCGTCCCCCCGCCACCCCATCTTTTCCAGTGTCGTTAAAAATACACTTCCCGTCAAATGCCGGGACTGGAGTTCCGCTTAATCCTAAGAGCCGGTGGCCATGGAGTTTCAAGGGGGCTGTAGTCCCCTCTGGTCAGGCCCACTGAAGCCTAATATTTGTCGGTGCGAGGGAGTGGTGAGATGGAGCCTAGGACTCTGCAGAGGTGCTCATGAAGCTGGGAATTCAGTAGAGAGACCACGGCTTTAGATGTGGTTCTTCGAAAACCGGTTCAAAGAGCGAAGCTGAATCCTGTCTTTATTATTATTTTAAAATTGTACTAGTTTTTTAAAGTTGTGTCCTATGGCATATGGGATCTTATTTCCCCCCACCAGGGATCAAACTGGGCCCCCTGTGTTAGGAGCACAGAGTCTTAACCACTAGACCACCAAGAAAGTCCCTTGAGCCCCATCTTAATTTGGATCTTACCCTGCAGCGATTTCCACAGCAGCCTGCACCACAACAGCCTTTGCCCCCGGCCCGGACGGCAGAAATTCCCGGACAAAGTACCTATTGGAGGAGAGTCGATGTAATAGCAAGGCCAGCAGGTCCCCAACTTGCATCGATGCTTACCTCCTCCTGGAAGTTTCCTGTGATGCCTTCAGCCCTTTGAACTATAAGGAGACCTTATCTCTACTTTTCCTGCAATACTCTGGGGCTCTGCTTTAAGTTTATCTGTATTTATGTGCCAACTTATCTCTGTCCAGATTGTAGCCTCCAGGAGGGTAGAGCCCCAATATCCTTATATCCCCCATAAATCTCAGTATATAGTAGGTGCCCAAGTGAATGGGAATCAGGAAGCCTGGGTTTGATGCCAAACTTGTGCTCATTTCACACTCCATGAATTTATTCATCTCTCTGGGTCTCAGTTTTGTCCTCTGTAAAATGGGTCTGCGTACCTCCCATGGCTGTTGTCAGGATTTAATGAAATAACAGGTTGACTTGATGTGAAGACTAACTCAGAATAAATGGTCAATAAGTATAAAGTCCCTCGGCAACAGGAAGGAATAGTGGTGTTGGAGTGTCTGGTGAACTGGGATTATGATAGAGGGTGGAGGAGTATGTAAGTGAAGACTCTGATGGGAAGGGTGGGAATCCTCAAGATACAACCCTGATCCTGTCTTTCTTTCTCCTGTGGTAGTCCTTAGAGAGCGCACCCCCTACCAGGGTGTCAGCTGCTGCTTCTAACAATAGTTGTCTCCTGAATCAATACCTTCAAATTCAGATCTGACTGCCTGAAGGGTCTGTTCATTTGTATGTCTTGGTTTTAACTCAAGTTCATCCAACCTCATACTGACTTCACAGTTTATTCCCCCCAAAATTCATCTCCCTTTGGGTTTCTTGTCTCCATCAGTGGAAATATCCTCCAGGTCACTCAGTCCTGAAAACTTGAATCCTCCATACCGAGCCAGACCTCAAGTCCTTCAGTGGCTCTTGAATCTGTCAGTCCTTTCTTCCACCCCGTTAGTCCCCAGTCACCTCCCACAAGAAGGATGTGCTCATTCTCCCTGTTGGGTTTCCATGTCTCTTGCCCTGTGCCCATACTCAATCCTACATTGCTATTACCAGATTTTTTTTTTTTTATTACTGCAACGGATCTTAGTTTCAGCAAACGGATCTTTGATCTTTGCTGAGGCATGCGGAATCTTTAGTTTCAGCTTGATCCCAGCAGGGATCAAATCCAGTTCCCCTGCATTGGGAGTGCAAAGTCTTAGCCACTGGACCACCAGGGAAGTCCTGCTACCACCAGATTGAACTTCACTTTCAATTGATCTTTTCCCTGATCCAATCCCTTAGAGTCTCCTCAAATAGTCACCTGTCAAGACTGAACTCTATGAAGGTGTCTGAGGAGCCCTCCCTTTGGCTTCAGCCTTAGCTTTGTTGCACCCAACCAGGTTCTTTGCTTATCTCCCATCTCTATAATTCTGCAGCTGTCTGGATCTTTGCCTCCCTGTCTTCCTGGTCTATCTCACACCAATAAGGCAACATTTGGGTCTTCTCCAAGGGAGAAGCTGAGAGCTTTAGTTCCATTACATCATTCACAGCAACCTTACAGAAACACCTGCAGAGTTGAGTAAACTTTCCTCTAGACGCTCTTCCCTCTTCCTTGTCTCATGGCAGGTCTGGGGCCAGAGCGGGCCCCCTTGTTTAGCCTGTCTGGTTATATCACTTACTTGGAGGCTCTTGGACCCAGAGACACCTGGATTTATCTTTTGGATTTATCAACTTCAAATGACTTCCTTGTTTGTGATTTTTTAAAAGTTTGTGTATTTATTTATTTGGCTGTGCCAAGTCTTGGGCTTCCCAGGTGGCAGTAGTGGTAAAGAACCTGCCTGTCAATGCAGGAGACTGTAAGAGACATGGGTTTAACCCCTGAGTCTGGAAGATCCTCTGGAGGAGGACCTGGAAACCCATTCCAGTTTTCTTACCTGGAGAACCCCATGGACAGAGGAGCCTGGTGGGGGACCAAGTCCATAGGGTCACGAAGAGTCAGACATGACTGAGTGATGGCATGCACACCAGGTCTTAGTTGCAGCATGCAGGATCTATTAGCTGCAGCATGTGAACTCTTTAGTTGTAGCATGTGGGATCTAGTTCCCTGACTGGGAATTGAACCTGGGCCCCATGCACTGAAAGCACAGAGTGTTAGTCACTGGACCACCAGGGAAGTCCCTAATTTTTGCTTTTTTAGCCAAAGTGTTTATTTCCTTTTTTTCTCTGAGCTCCTCTGTCTCACTCTCTGCTCTTTCTTTGTCTCAGTGAAAAGAGGTAATTGAAGAAGCAGGAGGAAGCACTGAGTTTATAGCTTGGGTCTGTTTACTTTTCTCCATCTCCGTGGCCACTGGACTTGTCCACACCATTGTTATCTCTCCTGGACAATTGTAGTAACCTCAGTTGATCTTCCTGCAGCCACTGCTGACCTCCTACTGTCCACTGTCCACCCAGCAGCCAGCCATATCCAACAGGATATGGAGCAATTAGAACTCTCATACTTTACTGATGGGAATACAATTGCTATAAGTACTTCAGACAACTCTTTGGTGATATCTGTTAGCACTGAATATTTGCATACCTTAAGACTCAGCAGTTTTACTCTGTAGGTATCTATCCAATAGACATGCAAACATACATTCACCTAAAGACATTTATAGGAATGTTTAGAGAACATTATTTGGAATAAATCCAAGTTTGGAACTATCCAAATATCCATCAACAGTAGAATGTTTAAATAAATTGTGGTAATATTTACACAATGGAATGCATAAGAAATAATAAACTACAGTATTGTATACTAATATGGATGAAACTCACAAACATATGTAATTTTGATCTGAAGAAGTCAGAACAAAAGTGTCCACAGTGTAGGATTCCATTTATATAAAGTGCTAAACAGACAAATCTAACCTCTGGGTAGAAGTCAGGATAGTGGGGCCCTTGGCAGTGTGGAGTAGGGCCTGGTAGAAGGCCTGTCTGGGATTCTTGTAATGACCCAGATCTTGATCTAAGTGCCCAGAACATAAGTATGTCCCCTCTATAAAAATTCACTGAACTGTATATTAAGGATCTGGGAAGTTGTCTGTATGACTTTTAAAAAGCTAAAAAGTCCTTCAGTAGTTTACTCTGCACTTATAATAAAATTCAGATTCCTCACTGTGCTTTTTCGGGGGTGTAGATGCTCTGGCCTCTGCCCACCGCTGATCTCACCTGCTTCCCAGAAGCAGGCTGGTGAGATTGTGGGGAGGTGGTGTTGGTTTGGGCTGGCAAAGGGGTGTGATATGACAGGAAGTGAGGGAGTAGGGCTGGGAGGAGTGTGATGTCTTGAAGAGGGTTGAGATCAGAGGTATGGAGTGGAGTCCAACTGCCATAAATCCATGCGAGAGGAAGAGTAGGAGAAAAGGCCTTGGGGCAGGGGGTGAGAGGGGTGCTTTGTCGCTCAGTCATGTCCGACTCTTTGTGACCCCATGGGCTGTAGCCCGCCATGCTCCTCTGTCCATGGGAATTCTCCAGGCAAGAATACTGGAGAGGGTTGCCAGGCCCTTCTCCAGGGGATATTCCCAACCCAGGTCTCCCTCATTTCGGGCGGATTCTTTATCATCTGTGCCACCAGGGAAGCCCTGGTAAGAGGAGATTGTTGTATAAAGGAAAAGCTCAGTTCGTTCCCCATTTAGCGAACGGAGCTGTGGTCAGCAAAAGAAACAAAGATGAAGCATTCCCCTAGAGAATTTCATCAGTCAGCCCTGCTGAGAAGTGGGGAACAGTGCGGGGGATAAATCTTTTGCCTTCAGGCCATAAAGATGTTAAACTCACTTGACAGTCCCTTGGAACTTCCCTGGTGGTCCAGTGGTTAAGACTGTGCTTCCACTACAGGGAGCATGGGTTCAATCCCTGGTGGGGGAACTAAGATCCCAAATGCCATGTGGAGCACAAACAAAAAAGTTCCCCTACACAGGGAGGGGTTGGCAAACAGGGGTTAAGAAATCCGGGAAATCTGTGTCTCACCTTCCCCCACTTTTCCTGACAGGTCCTGGTCTCCAGAAAGCAACGGGGACCCCTTCTCCACCACACTGACCTAGGTTCTGAGTTTATTGTTAGTGCCCAGTGCGTGGTGGGCATCCAGAAATGTTGGACAGGGAAGTGGAGGAGGTGACACTGAGCTGATAGGTAGAATGACTGATCTGCGACATCGCTACCTGGCTCCAGACACCATGCTATCACTGTAAACCACCCCCCCCCCCCAACACACACACACTGAGGCCATTATTATCTTAACCCGATAACCTCCCTGGGAACCAGCTGTTCCTTCTGTCTCAACCCTTGTCATGAGGTGTTCCCAGCATCTGCTCAGCAGTGGGGACAGGGAAGGGCTGGGAGGACCAGCTCCCTACCCAGGAGGAAACAGTTGAGAGCAGTGAGGCTCCTTCCTTCTCATTCAGCTCAGACGTTCAGCTCAGGACCCTGGGGCCGAGCAGCAACCCTACGCAGTGCTTAGCATTTGGGGGCAGGCTGGATGGGCTCCCGGTCCCCACCAAGCCACCACCATCCTTTCCATTCACTCTCTCCCGCTCCTGGTCAGGACCCCAGAGAGTGGTGCTCCCTCCCATGGCCCATGTGCCCTGGCCAGTCCTCTCACCATCAGGCCCCCGCCAACGAAGCCAGCCATGAGCCAGACTTGCAGGCTGAGGTGGTCCTTGGTCCAGGTGGTCTGCCCGTTGGGCACCAGCAGGAGGGCGTTGGCCACGATGCAGACCAGGGAGAGGGGGATGAGAGACAGCCCCACGAAGCGGGCACACTTGCCGGTGCACATGGTGAGGCTCTCGGAAAGGACAGGCGGTGAGTGAAAGTGAACCCAAGGTTCCCGAGTCCAGAGGAAAAAACAAGCCAGGAGCAAAGGTCGGGGAGGAGGTGTGGCGAAGCTGGCAGCAGCTGATGATAAAGGACAGGGGCAGGAGACGTGGGGCTGCTGCAGAGACGCAGGCCAAGGGGAGGATGTGGTGGACGAGCTGGGGGAGGCTGACCCACAGAGGAAGTTGCATGGAGTCGGTGTGTTCTTCCTCTTCTTCTGCGCTCACCTCGCCACAGACCCTCCGTCAGCTCCTTACCTGCTTTGTGACTTACCCAAACCCCTTAATGTCTCTAAATCTCAGTTGTCTCGTTTGTATAAAGGGCATAGTGATGCTCCTGGGCTCTTGGGCTGGTGGTGAGGATTAAATAGGGAATTCCCTGGTGGTCCAGTGGTTAGGACTCTGCACTCTCACCGCCAGGGGCCTGGGTTCAGTCCCTGGTTGGGGAGCTATGATCCTGTATGCCATATGGTGCAGCCAAAAAAAAAGAGTGAGGGTGAAAAGCATTTTGTAACAAAGAACACACTAAGACAATGTGTGGTAGCCTCATTGCTTCTTAGCCCCACAGAGACGCTTCCTCCTGGAAAGAAACCAAGAAGATGGTGGTGTTTTTTCTGTTTCTTCTTGTCAGTTCACTTCAGTCCCTCAGTCTTGTCTGACTCTGTGACCCCATGGACTGCAGCACGCCAGGCTTCCCTGTCCATCACAAACTCCTGGAGCTTGCTCAAACTCATGTCCATTGAGTCAGTGATGCCATCCAACCATCTCATCTTTTGTCATCCCCTTCTCCCCCTGCCTTCAATCTATCCCAGCATCAGGGTCTTTTCCAGTAAGTCAGTTCTCCACATCAGGTGGCCAAAGTATCAGCTTCAGCTTCAGCATCAGTCCTTCCGATGAACATTCAGGACTGATTCCTTTAGGAATTGACTGGTTTGATCTCCTTACAGTCCAAGGGACTCTCAAGAGTCTTCTCCAACTCCACAGTTCAAAAGCATCAATTCTTTGGCACTCAGCTTTCATTATAGTCCACCTCTCACATCTGTACCTGACTACTGGAAAAACCATAGCTTTGACTAGATGGACCTTTGTTGGCAAAGTAATGTCTCTGCTTTTTAATATGCTGTCTAGGTTGGTCATAGCTTTTCCTCAAAGGAGCAAGTGTCTTTTAATTTTATGGCTGCAGTGATTTTGGAGGCCCCCAAAATGAAATCTCTCAGTTTCCACCGTTTACCCATCTATTTGCCATGAAGTGATGGGACCAGATGCCATGATCTTTGTTTTCTGAATGTTGAGTTTTAAGCCAACTTTTTTACTCTCCTCTTTCACTTTCATCAAGAGGCTCTTTAGTTCTTCTTCACTCTCTGCCATAAGGGTGGTGTCATCTGCATATCTGAGGTTATTGATATTTCTCCCGGCAATCTTGATTCCAGCTTGTGCTTCCTCCAGCCCAGTGTTTCTCATGATGTACTCTGCATGTAAGTTAAATAAGCACGGTGACAATCTACAGCCTTGACATACTCCTTTCCCGATTTGGAACCCGTCTGTTGTTCCATGACCAGTTCTAACTCTTGCTTCTTGACCTGCATCCAGATTTCTTAGGAGGCAGATAAGATAGTCTGGTATTCCCATCTCTTGAAGAATTTTCCACAGTTCATTGTGATCCACACGGTCAAAGGCTTTGGCATAGTCAATAAAGCAGAAGTAGATGTTTTTCTGGAACTCTCTTGCTTGTTTGATGATCCAGTGGATATTGGCAACTTGATCTCTGGTTCTTCTGCCTTTTCTAAATCCAGCTTGAACATCTGGAAGTTCACGGTTCATGTACTGTTGAAGCCTGGCTTGGAGAATTTTGAGCATTACTTTGCTAGTATGTGAGATGAGTGCAATTGTGTGGTAGTTTGAACTTTCTTTGACATTGCCTTTCTTTGGGATTGGAATGAAAACTGACCTTTTCCAGTCCTGTGGCCACTGCTGAGTTTTCCAAATTTGCTGGCATATTGAGTGCAGCACTTTCACAGCATCATCTTTGAGGACTTGAAATAGCTCAACTGGAATTCCATCACCTCCACTAGCTTTGTTCATAGTGATGCTTCCTAAGGCCCACTTGACTTCGCATCCCAGGATGTCTGGCTCTAGGTGAGTGATGACACCATCGTGATTATCTGGGTCATAAAGATCTTTTTTGTATAGTTCCTCTGTGTATTCCTGCTACCTCTTCTTAATATCTTCTGCTTCTGTTAGGTCCATACCATTTCTATCCTTTATTGTGCCCCTTTTTGCATGAAATATTTCCTTGGTATCTCTAATTTTCTTGAAGAGATCTCTAGTCTTTCCCAAACAAAACATTCTATTGTTTTCCTGTTTCTTTGCCTTGATCACTGAGGAAGGCTTTCTTATCTCTCCTAGCTACTGATTGGAACTCTGCATTCAAATGAGTATATCTTTGCTTTTCTCCTTTGCCTTTAACTTCTCTTCTTTTCTCAGCTATTTGTAAGCCCTCCTCAGACAACCACTTTGCCTTTTTGTATTTATTTTTCTTGGGCATAGTCTTGAACACTGCCTCCTGTACACTGTCACAAACCTTTGTCCATAGTTCTTCAGGGACTCTGTCTATCAGATCTAATCCCTTGAATCTATTTGTCAGTTCCACAGTATAATTTTGAGGGATTTGATTTAGGTCATACCTGAATGGTCTTTGGCATTGTCCATTGCCAAAGAATGCTCAAACTACCACACAGTTGCATTCATCTCACATACTAGCAAAGTAATGCTCAAAATTCTCCAAGCCAGGCTTCAACAGTATGTGAACCATGAACTTCCAGATGTTCAAGCTGGTTTTAGAAAAGGCAGAGGAACCAGAGATCAAATTGCCAACATCTGTTGGATCATTGAAAAAGCAAGAGAGTTCCAGAAAAACATCTATTTCTGCTTTATTGACTATGCCAAAGCCAAAGTTTATTGTGGATCACAATAAACTGTGGAAAATTCTTCAAGAGATGGGAATACCAGACTACCTGACCTGCCTCTTGAGAAATCTGTATGCAGGTCAAGAAGCAACAGTTAGAACTGGACATGGAACAACAGACGGGTTCCAAATAGGAAAAGGAGGCTGTATATTGTCACCGTGCTTATTTAACTTATATGCAGAGTACATCATGAGAAACGCTGGGCTGGAGGAAGCACAAGCTGGAATCAAGATTGCCGGGAGAAATATCAGTAACCTCAGATATGCAGATGACACCACCCTTATGGCAGAAAGTGAAGAAGAACTAAAGAGCCTCTTGATGAAAGTGAAAGAGGAGAGTGAAAAAGTTGGCTTAAAGCTTTTTTATTCAGAAAACATTCAGAAAACAAAGATCATGGCATCTGGTCCCATCACTTCATGGCAAATAGATGGAGAAACTGGAAACAGAGATTTTATTTTCTGGGCTCCAAAATCACTGCAGATGATGACTGCAGCCATGAAATAAAAGGATGCCTACTCCTTAGAAGAAAAGTTATGACCAACCTAGACAGCATATTAAAAAGCAGAGACATTACTTTGCCATCAAAGGTCCATCTAGTCAAGGCTATGGTTTTTCCAGTAGTCATGTGGAAATGACTACTGGAATTGCAGCCATGAAATTAAAAGATGCTTACTCCTTGGAAGGAAAGTTATGACCAACCTAGACAGCATATTAAAAAGCAGAGACATTACTTTGCCAACAAAGGTCCGTCTAGGCAAGGCTATGATTTTTCCAGGGGTCATGTATGGATGTGAGAGTTGGACTGTGAAGAAAGCTGAGTGCTGAAAAATTGATGCTTTTGAACTGTGATGTTGGAGAAGACTCTTGAGAGTCCCTTGGACTGCAAGGACATCCAACCAGTCCATTCTAAAGGAGATCAGTCCTGGGTGTTCTTTGGAAGGACTGAGCTAAAGCTGAAACTCCAGTATTTTGGCCACCTCATGTGAAGAGTTGACTCATTGGAAAAGACTCTGATGCTGGGAGGGACTGGGGGCAGGAGGAGAAGGGGATGACAGAGGATGAGATGGCTGGATGGCATCACCGACTCAATGGACATGAGTTTGAGTAAACTCTGGGAGTTGGTGATGGACAGGGAGGCCTGGCATGCTGTGATTCATGCAGTCACAAAGAGTTGGACATGACTGAGCTACTGAACTGACTGAACTGAACTGAAGACTTTGTGGGATTTTTTTGTAGCACAGCAATAGCTGACTGACACAGATCCTGTCATCTAGGCCACAGCTGATTGATCCAAGAAAAAGTAGGTGACCCAAAAACAGACATGAAACCAGAGACCTGTATGATTGCAGAAGGTAAGAACTCTGCCCAACAGAGAGAGGTACCCTCACTGAATGATGACTGATCAACAAATTGGATCTTCATTCTTGAGAAAGTTGACTACAGACAACCTGAGAGTCATCAGACAGAGGGGTGGCCCAAAACTAAGAGAAGTATAAAAGAAACTGAGAAAAGTATGAAAGCAGGAGTGAGCAGAAGCCATGGAGCAGCTGCATCCATAAATAAACAGAAACCATAGGAAGAAAGGGACTTCCCTGGTGGTCCAGTGGCTAAGACTCCGGTCTCTCAGTGCAGGGAATCTGGGTCCAATCTCTGATCAGGGAACAAGATCCTGCATGCCACAGCATATCCAAATAAATAAATATATAGATATATTTTTTAAAGAAGCCATAGGAAGAGAATTGTGTAGAGAATAGTTGTTCAGAAACAGTACAGGAGGAAGAAGCACAAGCATTGGCAAGTAGAGGCGGATGACCAGTGTTTCTGGTGAGTCACTGGAAGTGACGTTGAACCACCAGAGAAGCTGTGATGCCCATCTGGCAGGTGTTCCCACTGTAGCCATTGTCCCAGTGGACTGGGAACAGGGACAAAAGCAAGCTGCATATTTGTCTACAAGTTCATCAGTCCTGAGTCTGAGAGATGATTCTGCTTTTCAGGATAAGTAAAGAGAGAAAAAAGAAAAGTTGTGTGGTTTACAGGTATTTATTTATATTACATTTTGTGCAATTTTGTGTGCATGAAATAATGTTAAAAACATTATAGAGATTCTGAAAAATTTCATCAAAACAAAGGAAGGGCATATTTTCCTGAAGACTGAAAGACAGAAACAGAATTCTTGAGAAATATTTACTGTAGGATTTGAAAGGAATTTTCAGGAAGGTTTTCACTGGAAGTAGGAGCAGAGAACTTTAAGAAACGAAAGGCTGAGATGAAAAGGCACCAGTGGTTCTCTTTTGGGAGAGACAGAGAATTGCCTGGAAACTCAAAATGCACAAAGATAACCAAAGTCCATGTGAGAAGCACTAAAGAACAGGACTGAAAGTGGGACAGAGCTGGTGAGGGATACTAAGGATAAACTTGAGCAAAATGCACAAGAAAAGGACCGGAAGATTAGGAAAGAGGACCAGCAACAAAAACATTGTAAGGGAACATGAGTGAGAAAACAGAAATAGAAGGTCAGGAAACCAGCTGCTCCCAAAGATAAGAACAGAACTGGTGGGAGTGACGTCACAGGTGACAAATCTGTGCTGGGAAGTTTCTCCAGGGTGTGGCGCCACTTGAGTTATCGGGCTGGAGGGTGTACTGTATCCCAGGTAAAGTATTGAAAGTGAACAGGGGCTTTCCTGGTGGCTCAGTAATAAAGAATCTGCCTGTCAATGCCAGGAGACTCGGGTTCAATCCCTGGTCTGGGAAGATGGCACATGCTGCAGAGTAGCTAAGCCCGTGCACCACAACTATTGAGCCTGTGCTCTAGAGCCCAGGAACCACAACTGCTGAAGCCTGAATCCCCTATAGCCCATGCTCTGCAACAAGAGAAGCCACTGCAATGAGATGTCTGTGGACTGCAACTAGAAAGTAGCCCTGGATTGCCACAACTAGAGAAAAGCCTTTGCAGGACCAAAGACTCAGCACAGCTCAAAGTAAATAAATAAATATATAAAATTTTTTTTTTTAACGTGAACTGAACCCAGATCCATCCTGACTAAATATCTGAATTAAAGAATACATCTCAGCGAAGTTAAAAGCTTCCTAGACTTACTTGCTGCTGCTGCAGCTGCTAAGTCACTTCAGTCCTGTCTGACTCTGTGCGACCCCATAGACGGCAGCCCACCAGGCTCCCCCGTCCCTGGGATTCTCCATGCAAGAACACTGGAGTGGGTTGCCATTACTTCACTGCAAAGATCGTGCTGTGCTGTGCTCCGTTGCTTTAGCCCTGTCTGACTCTGTGATCCCATACACTGTAGCCCGCCAGTCTCCTCTGTCCATGGGGATTCTCCAGGCAAGAATACTGGAGTGGGTAGTGATGCCCTCCTCCAGGGGATCTTCCTGACCCAGGGATCAAACCGGCCTCTCCTGCATTGGCAGGCAGATTCTTTACTGCTGAGCCACTGGGGATCTCAAATATAGCTGATTCTTGAATATAGCTGTATACACATAGCTGATTCATTTCATTGTACAGAGAAACTAACCCAACATCATAAAGCAACTATCCTGTGTGCTTAGTCACTTAGTCGTGTCCAACTCTTTGTGGGCCCGTGACTGTGTAGCCCGTCATGCTGCTCTGTCCATGGGATTCTCCAGGTGAGAATATTGAAATGGGTTGCCATTTCCATCCTCCAGGGGATCTCCACGTCCCAGGGATTGAACCTGCAAGGAGACTCTTTTACCTGCTGAGTCATAAGGGAAGCCTATACCCCAAATTTAAAAAAAAAAAAAAAGAAAAATCTTCCTAAAAAGGAACAGAAAGCAATCAAGCCTGAGACTTCTCTGTGACACTCAATGTCCAGGAGACAGAGGAACAATGTCTACATTTATGTCACAAGTAAAGAAAAATCTTCCTAAAAAGGAACAGAAAGCAATCAAGCCTGAGACTTCTCTGTGACACTCAAAGCCCAGGAGACAAAAGAACAACGTCTACATTTATGTCACAAGTTGTGAGTCAATTATTTTATACGTGTCCAAGTTTCTTTTTGCATCTGAGGGACAACAGAATTTCTGAGAATGTTTGGGTTTGGAAATACCACTGTGACTCCTTCTTCTCCTTTTTTTTTTTTTAAAGATATTTTAACTTACAAAGACATGAAATGAAAACTCCAAAATGGGGAAATCTTGGCATAACTGTAAATAATTTTTATAAACTTAGTTAGAACACAAAATATAAGTTTCAAAAATCCTTTTAAAGAGAAAATATATAGAGTGAATTCTAAAAATTATATTAACAACAGTATAGATGTCAATCATGTATTGCCTGCCATGACCAGAGTCCATTTTAAAGAAATATATCAGGTCACAGAAACTCAACTCTACTGAAACAAAAAGCATTTATTGGTTCAGGTGGCTGTATAGTAGGACCTTGTTGTTTATCCCCCCCTATATATAATAGTTTGCCTGTGCTAATCCCAAATTCCCAGTCCTTCCCTCCCCTACTCCCCCTCCCTCTTGGCAACCACACATCTGTTCTCAAGATCTGTAAGAATGTAAATCTTAGAAATTCTCATAATGAGAAAAGAGATTATAACTATGTGAAGTAATGGATATTAACTAAACTTACAGTAGTCATCATTTTGTAGTATATACATATGTATATATATAGAATCACTCAGTTGTGTCCAACTCTTTGCGACCCCATGTACTGTAGCCCTCCAGGCTCCTCTGTCCATGGAATTCCTCAGGCAAGAATACTAGAGTGGTTTGCTATTTCCTTCTTCAGGCGATCTTCCCGACGCAGGGATGGAACCCGAGTTACCTGCACTGCAGGCAGTTTCTTTACTGTCTGAGCGACCAGGGAAGCCCTCTATATTGGAGTGGGTTGCTGTTCCCTTCTCTAGGGGAATGTTCACAAGCCAGGGATTGAACCCAGGTCTTCCGCATTGCGGCCAGATTCTTTACCAGCTGAGCCACCAGGGAAGCCCTATACATATGTACAAGAAATCATTATGTTGTAAACTTAAAATACATTAGTGGAATACAATTAATACAATATACTAATACAATGTTATATGTCAACTATATTTCAATTTTGAAGTCTCAATAAAGGTTGCATTGTGTTTTAAAAGGGAGACAAAAAAGCTAAAGATATATTTAGAAAGTCACGGAAACAAAGTAGTGGAACACAAATTGGAGTGAGTGAAGGTGTTGATTCTGTGGATACCATGTGGTAAAACAAGAAAGCACAGGACTTCCCTGGTGATCCAGTGGATTAAAATCCACCTGCCAATGCAGGGGACCCCAGTTCTATCCCTGCTCTGGGAAGATCCCATATGCCACAGGGCAAATAAGCCTGTGCTCCACAACAAGAGAAGCCACCGCAGTCAGAAACTTGCAACTAGGCAAAGTCTGCATGCAGCAACAGAGACCCAGCACAGCCAAAAATAAATAACAAATTTTAAAAAAGAAAGCACCAGCACTTTGGGAGAAAATCTTGGTGACAGTAGGGGAGCTCTTCTGAGAAATGCTGCATCACCAGTACCCTTGATGGCACAGCAGTCAGGTTTGTGTGTAAAAACAGTTATCTATGACTCAGTCAGGAAACAAATCACAAGAGTCAGATTTTGAAGAACTTTGGGAAATATTTTAACCAATTTACTTGCAGTTTTCTTTTCATGTATGCATCAACATGACTTTTTTAGAAGAAATTTTAATTAGCATACAACAAACGTTTCAAGTGCTAGGAAAGCATTGTTCTATCACGTAGCAGGCAGCATTCTTTCTTAGCAGTACATAAAATAATAGTGTGTGTTGCCTCTGGAGATGGCTCAAGAAATTCTCTGTATAGGCCCAGTTCTGGACTCAGTGGATCCAGCACTAAACTTGCCAGACAAGGTCCCTCCCTGTAGCTTATGTTATACTCTGGGAGACAGGCAGTCAACTAAAAGTTAGAGACTATTCCAAATTTTTTTAAAAAGTCTTAATTTATTTGGCTGCGTCTGGTCTTAGTTGTGGCATGTGGGATCTCTTTTAAAAGAATTTTATTTGTTTATTTTTGGCCATGCTGGGTCTTTCTTGCTGTGCAGGCTTTTCTCTAGTTGTAGTGAGCGGGGGCTACTCTCTAGTCGAGGTACCCAGGCTTCTCATGGCGGTGGCTTCTCTTGTTGGGGAGCAGCGGCTCTAGGGCACAGGCTTCAGTAGTTGTGGCGTATGGGCTCAGTAGTCGTGTTTGCTGTGCTCTTGGGCACAGGCTCAATAGCTGTGGTGCCTGGGCTTAGTTGTTCTGAGGCATATGGGATCTTCCTGGACCAGGGATTGATCTCCTGCATTGGTAGACAGATTCTTTACTACTGAGCCACCAGGGAAGCCCTCTTTGTGGGATCTTTCATTGCAGCACAGACTCTAGTTGTGGCTCGAGGGCTTAGTTGCTCTGCAGCATGTGGGTCTCAGTTCCCCGATCAGGGATTGAACCTGCTTCTGCATTTCAAGGCATATTCTTATCCATTGGACCACCAGAGAAGTCCCAAGACTTTGCTGAATTTTATGAGGGAAATCAGCAATGTGATGTGATGGGGAGCAACTTGGGCCGGTGGCTACTCTAGATCCTGTGGTTACAGAGCCAGAACCACACTGAGACCTTGGCAAGAGGGGCTCCTCCCTGGCTCTCAGCTTAATTTTATACAGACCTCCAGGGGATCTTGTTAAAATGCAGATTCTGACTCATCAGGGCTGAGGGAGCCCTGAGAGTCTACATTTTTTTAAATTAATTTTTATTGGAGTAGGTGCTAGTGGTAAAGAACCCACTGGCCAATGAAGGAGCCTTAACAGAACTCCAGGGTTTGATCTCTCCTGGGTTTGATCAAACCCAGGGTTTGACCCCTGGTTCTGGAAGAGCCCCTGGAAAAGGAATTGGCAACACACACCAGTATTTTTGCCTGGAGAATCCCATAGACAGAGGAGCCTGGCAAGCTACAGTCCATGGGGTTGCAAAGAATCTGACATGACTGAAGAAACTTAGCATAGCGCATGGTCGCTTTACAATGTTGTATTAGTTTCTGCTGTACAGCAAAATGAATCAGCTATAAGTATACATATATCCCCTCTGTTTTGGGATTTCCTTTCTATACAGGTCACCAAAGGGCATTGAGTAGAGGTCCCTGTGCTGCACAATAGGTGCTCATTAGCTATCTGTCTCATACATAGTAGTGTATAGATGTCAATCCCAATCTCCCAGTTCTCCACGCCCCCCCACCTTAGTATCCAGAAGTTTGTTCTCTACATCTGTGTCTCTAGTTCTGCTTTTCAAATGATTTCATCTATTCCGTTTTTATAGATTCCACATATAAGAGATAGTATATATTTGTTTTTTTCTTTCTCATTTTCTTCCCTCTGTGTAACAGTCTCTAGGTCTATCCATGTCTCTGCAAATGGCATTAATTCATCCCTTTTTATGGCTGAGTAATAGTCCATTGTATATAGGCACCACATCTTCTTTGCCCATTCCTCTGTTGATGGACGTTTAGGTTGCTTCCGTGTACTGGCTGCTGTTAACAGTGCTACAGTGAACATTGGGGTGCATGCATTTTTTGAACCATATTTTTCTCCAGATACATGTTCAGGCGTGGGATTGCTGGATCATATGGCAGTTCTATTTTTAGTATTTTGAGGAACCTCATACTGTTCTCCGTTCCTCATACTGTTCACTAATTTACATTCCCACCAACAGTGCAGGAGGGCTTCCTTTTCTCCTCACCTCTCCAGGATTTATTGTTTGTAGATTTTTTTTATTGAGGGTCTACATTTCTTAAAAGCAGCTGGGTGATGCTGAGGCTCCTGTTCCAAGGACCACGCTATGGTAGCAAGACTGCAGGGCGCCCTGTGTATCACAAATACCTAAACACAAGACCCCTTTCCCTCCCTCTTGGCTTGTGAAAAGATTTTTGCAAGTTTGGTTGACAACTGAGCAAATGGAGTTATGAGAGAGTAATGTGCCAGTTGGGCTTTCCAGTGGCTCAGTGGTAAAGAACCCGCCTACCAATGCAGGAGATGTGGGTTCAATCCCTTGTTTGGGAAGATCCCCTGGAGAAGGAAATGGCAACCCACTCCAGTATTCTTGCCTGGAAAATCCCATGGAAAGAAGGAGCCTGGCAGGCTACAGTCCATGGGGTCGCAAAAGAGTTGAATATAACTTAGCGACTAAACAGCAATATGTTTTAAGAAGTTCCAGAGAAGATAAACACAAAGAAAATTTAATCCATATAGCAGGAGATAAAGTATCAAGAGGCATAAGAAAGAGAAAGCATACAGTAAGATGACTGATTATACCAAATATGTGGATCAGAACAATTCATGAAAATATTTTAAACTCCTCTATGAAAAAAATTAAAGTTTTCAAATTAAGCTAATCAACAAAATTCTGTTAACAGTAGTTGCCTCACAGGAGAGAAACAAGATATGGAAGACAAGAGGGAAAGGAAAATTGCTTTTCACCTTTATGAAAATGTATGATTGCATTTTTTTTAAAACAATTATTTATTTATTTGGCTGCACTGGGTCTTAGTTGCAGCATGCAGGATATAGTTCCCTGACCAGGGATCGAACCCAGACCCCCTACCTAGCGAGTGTGGAGTCTTAGCCAGTGGACCACCAGGGAAGGGTCCTATTGGGTATTTTGAATTTTATTATTATGTTTTGATTATTCAAAATAATAAGTGCATAATAAAATTAAAGCATATAGTATAGATAATGTTAAGTGTTCATTTTATACTGTTATAGGGTATATTTACGTTGATTATATAACAATGATAAAGCTTTAGGCACAAAATCATATTGTACTGAAACATATAAAGTCAAAATAGATAACCTGGGAAACCAAACATATATATATATATATAGCTATATGTAGCTATAAGAACTATATAATAGTAGCGAGAAACTGTGGCATAACTCAGCAGTCTGTAGTAGATGAAGTAAGAAAAATTACCCAAGGGTACAAAGGTATTGAGAATCTAAATGATAATAAGGTGATTGATTAATTAGCCACTCATTCAACAAATATTTATCAAATGTGTATGACGTGCACCATGCCCTTTGCTAGATACCAGGAATGCAGCAATAAAGTCTCCATCCTGGAGCTTGCCTTCAAATGATATTTATTGAACTTTGTATCTTATAAGTGGAGAACACACCTTTTTTGACGTTAATGAAACATTTATAAATATTGATAAAATATTAGGCTCTGAAGGAAATACCAGATAACTTCAAAGCTGAAATTGTACTGGCCACCTTTTCTGACCACAATGCAGCAAACCAGAAATTTACAAATGTTTAAGTAAGAAAACCCAACCTTCTAAAAGCCCCAAAATAGTCCGGGGACTTCCCTGCTGGTCCAATGATTAAGGCTCCACAGTTCCACTGGACAGGGCACAGGTTCAATCCCTGGCCAGGGAACTAAGATCTTATGCTGCATGGTGTGGCCAAATAATAATAATAATAAAAACCCAAAGCAGCAAATCCAAATTGCAAACACTGAAGGTTATAAATAGGTAATGAGAATGTATCATGGCAAAACTTGGAAGACATGGAAGAACTGGTGGAAATGACTCCAGATTTCTGAGTGCTTATAATTAGCACTTACAACTAATGCCAGAGACTTTTAATATGTTATTTTATATATAATCCTCACAACAGATATGGCATAATGCCCCTGTTGTGATGTAGTCACCCATAAAAATTTGCCAAAGTGGTGTATGTGGCTCAGAGAAATTAAGTAACTTGCTTAAAACCAAAGCTGACACCAGTTAAGCTGGAACGTGTACTCAGGCCTGGCAGATTCTTCTGTTTATAATTGCTATGCTACCATCAGTATGATTGATGGAATATGCAGAAGGGAGGAGCTGGTGATTTAAGCTGGCTTTAACCAAAACTTGTTTTCTCAGGCTTTTTGTTTCCCTGCCTATCCTTCCCCTCTTTGGCTGGGAGCCGGTGAGGCATTCCACTTGTGACAAAGGTCATAAAGAAGGAGGCTCGGCATACGCAAAGGCGGGATCAAGCCTCAGGAGTCCCCCTGAATAATCTCGAGCATCTACCCCCAAAAAACCAGAGTCTGCCTACTTTATTGCTTTGTGCTCTCACCTCTGACTTTACTGGGGGCTGTCCCCCACCACCATCTCGCTCTCTCTGTCAAAGAGTTAACTTACAGCTCCAATTAATAAAAGTTCCTGGGCAATTAGGAGTGTTTAAATCCAAACCCCTCAGATGGCTCTCTAACTCGCCTGACAAATTTACCCGGACTCCTACAGCTATGCATACGATTGTTTACAGTCTCCCAGCCTCGAAAGGCACGGGAAGCTTAAGATATTCAAATAGCTTAGAGCCTCTCAGAGAGTTAGAAACTGTCAGAATAAAATTAGTAAAAGATTTCATTGATGAGCCAATGCTTGTTGCCAAGTTTTCACATCCCCTGAATTGTATCCTTGAATGTGTATTAATTAATATAGTTGGTATGTAGAAAAAATAAGTAGTGGCCTTGGTACTAGTAACTTTAGACCCTTAAGGTAATAAATTCTTTCCTTTGTTGTAAACCCATTACACATCCGCCCTATAGGAGTGCAATTTTATCTTCGGAAGATGGTGCCAAACCTTAAAATAATTACACTTAGAGAAAATAAGTCTTACTGTTGTTAAGTCTTTGTCCAGAGTCATAAAATGTTAATAGGCCTTCTGGCCAGAAGATGATGTAAATCACCTAAACCATTTGTATACGATAAATTTGCAGGAAAGAAACCCTGGTTTTTGATAAGGATCAAAGACTGCTGACTTTGCATCCCCTATAATCCTCTATGTGTAACTTAGGGTATAAAAGCCCCTGTTGAAAATAAAGCTACGGGCCTTGCTCACCAACGCTTGGTCTCCCCATGTCATTCTTCCCCTTAACTTCCAGCTGAGTCTCCATCTGGAGCACGGATATCCTCTGCGACCATTTATTTGCCTGGGCTTCTAAGACCCACTCGAGAAGGTGTCTAAGGTGGGGCACCTTCTGCTATTCGAGAGGGCGCCTGCGGCCTCCGTGGTCAGAGCTAACCTGGTGTCACTGGTTATATTGATTTTCCATGTAAACCAAGCTACTCAGCTTCTTTTCTCCACTGAATTTCCTACTGAGCTACCCTCATTTTATTACTCTTTATATCTTTGATGAATAAATAAATAGTCGCCGAAGCCGTCTCTCCTTCGAATACCCTGGATCAGCCGGGGCTGGACCTCGGCACTCTTTCTTCCCTCTCTTCTTTCCCTCCCCACCCCCCTCCCCCCAACCTTTTCTTTCTTTCATAGAACAAAGGTTTATGGAGCACTTACTGTGTACCAGGCATTGTTCAATATGCTGGGGATTCAGTGACGAGAGGCAGACAGTAAGCAAGTCAACAATACTTATACAACTTTAGAGAGCAATATTTGTTATGAAGAAAAAGAAAACATGATAAGGAGGTAAATTGACAGGTGTTTAGAGCTATTTTCGTTAGGGAGGTCGGGGGAGGTCTCTCGGAGGCAGTGACCTTCAGAAAGGATGCGGGCTTTGGGAGGAAGACTGTTCCAGTGAAGGCAACAGCTAGTGCAATGTCCCTGGGGAGACAGGCTTAGCCTGCTATGGGCACAGTGAAGAATGGCAGAGTGGATGGAGCTTGGTGGGTGAGGAAAAAGCTGAAGAGGTGGCTTTGAAGGCCATCATCGGAGTCGTGGGGCAGCCATGGGGCAGCCTGGAGCAGGGGTGCTACCCTTTGTTATGAGGAAAATGGATTGAAGGAGAGTAAGACTGGAAGAGGGGAGACAGGTGAGGAGGTTATTGCAGTGGTGCAGGTGAAGGATAGTGGTGGCCTGAACTGTGTGGTAAAGACAGAGAAGGGTGACGAGACGTCAGATTTGGGGTAGAGTTTTGTTTTTGTGTTTTATTCGGCTACACCAGGGCTTAGTTGTGGCATGTAGTATCTTTAGTTGCGGCGTGGGGGGATCTATTCCCTGACCAGGGATCGAACTTGGGACATTGGGAGCCCAGAGTCTTAACCACCGGACCACCAGGAAAGTCCCTGGGGTAAATTTTGAATGTAGAGCCGTTGGAATCTACTGAGGGCTGTGGGCATTGATGAGCCCTAAGACTTAGTGATGGGGTGGCAGGGGCCATTCATAAACACGAAGAAGCACAGGAAAGATAGGTGAAGGGATGGGAGAAGGAGTGTAATCAGAGAAAGGAAAAGATAGGAAAACAGGCTGGAGGAGGAGCCAGCAAAAGGATCCTCCAGTAAGGAGGGAGGAAAACCAGGACAGTGTGCTATCCCAGAGGCCAACACAGGGGTTCGAAGAGCGAATGCATTTAACAACTCTGTTAAATGCTGCTAAGAGGCTGAGTAATGACCATTGGGCTTGGCCTTATCTCAGCAAGATGAAAGTACTTTCATCGAAATGGTTTGGGATGTGAATGGAGAAGAAAGGATGACCAGACATTTAACACGAATGAATTTAACATGGAGGACCAACATAGAAAAAAGGAAATTGTAAGAAATTGCTATCATAAGAGGCACTGGTGGGACAATGAGGAAGTTCTTTTCTGATTGTTTCTCTTTCCTCTGGAAAACAAGTTTTCATATCACTAATGGAGGTTGGAGGATGCAGTATTGTCACTCGAGGCAAGAAGGGGAATTTCAGAGAGCAGAAAAAAGTACAGTATTGAGCAGGGAAGCCATAGGATTGCCAGGCATGCTAAGAACCTGCTTGTGATTCATCATTGCAGATTCAAAGTGAGATTTGTCAACACAGTCTTTTATCCTCAGCCTTACTCAGTAGCTCAGGGAAAGTCTCACTGTTGGTAGAATTTGACTTGATCCTTCTTGCAGTTTTGTATAGAAGATGGTGGGAGAAGGACAAGAGAATTAACAGTGTGTACACAAAGGGGGCTTCCTTGGTGGTCCAGTGGTTAAGACTCTGAGCTCCCAGTGCAGGCTGCCTGGGTTCAATCCCTGATCAGAGAACTAGAAAGACCTTGATGCTAGGGAAAATCAAATGCAAAAGGAGAAGAGGGCAGCAGAGGATGAGATGGTTAGATAGCATCGCCGACTCAATGGGCATGAATTTGAGCAAACTCCGGGAGATACTGAAGGACAGAGGAGCCTGGTGTGCTGCAGCCTATGGAGTCGAGAAGAGTGAGACATGGCTTAGCAACTGAACAACAAATGCTGCAACTAAGACCTGGTGGAGCCAAGTAAATAAATAAGATAACAAAAGAATTTACAGAAGAGTGTACACGAAGGAATCATTATAGTTATGGACAGCTGAACTTAAGCTGGGTTAAGTGGGATGTGAAGATGTGAAGAGGGTGGTGGACAGTGAAAATGTGGACTGGACAATGGACTAGAGAAACCAAAGGTTGAAGGATTGTTGAACCGAGGATATCAGATAGTGGACTGGAAGGATGGATAGAGTGGAGTGCTGGGAGTCCGAAGGTTGGAAGAGGTGCAGTTACCTCAGCATGTGGCTGAGGTCAGGTGGCAGAGAAGAGGACAAGGAACTGAGATGTTGGGCTGCTGGATGCATTATCTCAGAGGATGTCTCAGTTACACAAACAAAGACATGATTAATGATAGAGAAGTAAATATAAGCCAAATGCATAAGCCTTTGATGAAACTGGTAGATGTTGCAAGATGATTGCCACAAGGCAGGGAGATGGCTGGTCTAGGCTTCTGGCAGGTGCTTCTGAGAGGCTGGGGTTTTGAAGGGAGGAGAAATTTTTTGAAAGCAAAAACAGATAAGGAAGACAACGGTCTCACCCCAGAATGTGTGGAATGTGGGAGGAAAAATACCTCTTCAAAGGGAGCTTCGGAGGATAACCAAACATCTGAGAGCAAGAAGGCAAAGGGATTAGGGTTCCATTCAGCTTTGAGATTTTTACCTTTTGAATTATAAGCATTTTACCATATGAATATGAGCATTTTAAACTTAAATTTGATATCAACCTTTTTTACATGACATACAATAAATCTTTGTATTGCATTGTATTGTTGTATAATACAATATTTTATTGTACAATACAATACATTATTGTATTGTATTGTTTGTATTGGTATTTCAGCTTCTATTAAACAACAGTTCTCTTTGTGGAAAACAATAAGAGTAACAACTATATTATTTCCAGTGAAAAACTTGGCATTAATCTTAGTAATCTCTGTACCAATACTCATTAAAGATCTGTACATTAGATTAAAAAAAAAAAGAGATTGCAAAGAGAAAAACAAGAGAAGAGGTGGACACTTTGGAGGTTCTTGTTGACCTTAAATCCCAGAGGGTCCAGTGAGAGAATCTGGGGCAGGAAAGGGAGGAGGTAAGAGACTGAACCCAAGAGGGGACAAACAGAGTTGTGTGGGGATAAGTCCATGAGTGTCTTAAGTGTGGACTTCTGGCGTGTTGCCAGGGAAAGTGTGTGACGTAGATTCTGGGCTTTAGACTCTGTGCTGTCCTCTTTGTGGCTTTACAGCAGCTCTTTGGCTTCTGCTGTAGTTCCTGTCTTCTGTGCCTCAGATCTGAGTCCACGAAGCTAGCTTGGGACTCGCACCCTACACAGACGATGTTGTCTTCTTCATCCTGTGCATCTACCCCAAGCCCTGCAAACTGACTTCCTCCTTCATTGGCCAGAAGCTCTATGTGAAGTGTCTCAAGCATATCAACTTCCACGCCCTCCAGGGAGGCTGAGACAGTCTTGTGTTCAGTTTGATTCCCCACTGGGACACTTCCTACATCCTCCTAAAATAGAAAAAAATTGAGAACTGCCTAAGTGTCCCACTAGACTGTGTCACATTCATAAAGTAAACTAATGTACATCTGGGGCAGGAGGGGACCCCTTCCAGAGCCCGAAACTGGGCTCTTGTCTAACACTTGGAAATGACTTGTCCGAGGAGACACATGTGCTGACAAAGCAAGAGATTTTATTGGGAAAGGGCACCCGGGTGGAGAGCAGTAGGGTAAGGGAACACAGGAGAACTGCTCTGCCATGTGGCTCGCAGTCTCGGGTTTTATGGTGATGGGATTAGTTTCCGGGTGGTCTTTGGCCAATCATTCTAATTCAGCATCTTTCCTGGTGGCACACACATCGCTCAGCCAAGATAGATGCTAGCGAGAGGGATTCTGCGAAGTGGATGGACACCCAGTGTCTCCTTTCCACCTTTCCCTAACTCTTCCGGTTGGTGGTGGCTTATTAGTTCCGTATTCCTTATCAGGATCTCCTGTCATAAAACAACTCATGCAAATGGTTACTATGGTGCCTGGCCAGGGTGGGCAGTTTCAATCAGTGTGCTTCCCCTAACACATCCATCTATGAAAATAGACTGTCTAATGACATGTCATGTACAGAAGTGAGAGTTGGACTATGAAGAAGGCTGAGGGTCAAAGAACTGATGCTTTCAAATTGTGGTGCTGGAGAAGACTCTTGAGAGTCCCTTGGACTGCAAGGAGATCCAACCAGTCAATCCTAAAGGAAATCAACCCTAAATATTCATTGGAAGGACTGATGCTAAAGCTGAAACTCCAATGCTTTAGGCACTTGATGCAAAGAGCTGACTCATTGGAAAAGACCCTGATGCTGGAAAAGATTGAGGGCAGGAGGAGAAGGGGGCAACAGAGGATGAGATGAGATGGTTGGATGGCATCACCAACTCAATGGACATGAGTTTGGGCAGAGTCTGGGAGATAGTGAAGGACAAGGAAGCTTGGCATGCAGCAGTCTGTGTGGTCACACAGTTGGACACGACCTAGAGGTTGAACAACAACAAGGATGTTTATTCCTTGAATAAACTTCCTTGAGAAGTTATTCATAACGTATTGGTTTCTTAAAAAAGCAAGCTAGTTAACGTGAGGTACAATATGATTGAAGTTTGTGAAAATGTGTGTGTTCTGGCCCAGTGGCTAAGACTCTGCGCTCCCAAGGCAGGGGGCCTCGTTCAATCCCTGGTCAGGGAGCTAGATCCTGTATACCACAACTAAAAGATCGTACATGTGGCAGTGAAGACCCAGCACAGCCAAATAATACACATTCTGATGAAAGGGACTGTGGACACACCGAAATGGCGACGATGGTCATCTCTGGGTGTTGAGGTTGAGGGTCATTTGAATTTTCTTCTCCGTGTTTTCTGTATCTTCTAAGTTGCCCAATTGTTGCTTCCAGTTCACCTCCATGTCACTAGCTACCTTCTCAAGGCTGCCACCACTGGTCTGTTGAATACTCTCATGTCTTTGCTGTGAAGTACAGGGGACATTTCTTCACCTTGACCTGACCTGGTCTCAGCTGTCTGGCACAGCTGAGTACCATTTCTTTGTTTCTGAACCCTCCTGGTTTTCCTTTGCCCTTAGCACTTCTTTCTCTCAGGGCAGGCTCTTCTTCCTCTGGCCATCCTTCCCTCCACCAGGATTCTATTTTATATATATATATTATAAATAGTATTCTATATTATATATAGAATATATATTGTATTCTATTGATTCTATTATATATACATGTATATGTATATATATATTGTACTTAGTCGCTCAGTCATGTCCAACTCTTTGTGACCCCATGGACTGTAGCTCACCAGGCTTCTCTGTCCATGGGGATTCCCCAGGCAAGAATACTGGAGTGGGTTGCCATGCCCTTCTCCAGGGGATCTTCCCAACCCAGGGATCAAACCCAGGTCTCCTGCATTGCAAACAGATTCTTTACCATCTGAGACACCAGGGAAGCCCAAGAATACTGGAGTGGGTAGCCTATCCTTTTTCCAGGGAAACCTCCAGACCCAGGAATCGAACCAGGGTCTCCTGAATTGCAGGCAGATTCTTTACCAGCTGAGCTACCAGGGAAGCCCATAAATAAATATATAACATATATATGTTAATATATGTTATATATATATATAAAACACTTACCACCCGCCTATATATATATGTATGTATGTGTGTGCTAAGTCGTGTCCTACTCTTGGCGACCCCATGGACTGTAGCCCGCCAGGTTCCTCTGTCCATGGGATTCTCTAGGCAAGAATGCTGAAGTGGATTTTCATTCCCTTCTTCAGGGAATCTTCCTGATCCAGGGATCGAACCTACATCTCTTGCATCTCTTGTGTCTTCTGCACTGGCAGGTGGATTCTTTATCACTGTGCAACCTGGGAAAGCCCTTATGTATTACTTACTTAATATTTAATTTATTTAGCTGCATCAGGTCTTAGTTGTGGCATGTGGGAATTTATTGCCTGACCAGGGATTGAACCCGGGCCCGCCTGCCTTGGGAACATGGAGTCTTAACTCCTGGACCACCTGAAAAGTCCCCAAGGTTCTGTTTTTAAGGCCACTTCTTCTCTCTCAGGCCCTCATCCTCTCTCCTCTTTGTGTGAGTTCCCTCTCTCACATGTTAACTGCCTACCAGAATTTCTACCGTGAGGTTCCACAAGCATTTCAAACTTAACATGAATTCATTACCTTTGTCTCCCTCTCCTTCCAACCTCTCTAGCTCCACCCTTCCTCTTCCTGTGTCCCTGCGGCCTGCACATGGCACCTCCTTCCATCTAGTTGCCCTGACTGGGACCCTACAGCTCTTTCTCTGCCCCCCACCTTGTTCCAGTATGATTGCTCACCACCTGTTATTTCTACCTCCTCATTAGCCCCAGGATTTACCTGTCTGTCTCCACCATCAAGGCGCCGCCAGCTCTTGCCTATATTATTACCAAAAACTCCTAGCTCATCTGTCTCAAGTCTTATTCTTTCATAGTCAATTTTCCCTCCAGTATAGCAGGAATAGCTTTCAAAAATTCCTCTGGAAGAACTTTCCAGTGGTCCAGTGGCTAAGACTCCATACTTCCAAGGCAGGGAGCCCAGGTTCTATCCCTGGTTAGGGAACTAGATTCCACATCCTGCAACTGAAAAGATCTGTGCCCCAGCCCAGCCAAGGAAAAAAATACCTTTAGTAAATGCTAAGTGGCTATTACGTCTCAGGCACTGTGCAAGGGCATAGTTACAATCAGACTGGCAAGGTTTCCCTTTTCATGGCATTTAGTTTTTAGTGTGTATTGGAGGAGGAGGGGTAATAAACATAAATGAATGACATGATAAAATAACTGTGACACATGCTCAAAGAAAATACACGAGTAGAGTGATGGGGGTAAGAGATCCTTGTACATTTCATGGAAGCAAGGACCAATCTTTTGTGTTTTTTCCCCTTTGCATCTCTAACACAAAACCGTGTGTGCATTCAATCAGTATTTAGTAATTATCAAAGTAGACAGTTTGTAATCTAAACATTTTTATTACAAAAGTACTGTGTGTTCATGCAAGAAAAATGAGCAGGACAGCAAAACAAAAGAATAAACAAACCCTTAGTAATGATACCGCTTGGAGATAACAATATGCTTTGGTATTTCTATGTAGGAAAGCACAGGAACTTAGCGAGAGATTATTTTTCTGGCCAAGGGAGTGACGAAAAGTTCTATTTCCCCTCAATCCATCAGGGACCTAGGCTGCCCTTTTATGGCATTAGGAGACACACAAGGTCCTGTGGAGTGGGTTCTACCCTCCTCTGGGGTCAAGGAAGGCTACCCTTCTAAGGCAGTGACCTTTAAGCTGTAAAGGAATTTGTTGTGCAAGAAAATGGGAAAGTTCCACACTGAGAAATGACTTCATTTAGAGCTTCTGGCTCCAGGGTAGAGATGGAGACAGGAAGTGGGATGAAATTGCCTTTGAAAGTTGGCAGAGACCACATTAAAAGAACATTTTTCTCTAGATCTAACTGCCAGTTTTTGGGAACTAAAGAATACAGATGCACAGATTAAAGAAAATAAAATAAAACCTCCCAGAAGAAGTAATCAGCTTGATCCAGAATGAGGAACATTCTATATGACAAATGATTTAGTTACTCATTGACTCAGCATGAACATAAAAAAAGGGAAGGAGGCTTGTTATAGGAAACAAAACAAAACACCCAAACTTACGAGACATAACAACCAAAAGCCACCTGTGGATCTTCTTTATTTCTTTGTTTTAAAATTTTTATTTATTTATTTATGGATGTGGTGGGTCTTCATTGCAGAGCTCGGGCTTCTCATTGTGGTGGCTTCTCTTGCTGTGGCTAGAGGACACTAGAGCATGGGCTTCAGTAGTTGCAGTATATGGGCTACATAGTTGAGGTTCCCGGGTTCTAGAGCACAGGCTCAATAGTTGTGGTGTGAGGAGCAACAAATCTGTTGCTCCATGGTATGTGGGGTCTTCCTGGACCAGAGATCGAATCCATGCCTCCTGCATTGGCAGGCAGATTCTTTACTGCTGAGCCACCCTTATTTATTTCTTGATTGTAACAAACCAACTGTAAAAGGCATGTTGGAGACAATTGAAGAAATGTGAATATGAACTGGGTACTATGATAAGACACTAAAGAATAATTGTTAATTTTATTGGGTATGATAATGGCATGGTGGTTACACTTTTTTTAAAAGGTCTTATTTGTTGTAGATGCATGTGAGACAATGTATCTGTGGGTGTGTTTTACAGCACTCTGGGAAAAAGCTGGGGGTGTGTGATATTTTGATATAAACAATATATATTTGGGGGATTTCCTTGGTGGTCCAGTGGTTAAGGATCCACCTTTCAATGCAGGGGACCCAAATTCTATCCCTGGTGGAGGAACTACGATCCCACAAGCCTCTGGGCAACTCAACCCGCTTGGGTTAACTACTGAGCCTGAATTTCTCAACAAAGACCCATCACAGCCAAAACGAAAGAAATACTTTTTGGCCTTTGTCCCACATTTCTGGCTCAAAATTGTATGAAACCCTTGAAATTTTCCTGAGTGATAGAGAGGAATGTCTTCTGTTATTCATTACAGGCCCCTTTCAACTATACCCAAGTTTATGCTAATGAGGTGACTCAATGGTTCCCTGGATAGCTTCAGGATTATTTCTCAGGAATAATAATAATAATAATAATTCCTGTGTGTCTGGATGGCGTAGAGCCATCTGTGATTGTTTAACAGGGACTTGTAGGTCCTGTATCAACCCAAACATACTCTTCTGCACTGCTGCATTTACTACCAATGATGTTGCCCCTAAATTAGTCACTCTCACAATCCATTTTAGTAAAGGTCCTTCAGGAAGCTGATGATACCAGTCTGAAAAATGAAGCAGCTAACTCCTTCACAAATATATTCCTGATTTCAGGAGTTTCTTGGTTTTTGCCCTCCCCACCCATGCTAACTTCCCAGGTGGCTCAGTGGCAAAGAATCTGCTTGCCAATGCAGGAGATGTGGGGTTTGATCCCTGAGTTGGGAAGATCCCCTGAAGGAGGAAGTGGCAACCCACTCCAATATTCTTGCCTGGAAAACCCCATGGCCAGAGGAACCTGGCAGGCTACAGTCCATGGGGTTGCAAAGAGTTAGCATGCATGAGCATGCATGCTAACTACCTTCTTGGTGACCAGGAGACTTAGAGGTACTTTCTGTTGTCCCAGCCTAATTTTTTACTTAGTGGATAGCTTTGAGGCTAGCGGCCAAAATTCAGGCTGACCCAAATCTGAACTTAGTTTAGCATCAAAGTCCAAACCAGAACTCTTTTTTAAGTTTCATTATAGCTATTACAAATAATCACCAAGGGATGCATTCTTCACATTTTCTTTTCTTATTGGTTTGTACTTCCTTATGCTCTTCCATGGTGGCTCAAATGGTAAAGAATCCACCTGCAATGCAGGAGACCCGGCTTCGATCCCTGGATCAGGAAGATCCCCTGGAGAAGGAAATGGCAACCCACTATAATGTTCTTGCCTGGAGAATTCCATGGACAGAAGAGCCTGGCAACCCCAGTTCATGGGGTCGCAAAGAGTTGGACAGACTATGTGACTAACACACACACATGCCTCTAGTGAAACAACTTCCTGGGGTTGACTCCAACTCTAAATTCTATTTCCACTTGTAACTTTTGCTCACAGAACTCAGAATTAGTAATATTACTAATTATTACTGATTTACTATAAAGGATACAACTCACATAGTTGGTTGCTCTGGTATCTAACCTCCATCCTGAAGCTAAATACTCATCCAGAGTCACCTTATTAGAATAAACTCAGGTATGGTTGTAAGGGGCTTATTGCGAATAACAAAAGAGGCTCCTCTCAGCTCTATCACTCAGGTCATAGAAGCTCTCCTGCCAAGAATGGAGGATGCAGACCAAATATATATTTCTTATATTATCACGTCATCACAAGGAATAATAATAAAACTGAAAAATGCTGATGATTGTCCAAACTGGGTGATGGGTACATAGAGATTCATTCTGCCGAGTCTTCCAGGGTTTTTGTGGATTTGGAAACTTAGATAATAAAATATTTAGAAAAAAAAGAGGATAATGGAAAGAGAGGTACTTTATAAGCCATACTAAAGAGTCTGATCTTCTAAACATTTTATTTTTTAAATACTTTTAGATTTATAGATAGATTGCAAAGACAGTAGTTCAGTCGCTCAGTCGTATCCGACTCTTGGCGACCCCATGGACTGCAGCACGCCAGGCTTCCCTGTCCATCACCAACTCCCTACTTTGAGCCTACTCAAACTCACGTCCATTGTGTTAGTGATGCCATCCAATCATCTCATCCTCTGTCATCCCCTTCTCCTCTTGCCTTCAATCTTTCCCAGTGTTAGGGTCTTTTCCAATGAGTAGGTTTTTTGCATCAGGTGGTCAAACTATTGGAGTTTCAGCTTCACCATCAGTCCTTCCAATGAATATTCAGGACTGATTTCCTTTAGGATTGACTGGTTGGATTTCCTTGCAGTCTAAGGGACTCTCAAGAGTCTTCTCCAACACTGCAGTTCAAAAGCATCAATTCTTCAGTGCTCAGCTTTCTTTATAGTCCAACTATCATATTCATACATGACCACGGGAAAAACCATAGCTTTGACTAGACGGACCTTTGTTGGTAAAGTAGTGTCTCTACTTTTTAATATTCTGTCTAGGCTGGTCATAGGTTTTCTTCCAAGGAACAAGCATCTTTTAATTTCATGGCTGCAGTCACCATCTGCAGTGCTTTTGGCAAAGACACTAGAGTGTTCCCAAATACTCCTCATCCATCTTCCTTCAATGTTACTTCTTCTATGACCATGATATATTTACCAAAACTAAGAAGTTAACATTGATACAATTCCACTAGCTAATAGCAGACTATTCAAATTTCTCATTTTCCCCTTCTTCTTTTTTTCCATTCAAGATCCTATCCAGTATACTATATCCTATTTAATTGTCATGTCTCCTTAGTCTCTTCCAATCTGTCGGTCTTTCTTTGCTTTTTGTGGCTTATACTTTTGAAGATAGTGGTCACGTGTTTTGTAGACTGTCCCAGGATTTTTTTCTGATGTGTTCTTGTGATTAGTCTAAAATTATGGATTTGGGGGAAAATACTACAGAGGGGATGGGAGTGTGGCCTTGTCATTGCATCAGGTCAGGGAGCATGATGTCAGCATGACTTCTTATTTCTCATAAATATTAGTCAGTTGATTCAGGTGGTGTCTGCCGGGTTTCTCCACTATTTTTTCCTTTTTTATACTTTGTGACAAGCATCTTTAGGCCCAGCTTATGCTTATGGGGATTTTAAAATCAGAAGAAAGTCACTGAAGGGATTTAAGCAGAGAATAATGTTTTGAATGTCTGTTTTGGAAGGAATAGGAGATACAGGGGGCGTTTGCAGTGAGACTGGACATAAACTGCTGGAGGCTGAGTGACCAGCAGTCTCATTCAGCTGGAGTTGGTTCTTACGGGACACGAAAGATGAGAGAAGGTGGAGTCAAGGATGGCCATGAGGTTTCTAAGCGGGACAGGTGGGTGGCCTGGGGCTTTCACTGACTCTAAACCAAGGCTGTGCAGCCCCCAGGATGCTGTATGCCTCCCCTGCCCCCGCACCCACTCCCTCCCCCCACCCCTCCTCCCCCAGAGAAGTCACTTTCTGTTTCTTGGTCTTATCTTGACTTGGATCCGGTCCCCGAATGTTCCTGGGGCCGGAAAGTGTTTTATCAACACTTATTATTAGAAGAAGTTTGGGGTCGGGAAGATCCCCTGCAGGAGGAAATGGCAACCCACTCCAGTATCTTTGCCTGGAGAATCCCATGGACAGAGGAGCCTAGAGGGCTACAATCTAGGGTCGCCAAGAGTCGGACACGACTGAAGCGATTTAGCACGCACGCACGGGATTACCCAGGAAGGTTAGAATCCCAAGCAAAGAGAGAGAGGATAGCGGTCGAGGAACTGAAGAAAGCTGGAGGAAAATGTCGTCCTTAAATCCTTTTTCTTCTCTCTCCATTTAAGGACCCAACGATGAACGTTTGACTCGGTGGTTTCAAACAAGTTATTTTATTTAGCTTTTCGTGTTCCGCCAACCGGCCTCACCCTCGGCCTCCCCTGTTTCGTGTTCCTTTCTGAGGCGTGTAGGGGGAGAGGGTGGACTGCTCTCTCTCGGCCCTCACCTGCGCCGGCGGGACCCCCGCCCAGGTTTCTTTTCTCCTCGGCGCCTACGGGCGGGGGCGGGAGGGGCTGTAGGAGTTGGGGTCGGAGTCACCGGCCCGGGCGCCGGGCGGGCCCCGCTTCCCTGCGAGGGCTTGTAGACCAAGTGGAAGATGAAAGCGTTGCAGTACCTGAGGGGGCGTGGCTCCATCAGGGGCGGGGCCAAGAGGCTGGGCTATTCCAAGGGGCGGGGGTTATAAATTCTACGTTCCCGGGGGGTGGGGTGGGGCTAGGCTTAGGGCTCCGTGGGCCAGCCAGGGTGTAATCAGGGCTATGTTTTGGTGGGTAGAGGACCAGGGATTGGAGAGATTTTGTGAGCTGGTTCTATAGAGGGGTGTGTGGGCGTTGTCGAGACCCTCCAGTGGGGGTCGTGAGGAGTGCGGGCGGAGGAAGCAGAGGGTAGGGCTGGGCCAGGAGGGTCCCAGGACCATAGAGACGAGGGTTGAGGTGGGCTTTTCAGGATGAGCAGCCAGAGAGTACGAAGGCCTTACCAGGGCATGCAATTGTCTGCCGCTCTGAGGCGAAAGGGGGAGCGGAAAGGGTTGGGCTGTGGAGGGCTGGTCCCCCCTCCTGTGGCCACCGCCATGGTCTGGTCGTCCATCACACAGCCATACTCGCTGCTCTCGGTGAAGAAGGCCGGCACTCGGAGGGACTGGGGTGGGAGCGGGGTCTCAGACACTCACAGAAAAGCTCCCACCCCCATATACCTCCTGGGGACCCAGAGGACTGGGATGGGGAGAGGCACGAGGCAGACACAGGGGCCAGGAGGACCCGTGGGTGCACCCTATGTCTGTGGAGTAGACGATGGGGAAGAAAACACTTTTAGAAAATGAGGGACCGGGCGGCAGGTGAGAGAAGGTCTCTTTTGCCCCATCCCCCACCTGTAACCGGGGCAGCGAGCTCAGCCAAGTGTCCTTTAGTCCAAAGCCAGAGTTAAATCCTGCGGAGGGAAGGACAGCAGGGAGAAGCTAGCTTCCATGGCCTCCTCCCACCTTCTCCACCCTCCCACCCCCGGCTCTTACCGATGACCAAGTCAGGCTTGGGCCCCTGGAGCAGGTGGTAGGGCCTTGCAGACACCTTGATCTGCAGGTCTCTGCGGCCCCCCTTCTCCTTAGTCCCAGAGCTGAGCCGTGCTGATACACCAGAACCAGGGCGGACAGATACTTCAGGGCCATCCTGGGGAGTCAGAAGTGGGAGAGAGGCCAGTGAAAGTGATGGTGCTGGAAGACGTGTCAGGTAAGACAGGGGAGGGGAGGCAGGGATCAAAGGGCACTGCCCAACCAGGATGAAAACAGAGGGACCAGGTCTGGAGACTGGGGTGGGGGACAGGGGGAGGGGGTATTCAACCCTCACCCTCTGCAGGGTAAAGTGCTGTTGGTCACTTTCGGGGGGCAGGCCGTCACCCACAAACTGCAGCTCCAGGGCCACATGGGGGAGCAAGACCAAGAGTTCCTGAAGGGCAGAGAGGACGAATCTGGGTCCCACCCTGTGTTCACCTCCACACCCAGACGCCCACCCTTCAGGCCTGGAGGGACTTACCCAAAACACCATGACAAGGTCAAACTCCTTCCCGGCCTCCACCACGTGGATTTTCAGTGACTGTTTGTTCTGGATGTTGAGCTCAGGGACTGGGTGATAAGCTAGCCACTTAAGAATATGGTCTCCTCCTCCCCTCCCTCCTGTCCCCTACCAGCCCCCTGGCCCCTCTGCTCCATGCAGTCCTCCCCCCTGCCTCAGCTCTCCTTACAGGACTGGGGCACCAGGTGGGTGATGACGTAGTACACAGTCAGTGGGTAGGTGAGGAGCACGGCCATGGGGGAGTCCAAGCTGAGGCCCCGCCACGTGTAGTAATCCTGCCACGAGCCTGGGGAGAGTGGGCTACTGGGGACCTGACCTCAGGCCCCCTCCAGTCTAACAGCCTCCTTTCTCAGTCCCCCAAGACCTCTGGCCCTGCAGATCACATCCCCACCCCTAGCTCCCTCAGGGCCCCTCTGGCTCACCAAAGAGGCCCCTGGGTGAATCTGGGGGCACTGGAGGCATCAGAGCTGGCCCATCCCCCTGGAGAGGCTGGTAAGGATCTCCTGTGAGGATAAAAGACGACGAGCCTGGTGTCAGGGAGATCACCACCTGGCTGCTTCCTTCTTCCAAAGGAGCTGTGTTCCTTGAGAGGACCTGGAGCTGCAGCAGGGGGCTGGGAAACTGCCTAGGGATGGGGCTTCTGGAGAGGGTGGGCAGGGGTGACTTTTCCGAGGGTTGGGGAGTGGCAGGCGGTGCCCTGGTGCTGGGGGTGGGGGTGTCTGCTGTGTATGTGGAGGGGTTATCTAGGATCTGGACAACTTTTTGATCTCCCCTGCTGCTCTCTAGTCTGAGGGACTCATGCCTGGAGAGAGGCCCCACGCACCATGGAGAAGAAGGCTGAGGGAGGGTGTGCTGCCTCTTGGGTGCCTGGGGGCGCCAGGGCCTGGAATCAGCATGCTGAACTGGGTCCAGTAGCCACGAGTGAGGCCGCGGGAGGCCAGGAAGGCCTCCTTGTTAAAAGTTTCACTGGTCACCTCTGGAGAAGGATGAGGGGAGGGGTTGAGGGCTCAGTGGCCAGGATTCCGGACTTGGGCTCACCTCAGCCTCTCCCCGGGACCCTGGGTCTGAGTCTGCTTCTAGTCAGGCAGAGAACTAACATTCCTGAGTGGCTACAGCATAGTCCACAGAAGCCATATGACAATTCCATGGGTTTTAACATTTGCTAATCTGCCTGTTTAACCGGTGAGGAAAAACTCTAAAAAGTAAAGTGATTTGTTTCAGGTTGCCAGCTTGTGAAACTGGGAAGCGAGTATTTGTATCTCTACTCCTGAATCCTCTAAGTTCTCTCAGGGACCTGGGCACTCAGTCCTCAGCTCCAAAGAGGCTATCTTCAGCCCCAGGGGTCTAGCTCCCAGCCCCAAATACCCAGCGCTCAGCTGTTACTCCAGGGATCAAGACTCTGAAATAACAGGCACTTAACCTTCAAGCCCAGGACCCTGTTCCAAAGACCTGGTTCCACTTCCCCCATCCATCCTGACCTCCTTATGGTACCTGCGGTGTAGGTAAAAGGCAGGGTTGCCAGTTCTCCAGCCCGCTCCATGAAGGCTGCAAGCCTTGGGCACCAAAATCGGTGGCTTACGTCATCTGGGCATCGCTTCCAGTCCGCACGGAGACAAGCCTCTCCACAGTACAAGACAGCACTGCACTGGGGGCTGGGGTTATAGGAGGTGGTGGGGTAGCCAGAATTAGTGTACGCAGGTCCCCTGTCTGCTGTCCATCTGTCCTGCAGCTGCCCATATGTCACTCAGTCTATTTGTACTCTCTTTGCCTATAACGGCATGGTATTTTTCCATCTTCTTGTTTCTCTGTTCCTCATTCTGTCTGTCCTCAGTGTCCCCCACTAGCCTGCTTCCTCTCTGTTTGCCCGACTTTTCCTCCCCCTCACTCTGTCTTTGCAGGTTGCTCACCAGGGTGTCAGTTTCACTTCAAAGCTGTGCCTATGACAAACATGGCAGGTTCGAGCCCGAAGGGAGGCAAAGGTGAAGCCTGGCCGGGGACCCCACGTCCGCATCGGGGTCTTGGCTAACTTCACTCCCAGCCTTGGGACCAGATTCTCCAGCTCCCTGAATGAGGGTGGAGACAGCATCAGGTTGGGGGTGGGGCTCAGAAGCCCAGGCCCCCAGGCTTCCCCACCCTCTACCAGCTTTCTGTACCAATGCAGCTGGGCATCTCCCACAGTAAGCTGTCGGGGCTTTCGGGGGTCTCCGGAGCTCATGGGACAGACCATGCTGTGGCAGAGGAGAGCATAGGCTCGAGGAGCCAGGTTCTCAGCCCCTGAGCCCCTGCCGGTGCTCCCCTGTGCTCCTTCCATCAGCAGGTCAATGCCCAGGATGATGCCATGTTCATCCGTCACCAGTAAGAGGCAGGAAAGGTGCAAGGGAGCAGCATCTGCGGAAGACAGGAAAAGTCGGGGGTGGAGGGGGAAGATTGTCAGGGGCAGGGTACCAAATCAGATACTCCTGGGGCTAGGAGAGGGAACTAGGTAGAGAGGGCAGGCCTCTTTGGAAGGGGACAGTGGCTCCACAGAACGAGCATTTGCCGCCAGGCATAAATGTGGGGGTGTGCTGTGGGAACTTCACATTTTTCTTGAGGTGTTAACCCTAGACTTCTGGAATTGTTTTTTCCTTTACTGTTTAAATGTTGGTGAAACTTAAAAAAAAATGTGGATCAATGAAAACACCTTTTCAGGCCATCTTGGCCTGAGGCCCACCCATGTGTGACTCCTAACTGCGCTCTGAGGGGGCCAGCGGCATACTGGGTTCTTACCACCTCTCCGCCCCGTCCTCCTCTCGGGCCCCGGCCCATCTTCTGCCCTGTCTTCTTTGCCATCCTCGCCACCTCCAGCCTCCTGCTTGGCCTCCTCTGGCTCCCCTGGAGGGGTGGCTTCCCGGGGGGGCTCCCTGCTGCCAGGGGCCGGCTCCCCATCCTCCTCCGTTTCTACCTTTTTGGTGCCGGCACCCTCCTCCTCTCCATTCTCTTCTTCTTCCTCCTCCTCCTCCTCCTCCTCTCCTTCTTCCCCTTCCTCCAGGCTGACAAAGCTGACGTAGGGACTTAGGTCTCTCAGGTGGAGTGGGGGCTCATCTCCCAGCAGCCGGGCAGCCCCCAGGCCTGGTCCAGGGCCTGGCTCTGCCCCTTGCCCCAGGCTGATGCCCACACTACGGTTGGGCAAGACGTGGAGCACCCAAAGGGCTGGGTCCTGGGGCAACCTTCTGATCTGAGCCTCCAGCTGCCGCCAGCGACCCTCAAGGCTGGTCCCTACAGCCCCGCGCTCTGCCACGAACTTGCGGAACCAGCCAAAGAGGAGGGCAGCAAAATCAAGGAATTCATCCCGGTATCCAGACACAAACTCCATGTCTTCAGGGGCACAGGGCCTGGGCCAGACTGAGCAGAAGGGATGTATGGTGAGGGAGAGGCACCGGGGACGGTGTGGGTTGGAGGGGTCCCTTAGGGTGGAATCTATGGATGGATGTTGGGAGCCAGAAAGGAGTTTTCAGGGCTGAGGATGCGAGTTCAGGATGAGAATGGGGGCCAGACTTGAAAGTGGGTGATTAGGGTTAAAAGTGAGTAGTCAGGCGGGAGATAGTATTTGGGGCTCCAAATCTGAGGCTCAAACCCTCAAAGGTAGGGATTGAATTAAATCGAGGATCGAAGTGGGAGAGGGTTAATCCTATGGGAAAGAGTTTTGGACTCGTTTGTGGGGTGTGGGAAGAGGGCATCAGAGGCAGGGCATTCCTTCGCCTTGGACCGGGTTAGGGTTGGCGGTGAACCCCAGTACACCTAGCCCCCGCCCCGGCCGCTCCACTACTCCAGTACCTGCAGCCGCCACCACTTTTCGAAGGTAAATACCTCGGGGGGCGGTGTGACGTCAGGCTGCCCGAGCCCACGGCCGGCTGCTCGGGTGGCCACGCCCCAAAGTCTTGCGCCGTGCGGAGGCACCCGGGTCAGTGTCTGCGCCGCGAAGCGCGTGGACTGGTGCTGACAGTCACTCCGCCCACGTGACTGGAGCCGGGTCAAAACGTGAATGCCTCTCTAAGACGCAGGTCACGGACTGAGCTGCGGAGGGCAGGCGGGCGGTGCTGCCATCCAGCCGCGCCTAGCCGTGCACCTTGGGCTTCCTTTCGCTTTCTCTCTCCTTCTTCAATCATTCCTGGCTACCCACTCGACGGGGCTCTGGGCTGGGTGCGGGGGTGCTGGCGGAGGAACTCCACCTCCCGGAGTTTCCCCGCCTCCCCCAGGCCTGCGATCACGCGGTTGCGATGGGACTGTCGATTTGAGACGGTGAGGACGCCGGGAGGGACGCGCCGCCCCCTCGCGACCTGCCTTGGCCGGCGGGGCCCCGGCGCCGACGACCGCCGTGTCCCTCGGAATCATAGGCGAAGCGGGAGAAGGAAGCGAAAGCCATTGAGAAACCGGCTGGTCATCAGGCTCCGGAGAACGTCGGGGAGTCAGACAGAACGCGGCGGGCTGAGATGATGCTGGGCCGGACATCCCGGTTACTCTTGGTCCTACTGTTTATAGCTTATGTCACTACTTCAGGTTTGTCGGAGGCCCGGAGCCCCGAATCCGGGGAAGGAAATGGGCGGGAGGCACTAGCGCCGCTGGGTTGAGTTGAGTAAGTGGGGAGCCAGGGTCCCCAAGGCAGCCGGGGGCAGGGGGAGGGCCATCTGCCTGGGCTTGGGGATGGGCTGGGGAACACCTGGGTCCAGGTGTGATTATGGACATATTTGGGGAGAGTGAAGCGTGGGTCGAGCCGGGATCGGGGCTCAGATCCTGGGGTCTAGGGGAGACACTGTAGTGAGGCTGTGGGTTGAAGTCTTAGTAGCAGCTGCATGAGCCCCTTGAACCGGGGCCTGTGCGAACCACTTCCATCCCGCTCAGGCAATGGCAACGAAGGCAGCAAGGTTGGGAGTTGTCCCTGCGATCGTACAGTCTCTTCCCATTCCCCCCCAAACGAGGATTTCATGAGACATCTCCGAAAATACCTGAAAGCATATCAGCGCTGTTTTTCCTACGTCAGGTAATGTCACCACCCACCCCGGGAGGGCTGCGCGGGGAGGTGGGGGGGCCCGCCCTCCCCGCCCCCCCGCCCTTCAGGATCCGCGGGGGCCCCCCCTTTCCCCCGCCCTTCAGGATCCTCTGGTCAAACTCGATCTCCTTCTGGGAGGACGTCTCGCCCCTGCCCCACTCCTCTCGGTCACGTTCGCCCTAATTCGTTGCACCTTCAGTTTCCCTTTTCCCCTGTCCCACCTACCTGGAATTTCCCAGTCCCAGCAGAAACTGCTGAAGCTCGGGAGTGACCTCACTTCTTTGGAACCAGGAAAGAGCTGAGAATGGCAGGGGTGGGGCAGAGAGTGGGGACACATCTGAGACCAGGTCGTTCCTCAGGTTCCAGCTACCCCGCAAAAATGTATGTGGAGGCAGCACTGACGGCTGGGTTCAGGAGCTGATGCACTGCTTTGACAGTGGAGGTGAGAGCTTCCCCCTCCTCCCCAGGCCCTGTCCCCAGGGCACCTGTGCGTCCACCTTACACCCTTCTTTGCCTCAGCCCTTTCTTCTTCAGTATACTTTGACTTAAGTTCCTCTTTACCATAAACCCTTCACCATCACTTCATGATTTTTGCCGATACATCCTATCACTGTGCATTTACTTAATGTTGTTCTTGAAATCAAGGCACTATTTTTATGTTCCGGTATTTTGTGGTGGAGGCTCCCCCGGTGGCTCAGGGGTAGAGAATCTACCTGCCAGCGGAGGAGATAGTGGGTTCTATCCTTGGGTTGGAAAGATCCCCTGCAGAAGGAGAGGGCACTCTTGACTGGGAAATCCCATGGACAGAGGAGCCTTAGGGGCTAAAGTCCATGGAGCTGCAAAAGAGTCAGACATTACTTGATGACTAAACAACAACAAGAACGATTTTATTATGGAAATTTGAAGACATGTACAAAAGTTGAAAGATTTGTCCAGTGAACATCCATATAACTACCACCTAATTCTATAATGTTTGATTTCTATATTTGATGTATTTTACATATGTCCATAATAAAGCAAATATATTTTATATTTTACAATATCGAGTTTAAGGCATTTTAACTATATTTGCTTTATTGCCCACCCATCTGTCTATGCATCCCTCTATCCCTCATTGATCTGCCTAATATCTTTTTGGTACACTTCCAAGTAAGTTGCAGGCTCGACTATACTTTATTCCCAGACATTTCACCATGTATATTATTAAGGAGAGTTCTGTATTTTATTGTTCCTTTGAGGTAAAATTTTAAAACAATGAAATGAGTAAATAAGTGTATACAGCCACTTTTGAAAAACTTAATGGCAACTTGTCCTAAGCAGGAACACCTGTGAAGTCACAAATTTGATATGCTGGTTGTATTTTACTCCTAAAATAAATACACAACCATTAAGACACCAAGTGTTCTTCCAGGTCCCAGCACTTATCTGATTTCTTTTACTCTTCCTCGCTACTCTGGTCTTTGTTACTAAAATTATCCCTAAGTTACAGCTAAAAGAAATGAACCCCAGAGAGGTTAGGTGACAAGGGGCAAGGTCACAGCTATTTTGTAGCAGAGTCTGGGTTCCAACCCGGGTGTCCTGACTTCCCAGGACATGATTGCCTCAGGGGTTCCATGTTGTAGTTGCTCACTTCCATCTCCCCATATTCTCCCTCTACCCTCCTTTCCTGGGCTTCAGCTGTTCCCTTGATGTTCTCCTTGACCTGCTACCCTGCCCTCTGTCTAGTTCTTCACCTTGTCACCTCGTAGCCCTGATCCCTCACTTCTTGCTTCTTCAGAATGTGGACATGCTCAACCTAGGGTGGTGGATGCACCTCTTCACAGAACCCAGCTTCCCGAGCCCACAGAAGCGGCACCGTCAGACACAGCCACCACTTCCCAGACGTATCTGCCATCCACCTTGCAGCGTACCCAGGAACCCACCCCTCTGGAAGGAGCACTGTCCTTGCACAGCAAGCTCATCCCCACCCATGAAACTACCACTTACACTTCAGGCCACAGTCTGGGGGCAGAGCCTGAGGCTAAGGAGAACCAGAAGCAGCTGAAAGAAAACAGGGGTCCTCAGGCTGGGACATCAGCCACGGTCCCTGTGCTGTCCCTCTTGGCCATTGTTTTCATCCTCGCTGGAGTCCTACTCTACGTGGTGTGCAAGCGGAGGAAGAATCAGCTCCTACAGCATCCCCCAGGTAAACTGGGCTTCTGAACCCCTCCTCCAGGGACCCAGAGCCTCCCTGGCAGGGATTCTGCCAGCAGCAGCTCCCAGGCAGACCCAGAGACAAATACAGATGATACCTGCACCACTGACCACAGGCGATGAGTGAAGAGTTAGCCCGACTACAGAGTGGGGAGGGAGGGACGCCATCATAGGCCCGGGGACCAGCCCTCGAAGTCAGGCAGTGCTTGGAGCAACATCAAGATGGCAGCTAGAGCAGCCTAGTGGGAGATGAAGCTGTGGAGGAAGGTGGGAGCCATTCATTCAATTCACAGATCTTTACTGTTGAGCACCTGCTGTGTACCTGGTCTATAGCTAATGTTCTAGACTCTGATTCCCCAGTTTAAGCTGTCACCTCTTGCCCCCCCTGATACCCTGCCCAGCTTCCCTTGATCTCAGAGCTCATCTGTTAATTTCTGTATCTTTTCCAGATCTTGCAGCTTCATTATATACCTGCAGCAGACGAACCAGGGCAGAGAATGGAACCTTGTGAGGGCAGATTGTGATTTATTCAGCATGAATTAATATACTAGAACAATTTTTGGTAGACACTGTACTTATTGGTCAGTGTTTAATTCACAACTAACCAGCTATTGACCTCCCTTAGACTTTTCTTCTGTTCTTTTGGATTTTTTCTATACCGTGATATAAAATTGCTGTTTATGTCTTGTATAAATTCCATATTTTTTAACTACTAAAACTTATTTTTATAATTTTTGGCTCTTCTTTCTGCAGACATGGGTCTTATGCCCTTGCCCCCTAATCATGCCTGATTCTTGGCTTCAGCTTCTCTGCTGACGGCCACCTAGCATCTTCCCCCTCAACATGTCCTCCCAACCCCTACCAGCCTCCATATCCCATGACCCATATATCTTGCTCTTGTCACTTCACACCACACCAGTGTTCCTCCCTAGCTTCCACCCTCTCTTGCTTTGTGCCCTGACCCCACAGTAAAGGCCTGGGCTTTTCTACCCTCCCTCCTCAGCAGCTGCCATGCAGCCTGGTTTTACTTCCTCAACCCCTTACATCACCATATATGCCCCAATGAGAGTCTGAACTCCTTGTTTTGGTGTTATTATTTTTATTAGGAAAACCCTTAGTTCTCATTTTGTCTCTTTCAGTGAACCAGAAATGTGTCTTCCTTGGTCCAAGTCTGCGGGAAGCCTGGGGCAGAGACATGAGGAAGTGGGTTGGGTGTCTAAGTCTCCATCTCCTGTCTGAGCTTGTCCGTACTCAGTGAAGTGCATGGCAGGAGCAACCTGCTGGAGGAGCCAGGGCACAGCTGTGCATGGGCTTGGTCTCTTAAGTCTCTTCCTTCCCACCTTCTGCACCCTTGTCCTCATGGCCTCTGACCAGTACGGCAGGTACAGGGCAGCCCACACTCTCCAGATTCTGTTCTGGGGTATATGTGGAGCTCTCCCTCCAAGCTGTTCACCTGCTTGGCCTAGTTCTCCAGCATCTGCTCACAGGTTCGGGCCACCTCACTGAGCTTGAGGCGAGCATAGTCCACTCGCTTCAGGGCCATTTGACAGTCCTTCCTCGAAGAGTAGCTGGAGCCCTCGTGGGGCTGCCCTGTGGCCACCTACAGGAGATTCAGATTTATCAGTGAAGCACCCCTTCCCTCACCCATCTCCCCAACAAGTCATCAGGTCTTTTGCCTCATTTCTTCCCTGAGTTTGAATTTGCTATGCCAGATGGTTAGCTGGACTACCTAGGGCACATCAATGAACTTTTATTAACTTCTATTAACCTCCTTTGTAAAGTGGGGATGACTGTAACTACTTCCTAGAGTTGTTATGGGCTTCCCTCATGGCTCACATGGTAAAGAATCTGCCTGCAATGCAGGAGACCCGGGTTCAATCCCTGGGTCGGGAAAACCCCCTGGAGAATGGAATGGCTACCCACTCCAGTATTCTTGCCTGGGAAATTCCATGGACAAAGGAGCCTGGCGGGCTATAGTCCACAGGGTCACAAAGAGTCGGACACGACTGAGAGACTAACAGTTTCACTTTTCAGAGTTGTTATAGAATTAGATAATGCAGAATGTCTAGCACACTGTAAAAGTTTAGTAAATGGTGCTTCCTGTTGTAATAACCTCAGAGCCCTTTCAGTCCTGTTCCTTTTCTCGTGAGGTAGCCATCTGGGGCACTATACACTTGAGGTCAGGTCAAATGTCTAAGGGCAAATCCTATAACTTTCCTATTGTTTAGATGCCCTCTCCCAGGACTTTCCCATCCACTGGCTCATGTGATGCAACTCAGTGACACGGGAAACCTGTCCTGGAAGGGAGGGATGCTGCCAGGATCGACGGGCTTGCTGGGTAGGGCTGATCTTGGTTGGCTCCGGGGACCAAAGCTGTTCCCTGGACTCTTGAAGAATAAGGCTAAGGCAGAGAGCTGGGGTGCGAGCGTAGCAGGTCCCACGACACACACCTGAGTGAGATAGCGGATCTGAGCCGACAGCTCCGCCTCCACGTGCTGCACCGACGCGGTGAAGGCCGCTGCCTGTCGGTCTAAGAGCCTCTCGTTGGTTTTTTCCTTGGACAGTTCCAAGATCACGGTACCTGCCAGAGTGGAGAGCGGGCGGGGCTATCCGGAGACCGCCAGTATAGCCCCGCCCCAGGGCCAGCTCCACCCACCCCTACACCCAGTTAGGATCCCTTCCAACCCCACTTGGTCCGCGCATGTGCAAGCGGTCGCGCTTGCTCTCGCGCCCGTTACCCTTCTCGTCGTCGTATCCCGAACCTGCATTCTGAAGAATGGCTCCAATTTCTCTTTCGATGTCTTCCAGGGCGCGTAGTCGCTCGTTCGCCAGGCTGTAGGTAGCCATCGTTACTCTGGGGTTTTCTTTTGCGAAATACTACCGAAAAACGCCCGGAAGTGACCGTCGGTTTGCGCCTGCGCAGAGGGCGCACCTTAGCCAACACTACAGTTCCCAGGATGCTCAGCGTGGCCTTTCCCTTCTCGTTTCACCTGGTGAACTACAACTCCCAGGGTCTCCTGCGCATGCTCGCTGCGCGACCCCACCGCGTGACCACCTGTGGTAAGACGGAGTATCGAAAATTTCCCCAGTCTAAGGCCATTCAGACCTGTCCACCTTCACTACACTGTTGTGGTCTGTTTAATTTCTTCTACAAGAATTTCTTGAGCGTCTGCGGGGTGCTGGGTGATGATGGTAGGACCTCTGGGGTATTACAGACTGGACAGCCATGGACCCTCTGTCTGCCTATCCCACTCCGCCACCTATCGGGGCCCGGGGAAAACGACTTGGTGAGTGTGACATTATTCGCCGTAGTGCTTCCCTCTGACCGGGAGCTCCGCTAAAAACGGACTGTCAATATATTATGAGGTGCTTGCTCCTGTCAGCCGTTTCCCTCTCTGATTGCTTATTATGTGGTTGGCTCTGGGGATACAAAGGTGAGTGAGGTGGCCTCTCACGTGAGAGTGGATAGGTGCTTTATTAGGGATACGCCCAGGGTGTATCTCTAGGAACAGAGAAAGGATTCTAGGAGGAAATGTTGCTTGAACTGAATCTGGGGGGTTGACCAGGTGGCTGAGAGGTTGGAGTGGAAAAGGGAAAGCCACAGTAAGTGCGTAGTGCTGTGAGGGGCCGACACATTGTAAGTCCAATAAGTTTGACTGGAATGAACGCAGTGTGGTTTGTGGCTAGGTGTGACTGGAGAGACCGCAGTGGGGAGCCAGACCAGAAAACGGCTTGCAAGCTAAGGAATTTGAACTTTATTTTGAAGGCATTTGGGAGCGGTTGAAAGGTTTTCAAGAAGTGAATTCTGACCAGCTTTATCTTTCAGGAAAGATCAATCTTGACAGTTTATGGAAGGTTGAGGATGAAGCCAGTTTGGCCAGGGTTAGCAAGCGAGTGGAGGGTTTTAGTTAAATTTGAGGTATCTAGCATTTAACTTCACTCTTTTTCTAAATCCTAAGAAGATAACAATAAGGGGATTTAAGAAAGGGGTCAAGGAAAGAGAGGAGTTATTAATAATAGCAAAACTTTCAATAGAAACTGGAAAGCAGAAGGTCATATGGTTAACTAAACCAGCAGTGAAGAAAGCTTAGAAGCAACTTGATGTACCCCTAAATCAATGGCATTACAGTACAGCTGGGCTGTCAGTCAGTTCAGTCGCTCAGTCCTGTCAAACTCTTCCACCCCATCGACTGCAGCGTGCCAGGCCTCTCTGTCCATAACCAACTCCTGGGGTTTACTCAAACTCATGTCTATTTAGTCAGTGATGCCATCCAACCATCTCATCTTCTGTTGTCCCCTTCTTCTGCCTTCAGTCTTTCCCAGTGTCAGGGTCTTTTCCAATGAGTCAGTTCTTCACATCAGGTAGCCAAAGTATTGGAGTTTCAGCTTCAGCATCAGTGCTTCCAATGAATATTCAGTACTGATTTCCTTTAGGATGGACTGGTTGGATCTCCTTGCTGTCCAAGAGACTCTGAAGAGTCTTTTCTGACACCACAGTTCAAAAGCATCAGTTCTGCACTCAGCTTTCTTTATAGTCCAACTCTCACATCCATACATGACTACTGGAAAAACCATAGCTTTGACTAGACAGACCTTTGTTGGCAAAGTAATGTCTCTGCTTTTAATAAGCTGTTTAGGTTGGTAATACCTTTTCTTCCAAGGAGCAAGTGTCTTTTAATTTCATGGCTTCAGTCACCATCTTCAGTGATTTTGGAGCCCCCCAAAATAAAGTCTGCGACTATATCCATTGTTTCCCCATTTATTTGCCGTGGAGTGATGGGACCAGATGCCATTATCTTAGTTTTCTGAATGTTGAGTTTTAAGCCAACTTTTTCACTCTCCACTTTCACTTTCATCAAGAGGCTCTTTAGTTCTTCTTCGCTTTCTGCCATAAGTGTGGTGTCATCTGCATATCTGGGGTTATTGATATTTCTCCCAGCAATCTTGATTCCAGCTTGTGCTTCTTCCAGTCCAGCATTTCTCATGATGTACTGTGCATATAAGTTAAATAAGCAGGGTGACAATATACAGCCTTGACGTACTCCTTTTCCTATTTGGAACCAGTCTGTTGTTCCATGACCGGTTTGAACTCTTGTTTCTTGACCTGCATACAGATTTTTCAGGAGGCAGATAAGGTGGTCTGATATTCCCATCTCTTTAAGAATTTTCCACAGTTCGTTGTGACCCACAATAAACTTTGGCTTTGGCATAATCAGTAAAGCAGAAATAGATGCTTTTCTGGAACTCTCTTGCTTTTTCGATGATCCACCAGATGTTGGCAATTTGATCTCTGGTTCCTCTGCCTTTTCTAAATCAAGCTTGAACATCTGGAAGTTCACGGTTCATGTATTGTTGAAGCCTAGCTTGGAGAATTTTGAACATTACTTTGCCACCCTGTGAGATGAGTGCAATTGTGCGGTAGTTTGAGCATTCTTTGGCATTGCCTTTCTTGGGGATTGGAATGAAAACTGACCTTTTCCAGTCCTGTGACCACTGCTGAGTTTCCAAATTTGCTGGCATATTGAGTGCAGCACTTTTGCAGCCTCATCTTTCAGGATTTGAAATAGCTCAACTGGAATTCCATCACCTCCACTAGCTTTGTTCGTAGTGATGCTTCCTAAGGCCCACTTGACTTCACATTCTAGGATGTCTGGCTCTAGGTGAGTGATGACACCATTATGGTTATCTGGGTCATGAAGATCTTTTTTGTACAGTTCTTCTGTGCATTCTTGCCACCTCTTCTTAATACGGTCTGCTTCTGTTAGGTCCATACTGTTTCTGTCCTTTATTGTGCCCATCTTTGCATGAAATGTCCCCTTGGGATCTCTAATTTTCTTGAAGAGATCTCTAGTTTTTCCCATTCTATTGTATTCCTCTATATTTTTGCCTTGATCACTGAGGAAGGCTTTCTTATCTCTCCTTGCTGTTCTTTGGAACTCTTCATTCAAATGGGTATATCTTTTCTCCTTTGCCTTTCTCCTCTCTTCTTGTCATAGCTGTTTGTAAGGCCTCGTTAGACAACCATTTTGCCTTTTTGCACTTCTTTTTCTTGGGGATGGTCTTGCTTCTTGCACAATGTCACAAACCTCCATCCATAGTTCTTCGGGCAGTCTGTATATCAGATCTAATCCCTTGAATCTATTTGTCACTTCCACTATATTGTCATAAGGGATTTGATTTAGGTCATACCTGAATGGTCTACTGGTTTTCCATACTTTCTTCAATTTAAGTCTGAATTTGTCAATAAGGCATTCATGATCTGAGCCACAGTCAGCTCCCAGTCTTGTTTTTGCTGACTATATAGAGCTTCTTCATCTTTGGCTGCAACGAATATAATCAATCTGATTTTGGTATTGACCATCTGGTGATGTCCATGTGTAGAGTCTTCTCTTGTGATGTTGGAAGAGGGTGTTTGCTATGACCAGTGCGTTCTCTTGGCAAAAGTCTGTTAGCCTTTGCCCTGCTTCATTCTGTACTCCAAGGCCAAATTTGCCCTTTACTCCAGGTCTCTCTTGACTTCCTACTTTTGCATTCCAGTCCCCTATAATGAAAAGACATCTTTTAGGGGTGTTAGTTCTAGAAGGTCTTGTAGTTCTTCATAGAACTGTTCAACTTCAGCTTCTTCAGCATTATTGGTCGGGGCATAGACTTGGATTACTGTGATATTGAATGGTTTGCTTTGGAAACGAACAGAGATCATTCTGTTGTTTTTGAGATTGCATCCAAGTACTGCATTTTGGACTCTCTTGTTGACTATGATGGCTACTCTATTTCTTCTAAGGGATTCTTGCCTACAGTAGTAGATATAATGGTCATCTGAGTTAAATTCACCCATTCCAGTCCATTTTAGCTGGAATGTAGGTAGTACTAAAATTAGGAGGATTATTTGAAGTAACAAGGCTGTATATTGTCATCCTGCTTATTTAACTTATATGCAGAGTACATCATGAGAAACACTGGGCTGGAAGAAGCACAAGCTGGAATCAAGATTGCCCAGAGAAATATCAATAACCTCAGATATGCAGATGACACCACCCTTATGGCAGAAAGTGAAGAGGAACTAAAAAGCCTCTTGATGAAAATGAAAGAGGAGAGTGAAAAAGTTGGCTTAAAACTCAACATTCAGAAAACTAAGATCATGGCATCTGGTCCCATCACTTCATGGGAAATAGATGGGGAAACAGCGGAAACAGTGTCAGACTTTATTTTTTTGGGCTCCAAAATCACTGCACATGGTGATTGCAGCCATGAAATTAAAAGACACTTATTCCTTGAAAGGAAAGTTATGACCAACCTAGATAGCATATTCAAAAGCAGAGACATTACTTTGCCAACAAAGGTATATCTAGTCAAGGCTATGGCTTTTCCAGTGGTCATGTATGTATGTGAGAGTTGGACTATAACGAAAGCTGAGCATCAAAGAATTGATGCTTTTGAACTGTGGTGTTGGAGAAGACTCTTGAGAGTCCCTTGGACTGCAAGGAGATCCAACCAGTGCATTCTGAAGGAGATCAGTCCTGGGTGTTCTTTGGAAGGACTGATGCTAAAGCTGAAACTCCAGTACTTTGGCCACCTCATGCGAAGAGTTGACTCTTTGGAAAAGACTCTGATGCTGGGAGGGATTGGGAGCAGGAGGAGAAGGGGACAACAGAGGATGAGATGGCTGGATGGCATCACCGACTCGATGGACGTGAGTTTGAGTGAACTCCAGGAGTTGGTGATGGACAGGGAGGCCTGGCGTGCTACAATTCATGGGATCGCAGAGTCGGACACGAGTGAGCGACTAAACTGAACTGAACTGACCCTGCCCCCCATCTCCTCCTTTACTTCATGTGTGTCAGCAACTACTCACCTCCAACTCATCAGATTGCTGGAGGTTTCTTTGTTAGTGATGGAAAACAGAGTCTTTCTCATGGAGGGCACCTGGGTATGATTGTATTGAAGACAGAGATTGAGTGAAAGTTATTTACTGGGTGGTGGTTTCTAGAACTCTGGCAACTAGGCTTATACCTTCCAGGTCAGAGACTGGAAGACTCTTATTTGACTATTCAGAGAAAAGACCTACAGGTATTAACGTCAGGGGTTCTTCAACAGAGCAGTTAGCCAGATCACCCGACAGTGAAACCCACAGTTGGTAAGTCCCAACTGTATCCTCAGATCTTCTAGTCATCTTCTTAGTACGTCCCCCTGAAAGATGAGCAGACAGGGACTTCCCTGGTGGTCCAGTGATGAAGAATCACCCTTCTGGTGCTGAGGACGTGGGTTCAATCCCTGATCTGGAACTAAGAGCCCACATGTCATGGGGCAACTAAGCCTGTGTGCTGCAACTCCTGAGCCCATGAACTCTGGAGCTCTGTGCTGCAATGAATGCCCACGCACCATGATGAAATATCCCGTATGCCCAACTCAGTAAGGCCCGACGCAGCCAGATAAATATTAAAACAAGAATATGCATTTTTTAAAAGAAAGATGAAAGATCTAAAACAAAGGATTTCCAGATGTTTGCTGAAACTTTCTAACCTGAAAGGCAGAGACCAAAATATACTGGGGGAAAAAAAAAGAAGAACACCTTAGATAACAAAGAGTAAAACTTAAGGAAAAAAACATTAATGCTATTAGGTAAGAGATTGGGGCTTCCCACGTGGCGCTAGTGGTAAAGAATCTGCCTGCCAATTTGGGAGATTTAAGAAACTCAGGTTCCATCTCCTGGAGTGGGGCATGGTAACCAGTATTCTTGTCCTGGAGAATCCCATGGACAGACGAGCCTGGCAGGCTACAGTCCATAGGGTCACAAAGAATCGGACACAAATGAAGCAACTTAGCATGCACACATAATAGAGGATTGAATGGAAGAAAACACAGTTTAAAATAAAACCATGAGGGAAGGAATACATTGAGCAAAAGAGTTGAAGAGCAAGTGAGAAAATTAGAGAATCAGTCCAGGGGTTTAAATTCTGTAAGAGAACAAGGTAAAGGGGAGGAACAGACGTGTGTTTCCAGATGAAAAGGGCTCATTAAGTGACTAGCATCAAGGCACATCATAAAATGTCAGATCACTAGTCTCAGAAAAGGAGGTCTTGCAAAAGCTTCCAGAGAAGAAACAGATCAGCAATCAGAATGGCGCTGAGCCTCTGAATAGTAAGTCTGCACCAGTGGAGCAGTGCCTGCAACATTTTGGGGGAAAGTGGTTTCCAGCCTGCAGTTCTCTACTGAAGCTGTGCTTTGGGGAGGCTAAAAATGCAGTGGCTCAACCAAACAGAACTTAAGTTCTTCTCAGAAAACAGTTCATTGTGGGTAGTTCAGTATTTTCCACAAATCAGACAGAGACCAAGGCTAGCAGTGCAGCTCTGCCATCCTTTAGGCTCTTATGCTCAAAAGTATGGTCTTCATGGAACTTCCCTGGTGGTCTAGTGGCTAAGTAGTCCTTACTCCCAATTTAGGGGGCCAAGGTTCAATCCCTGGTCAGGGAACTAGATCCCACATGCCTCAACTAAGAGTTCACATGCCACAACTAAAGAGCCCACATGCTGCAACCAAGACACAGGATAGTCAAATAAATATATTAATTAAAAAATCTGTTTTTTCAGGCCATAGGATTGGCGTCACCACCTAGATGCTTGTTAGAAAAGCAGACTCTCAGGCCCCGCCAAGACCCACTGCATCAGTATCTGTGTTTGAAGATCCCCAGATGCTCTGTGTGCACAGTAAACATTGGGAAACACTGCTCTGGGGCGTTGCTGTCGGCAGTGTCATAACTGGATTGCTGCTGTCCGTGGATTGCAGCTGGCAGGAAGGCAGAAGAGAAAGCATGGAGGAGGCACACCTGTCTCAGACATCTGGCTAGGGAGTGGCCCATGTAATTTTTACTCACATTCCTTTGAAGAAAACTCAGTCATGTGGTCTCACATCAGCTCCAGGGTTTGGAGAAATCCAGTCCTTACTTAAGTGGTTGACTATCAATATTTTTCTAACACCATGGGAGAATAGATTAGATTTTGGGGGATATCTAGACTGTCACAACAGCTCAACTATAAATAACAAAGACAGAATAAGGACATTTTGATATGTACAGGGTCTCAAGTTTGTCTCCCAAGTATGCTTCTCAGAAGGTGACTAGAGTTAGACCCAAGTTAGACGGCTTTTTTTTTCAAGGAGACAGAGATCACATCTGTTTTGTTTTGAATGAATTGAGAGGATACATAGATTTCTTTTGGAGGAGAATATAGTGCAGAATTAATGATAAATTCAGAGAATAAACAACTTTTAAAGATGACAGTTGTTCAGGGGAAACAGTTGTGCAAGTAGAGAAGGGTAATCAGAACATACCACATAGTGCAGCTCCAGAGAACATTTGCAATAAATCCTGAATGTTGACAGAATGCTCTTGAGAGAGTATCCCATGCTGGAGCAGCGGGGATGGTGAAAGGGGCTCAGACTTCACCTTACATGGCAGGAAGCATGAAGAAGTAGCAAAATGAACTTGTTGTTTGGAGATACGGAGTAAATACCAAAAGAAACATCTAGATGAGGTGAGAGTGGTTGCCTGTGAGGAGAAAGAAATTGGAGAGAGGGAAGGGGCTTACCTTTTATTGTGATAGGCCTCGTAGTTGTATCTGACTCCTTCCACTGTGTGTGTATACAGCTTTGAAAATAAAAATTAAATGAACATGAAAAGTGAGAGAGGAAAAACTCGAGAAATACTTTACTGTGAAAGAGCCCCCAGTGTGGAGGAATGCTTTTTTCTTCGATTTTCTTTCTTTCTCTCTCCCTTCTTTCCTTCCTTCCTTCTTCTCTCCCTTTCTTCCTTTAATGAAAGAGACCTGTGCGGGTTTATTTACCACGGAGGAAGAATCAGTAGAGAGAGAGGCAGAGGTTGACGAGCTGGGGCCATTTTGCTGAATCAGGGTCTCAGAGGAGTTGGGAGGGGAGTGATCTGAGCACAGATGGAGGGATTAGCCTGGCCCGGGAGGAGGCAAGTGGTGTAGGAGAAACAGTGTCAGTGCTTGTCGGTAGGAGATGGGATTCATTTATCCCTTAGAGCCTAATCTCTGTGAAGAGTGGGGGAGAAATCACTCTGAATGTGAGAAAGGTTTGAAAAATAAGTGAGTAGGGTGGGAGAAGGAGAAAGGAGGTGATCAGGGACATGGAGGGGAGGGGGACTGGGAGTTATCAGGTATTGAGAGCCCAGCTGAGGTTAGAAGCTATAAGTTTGTAGTGGCCCAGATCTGTACCCATCGCTTAACATGGTGTTGGCACCTAGGATGTGTTAAAAATATTTCTTGAGGGACTTGTGGTTAAGTCCACGGTCCAGTGGTTAAGTCTCTGGGCTTCCAGCTCAGGGGGCTCTGGTGAGAAGAACTAAGATCCCACATGCCACACAGCATGGGCAAAAAAATGTGATGAATGAACAAGTAACTGTGGTTGTGCAGTTTTTCTCTGGCAGTGCCTCAGCAACCCCGTGTTGGAGCAGAGAAGGGTGAGGTGTTGGTTAGGCAGAGCCAAGGGTAGGGTTTGAGAGTGTGTTTTGTGAAAGGAGGAACATTTGAAGCTGCTGAGATGGTGGTTGATATGATGATCTTGAAGTTTCGTCTGGAAAGAAAAGGAAGTATTAAATTGTGAGAAAACCGAAGGGGCAAGAATTTTGTGACAAAAAACCAAGAAGCTATTAAAAAAAAAAAAAAAGTGATTGTACCTGACTACATATTACAATTTAAAATTCATGGGTTTTTAAATCGTAATATGTAGTCAACAATTTTGTTGTTGTTCTTTAGTTGGTAAAGTTGTGTCTGACTCCTTGTGACCCCAGGGACTGTAGCCCACCAGGCTCCTCTGTCCATGGGATTCTCCAGGCACGAATACTGGAGTTTGTTGCCATTTCCTTCTCCAGGGGAGCTTCTTGACCCAGGGATCAAAAAGATGCTCACCCTTTTTTCTCTCATTAAAAAAAAAATTTTGATAGGAGTGTGGTTGATTTATAATGTTGTGTTAGTTTCAGGTGTACAGAAAAGTGATTCAATTATATATATATATATATATATACACACACTTTAAATACACATACACTTTTTTGTATGTATACTTTTTTGGGGCTACGTCTTGCACCACAAGAGAAGTTCTTATATCCTTGTTGTTTAGTTGCTAAGTCATCTCTGACTTTTTTTGCAACCCCAAGGACATTAACGCACCAGGCTCCTCTGTCCGTGGGATTTTCCAGGCAAGAGTGCTGGAGCAGGTTGCTGTTTCCTTCTCCAGGGGATCTTCCCAACCCAGGGATTGAACCTATGTCTCCTGCATTGTCAGGTGGTTTCTTTACCACTGTGTCACCTATATATACTTTTTCAGATTCTTTTCCTTTATATTAGGTTATTACAAGGTACTGAGTGTGTTCCTTGTGCTGTACATTAGGTCCTTGTTGGTTATCTGTTTTATATATAGTATTGATGCTCACCCTCTTTGACCCACCAATTTTACTTTTTCTTTTTGGTCGTGTTTTGCGGCTTGTGGGATCTTAGTTCCCCCACCAGGGATTGAAAGTGGACCCTCGGCAGTGAAAGCACGAGGAGTCTTAACCACTGGACACCCAGGGAATTCCCCCACCAATTCTACTTTTAACAGTTTGTTCTACATATGCACTTTGCATGTGAAAAAAGACATATCTTCAAGGATAATTATTGTAATAGTGTTTGAATTAGCAAGAGTGGACATCCTTCGTATTCACTGATAGACAACTGAAAAGTAAATGACATCTAGGCAGTGGAAGCCAGGTGACTCTTTAAAGCAATGAGGGAGATCTAGGACTTCCACGGTGGCCCAATGGTTAAGAATCTGTTTTCCAGTGCAGGGGGCGCAAGTTTGATCGCTGGTCAGAGACCTAAGATCGCACATACTACAGGGCAACTAAACCCCGTGTATTGCAACCAAGAGCCCATGTGCCACAACTAAGGCTTGATGCAACCAAATGTATAAATAAATGAAGAATGAGATAGATATATATGGATTGCTAAAGGAATGTTCTTCTAGTTGCATGACTAAGGGAAAAAGCCAGGTGTAGAAGAGTGCATAGTATGCTGTTCAGTTCAGTTCAGTCTCTCAGTCATGTCCGACTCTTTGAGACCCCATGAACCGCAGCACGCCAGGCCTCCCTGTCCATCACCAACTCCCGGAGTTCACCCAAACTCACTTCCATTGAGTCGGTGATGCCATCCAACCATCTCATCCTCTGTCATCCCTTTCTCCTCCTGCCCTCAAACTTTCCCAGCATCAGGGTCTTTTCAAATGAGTCAGCTCTTCATATCAGGTGGCCAAAATACTGGAGTCTCAGCTTCAACATCAGTCCTTCCAATGAACATCTAGGACTGATCTCCTTTAGGATGGACTGGTTGGATCTCCTTGCAGTTCAAGGGACTCTGAAGAGTCTTCTCCAACACCACAGTTCAAAAGCATCAATTCTTCGGCACTCAGCCTTCTTCACAGTCCAACTCTCACATCCATACATGACCACTGGAAAAACCATAGCCTTGACTAGACGGACCTTTGTTGGCAAAGTAATGTCTCTGCTTTTTAATATGCTGTCTAGGTTGGTCATAACTTTCTTTCCAAGCAGTAAGCATCTTTTAATTTCATGGCTGCAATCACCATCTACAGTGATTTTGGAGCCTGAAAAAATAAAGTCAGCCGCTGTTTCCACCGTTTCCCCATCTATTTGCCTCAAATGATGGGACCGGATGCCATGATCTTAGTTTTCTGAATGTTGAGCTTTAAGCCAACTTTTTCACTCTCCTCTTTCACTTTCATCAAGAGGCTCTTTAGTTCTTCTTCACTTTCTGCCATAAGGGTGGTGTCATCTGCATATCTGAGGTTATTGATATTTCTCCCGGCAATCTTGATTCCAGCTTGTGCTTCCTCCAGCCCAGCGTTTCTCATGATGTACTCTGCATATAAGTTAAATAAGCAGGGTGACAATATACAGCTTGACGTACTCCTTTTCCTATTTGGAACCAGTCTGTTGTTCCATGTCCAGTTCTGTTTACTGTTATCTATATTTAAAATAAGGGAGAAATATAGGTTATATGGGTATAACTGTGTCTGAAGAATGTCTTTGGAAGAGTAATCAAGGAACTGGTGATACTGGCTGCCTCTGGGAATGAGGAATGGGAGGCTAGGGGTCAAGGGCAGGAAGGAGGCTTATCTTCCCTGCGGATTTTTTTTTTTTAACTATGTGCATGTTTCACTTTCTTAAAAGCATTAAAAATGTTTTTAAGCTAAAAGAAAAAAGACCTTGTTTCTCAAACTGTGTTCTAATTCAAAATCCTGATTCATGGATTCCTCCTGGGACCAACTGAATCAGAATTGGGGAAGGTGGAAGCCTAGGACTCTGTGTCTTTATCGTGCACCCCAGAGGATTCGGATTCACCTGAAAAGCTGTGAGGTCCACAGGCCAAGAGCTCCGAGGTTAAGGAGCAGGTTTCCGGAGTCAGAGGGATGATGGCAGTTCCTCCGTGTGAAGACAACCAGGGTGTGCAAATAGACTGCTACTGTGGAGAGGTAAGCAAGGTCACTGGCATTCTGGGGGCACTTAAAGCCTGTGGGTAAATCATGATTTAATTAGGTTTCATGAGCCATGTGCGTGCATGTATGCTTTGTTGTTGTCTGACTCTGTGACTGACTGTGACCCCATGAGCTGCAGCCAGGCTCCTCTGTCCACAGAATTTTCCAGGCAAGAGTACTGGAATGGGTTGCCATTTCCTCCTCCAGGGGGATCGTCCCAACCCAGGAATCGAACCCGCATCTCCCACATTGGCAGGCGGATTCTTTACCACTGAGCCTCTAAAGGCCGGTAGGAGGGGCCCCATTGCCTCACCGGCCTCATCTGGAACTGCTTTGCCCCCGGATGTCTCTGTCCCAGTCCCTCTGGCCTCTTTCAGCCTCTGAAATGTGCTCTGTTCCCGCTGCCCTCACACATGGTGTTACTGTTGCCTGGGATACTGGCTTCCTCCTCATCTTCCAGGGCTCTGTTCCAAGGTCACCACCACCTCCAGGGAGATCAGTCTCCAGCCCTTGCCTCAGTCAGAGCTCCCTAGCTGCTGCATTTCTCCTTCGGAGCAATTGTAATGATTTCAAGGTTGTTTTGATCACTGCCATGCCTGTACTATCTTTAGCATATGATGGGGATTTAAATCAAGATGGTTCATGGGACGAATGAATGAGGCTTAAGAGAAAAAGGAAGGTTGGACTGCAGGAGTGGGGGTGGGTGGTGGGGGTGAGGGATGTCGGGAGTATCACTCCCTCCCTCCAGCCCAGCCAGGGGCTTGGGCTGAGCCTCTGGGAGTCCCCGACGAGCGTCAGAGGAGCAGCGGTGGGCTGTAGCTTCTTGGACTTGTCCACAGCAGCATGACTGCCTTTGGCTGAAGCCTTGGCTTCTGTGTGACAGTTTAAGTACCAGGCTCCACAGAGATGTCAGTCATGAAGCTCCTGCCTGCAGCTGTGGCCCTGCCGAGCCCCAGGAACGGACAGTGGGAGCAGCCACACAGAGCAGTAGAAACAGCTCAGTCACAACAGGTCACCCCGTGGTTGTGTATGTCAGCCCCAACAGGGACGGGCCTGCCCTGCCCACCTCCCACAAGCATCTAGTCTGTGGGAAAGTGAGTTGGTATTCCATCTGTAAATGAGAGAGTTTGCTCTGTGGCTTTATCAAACTGCCTTTGAGTCGGGACTGACCAAATCAAGTTTCTGTGTTCACCTTGGGGCACAGGTACAGTTCAGCCATTCTGTAAATGTTTATTGACAGCCTGTGGGCCAGGTGCCACGTGGGTGCAGAGAAGGGACTGAGTCCTCACCCACAGCTGACAATCACGGATGAGCACACTGTGCGCTCCTTGAACGCCGCTCAGAAAACACACGCACTCCAGCCTATTAAAAGGTTTATTTTCTTCTTTATGCTCAGAAATAACGAAGTGGTCTTGCCCCCCAAAGGGTCTCATCCTGAAGGAATGCGAGGCAGAGAGAGTGACAGGAGGGGGTGTCGGTGTGAGGTTGAATGTGGGAGTGCTTTCCCCCTCTTTTCCTACTATCACTCCTCTTCGGCTCCCCCTCCAAAAAATTGAGGTGTGAACACAGCTTGCCACCCACTGGGGGATTGGGGAAGCACAGCTAAAGTCAAAAAATTAATGCCCATGTTCCACAAGAGCTGGGTCCAGTGCGTATCTGGTGGGGGCTGGGGCAGGGAGGGGGGGAGGGGTTGGTCGAGGAAGCTGGTGGGTGGAGGGGAAGGGAAGAGGGACTGGGATCCCCCTCAGTGACAGTGGGGGTCTTGGTCCTGCCTCCACCTGTCCCCCGCCCCGCCATCCACTCCCTTCTTCCAGCCTCCCTTCCTAGCAGAACTGGTCATCATAGTCCTCGTCCTTCAGCCCCTTGAGCCGCAGCCGGGCAAAGTCCTCAAACACGATGTCGTCGTCTGTGGCATAGCTTGGTGGTAGAGAGGAGGGGGTGAGGTGGGGGCCCCAGGCCGCGGCCTCCTCCACCTCCCAGTCCCCTCCCCTCCCAGAGACAGGCACCGGAGCAGCCTTGGGACTGGAGATGTTTGCAGAAGGGACAGAGAAGGGGTGGTAGTTGGCAGCTCATTAGCCTAAGTCCTCTCAATTGGATGCTTCAACCATCCCGCCTCCCAAAGGGAAAAAAACAGGGTAGATCTGAATGTTACAGGAATCTGTCCAGAGAGTCAAAGCTTGAAGGGGTGGGGCCTGAGTCTCTTACTTGGTTTCGAATTCAATGAGGTTGGTGTCCACGGGGGCATCTGTTTCAGGAACAGCTGAGGGGAGGAGAGTCGGGGGGTGGGTGGGTGCTAAAAGGACCAGCTTTCCTCTCTGCTGGCCTTGCTCCAGACCCTCCCTTTGTGGGCTTGGGTGGGTGGCAGGCTCACCTGACTGGGGCCTGGGAAGGGCGATGTGATCATGGGGCTTGGGGTGCATGAGAACAAATGGCAGCTCCACTGAGACGTCCCTGGGGTTGGGGGAGAGGTGGCAAGAAGAGATGATAGTGCAGAGCCAGAGGAGACCCCTGCGCCACACCCCACCCCCAGGCTCCCCCAGCCCAGCACTCACCCGCCTCGAGACACCACCAGCTTCACCTTGACCCTGTAGGACACCAGGATCCCCAGCACCTCCTTGTTGGCACCCTCCTTCACACTGCAGTTGGGGGAAGGGGTTGGACCAGAGCCCACTGCTCTGCCCACTGCCCACCCCAGGGCCCCCATGAGGCAGGACTGCAGACACCAGCATGGTCATGTCATGTAAAGTACCCTGCTGTGGTCCTTCTCATCCCTCTCTCAGTAAAAGCTCAAGTCCTTGCAACCCAGCCACCCTGCACTGTCTTGCTCTCCATCAGCCCTCTGACCCCACTTCCGGCTTCCAGGCTGGCCTCCAAGGCTTGCTGTGTGTGGTTGTGTGGAGGGGTGGGGAGGGGTGAAATCCAGCCCCTACTTTATGAAGCTGTTTCCCTTAGAGGGCCTGCCTCAGACACCCGGGTGGTCCACCTCAGGGTCTTTGTGCCTGTGGTACCCTCTGCCTGGAGCGCTCCTGCCCTGCACATTCTACATTACCTACTCCCTTGGTATCTTCACCCAGAATCCACCTGGATCAGGCCTCCCCATCCCTCCTACCACCCTCCCCTTTTATATCTCCCATGTCGGCCTTGCATTTTCTCCTTAACACCTGTCACTAAACACGCTACATGTTCTGTCCTGTATCTGATTTGTCTGGCCTCCCTCTGAGAACGGGAGAGGTGTTTGGGATCTGTTCAGTGACAGAGCCCTGGCCCCGGGGACAGCCGCACAGAACGGGTGTCTAGTTTCCTGCCCTGCAGCCACTGCCCCTCCCCGCCGACTGCCCCTCACATGGTGCTGGACGCCAGGTTGGTGTCCTCGTGCTTGAGCTTCCCATCCAGAGCGAGGCCGCGCTTCTCCCGGTTGTTGCTGAGCAGCGGGGTTATGGTGTACACCTTACAGAACGTGGAACTGGGCGACACCTGGTCACTGCAGGGTGGGGACGAGAGGGAGGCTCTGAGGGGGCCGGCGGGGCAAGGGGGCAGCTCCCACCCGCAGCAGCTTCTCCCCATCACCAGCCCCTCCTCTCTGCGGGCACGGGTCACAAGGGGTAGGTTTTGGCTCAACCTGCTCAAGAAAACGGGCAGCTCAGAGCCACCCTCAGACTGGAGGGAATGCCCTAGTAAGCTGAGGCAGTTTGAGAAGAACCACCCACGCCCCCACATTCCCAGGGCCCACCCTTCCCAGGGCTGTTCTGCTACTCACTCTTGTTCGACCTGAGCCACGGGGCACTTGTACTGGGCGGTGCTGAAGAGGCAGATGTCGGCGTACTGTCTCACTGTGGGGGGAAGGGACTGGGTGCCAAGCCGCTGGGCATGGGGTACAGACAACCCCCTACCTAGCTCCAGACCCAGGCCCCAGGCCGTCACTGCCCCGGCCCCTCTGAGGACCCGCACTGCCCCTCCATCTCATCCCAGGACAGACAGCCTGAGGTTTTTGAGCCCTGTGGGTCTCCCAAAGTGGGCTCTGTCCTGGGGCTGAGCTGATGCTTGAGGCCACACTGGCAGAAACTGCCCACCACCCCCGACCACCGTAAGGCCCCCTTCCAACCCCCACCTCCTACCAGAGACTTTGATCTTCTTGACAGTCTTGGTGGAGTTATTGGTGACGTGGACATTGACATTGAGGGGCTCCCCATGGTAGTACAGCTTTTGAGGGGAAGGGGTCAGGTTAATTGGGTGTTTTCACTGGTCCTGTTATTAGCATGCCCCCCTCCTCACCCCAGCCACACACACAGGGCTGGGCCTCCTCCCAGCCGGTACCCAAGCCCACCCTCAAAGGTGACCTCCTTTGAAAACATCATCCCGCCCTGTGGTTCCAGCCCTCCCCCCAGGGCCTGCACTGCAGCACGTGTCGCCACCCCACCTCCTTGTCCAGTGAAGCCTCAAGGTGCAGGGACCGGTCAGACATGAGGAAGTGGCGTGTGGTTTCAGCTGAAGGCTGGGGGCCGGGTTTCTCTGGGGCAAACTGCACCTTTCGGATCACCAGACGCACAGAGTTCCTGGGGGCAGGGGGTGAGCGGTGAGAGGGTCAGTCTTCGGAGGGTCAGACACTGGTTCCCACCTTCCACAGGGGTCCGGGTCAGGCCCAAGGGGAGGTTGCTTCCCTCACCGTTTGTGGCTTTTCTCTTCTAGTGATTTGGCGCAGAAGGCTCGAATCTCAAAGTCTACCCCGCAGGCCTCAAGGGGGGTAGAAAAGGTCACATCTTACACAAGGTCCCTGCCACCACTCCCTTCTTTCTGCTTCCCTCGCCTTGGGCAAGGACTCCTGGTCTGAGGAGCCTAGGGCCTGGGTCTCCCTCTGCCTCCCCGAGGCCTAGCTCCGGCCTGGGCTTGGTCTGGGCTGTGCAAGGTGAGCCCTTCTCCCCTCATAGGTCAAGAGCAGGAGGCAGTATCGCACGGGGACAGGGGCCGCGCCCATTCCACAGGGCCACCGCCATGGGGCATATTTCCCTGCCCTGAGTCCCACCCTAATGTCTCCTCAGCACCCCAGCCTGCCTCAGGTGTGCCCCTGGCTCCTGCTGGACACTTTTCCTCCCGTACCTTCCCCGTATCCTCTGGGCCTGGCTGCAGGGTGACGGAGCAGGGCAGGTTCTGGGGTATCTGTGGCAGAGGAAAAGAGTTCAGTTCTTCCAGAAAGTCCCCAAATCTTCCTCCCAATCTCAACTTAAGAGGCTGGAGAAGGACTCCTGGGGATGAGAAAGGAAAACAGAGGGGGGCCCAGGGAAGAGGCAGAGAGGCTAAGAGTGCAGGGTGGCCCTGAAGGGATCTGGGGGTCTAGGGTCCCACAGTGTTATTCCCAGACCTTGTAACAGGTGCCTCACCCCTGCCCCCCAACACAGTCCCGGACCCCTTGCTCTACAGAGGGTGGGGGCATCCTCACTGTGAAAAAAAAGGGGTGGGCATGCTGGCCCAGCTTCCTCAGCAGCCGCTCCTGCAGGCGGGTGGGGGGCCGGGGTGGGTTGGGTGTTGGGGGGAAGGCCTGGTAGTTGGCGATGAACAGGTCTTTGCGGAAGGACAAGCCCAGCACGTCCAGGTCTTCGCGGCCATAGCGAAAGGCGCAGGTGAGGGTCACAAACACTAGCAAGGGAGGGCAAGGCGGGGTGGTCAGGAGCCCCCCTCCTAAAGTCCCCCCAGTTCGTAGCAGCAGCTGCTCCTTCCTCGGCAGCATAGCACCGGCCTGAATCTCACCCCGCTCCTGGCTTTCGACTCGGCTCCCCAGCTGTCTCCTTGGGGCCCGTCTCAGCGCCAGCCCCACCTTCCTGACTCCCTTCCCTCAAGCCCCTGGCCTCGGGGCCGGTACCTTTGCGGTCCTTCAAGTAGTCCGGGTCCACTAGCACCACACCATCTGGGGAAGGGGACACAGGAGTGCAGTTCCTGTCAGGGCCTCTCCATTCCTGGGCCCAGGAACTGCCTCCTGTCTTAGGGGACATGATGCTCCCGTCTGGGCACTCTTACTTACCTACAGGATCCACTTTGTCCAGGTGGTCCACAAAGTCCCGCTTGCCCAGGTACACGGTGAGCTGAGGACGCAGAAGGGTCACAGGAAAATGGTAGGGGGCTGGCAGGGCTTCAGAGCCCTCGAAAGTGGCTGCCCTGCCCCTGGGCCTCCCAGGCTGGGGGTCTCTGAAAGAGTTTCTCTGGGTTTTTGTAGGGTTGCAAGAGGAGAGTGGTGGGCTTTCCCCCAACTAGCTGAACTTGAGGCTTTTTAACTGCTCCCTAATACCGGTTCCAGGTGGGTTGGGTGTGTCTGTGTGTCCAGGAGAACCTGGCCCTAGGCAGGTGGTTAGAGAGCCTCACCAGATACCCTCAAGGACCTCGGATAAACAGGCCATAGTCTGGGGGAGGCATCCTGGCTTGGCCCCTGTGAGGGCTCCAGGCCTGGGCTTCTGGCCCCTCCCCCTGAGTCTCACTTAGGACCCCAGCCTGTCCCCACCCAGCCCTGTGGCTGGCTTAGGCCTTTGCGGCCAGGGGCTTCAGGAGGGAAGGAAGTCGGCTCTTAGCTGTCACAGGAAGTGGGGAGCTTGGGGTTGGGGATCGTCTAGGGGCAGGCCAGGCCTTGTGAGGGCCCAGGGAGGGTTGGGAGGAGAAGCGCTGTGGGAGACTCACCTTGCAGTTAGGACTCGATTTCTTGAAGACCCTAACAAAACAGAAAGGGAAACCCACTGCCTGCCTCAGGCTCAGCAGGGACCCCAGTGCCAGGACCTTGTCCCTCCCTGGCCTGAGAAGGCAGAGCTCACCCGAGATTCCCTGGCGGCTTTGGGGCTTTACCCAGCCCTACCCCGTCCCACTTCTCCCCAGAAGGACAGGTAACCACAAGTCCTTAATAATCCCAGCATGGCAGCCCCTCCAAGCTGGTTGCCATGGCAACACCCTTGCTCCACCCTCACTAGTTCCCCTCCTCCCCTGGCAATGGCCTCCGGTTGCCAGAGGAACTGCTCAGGCTCTTCCCAGAGGATCTCCTCCAGGGGGACCTGAATGGGCAGGTTGCAGGTTGTATAAGACCTCTTCCTCTTTCCATCTCTGGTCTCCACCTCCCACAAGAGCTGGAGTACTGGAAAGAGCAATGGCTCTAAATTGATTTCTATTATGGGCAGTTCCTAAGTGTGACCCTACTCTCCATTAACCTCCAACTGTCCCTGTCTCTGATCTCAGCAGCTTAAAAGGTTATTTGTCTTTCAAGGCCCAGCTCAGATGTCACCTCCTTTAGAAAGTAGATCCAGCCCCACTCTAGTCACTCCCTTTTTTGGGGTTTCTGTCACACCTTGTTTATGCTTCACCTGTAGTGTGATAGGGCTTCCCAGGTGGTGCTAGTGGTCAAGAACCCGCCTGCCAATGCAGGAGAGGTAAGAGACAAGGGTTCGATCCCTGGGTCAGGAAGATCCCCTGGAGGAGGGCATGGCAACCCACTCCAGTATTCTTGCCTGGAGAATCCCATGGACAGAGGAGCCAGGTGGGCTGCAGGCCGTGGGGTCACAAAGAACTGGACACGACTGAGTGACTTAGCACACATGTAGTGTGATAACATGCAGTTAGCTGTGTATCTGTTTCACGAGACTGTGAGCAGCAGAGGCCTTACCGATTTAGGCATCCCCAGCATAGTTCCAGCCATAAGCCAGACACCATGATGCTTCCTAACATTTATTGGGTGAATGGTTCATGCCCTGTAGCGTTGCAAGTGTTTCGGATGTGTTATCGCATTTAATACTCTTAGCAACCCAGTGATGGAGGTCCTAATATTCCTATTTTACAGGTGAGGAAACTGAAGCCCAGGAGAGGTCAAGTATTTTGCCTGAGGTCACGGAGAGTGTAAATGGTGGAATTCGGGTACAGACAGAGGTACTCTGGCTCTTCATCACTAAATGATTGTACTATCCTGCCTCTGTTCTTGGCATTATGTTTGTTGGAGTGAAGGAGATTTCGCTTTCTGGTTGCTGAAAAGGTCTAAGCCTGGACTCCACCCACTGCTGGGAGGATAGGGAGATGTCTGGCAACCCCTGTGCCCTGGCCACTTGTGGGCCTGTTCTTTGCTGCCCCACCTTACTCCTACCAATCCAGTCTGCCTCAGCAGTGACACCTGGGAAGGGTCCCCAGGTAGTAGAAACTAAAATCCTGCCACCTGGCCCATCCACTGTAACGTCACATGCCCCTTCTTCCCAGAAGGCCAAGCTATCCAAAGACCATAAGGCATAGGGTACAGAGGCCCCCAGGTACCCCCATCCAGGAAAGGAGGGTAGACACTGGTATGGTGGGAACTAGGATAAGCACCCTATCTCTTGTCCCCACCTGGGGGCTGACTGCTGTGGCAGCCTTCAGCTCTCCCTCCCCTTTGCTTCTGGTTTTCCTCTCTGTCCCAGTGTTTCTTCCTATTAGGAGTCCTTGGCAGAGGGTTGGGACAGCCACAGTCCGTTGGACAACTGGAGTGTGGTTCTGGAATAATTGCCCTGAAGCAGCTGCAGGGCACCTGCCCTTTGGATCCTAACCCAGCCAACCTCCTGCCGGCTAGGGAGGAGTAAGCATGTGTACACTGAGGCTGGCCAAGAAGGCGGAGTGTCGGGGTGACCTGAGAGGTGCCCAGTGGGTCAGGGGGAGGGGGGTGCAGCAGAAGCAGATGCCCCATCACACTTCCTGCTATTCTCTCCATTTCCTGTGGCCCAGAATTTGATGGAGGTAGGAGGAATTGTGCCAAGTCAGCAGTCCCCGTGTGGTCCATCTGTCCCCCTCCCTGAACCACATAACGGAAATCTGGGGCCTCCCTCAAGTCAGCGACTTCCCCTTTTGCTGTGTTTAACCCCTAATCCAGGACACCAGTGCTCCCTCTGATCACCTCGCGAGTATCAGTCGACTGGGTGCTCGGGAACCTGTGATTTCCTACTCTATGGTTGGGGAGCTGTGGGGCTGGTAAAATGTTTTGCAGAACAAGTGACAGCTCAGAACCAGGCCCCCCTTTCTGATCCTCTCTGGAGAGAAGCAAATAGCCCCAATCTTTTTCCTCTTTTGCTCCTGCTCCCCAGAGACTCAGGCATTCACCCCCGGAGGTGTTGGGTCACAACAGGAAGTGGATTTTGCTAGAGACCAAAAAAGAGAACTCGGGGTGTCAGTGGAAGGAAGGAGCCTCGATTGCACAGAAAACATCCGGGGAGTGGATGGCGTGCCCTGGGCAGATACAGCCTCCCCTCACTCACGGGAAGAGGGATAAGGCCCAGAATTGGGGAGGGTCGCCAAGCACTCTTTGCTCCCCCAAAATGAAGCTGTTGCTCCTAGCAACCCGGGGGAAAGCAGAAGTTTGGAAGCAGAGCCACCCGACCCTTGGGACCGGTGGGGGCAGCCCGACTGCCTGTGGGGTACTGGATAGGAGGCTTTCAAGTGGCTGGGCACGAGTCTTGGGGGGATCCCGCCCCAGCATCTAGTCTGCCCACACCCGTCCCCTCCGGGCCGGCCACCTGCTCATTCCTCCGCCCCTGCAACGCAGGCTGCACCGGAGAACCCAGTCGTCCGGCCCCCCACATCTCTGCGAAAACCCCGATGCAGGTTTCTTGATATTCAGCCCTCGCTTTCTGCAGGGGCTGTGGCATGCCTTCCCCTCATTATCCTCGAGGACCTAGGCGTGCGGCCCCGGATGGCTGTCCCCTAGGGACCCAGGCGTCCGGCCCCCGGATTCTCTCCCCGGTGTTCCTGCCTGGGGACCTTCCCGGCACCCGCCCGGTGCCGCCGCCCACGTCCCGCCGAATGGCCCCACCTCTCTTACCTGGTCCCGGGTTTCTCCCCCATGGTGCGCGCGCCCGCCGCCCGCCCGGTTCGCGGATAGCTCACAGCCTCCTAGCCCGCTGCCAGGTCCCTGCTCCTCCCCGCGCCACTGCGCACGCGCGCCCCCGCGCGCTCTCCACTACCCCCGCCTCTCCTTCCCCCCTCCCAACTTGGATCTGGGGAATGGAGTCCAGATGCGTCAGCCCGGATCGCGCGCGCCACGGCACTGCCCTCCCTCTCCTCACAGGCACGCGCGCTGATTGGCTCCGCCCGCCCCCCTCCGCCCTCCATCCCCACCCCTGCCGAGGGATCCCTCCCCGCGCGCGGTCTCTACACCCTGCTCCTCCCGCCCATCTCTCCGCCCCTCCGCACCAGTTTAGGAACTGACTGGGCACCCTCAAAAGAAGGCGCCCGCCTTCCAGGAGATTAAAGCATTCTGATTGGCTCCCTGCATCAAGCACCCTGCAGGGGTTCCCTCCCCTTTGTTTGCTTTCTCGGTGGCGTTGGAGGCTACGGGGGTGGTGGGGGCGGTGGGTGAGCTCTAACACAGTCTAGGAAGGAGGATAAGGGGATGCACAGGTGGGTGGGCGGTTCCAGTTGCGTGATGCTCGCCTATTGCGCGCCGCTCACCCCAGAGCTTGTAGCTGTCTTTGGCCCTCCCTCCCACTTCTTTATTGTGGTGTGTCAGCTCCCTCTGGTGTCTCTCTTTGATCTTCGCAGGGTTACTTCTAAATTCTCTACTATTCTCCATCCATTCATCCAAGTTAACATCCATTCATGCATACATCCGTCCATACATCTATCCATGTCTATTTTGTGCTAATCACTATACTAGGCAATGGGAACTCAGACATGAATTAACATCGCCCCTGCCTTCCTCGTATGGTTGAGGAGACATATGAAGAGGTATTATGATTCCAGGAATGCTGTAATAGAGGTATGACTCAGAAGACAAAGTGACTCCAAGAGCTTGGCTGGGGGAGGGATGGAGGCAGTGCAGGCTGTCCAGAGGAGGGGACATTTGAGGATAATCTTTCTGAAGGGGGGGCAGAAGTTGAGAAATGGTATTTCAAAGAGAGAGAAGAGCAAGGCACATCCTATAATGAGGTGTCTGTGGGGGTAGAGGGCAGGAGACAGAAGGCTGAAGAGGATGACTGGAACAGAGCGTGAAGGATTTTGTATAGCAGGTAAAGGAATGAGGCTTCCTAGGTGATGGAGTGGTAAAGAATCCGCTTACCAATGCAGGAGATGTGGGTTCGATCCCTGGGTCGGGAAGATCCCCTGGAGTAGGAAATGACAACCCACTCCAGTATTCTTGCCTGGAAAATCCCATGGACAGAGAAGCCTGGCAGGCTACAGTCCATGAGGTCGAAAAAGAGTCAGACATGACTGAGCAGGAGCACCTCAGCAGCTAAAGAAAAGAGCCAGGAGCCTCCCCTGCAGGAGGACACGTGGATCCAGTAGTGGATCCGCTCTTTAAGGCAAGAAGTGGAGTGGCATGATGAGACTTCTCCTTTCGGAAGATAATTCTGGGCAGTGTGGAGGGTGAAGGGAGTGAGGCACACTGTCATAGACTGAAACTAATCAAGGAGAGAAGATGAACAATAGAATGGAAGGGAGAAGGGGGACCAGGCTGAAGAGTCATTTCTAGGGCAAAATTGAATAGACTGGGGAAGGATGATGAATGATGGACATTTTGGACTTAAGAAGCTAAGGTATTCTCCTTCTTCCATCTGTTTTCCCATATTCCCTCATCTTCACCAAATGAACTGACTTCATTCTTCTCCACTTTTCTGTGCAACAAAAAGTAATGTACACAAGTTTCTGAGATAATCTTTAAGGTCAAATGCAGGCCTTACCAGCTGCCCCCTCCCACCTCCAGTTCTCCTACCCTTCTAAGCTCATCTTTCACCCTCTTCAAACTTTAGCTGGTACATTTCTTTTCGACTCGTGAATCATTTATGTCAAAGGGTCATGACCAGAAGGTAATGAGATCTATACTGCTACATATCTAAAGTGATTTTGGAACTGAAAGGCTGTGATTTGCATGGCATTACAGCTACCGTATTAAAAAAAATACTAACGTAAAGACAACTTTCAGTTCAGTTGTCGTTCAGTCGTGTCCGACTCTGCCACCCGGTGGACTGAAGCTCGCCAGGGCTCTCTGTCCATCACCACCTCCCAGAGATCACTCAAACTCATGTCCATTGAGTCAATGATGCCATCCAACTATCTCATCCTCTGTCGTCCCCTTCTCCTCCTGCCTTCAATCTTTCCCAGCATCAGGGTCTTTTCAAATGAGTCAGCTCTTCCCATCAGGTGGCCAAAGTATTGGAGTTTCAGCTTCAACATCAGTCCTTCCAGTGAATATTCAGGACTGATTTCCTTTAGGATGGACTGGTTGGATTTCCTTGCAGTTCAAGGGACTCTGAAGAGTCTTCTCCAACACCACAGTTCAAAAGCATCAATTCTTCAGCACTCAGCTTTCATTATAGTCCAACTCTCACATCCATACATGACTACTGGAAAAACCATAGCCTTGACTAGATGGACCTTTGTTGGCAAAGTAATGTCTCTGCTTTTTAATATTCTGTCTAGGTTGGTCATAACTTTTCTCCCAAGGAGTAAGCATCTTTTAATTTCATGGCTGCAGTCACCATCTGCAGTGATTTTGGAACCCCCCCAAATAAAGTCTGCCACTGTTTCCACTGTTTCTCCATCTCTTTGCCATGAAGTGATGGGACCAGATGCCATGATCTTTGTTTTCTGAATATTGAGCTTTAAGCCAGCTTTTTCACTCTTCTCTTTCACTTTCATCAAGAGGCTCTTTAGTTCTTCTTCACTTTCTGCCATAAGGGTAGTGTCATCTGCATATCTGAGGTTATTGATATTTCTCTGGGCAATCTTGATTCCAGCTTGTGCTTCTTCCAGCCCAACGTTTCTCATGATGTACTCTGCATATAAGTTAAATAAGCAGGGTGACAATATACAGCCTTGACTTACTCCTTTTCCTATTTGGAACCAGTCTGTTGTTCCATGTCCAGTTCTAACTGTTGCTTCCTGATCTGCATACAGATTTCTCAAGAGGCAGGTCAGGTGGTCTGGTATTCCTATCTCGTTCAGAATTTTCCACAGTTTATTGTGATCCACAATAAACTTTGGCTTTGGCATAGACAATAAAGCAGAAATAGATGTTTTTCTGGAACTCTCTTGCTTTTTCCATGATCCAACGGATTTTGGCAATTGGATCTCTGATTCCTCTGCCTTTTCTAAATCCAGCTTGAACATCTGGAAGTTCATGGTTCACATACTGTTGAAGCCTGGCTTGGAGAATTTTGAGCATTACTCTACTAGCCTGTGAGATGAGTGCAATTGTGTGGTAGTTTGAGCATTCTTTAGCATTGCCTTTCTTAGGGATTGGAATGAAAACTGACGTTTTTCAGTCCTGTGGCCACTGCTGAGTTTTCCAAACTTGCTGGCACATTGAGTGCAGCACTTTCACAGCATCATCTTTCAGAATTTGAAATAACTCAACTGGAGTTCCATCACCTCCACTAGCTTTGTTTGTAGTGATACTTCTAAGGCCCACTTGACTTCACATTCCAGGATGTGTGGCTCTAGGTGAGTGATCACACCTTCGTGATTACCTGGGTCATGAAGATCTTTTTTGTACAGTTCTTCTGTGCATTCTTGCCACCTCTTCTTAATATTGTCTGCTTCTGTTAGGTCCATACCATTTCTGTCTTTTATTGAGCCCATCTTTGCATGACACGTTCCCTTTAGGAAGATATTAAAGAAGGCCAGAAAAAATGAAAGAGTTATACCATATAATGGTGGTGGGAAAAACCATCATTTTATAGAGACATCATTTTCCCTCATATTGTCTGTAAGTATAATGCCATATCAAAATAACAATGAGACTTTTTTGGAAGGGAACCGAATTTTAAACATAATAAAAAGAATCAACTTTCAAGTGTAGTCAGGAAAATTCTGAAAAACTGGAGTAGAGTGGGCATTTGTCTTACAAGTTTATTATGTTATGATAATTAAAATAGTGTTATGGGTGCAATCATAATAAATATATCAGTGAAACAGAATAGTGTCCAGATACAGACCCATGTGGGGGGCTTCCTCCATTGCTCAGTGGTAAAGAATCCACCTGCAGTGCAGGGACTCAGGTTGGATCCTTGGGTGGGGAAGATCCCCTGGAGGAGAGCGTGGCAACCTACTCCAGTTTTCTTGCTGGGAAAATCCCATGGACAGAGGAGCCTGGCTGGCTGTGGTCCCTGGGGTCACAAAGAGTGCATGACTGGAAGGACTGAAGCAACTGAGCGTGCACACACAGTCTAACGTGGTGTTACTTCAAGCCCGTGGAGAACTAATGGCAGATTCACTAGATAGAGTTGGGACAGTTGGCTATCCATTTAGGGAAAAAAGTTATATACTTCGCATACCTTAAAGTAAATTCGAAGCAGCTTAAGGCCTAAATGCACGGAATGAAACTATTATAAAATAAACTCTGTATTTATGTGTTTGTGCGTAGGCTAATATTAGGAAAGTATGCCCATTACTGGGGTAAAGACTTAGGTGGAGGGTTCAGTTCAGTTCAGTTCAGTCGCTCAGTCGTGTCTGACTCCTTGCGACCCCATGAACCACAGCACACCAGGCTCCCCTGTCCATCACCAACTCCCAGAGTCCACCCAAACCCATGTCCATCGAGTCGGTGATGCCATCCAATCATCTCATCTTCTGTCGTCCCCTTCTCCTCCTGCCCTCAATCTTTCCCAGCATCAGGGTCTTTTCAAATGCGTCAGCTCTTTACATCAGGTGGCCAAAGTGGTCCACTGGAGAAGGGAATAGCACACCACTTCAGTATTCTTGCCTTGAGAACCCCATGAACAGTATGAAAACGTGGAGGGTGAGTTCCTTTTTTTTTTTTTTTTAACTTTATGCCCTCTTTGTTTGAATTTGTTTTGCAAGGCGAGTGTATTGTATCATTTCTCTCGTTGTAAATGTAGTTAACAATGTCTATGATTTCAGTCAAGGAGACAAGTTCCTTAGGTAGCAGTGATGTCTGGATGGAAAGTGTCCAGAAGCTCCGTTGCATTAAAGGTTAGCTTTTGGATTCTGGCGCCTTTAGTCTTGACCACGTGTTCTTTAAGCCCCACGGCCCGCCCCGAGCCGGTCGTCTACCCGGCCCATCTGCCCGGCCTTGAGTCCTGGCACTTCCACGCCGCACATGCTCACTCTCAGCAGGCGCGCGGAGTCCAATGCGCAGGACCAGGGCCCCCTCCTCACGACTCCTCCCCTCGAGGCATCCGTCGCGGTGTGTTTGCGTCATCGCGCCACGCCACCACTAGAGCCCAGTTGAAGATGGCGGCAGCCGTTCTCAGTGGGCCTTCTGCGGGTTCCGCGGCTGCGGTTCCCGGCGGGCCCGGGGGTCTCTCGGCGGTGGGCTCGGGTCCACGTCTCCGCCTGATGCTGCTGGAGAGCGTGTCGGGGTTGCTGCAGCCGCGAACGGGGTCCGCTGTTGCTCCCGTGCATCCCCCAGCCCGCTCGGCCCCACATTTGCCGGGGCTCATGTGCTTATTGCGGCTACACGGGACGGTGGGCGGGGCCCAGGTGAGTCCGTAGACCGCAGGACCGCGGCCCTGTTGGTTGGCTCAGCTTATTTTGCGCCGGGGTCTTATTGCACTGTAGCTGCATGCAGTGGCGGGTAGAGGGAAGGAGAGCTGGGGTCAGAAGGCGGATCCAGGTATCTGGACGCGATTCACTCCCTTCTTTGTCAGCCTTGAGTAGAAGAAACTCAAGGAAGAGGAGGGACCTCGTTTTCTCTGTTGCTAGGTTATCGGTAGACGCTTATGAATGGGTTCGATCCCAGGCCCGCTCACGTACTAGATGTATGATCTTTAGCTTCTTTTTCCTTCGGCAGTATCTGTTTTGGGGATTGTTTCGACTGAGTGAATAGATGTATTCAGCAAATACTTACTGAGCTCTTACTGAGGGCCATATCCTGAGCGCTCCAGTTACAGATGCGATGGCAATGAACAAAATGTTATGAAACACTGTGAGAATTGTACAGTGGTATACGATAATTCCATACAATTGTATAGAATTGTATAGCCCTCTTATCTAATCTGGAACACTGAGAGATTTTTCTGAGGTACCAGAGTTTAAGCTGAGATCCTCAAGGATGAGTAGGGGGTTTGGTAGGGGAAGAAAGCGGAAGAGGCAGTTCGGTCAGCGTAAAGCTTCCGTGGGAAGGTCCTTTGGTAGGAACTGAAAAGAAGGGCGTGGTGCTTGGGGTTAGAGATGGAGAGGAAGAGAGTGGGTGCGATGAGGTGGGTAGTCTGTGGACAGGTCACGCAGCACTTTGTAGACTAGCTTAGAAGGTTCTTTGGATTGTACAGAGTAGAACCTAACATCCATTCAGTGATGTAAGCTTGAAACCCAGATGTCATTCTAGACACTTTCGTCTTGCTCAAACACCTCTTTATGCAGTCTGTTAAGTCCTTTTGATTTTATCCTTTATGTAGCTTTCCATATCCTTTCCATATCTTTCCCATTGCCCCCATACTGGCTTGAACCCCCATTATCTGACTGAGATACTAATAAGACATAACTGTCTAACCTATGATAGGTTCACTTTTAATATTATCTGCTGTGCTTCATCTTTCTCCCCCTTACCCTCCCCCAAATTCTACCATCCTTTAAGACTCAGGTACATGAGGTCTTCCTTGTCCCACCTTTGTTACTCGGACCTTCCCAGCTGTGTGCTTCCTTCCAGGAAGAGGCTTGTCACAACCTGCTGGGTGTTTCAATGATCTTTGAAATAATAATAATAATCTAGCCCCAAATTTATCAGCGACGACCTCATTTATTTTTATTAACATTAGTCCTCTTTGAGGGTGACAGGACTGTGCCTCTGGTAGCTCAGCCCAGTGGTTCATGTGGTTCCTAAGTGTTCCTGAAATATTATCACCTCTTCTGCCTGTAAATGTGTGATTTCCTTCATCATCTCTTTCAAGTCTTCCCCTTCTCCCTCAGGGTGAACTACATGAACTTAATGTCTTGCTTATATTCTTTTTAAGTGTCTGAAGTCTAGAAACATTGATTTTTAATTGAAGTATAGTTGATTTACAATGTATCAATTTATGCTGTACAGCAGAGTGACTCAGTTACATACACATTCTTTTTTATATCCCAGAATGTTGAATATGGTTTCCTGTGCTACACAGTAGGACCTTGTCTATCCAGCCTATATGTAATAGTTTGCATCTACTAGTCCCAAACTCCCGGCCCATCCCTTCCCTACCCTCCGTTCCCTTAGAAGTATTTTGAGTGAAGAAGCTAAGGGTGTTGTTGAACACCCCTTTATTATTGCCTGTATTATATTTTGGGGTATATCTTGCCTTGAATTTTTTTCTACTTGTGTTGTGTTACATTGCATTCTCAGTATGGGGAACCATGTGGTGGGTTTCCTTCACTTCCCTGTAGATTTTCATTCAACGGACATTTACTGTTACGTAGCTACTTATCCAGAGAAGGCAATGGCACCCCACTCCAGTACTCTTGCCTGGAAAATCCCATTGATGGAGGACCCTGGTAGTGCAGTCCATGGGGTCACTAAGAGTCGGACACGACTGGGCGATTTCACTTTAACTTTTCACTTTCATGCATTGGAGAAGGAAATGGCAACCCACTCCAGTGTTCTTGCCTGGAGAATCCCAGGGACGGGGGAGCCTGGTGGGCTGCCGTCTATGGGGTCGCACAGAGTCGGACATGACTAAAGCGACTTAGCAGTAGCAGCAGCAGCTACTTATCCAGGTAGATAAGTAAGATACTATTGTTTTCCTTGGAGAATTTCTAGTTGAGATGAGAATTGAGGGTAAGTAAATAGGCCTGGAGCTTGAGAGACAAAGCGATCCATTGATTGACGCATCCGTCTGCTTAAATCACCAACTTTGCTTTCCCACACGTACTGTAAACTCAGTAGTTCCAGAATGGAACTAACCTTAGCTCACAATTTCTGGCTTGCGTCCTAGCGACTGGTCTCCTAACTGATCTTGCTCTCAGTCTTGCTCTTTTAATCCATTTCCCAGAGCTGATCCTGTTTCTTGCCTCTTAAAATCTTTAAGCACCTGGACTTTCCTGACTCCGCCTTTGCACTTACTGTCCTCTGCTTGGAAACCCTCCCTGAGCTGCTTCTCCATTCCCCACCCCAGCCCCAATCCCCCACATCTTTTCAACTTAATGTTTGTCACTGCCTTTCGGAAACCTTTCCAAACTACCTATGATTGGCTACTCTTTATTACACCATATTGAAATTATATATTCATTTTTCATATACACTTAGTACCCACACAACTGGGCTTTGAATGGAGTATTATTCGGCCATAAAAAGGAATGCATTTGAGTCAATTCTAATGAGATAGATGAACCTAAAACCTATTATACCGGGTGAAGTAAGTCAGAAAGAGAAAAATATCACATTCTAATGCATATATATGGAATCTAGAAAAATGGTACTGAAGAATTTATTTACAAGGCAGCAATGGAGAAGCAAACATGGAGAATAGACTTATGGACATGGGGCGAGGGGAAGGGAGGGAGAGATGTGTGGAAACTTATATTACCATATGTAAAATAGATAGCCAAGGGAATTTGCTGTATGGCTCAGGAAACGCAACCTGGGGCTCTGTATCTACCTAGAGGGGTGGGGTGGGGTGGGGAGTGAGATGGGAGGGAGTGTCACTCACTGTTACCTCTTGACTGTTTCACTTCCTTGTCGGCTCTTCTTATGAAGTTCAAAAGGGACAGGATATATGTAATACCTACGGCTGATTCATGTTGAGATTTGACAGAAAACAAAATTCTGTAAAGCAGTTGTCCTTCAATTAAAAAATTAATTTAAAAAACAATTTATGGAAAATTTCAGATGACACAAAAATAGAGAAAACAGTATTTTAAAAATTTAATTATTTTTGGCTTCACTGGGTCTTCTCTGGGCCTTTGTTGCTGCGTTCGGGCTTTCTCTAGTTGTGGCAAGCAGGGACTGCTCTAGTTGTGATGAGCAGGCTTCTCATTGTGCTGGCTTCTTTTATTGTGGAGCACGGGCTCTAGAGCTCATGGGCTTTAGTAGTTGTGGCAAACGGGCTTAGTTGTCCTGTGGCACGTCGGGGCCTGTGAAATCTTGCCGGATCAGGGATCGAACCCGTGTCCCCTGCATTGGCAGGCAGATTCTTAACCACTGGACCACCGTAGAAGTTCAAGAAAATTGTGTCTTGAACCACCCCTATCTTTGCTGTCTCTGTCACCCAGATCTAACAGCGAACATTTTGCTCATCTTGTTTCATTCCCACTTTCCCAGCTCTGGCTCCAACCTCCCCTGCCCTCGGAGCATTTTAAAGCACATCCCACATCTCATTTCCCTTATAATTGCACATACTTCAAAGGATAGAGTGTCTTGTTCCACCTTGTATCCCTAGGCTTTGTATTGTCCCATTCTCCAGCCAGTAGTCAATGATCTTTTAAAAAATATCACCAAGATTACAGCATTCTCCTGCTTAAAACCATGCAGTTACTTATTGCACCAAACCTTACATAGTGTCACCTCTTGACCTCCTTTGACACGACTCCTGGCCTGTCTTCACTGGACTCCAGCCACCCAGGCTGACCTTTTTTCTGCAGCAGCTGAGGCCACGGCTCCTCACATCCTTCACCCTGCTGAGAATCTCCTGGGAAAGTGAGCTGCGTGTTTAGGTCCCAGTTCCCTGCCACCAGTTCAGAGGAGTCATTCCTGAGCACCGAGCATACGGTGGTCCTTCTTATTTCCATCATTTTCTGTCACATTGTTCTGTTTTGATTATTTTGTAGTGTTTATCACTATTTTAAAAAATTTATTCTCTGCCATGTTCTCTCTTCTCACCCTGTTTAAATTCTGTTATACTTCCTTCCTTGCCCTTCTCCCTTCATTGTACTTGGCTGACAGCACCCCGACTGTGTTAAATCCAGCTCTTGTTTATTTGGTGCCTGCACCTGCGCAGCTCAATGTAGCTGAAAAAGAGCACGTGTCCTGATTGGCTGGTCTCATTTTAAATTCAAGGCCATCAGCATCTCAAGTGAACTCTTGCTGCTGCCTAGCAATCGTGTTAGATTTCTTTCCTCTGCAGCCTCTGATGACTTCTCTCCATCCTCACTCTTAGCTGATGGCGTCACTTCCTGTTTCACTGAGAAAAGAACAGTGGGATGGGAATTTGCATCGGTGCTGCCGCCACGACGTCCGCCAGCTTACCCATGTCTGTGCCCTGTGCTCTGCTGCCCCTGCCGTTATTAGGGGTGAGCTGGTCCACGCCCGTCCTAAGGCCAGGCTCCTCTCTCCACTTAGGCAAGTTCACTGCTTCATCATCAGCTTTTCCCTGTTAGGTTGTTTTCATCAGTGTATAGCTCAAAACTGCTTTTAAAAAAGTCCCCCTCCAGCTCCTGCCCCATTTCTCTACTTCTCTTTATGGCAAAACTCCTCAGAAGAGTTGTTTGCACTTGTACTTTCTCCCATTCTTCTTTAAAAAAAAAAAATTTGCTTTGAAAATGACGTGTGATTTATAGAGAATTTGAAGGAATATACACTTCACCCAGATTCCTTGAATGTCAGCATTTTAAATGCATATTTGTTTTATCATTCTCTGTGCATATTTTTCTAGGACCATAAAGGAGGAAGTTGGAGATTGGATGCCCTTCTATTTCCTTAAAAACAACATTCCCTTACCTGACCACATTCCATCATGAAACTCAGAAAAATCTGTGTTGATACAATCTTATTCCAGTTTTTTCAGTTGTGCTAAAAGTGTCCTTTATAGTAAGAGAAACATTTCTTACGATCTTAACATTTAGAACTTTAAGGACAGGTTGGTTGTCTGTCCCTTGGGTTGGTTTGTCTGCTGTTTTCTGATGATTTTTGGCAGGTACTGCAGAAACAATATGTGACATTCCTGTTAGATTTTATAGGAGCACATAATGTCCCTTTGTCCCATTACTGGTGGTGGTAACTTTGATCATGGGCTAAGGTAATAGTTGCCACATATCTTCATTATGAAGTTATGATTTATTCCTGTGGGGAGATTGTGTATTTTTGTGTCGTTACCCTTTTACCCACTTGTCCATTAAAGGTAGTTGCTCCCTGTTTCCCCACCAAACACCTCTCTGCCCTTCAGCCCTGCTGCTGCTGCTAAGTCACTTCAGTCGTGTCTGACTCTGTGTGACCCCATAGACGGCAGCCCACCAGGCTGCACCGTCCCTGGGATTCTCCAGGCAAGAACACCGGAGTGGGTTTCCATTTCCTTCTCCAGTGCATGAAAGTGAAAAGGGAAAGTGAAGTCGCTCAGTTGTGTCCGACTCTTAGTGACCCCATGGACTGCAGCCCACCAGGCTCCTTCTGGTGGGCTGGTGGGCTCTCATCCATGGGATTTTCCAGGCAAGAGTACTGGAGTGGGGTGCCATTGCCTTCTCCCGCCCTTCAGCCCTAGGCAACTGCAATTTTTTTTTTTTTTCTATAGGTTTGCCTACTCTGACCATTTCATGGAAGTGAATCATAGAACATGTGGCTTTTGGGGTCTGACTTCTTTCCCTTAGCGTAATGTTTTTAAGGTTCATTCTTGTCTCAGAACTTCATTCCTTTTTATGACCAAGTAATATTCCATTGTGTGGATATACTTCATTTTGTTTATCCAATCATGGCTGATAGACATTTGGGTTCTTTCCACTTTCTGGCTGTTACGAGTAATGCTGCTATGAATGTTTGTGTGCGAGTTCTTTTTTTTTTTTTAATTATTTATTTTTGGCTGTGCTAGGTCTTTGCTGTGTGGGCTTTCTTTTTAGTTGCAGAAAGCAGGGGCTACTCTTGAGTTACAGTGCGCAGGCTTCTCATTGCAGGGGCTTCTTTTGTTGCGGAGCACAGGCTCTAGTGGGTGGGCTTCGGTAGTTGCTGTTTCTGGGCTTTGGAACGGAGGCTCAATACTTGTGGCACATGGGCTTAGTTGCTCCGAGGCATGTGGGATCTTCCCGGATCAGGGACTGAACCTGTGTGCCCTGCACTGGCAGGCGGTTTCTTTACCATTGAGCCACCAGGGAAGCCCCGTGTATGAGTTCTGATGAGAATATATGTTTTCATTTCTCTTGAGCATATACTTCAGAGTGGAATTGTTGGGTCATACGTAAAAGATGTTTAACCTTTGAGGAGCTGCTTGACTGTTCTGAAGTGGCTACACCATTTTCTATTCCCGTCAGTGCTTGTGAGTATATCAGGACATCTTGTTCTCAACTTTCCTCCACTCAGGTGGCCTGACGGAAGGCCCCGGGCCCGCGCCACATGAAGTGCCGTCTGCCTGCCCTACTCCAGGCTCTCCTTGCCTTCCTCAGTTGACTTTATTTTCCTCTTAGCACCAGGCACCATCCAACATGCTTTTTCTTATTTGGTCACTTGTTGATTTTCTGCATCCTCTAACTAGAATATAAGCTCTCTAGCACCTCAAACAATGTCTCACATGAAATAGGTAAATAAATATTGTTAAGGAAATAGGTAAATAAATATTGTTAATCAACACTTCCCTTCATGAGAACCAGGGACATTATTTCTTTTACTCAGCTCTGGATTCCTTCATCTGACTCAGTGTATAAGATGTGTTTGTTGAGAGAATGAGTGAAGATAACGGTTAGGAAGATAACAGGCCTGTCAGAGGAGGCTGGCCCTTCAGAGGGTGGAGAGGTTACTTGTGGGGGCCCTGAAGAGGGGACCTCTTTCAGGGCTCCCAGGATGTGTGGGAAGGAGGTTCTGGCTGACTTGTCTGTGGGCATTAGCGGCTCGAAGCCAGACCATGAGGAGGATTTGGGGTGAAGGAGTCAGGGGTCGTGAGTTCCATGTCCAGTCAGTGTGCATTTAGGGGTGCCCCTCTGTGCTCAGCGCTGTCCTGGGAGACACAGGGGCAGGAGCCTGTCTTTGAAGTCTGGCCGACAGGCTGAGTCAAACTGACTAGCCCTCTGCATAGCCCTGATTTGCTGGGTGGGCAGTGGGGGCGGCCAGGTGAGATGTGACTTGAGGAAAGCCCACGGGACAGGCTGCTGTGTGCCCCCTACTGAAAATAGGGCAGAGGCTGAAGGCGTTGAGGGGAATGGTCTCCAGGCCATACTGGAGGTGTGACTTAGAACAGGCTCTGGAAGGGCTGGGGCAGGGGCGGGCTTGGAGAAATCCTATGTCTTTAGCATCCTGTTCCTGACTGTTTTCTTTCCTCCAGAACCTTTCAGCTGTTGGGGCGTTGGTGGGTCTCAGTAATGCTCGTCTCGGTTCTATCAAAACTCGGTAAGTCTCTAGCCCTGTTTTTTCTTCAGGGGGGATGTTTCTTTAGGAAGAGGGCCATCCATCTGTCCATCCATCGTCACCACCCTGTGGAGCCAGGAGGTTTCTCCATTGCCAAGGTGGAGAGTTTGATTCTTTTCGCGAGCTCACTTGCATTGAACCCCACCTATGGCGGCTTCCAAGAGTCCCTCGCCCCACCTTCTGTCCCCTTCTTCCCTTGCCGCCCATGCCTCACTCCCAAGTCCTCGAGTATCTCGGGAATGAGAAGCTGCTGTGGATCTGGAGTCAGGTCTCACTCTGGCCAGTGAGAGTAAGAGGGCGTTGAATGGCTTTCTCTGCAGTCTAGCCGCCTCTCCTGTGTCGTCACTCAGCTCTGTCTTACCAGGTTTGAGGGCCTGTGTCTGCTGTCGCTGCTGGTGGGGGAGAGCCCCACGGAGATGTTCCAGCAGCACTGCGTCTCCTGGCTGCGCAGCATCCAGCAGATCTTGCAGGTAAGTCCACCGCCTGGCACTCCCCGCCTCTGCCCCAGCCACGCCCTGGTCTCCATTCAGACGCAGCGCGACATCTTTGTGGGGGAGACTTTCAGTTCCGAGGGCAGGTTCTTTCTAGCAGGATAAGCTGCAAATAGATACATGCTTTTAAAGATTTTGTTATTTTTATCCACTGGGTTATTTTAATTCACCTGACCTTACACACACTCACTGTGACCTCTGACTGTTTCACTTCCTTGTGAGCTCTTCTAATGAGTGACGTCTCTGAAGCTCCTTTCTCCAGGTGTTGGATTTTTAGAATTTATTTATTTAAAGTATTTTTATTGTTTTGGCTGTGCACCATGTGGCTCATGGGAATCTTAGTTCTCCAGCCAGGGACTAAACCCACACACTCGGCCATGAAAGCTCAGAGTCCTAAACACTGGACTGCCAGAGAATTCCCCAATTTTTTTTTTTCCTACTTCTCTCTTCCTCTTTTTTTTAATTAATTTTAATTGGAGGCTAATTACTTTACAGTATTGTGGTTTTTGCCGTATGTCAACATGAATCAGCCATGGATCTCTTCCTCTTTTAACATTTAAATTTGTTTCTATGTTTACATCCTTTGATGACATCCCCACTTAGTTCTTCCACAAGCGTGTTCTGGGCACCTATGGCAGGCTGTGTGCTGAGTTGTGGAGAGATGGTAGGAGATGCAGCTGGACCCTGCTTTCATGGTATTTAGAGTCTCTTGCAGGGGTTGGGAAACTTTGTAGGTGTTTCCAGATAGTACAGTGTTATAGGTTTTACAAACCATATATGGTTTCTGGTTGGTTTTTTTTTTTTTTTTTTGGCTGTGCTGCATAGGCTGTGAGATCTTAGTTCCCCTGCTGCTGCAGTTGTGTCTGACTCTGCGATCCCATAGATGGCACCCCACTAGGCTCCCCCGTCCCTGGGATTCTCCAGGCAAGAACACTGGAGTGGGTTGCCATTTCCTTCTCCAATGCATGAAAGTGAAAAGTGAAAGTGAAGTCGCTCAGTTGTGTCCGACTCTAGGGACCCCATGGACTGCAGCCTACCAGGCTCCTCCTTCCATGGGATTTTCTAGGCAAAAGTACTGGAGTGGGTGCCATTGCCTTCTCCGCTTAGTTCCCCTACCGGAGGTCAAACCTGAGCCCCCTACAGCGGAAGCGAGGAGTCCTTCCACTGGACAGCCAGAAATTCCCATGGTTTCTGTTGCTGAGTGTTCCTTTGTTGGTTTGTTTTCCAACCCTTTCAAAAATGTAATAACCATTCTTAGCCTGTGGGCACCCACAGGCCAGAGTTTGCTGACCTGTGTTCTAGTGGAAGAGAATAATTATACAATGAATGTGAAGAACTAAACTGTGGTAGGTGCTCTGGAGGTAAAGAAAAAATATAGTTCTCTGAAAGCATGTTAACGAGAGACTCTGAGCCAGACCAGAGTGGTGTGGGTGTAGCGATCAGGGTCAGTGGTTCAGGGAGGGCTTTTCTGCTCTGATTAGTAGGAGTACATTGGGCTGAGAAAGTTTTCGAAGTGTTCTAAGTGTGCAAAAGCCCTGAGAGAAAAGGCGTTTGACTCATTTGAAGAATTTTAAGCAGGCGGGTGTGGCAGGGGTTGACGAGATGCATCTCAGGAAGTAGGTAGACGGGGACTAGGCCGTGTGTGGTGGTGTAGGCATATTAAGAAATTCGGTGTTTATTCTTGGAACAGCGGGAATTCATGGAAGGTTTTAAGCAGGGGGAAGGAGGTAGTGTTGGTGGTGGTGGTGATGTGAGCAAATTTTCATTTGGAAACGCCACTCTGGCCACTGTGTGGAGACAGGATTAGAACGGAGCCAGAATGGCGGCAGAAAGCGGAGCAGTGGACACTGAAGCCAGATTGCCCTGGGGTGAGCAGTGAGTGGGAGAAGGCATGGGATTGGGGAAGATAAGACAATCCTGTCAAGACATCTGGCTCCACTGGTAGGGCAGAGAAGCTCGGCAGCACCTGAAATCGGGCACATGGAGCCCGGGCTCAGGCGAGGATTTTCAGGGTGGGAGAGATGCTTAGGATGGGAACAGGCACAGATGCCAGCAGGAGGAATCCTTCTGAGGGGGCTGGAGACGGGGGGCTAGTTAACAGTGTGAGGTGGTCCTGAGAGGAAGGGGTCGGGGGGGGGGTTGTCCTCAGATGGGAAGCCAAGATGCAGTTTTCAGTTTGGTGGTGGGAAGCTGAGAGAGTTCCCATCTCTGGGCTTCAGGCTTCTCTGAAATCGTAGGTCAGGTTACACAAAAGTGACGGTGCCGGAGAAGAGCTGAGCAGCGGAGGGAGCTAACCAGTGAGAGACGCAGTAGGCGTGCCAGACGGTGTTGGGGCCCGTTTGTGGCTGGTAGACCCACCGAGCCTGACTTCTCACAAGGGTTCTTGTTTGTTTCATTGACATGTGGCCACTGGTCTAGCAGGAGGTAATGTGCTGAATGCTTTTTCCTTAGGTATATGTTAATTTGTTAGGAAAAGTCCTCAGACTTCAAACCATTTTTCTTCCATGAGTTCAGGGTAGGTTTGAGCCAGCCCCATGCAAGCTTGGCGAGATGGGTGGCTCTGTTGTGGCTGAGACTTCGGGCCGGGAAGTGCTCCTCTCCGTCCTAGCAGGGGATTGCAGTGTGGGAGCAGCAGGAAACTCTTGAGATTGTTCAGTGAGATCTTTAAGGCGTGGCTTCGTTACTCCCCCCCCCCAACCCCTGAACATTCCTAGGACCCCAACACCACAGTACTAAAGTGCGCACACACATCCTTTCTCTGGATGATTGTGTTACTCGGTTGCTCCGTGTCGCTGATACACGCTGTCCCCAGGGGATTTGCCAGGAATGCGGGCGGTCACTGTGGAGTTTGTCGGAAGCTCCATGTTGTCATGTGGCTCGTTCCTCCTCCTCTCAGTGACTTTGAAGGCCAGGTGGGAGCATGAGTTGTTGTGCTGTTTAGTCCCAGGACCCGCCCCCCACCATGGAGCTAGCTGTGACCGTGCTGAAGGACCTACTCCGCTATGCGGCCCAGCTTCCTGCAGTCTTCCGGGACATCTCCATGAACCACCTCCCCGGCCTCCTCACCTCCCTGCTGGGCCTCAGACCGGAGGTGAGCCGCCTCTCAGCTCCCTCAACCCTAGGCCCCTCCAGTGCTTGCTGTCATTCACACCCACTGGATTAGAGACTTTGATGGGAAGTGATTGGGGAATGGGATTGAAGAAGTGAGAAGAGGGAGGGGCTGAAAAAAAGTGTAAGGAGAAGAGACCCTGAGGGGTGGTGGGGTGGAGATGGATGGCTTCTGGGGACACTGGGCTCTTCCTGACCATCTGTTCTTCCCATAGTGCGAGCTCTCCGCGCTGGAAGGAATGAAGGCCTGTATGACCCATTTTCCTCGAGCGTGCGGGTCTCTCAAAGTAAGTGTTCATAGAAACTCTTCTTCCTACCAACATGATCGCTGTTTTACTTCAGGTTCCACCGTTGAGATTTATAAGCATCTGTCTGCACAGCTCTAATTAATTTTCTAACGATTTGTCTATTTTAGGCTGTGCTGGGTCTTCGTTGCGTGCACAGGCTTCTCATTGCAGTGGCTTCTCTTGCTGTGGAGCGCGGGCTGTGTGGTGTTTGGTCTTCAGTAGTTGTGGCATGTGGGCTCAGTAGTTTGGGCTCCCAGGTTCTGAGAACAGACAGGCCTAGCCGTTACGTGGCATGTGGGGTCTTCCCAGTGTAGGGATCAAACCTGTGTCTCTTGCATTGGCAGGCAGATTCTTCACCACTGAGCCACCAGGGAAGCCCTCACCTCATAGTTTTAAACGCGTTCTCATTTAACTCTCACAGATGAAGAAACCGAAATTAGATAACTTGCCTGAGGTCTGAGGCCAGGCCCAGACTCTGCCTGGCCTCCTCTCTCTGCCCGGCCCTCTCTGTGCCTCTCGGGCACCCTGCCCATTTTCCTACCGTCCTGGTTACTCTGTTCCCAACACTCTGTAACTGCCTCCAGGAAGCCTTCCTGACATACTTTCCCGACATCAGCCTTCCCAGCACTTTGCTCTCCTGTTCCTGACCAGTCTCCCTCTGTCCCTTCCCCACCCGGTCCCCTGGGCTGTGATGGCCGTGTGAGGGGCGCTGAGCAGCAGGGCCGTGCTCGGTCAAATAGGCAGGGTGGACGTGGGTCAGGGTGGGAGGAAGGAGGCCAGTAAAAGAATTAGAGTTTTATTTTTAAGGAGATAACAAAAACAAATACAAATGGTCATCTGATTCGGCCAAAGCAGTAACAGTTAAAGGGCCTCTGGAATTGGTACATTTGTTGTCTGCAGAATAATTCTGATGCCAACTTGTACCTAAGAACAAATAGGTGCTCCTCTCCTGATTAAACTCTCTCTCTTGGTTTGGTGTACTCGACATTGCTCGCCAAACCACTGGGTTTTCTCAGATGGAAGCGCAGGTCTGTGGGGAACTGGAATTAGTGGCAAATTAATAATTTTTTTTGTATAACTCATGTGATTAATCACAGTAATTTGTATTACTATATTCGGTATTGCTAGTTAAGGGGGGGTTTGCCATTCAGGCTTTCTTGAAAGTCAAATCACATAGTTCTATGACCAAGTCAAAAAAGTAAAAAACAGAAAGGGGACTGGTACCCACTACGTGCCAGGCTCTCTGCTGTGTCTGCCGTGTGTCATCTCGTTTTACAGTAATTCTGCGGAGTTGCTGTCACCAAATGAAACAGGAGACAGGCCCAGAATGGTTTGACTAACCCAAGCCTATGTATCTGTAGTTGTCAAACCAGGGTGTGAGCAGGAATTGCTTGCCTTTCAAGCTTGTGTTTTTTTCACCAAACTGAGCTCCACAGGTGGTTTTAAGAATGTGGACAGGGTTGGCAGCTAGGCTTCTACACTGATGGCAGCTCTGCTCCATTGTTGGTGGCATGGGAAGGATTGTGAGCGTGTCATGGGCACCTGTGCTGTGGTCCGGGAGTGTCCTTACTGAGGCTTTACTAACAGGTTACTTGCAGTATTTGAAAAGCCCCAGAGCACATGGTATTTCTCAGGGAATGTGGGGTCATGTCCTTGTTGACGTTTTGTTTTCATAGGAATGCCACTCCTGGCAGGTGATAGAATCTTTGGTTAGCAGGGCAGGACTTTATCAAGAAGGCATTTGGAGTAACTCAGGGATTTTACTGAATTGTTTTGTTTTGTTTATAGAGTTTACTAAGTTTAGTGAAAACTACCTTTCTTCTAAAACTGTAAATTAACTTCTCAAATTACACAGGCTAGGTCTGTGTCTTTGACTCTTAATGGTGACAGTTTGTGAGGTTTTACTGCATAAGCCTGTTTCTGTTGAGCTTGGTTTGGGGTTATCTGTGTTTCCCTGCTGGAGAAGGAAATGGCGACCCACTCCAGTGTTCTTGCCTGGAGAATCCCAGGGACAGAGGAGCCTGGTGGGCTGCTGTCAATGAGGTCGCACAGTCGGACATGGCTGAAGTGACTTAGCAGCAGCAGCAGCATCAGTGTCTCTCTGCACCGCCCCCCCCAGAAAGTGGAAGGAGAACTGAGTGTTATCTGTGGGGTCAGGATTTGGGTAGTCACACTAGACTGTGAGTCCTCTGCTTGTTGTTTAGTCGCTCAGTCGTGTCTGACTCTTGCGACCTGTGGACTGTAACCCACAAGGTTCCTCTGTCCATAGGTTTTCCAGGCAAGAATACTGGAGTGAGTTTCCATTTCATTCACCAAGGGATCTTCCCGACCCAGGGATCGAACCCAAGTTTCCTGCCTTGGCAGATGGATTCTTTACCACTGAGCCACCGTGGAAGCTAGGGCCTTTAATTTTCGTTGTGAATGGTCAGGAGAATTGATCTATAACTCACAATCTCTTGTTAGATGGCATTTTTGAAGGCATGGCCTTTTGAGTACCCTCTCCAAAGCAAGCAACAGAACTTATGCTGTTACAGCATGTGTATGCCTTTATTTCTTTGAGGACACAGCGTCGTCTGGAGAATGCCCCTGTTAGGAGTTTGGCTTTGTCTGTTGCCAGTGTGGCAGACACGAATCTGTCGTGCACAGACGCCCCAGGGGCAGTTTGTACTGGAACATCTTGCAGACCAGTGCTTGGGAAGTGGATAGCTAGGGTGTGTGTCTGCTCTCTGTTCCACCCCCTAGAAGCTCCCAGGGCAGCTGCTGTCTCCAAGTTCAAGACTCCTCCCAAATGAGGCATCTCAGCATTCTGGGTCCATGAAGTCAGTCTGTCCAGGCTTCACCTCTCCTCCTCCTCAACACATTGATTATTTGTTCTGGAATGAGTGGGAAAACTCACCGCCCTCTTGAGGGACACCAGGACATACCATGTACGCAACATGCTTTTGTTCCTGGTGAAATGTCCCAAGTGAGCCATTACTTTGGTTTGCATTTCAGGTCATTACAGGTGGAACTGTGTGATCAGGGCCGTGTCCCTGCACTCTGCTTGACCGTGGTCACATAAGCAGACCTCTGTTGGCTTCAGCGACCGGGCTTCCTGGGTCTCAGGGAGAGCATGAGCAGGAAGTTGGTCCAAAGGGCTGAGCGCCATTGTGGATGAGGCTTTGGCAACTTTAAGAAATAGCATCCCTGGAGAAGCCGGCCAGGAGCCCAGGGGTTGGTTGCTGCTTTTGGTTTGAAGTGTTCAGAACCCTGCCCCACCAGATGTGAGAGTGCTGCCCGTGTCGTTGGAGGCCTCATACCCTGGGGTCAGCCGTCACAGTGCTGTCTGTCTCCCCTGGGAAACCAGGTGTGGTTCCCGCCCCAGGGCGGCAGCAGGGAGCCCTGGAGGGTGGCTCCTGATTCACTCTGCTGGGCTCTGCGCCGGCTTCCCCCTGCTGTCTGCCTTGTTTTCTGGAAGTTGACTTTTGACCCCGGTGGGGTCCATATACACTCGCCTGGGATTTAAGGCCCAGCCTGCTTCTCCATGGGCCCCGTGGGAGACTATTGCTCTCCTCACTGTGTTGGCCCCTCCATCTCCTTACCTGGCTCCTCCAGTTTCTCCCAAGCCCAGCTCAGTCCCTCCAGAGCCACCCTCTTTGGTTCCAGGTCATGATATTTCATACATTTGCCTTCCTGTTACACCCGCTGAAGGTGGAAATCTTCTGCTTCAGTGTTCTTCTTTTTGTGCCACGGATCTCTTCTCTGGATGTTTTTCAATTAGTAAAATACGTGGAATTGCAGGGAAAGTGTGATAGAATGCACATCTTTGTTAACATGTCAAGTAACAGAATCCAGCAGCAGGTCTGATGAGTCCTGAAGTTTCATGATAGTGATGCCTGTGAATGAGATGCCTGTTGACAGCTGTAATATGAAGTGAAAGTGAATGATTCTGCTGGTAACAAAGGGACTGCTAATACTACTATAAATGGAGACTTAGTCTCCATTTATAATTGAAAAAAAAATTTACATTTTATTTATAGGCAAGTGAAAATGATTTTTTAAAAAAACTTCCCGTCCATGTTCACAAGTCTCTTTGATTCTGCCCCCAGATAAGTGGGGCCCCAGTTACATGTTGCCTCGTGGGTGCTGCCAAGCAGCAGGCAGGTCTTGTTGACTGACTGACCAATCACTGCTCTCAGCTCACTGCCCCCATCTTACTGGTCTACCTTCCCTTCTCTGTCTACTACATGCTACTCTCACCGCTCCCAGCCCCGGCCCGGTGCTCCTGGTGTGAGCTGGCAGGGAGTTGGGGTATGGAGGCACCTGCTGTTCAGTGCTGTGTCCTCTTGGCTTGAGGGTGCTGTCACTCTGCAAACATTGGAGGAGGGGCCCTGTGGTCTGTGGGGCACAGCCCCAGAGCAGGGAGGCTGAGGACAGGGGCTGACGTTCATTTTCTACAAGTGTGCGTCTGCCCCTGGGCACAGCACCCCTGAGGGTGTGCTGCTTCCTCGTCTGCAGGAAAGAGAAGGGCCTGAGATCCTGGGCCTGGACCCTGCTGCCGGGATGGCCGGGGCTCTGTCTCTGGCCCTAGAAGCTGACTCCCCAGCCTCCTCCTCTCTCTCCCCATGATCCAGGGCAAGCTGGCCTCGTTTTTCCTCTCGCGGGTGGATGCCTTGAGCCCTCAACTCCAGCAGGTAAGGGGAAGGAGGGAGACAGTGGGGAGCCTGGGGTCTGAGCTGGTGCTTCCCCCCACCTCTTGTTTTCTTGTTTTTCTATTTTTCTATTCTTGTTTTCTATTGCCGCTTTTCTCTGCATTTTCATTCCCCTCCCTGTCAACGCGCAGTACACACCAGTAGGGGCTTCTGCCTCCCGGTCTCTATCTGTGTCTTTCTGCCTCTTCCATTCCATCTCCCCTCCTAGTGCTCTGACCTCCATCTTCCTGGGCGCTGGTGGGGTTGGGTTCCACGGCTGGGCTGATTCCCACCTGATCGGGACCCCCTCTCTCTGGCAGTTGGCCTGCGAGTGTTACTCCCGGCTGCCGTCTCTGGGGGCCGGCTTCTCCCAGGGCCTGAAGCACACGGACAGCTGGGAGCAGGAGCTGCGCAGCCTGCTGGCCTCTCTGCATAGCCTGCTCGGGGGCCTGTACGAGGGCGCGGAGGCGGGTAGGGCCCGCCCGGCTGACACTCTGGGACGGGGGATGAGGGGTCCTGGGGGGGCGGTGAGGGGACCAGGGGAGACTGGTCCAGAGAAGTGGGGCTGCTGATTTCTAGGCAAAAGGCAGTAGGTAGAATATGGGTGGGTCCTCCACCTGAATGGAGGCAGGGCTGGCGAGTAAAAGTGGCTGTGTGTCTGTCCAGCACCCATGCAGTATGAGAGCCCTGGGGCAGAAACGTTGCTGTCCTCCTCAGAAGACGCGGACGCCCACACCCTTCTCCGGCTTCGGCAGAGGTTTTCGGGGCTGGCCCGCTGCCTGGGGCTCATGCTCAGGTGCGTGAAGGAGTGAGGAGGGAGGCGGAGAACCGCACTGGGGACCCCACGCTGAGGGTCTCCCTGCTTGATCCTCTCCAGTTCTGAGTTCGGGGCGCCCGTGTCCGTCCCCGTGCAGGACATCTTGGATCTCATCTGCCGGACCCTCAGCGTCAGCGCCAAGAATGTCGTGAGTGCAGCCGGCCCCGCTGGTGGCCCCTCCCTGGGACCCTGGGTGGCCGGGCAGGCAGGCAGGGGCTCCCACAGCGTGTGGTCCTGACTCGTCCAGCTGCTCTTACGCCTGCGCTCCTGACCCGCGCCCGCCAGCGTGGATGGGCTCCCGTGCTGCGGGAACGCTTGGAGCAGGTGCTTCCCCAGCCGACAGTGAGCTGGGCATCCACTGAGTCAGCGCCGAAGGGTTCGGCCTCCCTGCCCCGTCCTCCTTCCCCAGTCTGTTGAGGACGGTGGTTTCGTCCTTTCGGGGGAGATGGGGCCGGGGGTGGCTTCCTTACTTGCGTGTATGCAGTCTTTCGCCTCCACCCTGTCTCCGTTTCCAAACTCCCAGTCTCACTCTCTTCCTCCACTCCTTATTTGCTGTTTTTTCCCAGAGTCTGCTGGGAGACGGTCCCCTGCGGTTGCTGCTGCTGCCCTCTCTCCACCTCGAAGCCCTGGACCTGCTCTCGGCGCTCATCCTCGCGTGAGTGGGTGACAGGAAGTGGTGCAGGGTTTGGGACGTGCTGGGAGCAGGGGTCACCATTCTGTCTTCGCCCCCAGGTGTGGAGCACGGCTCTTGCGCTTCGGGGCCCTGATCAGCCGCCTGCTTCCCCAGGTCCTCAATGCCTGGAGCATTGGGAGGGAGAACCTCGGACCGGGCCAGGAGAGGCCCTACAGGTGACCATCCAGGAAGGGAGTAAAAAGGAGGGGGTGGTGGTGGTGACTCGGTGCTGCCAGGCTGGGAGTGGGGACGTGGCCTCCCTCTCACAGGCACCCTCTGCGCTCCCTGCAGCACCGTGCGGACCAAGGTGTACGCCGTCCTGGAGCTCTGGGTGCAAGTGTGCGGGGCCTCGGCGGGGGTGCTGCAGGGGGGCGCCTCGGGGGAGGCCCTGCTCTCCCACCTGCTCAGCGACATCTCCCCGCCGGCGGATGCCCTCAGGGTGAGAGGGGCCTCCCAGCACCCCTGGTCCTCACCCGATCCAGCCTCCCGACCACCCTGCCTTCCTGCTGGCTGGTGTATGATCCGTGTTCCCTCCCCCGCCAGCTGCGCAGCCCCCGGGGGAGCCCTGATGCAGGTTTGCAGACCGGGAAGCCCAGTGCCCCCAAGAAGCTAAAGCTGGATGTGGGGGAGGCCATCGCTCCGCCCAGCCACCGGAAAGGGGACAGCAATGCCAACAGCGATGTGTGTGCAGCTGCGCTGAGAGGTGGGTGAGGCCTGTGCCCTGCACCTTGGGGCTGGAAGGGTCTGGAGACACTTGGAGGGGCCGGGTGTCCTGGTGGAGGGAGTAGGAAACACGCAGAGCCGGCTAAGAGCCTGCCGAGGGGCTGCACTCCCCCAGGGCTGCAGGTGGGGCCTTGGGTCCTGCTGTTGGACGGGGTGCTGGTGTTGACCCGCCCCTCCAGGTCTCAGGTGTCGTCTTTGCACATCCTCTGTCCACAGCGCGTGCTCGTGTGTCCTGGAGGGCAGGGGAGAAAGAGGATGAGACCCCTGCCCTGCGGAGCTTGCACGCCCCAGGCCTGCTGCTGGAAGCAGAAGTGACTTTCTGTTGGGGCCCACATGTGCACTGCCCTCCAGCCTCCTGTGTGGGGCAGCGTCAGCGCTCCCCATGTGTAAATGCACGTTTATAATGTATCTCCATGTGAATTACATAACGTTCACAGCTTTGTGTAGTAGAGGTCCACTCATCAGCCCCATTTTATAGTTGAGAAAATAGGAGTCACGTGACTTGCCCCAGGTGGGCTGGGCAGAGCGGACACTCCCCTGGCTGCCCATCGTGTCAGCCTCTCACACTTGTCTCCTTCCCCAGGCCTCAGCCGGACCATCCTGATGTGCGGGCCTCTTATCAAGGAGGAGACTCACAGGGTGAGGGGAGCCTGGTCCCCACTGGAAGGGGTACTGGTGGGGGTTCATTCGGACCTGGGTGCAGGCCCTGAAGAACAGGCGGGTCGTCTGGCGGCGTCTGCAGGTGTGCACTCTGTCCTTCCAGCGACTGCACGAGCTGGTGCTCCCCCTGGTCATGGGTGTCCAGCAGGGCGAGGCTCTCGGCAGCTCCCCGTACACCAGCTCCCACTGCCGCCGGGAGCTCTACCACTTGCTGCTGGCCCTGCTGCTGGCGCCGTCTCCTCGCTGCCCACCACCCCTCGCCTGCGCGCTGCGGGCCTTCTCCCTGGGCCAGCGAGAGGACAGCCTGGAGGTAACCACTGTGTGGGCCGCGTCCACCGCGGTGTCCTCTGCCCAGTACCGTGACAGCCCGCGTCCTGATCCTTTCTCGCCCCTTCTTCTCCCAGGTCTCCTCTTTCTGCTCAGAAGCCCTGGTGACCTGTGCGGCTCTGACCCACCCCCGAGTTCCTCCCCTGCAGTCTGTGGGCCCCACCTGCCCTGCCCCGGCCCCAGTCCCACCTCCGGAGGCTCCAGCTCCCTTCAGGGCTCCAGCCTTCCACGCCCCAAGCCCCCTGCCCTCAGCAGGCCCCATGCCTTCTGCAGGCCCTATGCCCCCGGTGGGCCCCCTGCCCCCCACACGCCCTGGACCTCCAGCCACAGCCAACCACTTGGGCCTGTCTGTGCCAGGCCTGGTGTCTGTACCCCCCCGGCTCCTTCCTGGCCCTGAGAACCACCGGGCAGGCTCCAGTGAGGACCCTGTCCTGGCCCCAAGTGGCAGTCCCCCACCTACCATCCCCCCAGATGAGACTTTTGGGGGGCGAGTGCCCAGACCAGCCTTTGTCCACTATGACAAGGAGGAGCCGTCTGATGTGGAAATCTCCTTGGAGAGCGACTCTGATGACAGCGTGGTGATCGTGCCTGAAGGGCTGCCACCCCCGCCCCCGCCTTCCTCGGGCACCACGCCCCCTCCAGTAGCCCCCACTGGGCCACCTGCAGCTTCCCCTCCTGTGCCCGCCAAGGATGAGCCAGAAGAGCTGCCTGCAGCCCCAGGGCCGCTCCCGCCCCCTCCCCCGCCTCCTGTTCCCGGCCCGGTGACGCTGCCACCACCCCAGCTGGTGCCGGAAGGGACGCCTGGTGGGGGAGGCCCCCCAGCCCTGGAAGAAGACATGACGGTCATTAACATCAACAGCAGTGATGAGGAGGAGGAGGAAGAAGAGGAGGAGGAGGAGGAAGACGAAGAGGAGGACGAGGAGGAGGATTTTGAGGAGGATGAGGAGGAGGAAGAGGAGTATTTTGAGGAGGAGGAAGAGGAGGAAGAAGAGTTTGAGGAGGAGTTTGAGGAGGAGGAAGGTGAGCTGGAGGACGAGGAGGACGAGGAGGAAGACGAGGAGCTGGAAGAGCTGGAAGAGGTAGAGTTCGGCCCGGCAGGCGGGGAGGTGGAAGGAGGAGGGCCTGCGCCCCCGAGCCTGCCTCCGGCGCTGCCCCCTGCCGAGTCTCCCAAGGGGCCTCCGGAGCCAGGACTGGAACCCGGGCTGCTGTTGGAAGTGGAGGAGCCAGGGACCGAGGAGGCACCTGGGCCCGAGACGGCCCCCATGCTGGCCCCCGAGGTGCTCCCCTCCCAGGGGGAGGTGGAGAGGGAAGGGGGGAGCCCCCCTGCAGGGCCACCGCCTCAGGAGCTTGTGGAGGAGGAGCCCTCTGGGCCACCAGCCCTGCTGGAAGAGGGGGCTGAGGGTGGGGGTGACAAGGTATCACCCCCCCCAGAGGCGTCTGCAGTGGAAGAGACAGAGGTGGAGGCGGCAGCTCTCCCCCTGGAAAAGGTGAGGGGGCCTGGCGGGGAGGAGGGGTGGGAGCGACACGCATCCTGACCTGGTCTGTGCCTGCAACTGTTCTGAACTTTTTGTTTGCCCCCGGAAGGAGCAGGGTGACACTGCTGCCATGCTGGCCGACTTCATTGACTGCCCCCCGGACGATGAGAAGCCGCCCCCTGCCTCAGAGCCTGACTCCTAGCCCGCCCCACCTCGCCCTCTTCTTTTCCAATAAATTCACATCCTTCAATAGCAATGGCTGCTTCTGCCTTTTGCCACCATGCTGTCCCCAGGCAGAGGCCAGGTGTCTGCTGGGCTTGGCCTGTACCCACAGTGTTTCCCAGGCGTCCTGTGAGCCCCGCTGTCCATAGAGGAGCCATTGACCTACAGGGGCTGCTCTACAAGCCAGTGTCAGAAGTTCAGCGCGTTGGCCCACTGCTCCTGCTACACTAAGCGTGTGCTCGGTTGCCTGGAGAAGTGAGCAGCCCTGCTTCTGCTAGTCCGGGCGGCAGGGCTGTGATGGGATGTATGAGACTGAGTATCCCAGTGAGTGAACCTGTTATAACACACACACACACTGCCTTGGTCTAAAAGAGTAGGCTGAGTGACTGATAGAAGTTTAGAAAGTTATGATACGGTATGGAGTTTAGTCAGGGACTCCTGTGAATTGGAACCTGGGGCGTCCTAAATTAACAAGGCGCATCCACCATGGGTATGGACGATGCATTCTAGGGCTGGTCCTCGCAGTGACAGTACCCCCGACAGGAATCTGACAAGCTCACTGTCGGCCTTCCTACCTGCTCTTGAGGTTTGTACGTTTCCCAGCCAGGATCTGATCCCTCTGAGCGTTGGGAGACTACAGATCCTAGGACTTGGGGTGCCTATGTGAGCATCAATACAGCAGTGTGTATGTGAGACAGTATCGAGGCTTATGGGCTTGAGGTAGGTGCCTTGTGGGTTTTTTCAGCCTGTGAACGTAAGTGCCTTGGAAGTGCAGAAAAGGGAGTGACTTCCTAGCTGCACGTATCCTGAACAGCCTCTTTGAGAAGTGACATCTGAGCTAATTTGTGGAAGATTAAGTAGATGTTTAAAAAATATTCCTGCCCTCCCTTCCCTAACCCGCCAGAAGGGAGGAGATAAGATGGAGTAGAAGGACTGGAGCTCACTTCCTCTCATGAAAACAACAAAATCACTGCTCGCTGCTGAACAACCATTGACAAAACGAACTTAAAAACAATGCCGTATATGCAAAGAAGAAAACAAGATGGTGGGCGGGGTGCTCATGTATGCCTGGTGGATGACCCACAAACTGGAAGATAATTATACATCTCAGACCCACAGGAGAGTTCTGAGCCCCATGTCAGCTCCCCAGCCTGGGGGTCTGGTATTGTGAGGAGCCCCCAGAGCATTTGGCTTTGAAGGCCAGTGGGGCATGAGTGCAGGAGCTGCACAGGACTGGAGGGAGCACACAAGTTCTCACGGGCACTGCGACCCAGGGCACAGGCTGTAACTCCATAGGAGCCTGGGCGAGACCTACCTGTGGGTCTTGGAGGATCTCCTGGGGAGATGGGGGTCGGCTGTGGCTCACTGGGGGAACAAGGACACGGGTAGCGGAGGCCCTAGGGAATGTTCATTGATGGGAGCTCTCTCAGGATCAATGGAACAGGATAGAAAGCCTGGAAATAAACCCACACACCTATAGTCAGTTAATCTATGACAATGGAAGCAAGAATATACAATGGAGAAAAGACAGTTCTCTTCAAAAAGTGGCGCTGGGAAGACTGGACAGCTAGATGTCAAAGAATGAAACTAGAACATTAATGTCACACACAAAAGTAAATGGATTAAAGACCTAAATGTAACATCAGATACTGTAAAACGGGTCTGCAACCTCCAGGATCTACTGCCTGATGATCTGAGGTGGAGCTGATGTAATAATAGCAGAGATAAAGTGCACAATAAACATAAGATGCTTGAATCATCCTGAAACCACTGCCCACCCCCAGGCCGTGGGAAACTCTCCCACAAAACTGGTCCCTGGTCCAAAAAGGTTGGGGGCTGCTGCTGTGGAACTTAGAGAAACGGAGAGGCAGAACACTCTGACATAAATCACAGCAAGATCTTTTTGGATCTACCTCCTAGAGTAATGGAAATAAAAACAAAAAGAAACCAATGGGACCCAATGAAACTTAAAAGCTTTGGCACAGCAAAGGAAATTATAAACAGAAAACCCTTGCAATGGGAGAAAATATTTGCAAACGAAACGACCGACAAAGGATTAATCTCCACAATATTCAAACAACTCATGTAGCTCAATATCAAAAACAAAAAACCCCAAACCAACCCAATCGAAAAATGGGCAGAGGATCTAAACAGACATTTCTCCCAGGAAGACATACAGATGGCCAAGAGGTACGTGAAAGTAATGTCTTGCCACATTTGTTACATTCTGAATTCCTGTATGTGCCTATTTGGGTCTATTTTTTGACCTTGTGTTCTATTCCATTGATCGCCCTGTGCATGCTTATTTATTGTGGCTTTATGACATGTTCCAATATCCGGTAGAAAGAGTAGGTTATTAAATTGGTGTTAAGCAGGGTAGCAATGCCAAAGAATGTCAAACTGCTGCACAACTGCACCCATCTCACATGTTAGCAAAGTAATGCTCAAAATTCTCCAATCTAGGCTTCAACAGTACATGAACCAAGAACTTCCAGATGTTGGAATTAGAAGCTGGATTTAGAAAAGGCAGAGGAACCAGAGGTCAAATTGCCAACATCCGTTGGATCATCAAAAAAGGAAAATAATTCCAGAAAAACATCTACTTCTGCTTTATTGACTACGCCAAAGCCTTTGACTATGTGGATCACCACAAACTGGAAAATTCTTAAAGAGATGGGAATACCAGACTACCTAACACCTGCCTCCTGAGAAATCTGTGTGCAGGTCAAGAAGCAACAGTTAGAACTGGACACAAACTGGTTCCAAATTGGGAAAGGAGTACGTCAAGGCTGTATATTGTCACCCTTATGTTATGCTTATTTAACTTACATGCAGAGTACATCATGCAAAATGCCAGGCTGGTGAAGCACAAGCTGGAATCAAGATTGCCAGGAGAAATATCCATAACCTCAGATATGCAGATGACACCACCCTTGTGGTAGAAAGCCAAGAAGAACTAAAGAGCCTCTTGATGAAAGAAGAGAGTGAAAAAGCTGGATTAAAACTCAACATTCAAAAAACGAAGATCAAGGCATCCAGTCCCATCACGTCACGGGGAATAGACGGGGAAATAATGCAAACAGACTTTACTTTCTTGGGCTCCAAAATCACTGCAGACGGTGACTGCAGCCATGAAATTAAGACACTTGCTCCTTGGAAGAAAAGCTATGACCAACCTAGACAGCATATTGAAAAGCAGAGACGTTACTTTGCCGACAAAGGTCCACTTAGTCAAAGCTATGGTTTTTCCAGTAGTCATGTATGGATGTGAAAGTTGGACTATAAAGAAGTCAAGAATTGATGTTTTTGAACTGTGGTGTTGGAGAAGACTCTTGAGAGTCCCCTGGACAGCAAGGAGATCAAACCAGTCAATCCTAAAAGAAATCAGTCCTGAATATTCTTTGGAAGGACTGATACTGAATCTCCAATACTTTGGCCACCTGATGTGAAGAGCTGACTTACTAGAAAAGACCCTAATGCTGGGAAAGATTAAAGACAGGAGAAGGGGACAACAGGATGAGATGGTTGGATGGCATCACCTACTTGATGGACATGAGTTTGAGCAAGCTCCAGGAGTTGGTGATGGACAGGGAAGCCTGGCGTGCTGCAGTCCATGGGGTTGCAAAGAGTCGGACACAACTGAGTGACTGAACTGAGCTAAGCAGGGTAGCAGGCATTGGAAAAATCAGTAGTACATTATTCAAGATATTTCTCTAAAGGGATTCACAATCTGGCAATAGAACACTGAATAAGGGTTCCTCTAGGATAGCCAGCAGCTGGATATATGGGGTTTGGAGCTGAGGAGGGGGGTGGGGGCTACTGAGAGATTTTGGGGGGGCAAGTCACCCTGGGGACACAACTGGAGAAAAAAAGTGGGCTGCCTATGGAACTCAGAACACCAACATTTTAGGGGCAAGAGGAGCCTTGAAGCGAACTTGGAGAAGGTGATGTCCTGGAAAATGAGAGAAGAGCTTCAAACAGGAGGGGGAAAACATGAGAGTCCATGGGACTTGTTAGTCATCAGCAGGTTTGGGCAAAGCAGTCTCAGAAGCGTGGTGGGGGTGGATCTCAGGGATAGTTGGGAGGTGAAAAAAGGGGACAGTGAGATTCTGCTGGGAAGGAGATGAGAGAGAATAGGGCAGTGGGGGCCCTGGGGCGGGCAGACTCATGCCACCTCCGTCCACCCAGGGACTGTCCACTGTGAAGCCCACTGCCTGTCCCGCCCCACTCCTGTCCTCTGCACCATTCCATCTCAGGACGGCACTCCGCAACCCAGCCCGTGGTTCCTGCCACAACCTCCAGGGAGAAGGCACAGCTCCCCAGGCAAGTCTCAGGCTCTGGCCACCCCTAACCGAGGTGGAAAGCTGACATGTTCTGAGGGGCTTTGGACATCCCTTGTAAAGTCACAGCTCCAGGGACTCCCTTGGCAGTCCAGTGATCAATGCTGCACTTCCACTGTAGGGAGTGAGGGTTCAATCCCTGATGAGGGCACTAAGATCCCGCATACCATGTGGTGCAACCAAAAAATTAAAACCATTCCACCTGTACCCTTCTCCCATCATCCAGCCCTCCCTACTTCCCTACTCTCCACTCTAGCACTTATCACCATGTGACATATATGATCTATATGAATTTATATGGCCTTGTCTGCTCCCAATAGAATGTAAGCACCATCAGAGCAGAGACCATTTTGTTTCAGTCTGTCCACTGAAGTAACTGTGTCTCAGATTCCTGGTCTGAGGTGGGGGTTTGGCAACCATTGAACAAGTGAAGACAAGTGAATGAGTCACTGAGGCAGAATCTCTGCGGGGCCCTGGGAGTATCATGACATGGGTAACTGAGGTCCTCTCAGTCCTGTTGGAGCTGAAAGTGGGGTCGGAGCCAGCTTCACCCACAACTTGATATGCTCTGCAGGGGCCCATGAGGCTCCCTCCCCACTGATGGGTGTGTTTGTAGACAGAGAGTTCAGCAGAGTTTATCCTGTCAAGCTGAGGTTGCCAAGCTGTTCTTCCCTTGCTCGTCTGAAGAGGTCACCCAGCATTCAGCTTACACAGCGACTGTCCCTCTTAAAAGGCTGAAGGCAGTGTTGAATGAAGCTTGAGCTGGGCTATAGGGCCCCTGGGACTGCTCTGCCCCTGCCAGCCAAGGGGACCTTTCCAGAGGCGGCTCTCAGAGCACTGGTCCTGCAGAGCCCACAGTGGCACCTCCCTGGCCTCTGTCTTCCCGGGGTCACACTGATCTCCTGCCCATGGGCCTGGTGCAGTCTCCCCGTTTCGGGCTCTAGCTGCCCAGGCCCATGTGGAGCTGCTTACTGATGCTGGATGTTGCACCTGCCCTGGTGTGTGTGTGAGTCATCTGCTGTGCTGGTGGCCACCCCATGGACTGTAGCCCGCCAGGCTCCTCTGCCTATGGGATTTCCCAGGCAAGAATACTGTGTGAGTTGCCATGCCCTCCTCCAGGGGATGATCCCCACCCAGGGATCGAACTGGGGGTTCCTGCATTGCAGGCGGATTGTTTACCATCTGAGCCACCAGGGCATGGTATCTTAATTCCCAGATCAGGGATTGAACCCATGCTCCCTCCAGTGGAAACTTGGAGTCTTAACCACTGGACCACCAGGGATGTCTGTTAAGCCACATTTTTGAGCCTCAAGACACCAAGAATCTACACCCATTTACATGTTGATCATTTAGTCGCTGTCAACCTGCCTGAAGGTTACTTGCTTTCATGTGTCACTCTCCACCCACCTTTCTCTCTCCATCCCACGAGTCGTTCACTCCCTCACTGCTTCCACAGCAGCAGTATACCTGTAACGTACCTCCTGGAGGCCACACATGATGCCACATGCTGCGGGAACACACATGAAAACTAGCCAGGCACTGCCTCCAAGGACAGCTCAGACTCCTGGGGAAGAGGAAGCTAAACAGAGGAGTAAAGGAAGAGGATCTGCGTGTGATGACAGAGCACAGTGGGAGCCCTGGAGGAGAGATGCTGGGTCCATGAAGGGGCAGGGAGGGTGGGGAGAACTATGAGTACCAGGGCTTTGGAGAGCAGTGCCCCTTGTCTGGGGACATTCGGGATAGAAGGTTGGGGAACTCCACCAATCCTAAGTGACTAGAGCCAGGGGGAAGGATATTTCACAGTAAAATTTTAAAAAATTTCATAACTGTAGAAAAGTAAACAATAGCAGTACAGCAGACCCCATACACCTTTCACTTAGATTAACCAAATATTAACATTTTGCCACATTTACTTTTTCTGTATCTTGAACCCTTTGAGAGTAAGTTGTAATATGATACTGTCAATACTCCCACACCTCTAAATATTGATACAGTATTTTGTAAGATTAAGGACGTTCTCTGACACAATCATGATATGATTATGTCAAGATATTTAACAATTCAGTTCAGTCACTCAATCATGTGCAACTCTTTGCCACCCCATGAACTGTAGCACACCAGGCTTACCTGTCCAACTTCAACTCCCAGAGCTTGCTCAAACTCATGTCCTTTGAGTCAGTGATGCCATCCAACCATTGACAATTACATTTAACAATTGAGAGAGTACTATTACCTAATGTGTGAGTGAGTGAGTGCGTGCCAAGTCACTTCAGTCATGTCTGACTCTTGGCGACCCCATAGACTGTACCCAGCCAGGCTCCTCTGTCCCTGGGATTCTCTAGGCAAGAATACTGGAGTGGGTTGCCATGCCCTCCTCCAGGGAATTGTCCCAACCCAGGGATCAAACCCTTGTCTCTTATGTCTCCTGCGTTGGCACACTGGTCCTTTACCTAAAAATATGCTGCCCATATTCGAAATTCAATTGTCCCACTAGTTTCCAATATAGCTGTTTGTGAATTTCAGCTTTTTATGTCACTAAGTCATGGCACCCTTGCCCCATCTGTGAACTGAACTCTCTCCCTTGTCCTGTTCCTGAGTCTCCTCCCTTCCCTGACCTATATCCATACACATATAGGTCACCTATATGTGGTCATCATTCACAGCCCTTTGTTGAATCTCTGTAGCATGGGCCACCTCTGCTAACCCCTGCTTTGTTGTTAAAGCATTTGAGTCTACAATTAGGATTTACTTCTCCCTTTCTCTCTGATCAAAAGCCTAAATAATCCCAACTAACAAGAGATTCATAACTTTCTACTAAAAAGTCTGTCAAACAAAAATGCCATACGTGTCAGACAAAGGCAAGGTCCAGGTTGTGGGCAGGACTGATAGATCATCAAGCTCCCGCCAACCATCTTTCACCTGCTCACACAGTCATGAAAGGTGAGGCTCCTGACTGCTGGAATGAGACGCACACAAACCTCCAACCTAGACTCACCACTTGCATCACTTCTTCAGCTTTCCCAGAACACGGAGGTTGGTGCTCAAAAACCCCTCTGAACTTGGCTGTGAGGCTGATTAGGTGATACAGCTGCTCTTGTGATAACACAGGAGGCATTCATATTTTGGTGGGATGAATGAAACATAAAACGGAAGGGATGGGGGAGCCAGGAATTGACTGGACAACAGGCAGGGGGAAAAGGAAGTCTGGGATTGGTGTGAGCCATTCCATCATTTTATTTCCCTTCCAGTTTTGTTGAGATATAACTGACATACAGCAGTGGATAAATTTCAGGTGGAGAGCATAGTGATCTGACTTTCATATATCATGAAATGATTATCACAGCAAGTTTAGTGAACACCGGTCATCTCATGTAGTTACAAAATTAAAGAAATGGAAACTAGCTTTCCTTGTGATGAGAACACTTAGGATTTACTCTTGAAAGTGAAAGTCACCCAGTCATGTCAGACTCTTTGCGACCCCATGGACTATACAGTGTGGAATTCTCCAGGCCAGAATACTGGAGTGGGTAGCCTTTCCCTTCTCCAGGGGATCTTCCCAACCCAGGTATCAAACCCACGTCTCCCACATTGCAGGCGGATTCTTTACCAGCTGAGCTACCAGGGGGATTTACTCTTAACTTTCATATATAATATACAGCAGTATTACTTATCATGTATGTCACATCCCTACTATTTAATCTTATAATGAAGTTTGTACTCTTTGACTGCCTTCATCCAGTTCCCACCTGCCTCAGTAACCACAAGTTTGATCTTTTTTCCTGTAAATTATTTTTGAAGTACAGTTGCTCTACAATACTATGATAGTTCCTGTTACACAACACAGTTATTTGGTATTTGTATACATTTCAAACAGATCGCCATAAGACTAGTTCTAATATGTCACCATACAAAGTTATATAGATGTTGACTGTGTTTTCCACGCTGTACATTCCATACCTGTTACTCATTTTACTTTGCACCTGGAATTTGTACCTCTAAATCTTCCTCACCTATTTCTTTCCTTCCCTCATCCCTCTCCCCTCTGGTAACCACCTGTTTGTTCTTTGTATTTACAACTGTCTCTGCTTTGTTACAGATGTTATATATGAAGTGTGGGCCCAATAGTCATGGTGCACAGGCTCAGCTGCCCCATGGCATGTGGGCTCTTCATATCTGGATCAGGGATCAAACCCGTGTCCCCTGCATTCGCAGCTGGATTCTTAACCACTGGACCACCAGGGAAGTTCCTGTTTTGCTTTTCTTAATCTTGTCTCTTAGAGTCTTACGGCTCAAGTTACCTATATTGAATCTGAGATGTTTCTGAAATTTCACAGTCATATATTCATGATGTCATAGATGGGGTTGGGTGGTCCAAGCTTCTTAATCCTTCACTTTTAAATCCACACACTAAATTACTTCCAAAGTAAACCAACTAAACAACAACCAACATCTAATTTCTTTTAAAATTGTTTGCAAGATTTCACTGGAAAAAGTATCATTTTTCCACTGACACCATATCACTTGGAATTTCATTAGAAAAATTTCCAGCTGCCATTTCTTCTTCTGGGTTCTGGAGTTTGCAAAAAATGACATCTCCTTTTCCAATTCCCTGACCTAAGTCTCTCAGAAACGTCCTTTGTTTTTTAATACACTGTAGCCAAGTTAATTATATTATCACTTCCAAATGATAAAAACACCAATAACCTCATTCTGAGAACAACCATAGTTTGAGCCAATTTTACAAATAATTCTTGCTTCCAGTGGTTTGGATTATACCCAGAATATAACTGATCACACACACACACAGATTTTATCCATTAGATAGAGCCAGATAGAAATCTTGGAGAAGGCAATGGCACCCCACTCCAGTACTTTTGCCTGGAAAAATCCCATGGACAGAGCCTGGTGGGCTTCAGTCCATGGGATCGCTGAGAGTTGGACATGACTGAAGCAACTTAGCAGCAGCAGATAGAAATCTAACTTATTGAATTCTCTATATTTAGCTATTCCATTTTAAGACAAAATTAGGAAAACCAAAATAAAATGAATCTGTCTCACTTGCTGCTCTCCTTCTCTGTGGTATTTAATGTTCTATTCAATCTATTTCCGTAATGTGAAGTACTAGTGCTTATTGATTTAGCCAATCCACCTATTGGTGCTTTTAATTTAAAATCATTTAAGAGTTTTCTACAAAGCATTTTTCTTTTATAATCACCTCTTAGACTTTACTCCCATATAAACACTTGGGATTTAAAAATCCCAGGTGGGCGTTCTGAAATTTAAAATGTCGTTTTCCTCAGCCACACCATCAGCTGGGTCCACATACACATGGAGGAGCAACTAGACCCCACCATTCAATCAATGAGAGGAATATCTATTACAAAAAACACTTCAGATGTTTTTATAATTGTGGGGCTTCCTAGGGAGCTGACTCCTTATTGCCAAATTCAGACTGAAATTGAAGAAAGTGGAGAAAACCAGTAGACTATTCAGGTATGACCTAAATCAAATCCCTTATGTCTATACAGTGGAAGTGAGAAATAGATTAAAGGGACTAGATCTGATAGACAGAGTGCCTGATGAACTATGGATGGAGGTTAGCGACATTGTACAGGAGACAGGAATCAAGACCATCCCCAAGAAAAAGAAATGCAAAAAAGCAAAATGGCTGTCTGAAGAGGCCTTACAAATAGCTGTGAAAAGAAGGGAAACGAAAAGCAAAGGAGAAAAGGAAAGATATACCCATTTGAATGCAGAGTTCCAAAGAATAGCAAGGTCAGATAAGAAAGCCTTCCTCAGCGATGAATGGAAAGAAATAGAGGAAAACAATAGAATGGGAAAGACTAGAGATCTATTCAAGAAAATTAGAGATACCAAGGGAATATTTCATGCAAAGATGGGCACTAGGACAGAAATAAGCAGAAGACATTAAGAAGAGGTGGCAAGAATACACAGAAGAACTGTACAAAAAAGATCTTCACGATCCAGATAATCACGATGGTGTGATCACTCACCTAGAGCCAGACATCCTGGAATGTGAAGTCAAGTGGGCCTTAGGGAGCATCACTATGAACAAAGGTAGTGGAGGTGATGGCATTCCAGTTGAGCTATTTCAAATCCTGAAAAATCATGCTGTGAAAGTGCTGTACTCAATATGCCAGCAAATTTGGAAAACTCAGCAGTGGCCACAGGACTGGAAAAGGTCAGTTTTCATTCCAACCCCAAAGAAAGGCAATGCCAAAGAATGCTCAAACTACAGCACAACTGCACTCATCTCACACGCTAGTAAAGTAATGCTTAAAATTCTCCAAGCCAGGCTTCAGCAATACGTGAATTATGAACTTCCAGTTGTTCAAGCTGGTTTTAGAAAAGGCAGAGGAACCAGAGATCAAATTGCCAACATCTGCTGGATCATGGAAAAAGCAAGAGAGTTCCAGAAAAACATCTATTTCTGCTTTACTGACTATGCCAAAGCCTTTGACTGTGTGGATCACAATCAACTGTGGAAAATTCTGAAAGAGATGGGAATACCAGACCACCTGATCTGCCTCTTGAGAAACCTGTATGCAGGTCAGGAAGCAACAGTTAGAACTGGACATGGAACAACAGACTGGTTCCAAATAGGAAAAGGAGTATGTCAAGGCTGTATATTGTCACTCTGCTTATTTAACTTATATGCAGAGTGCATCATGAGAAATGCTGGGCTGGAGGAAGCACAAGCTGGAATCAAGATTGCCGGGAAAAATATCAATAACCTCAGATATGCAGATGACACCACCCTTATGGCAGAAAGTGAAGAGGAACTAAAGAGCCTCTTGATGAAAGTGAAAGAGGAGAGTGAAAAAGTTGGCTTAAAGCTCAACATTCAGAAAATGAAGATCATGGCATCTGGTCCCATCACTTCGTGGGAAATAGATGGGGAAACAGCGGAAACAGTGGCTGACTTTATTTTTGGGGCTCCAAAATCACTGCAGATGGTGACTGCAGCCATGAAATTAAAAGACGCTTACTCCTTGGAAGGAAAGTTAGGACCAACCTAGACAGCATATTAAAAAGCAGAGACATTACTTTGCCAACAAAGGTCCATCTAGTCAAGGCTATGGTTTTTCCAGTGGTCATGTATGGATGTGAGAGTTGGACTATAAAGAAAGCTGAGCACTGAAGAATTGATGCTTTTGAACTGTAGTGTTGGAGAAGACTCTTGAGAGTCCCTTGGACTGCAAGGAGATCCAACCAGTCCATCCTAAAGGAGATCAGCCCTGGGTGTTCATTGGAAGGACTGATGTTGAAGCTTAAACTCCAATACTTTGGCCACCTGATGGGAAGAGCTGACTCATTTGAAAAGACCCTGATGCTGGGAAAGATTGAGGGCAGGAGGCGAAGGGAGGATGAGATAGTTGGATTGGGCATCACCGACTTGATGGACATGGGTTTGGGTGAACTTGGGGAGTTGGTGATGGACAGGGAGGCCTGGTGTGCTGCAGTTCATGGGGTTGCAAAGAGTCGGACACGACTGAGTGACTAAACTGACCTGAACTAGGTGGCACTAGTAAAGAACCTGCCTGCCAACACAGGAGACATAAGAAACTCAGGTTGGATCCCTGGGTTGGGAAGATCCCCTAGAGGAGGATATTTGCAAAACACAGTTGGTCACAGTCCACCCTCTGACCACGAGTCACATCCCTTCCATGTGCTGGTGAAACCATGTAACTCAGATTGGGGTTTCAACCCATGAGCTGGGACTTGAACTCAGCCGAAACCCAGAGTGGGATTTGAACCTACAGTCTTTCAACTAAGATCACACCTGCTCTCAGGACTTAATGCAGCTGAGGTTCTTAATGTCTCATTGAAGAAAGAATTCAGTGAGAGACAAAGTGATAGGTAAGAAGTGGATTTATTTAAAGAAAAACACTCCACAGACAGTGTGAGTCATCTCACAAGGCAAGAGCAGCAGCCCCATGGTATTGGGTTGTCAGTTTTTATAGGAGTGGGTTATTTCATAGGCTAATGAGTTGTAGTATTCTAGCTATTTTGGGGAAGGGGTGGGGATTTCCAGGAATTAGGCCAGACCCATTTTTTTTCCTGGGCTTCTCTGGTGGCTCCAGATGGTGAAGAATCTGCCTGCAGTGCAGGAGACCCGGGTTTGATCCCTGGGTTGGGAAGATCCCCTGGAGAAGGGAATGACAACCCACTCCAGTATTCTGGCCTGGAGAATTCCATGGACAAAGGAGCCTGGAAGACTACAGTCCATGGGGTCAAAAAGAGCCAGACATGACTGAGCAACTTCCACTTCACTCACTTGGAACTGTCATGGCACCTGTGGGTGTGTCGTTTAGCTTGCTGATGTGTTACAGTGAGCCATACTGAGGCTCACGGTCTACTGGAAATCAACTCATCCGCCATCTTGGACCTATTTGGTTCTATCAGTTTCTGTTGTGTCCTTGGGCTTTGTCGTTCTTTTAAGGGCTGTGCCCTGACCCCTTCCCTCCTGATTCACAGGTACACGCAGTACCTCCCTCAAGCTGCATCTCATTTATGGTGTCTAAGCTATGGTTTTTCCATTAGTCATGTATGGATGTGAGAGTTGGACCATAAGGAAGGTTGAGAGCTGAAGAACTGATGCTTTCAAATTGTGGTGCTGGAGAAGACTCTTGAGAGTCCCTTGGATGGCAAGGAGATCAAACCAGTCAGTCCTAAAGGAAATCAACCCTGCATATTCATTGGAAGGACTGATGCTGAAGCTCCAATATTTTGGCCACCTGATGTGAAGAGCCAACTCATTGGAAAAGACCCTGATGGTGGGAAAGATTGAAGATCGAAGGCAGGAGAAGAAGGGGATGACAGAAGATGAGATGAGTTTGAGCAAACTCTGAGAGTTAGTGAAAGACAGGGAACCCTGGCGTGCTGCAGTCCATGGGGTTGCAGAGTCGGACATGACTGAGCAACTGAACAACAGTGGCCTCGGCTTATAGCCCAGGGTCTCATCCAGGTGTGGAGGAAGGGTTTGGGTGTGGTTTCTCAGGTATAGCTACTTAATTAGGGCTCAGTTCTATTTCCTGCAAGTCCATTGTGGCTCTAGGCATTGTCCCTAGGATCTTTGTTTCCTCTTCTAAGTCCTCTTTCCTTTTCTGTACAGTAGCCTCTGTTTGCAGGTGAGTAGTTTTCTTAGCCTAATCCTAGCCTATAGCATTTCTGAGTCCAAATTCTTTTTTCTGTTTGTATTGTTCCTTTCCGTTCTAGTGCATAAAATTTAAAAAAAGAAACACAAAACTTGTGGGTATTACATGCAATTATAATCCAATTTGTCAGACAAAAGCCATACACAAATCTCTTCCTGATAATTCCGGCTCTAGTATTTGCCCTTACAATTCTTAGAAACCTATTGTCCTATTGGAGAAGTTTTTCCAGCCATACCCTTATTATCTGTAAAAGGCTTTTATTTGAAACACCACCTTAAATTTTCATGAGGCTTTAACAAAAATCTTCTATTACATTTTTGGCTTAATCTTTAGAAAATGTTTTCCTGAGAAACACCCTGGATTTGACCTCTGCCTATGAGCCACTTCTTAATTTTCGCATTGCTAATCATCTAGAGTGGCTAAGAAACGGCTTTATTTCTGAACTCAGCAAATCCTGAATCATTCACATATAATATTTGATCTTTTAACTTCACTCTCGTATTTTTAATCTCAGGTAGCAAGAAGTCAAGTGGTACTTTCAACATTTTGCCTAGAAATTTCCTCAGCCAATTGAGCTACTTAGCTACATTTCCCACTTTTCATCTAATACAGGGGACAACAATGCACTACTTCATAAAGATACTACACATATAACAAAGTTTCCCTTGCATACATCATTCTTTTCTTCTAGTTTCCAGTAACATTTTTATTTTCTTGATGTCCCTACCAATATCCTCCTTAAAGTACTTTAGACTTCCGCTCAACATCTGACTGTAAAGCCAGTGCCACACCTTTTAGGTTTTTGTTTCAGCAGCACCCCACTCACAGTCCCAAAATCTGTTCTGGGTGCCTCTTGCTAGGAACAAATCACCCCAAAACTTGGAGACTTACAAGACAGACAATTTTATCATCTCTAATGGTTCTGAGGGTCACCAGAGCTAGGTAGGTCTCACTTGGAATCTCATGTGACTACAGTCAGGCTGTGACTGGAACTGGAGTTGTCTTGAAGGCTTCCTTAGGCAGACATTCATCTCTGATGCTTGTTATTAGTTGGAACACCTACATGTGGTCTCGCCGTGTAGCTTGGGCTTCCTCACAACATGGTAGCTGGGCTCCAAGAGAATAAGGTGGAGGGGATGCATGAAATTTTTATGACCTAGCCTTGGGAGTCAGAGAACATCATTTCTATTGTACTCTCTTGGTCGAGGCTGTCACCAGGGTCCACTCAAAAGCAAGGTGACTGAACATAGAGAGCATCTCTCAATGGGAAGAAAGCAGTAAGGCAGTCATGTTTGGAAAATACAATCCGTCTTAATGTCCCAGGTTAAGTTTTAATCACAAGTGCCATTCTTGCTACAATAGAAACCAGGGGGCAGCTGTATACCTAGCTTATTTGACACCCAAAACAGATAAGCATATTAAAAATTATGTTTTAGTAGTCATGATGTGAAAATAATTATAATAATCATGGCTAGAAAATGGAAGATAGTGAAGCATTTCTTTTATTGAACTTAAGTCTGTATCATGTGAGTAAAGGTTTTAAGTGAATTTAAAAATTATAAAAATACAATTATATAAATTATAAATATAAATTTTATTATTTAATATAATGTAAACTATATATAAAATTATATAAATAGTAGAAAAGTTATGGATTCCTACTTTTTAAAAAAATTCATCTCTTCTTTGCCATTTGATTTTTTTCTATGTAAATACCTATTTTCTTAACATTTTGCTGTTGGATAGTTAATGACCTTCTCCACAATTTCTGTGGCCTGTCCCCAACAGTTTAGAGCTTGGTGCTTCACTATGAGTTGCTTAAGGTTAATTCCAGTTGATTGCAACTATTTTTGCACCTGATTAATTACATTACCTTCACAGCAGAAAAAAGGTAAGTCAGGATAGAAAAACTGCATACAGCTGAGGACACCATCTCGGCCAATTCTCTTTAAAAAATTGATTTGGCTGCACTGGATCTCAGTTGTAGGCAGCATGAGGGATCTTTAGTTGTGACGTTGATCTAGTTCCCTCATCAGGGATCACACCTTGCCCCTACTCCTGCCCTAGGAGTGGGGAGGCTTAGCCGCTGGACCACCAGGGAAGTCCTAGCACTGATCCTCTTGTGTCTGCAGTTTTAAAAAATGCAAGTGTACTTCAGAGATTTAAGTTGAAAAAAAATCATCTTTGCTGTTTGCACAGGTTAACTATAGACTCTACTCAGTAAAAGACTAATAAGGGAATATTACGAACAGTACCACCACATATCTGACAGCTCAGATGAAATGGACTAACTACTTGAAAGATGTGTGTGTGTTAAGCTGGTTTAGTCATGTCTGACTCTTTGCAACTCCATGGACGTGGCCTGCCAGGCTCCTCTGTCCACGGGGATTCTCCAGGCAAGAACACTGGAGTGGGTTGCCATTTCCTTCTCCAATGCATGAAAGTGAAAAGTGAAAGTGAAGTTGCTCAGTCGTGTCCGACTCTGTTGGACCCCATAGACAGCAGCCCACCAGGCTCCTCCGTCCACGGGATTTTCCAGGCAAGAGTACTGGAGTGGGGTGCCATTGCCTTCTCCAGGGAAGCCCTATAATTCAACACAGTTCTCACTCTTATCTACCTGGAGATAGCACCAGATCTCACATGTTAAGAGTTCAGTCTTGGACTTTCTGGGTGGTGCAGTGGGTAAGAATCTGCCTGCTAATGCAGGGTTCAATCCCTGGTCCAGGAATATCCTACATGCCTCAGAGCAACTAAGCCCATGGAGCACAGATTCTGAGCATGCATGCCACAACTACCGAAGCCGATGAACCCTAAGGTCCACAAGCTGCGACTACTGAGCCTGTGCTCCTCAACAAGAGAAACCACCACAGTGAGAAGCCTGAGCATCACAACAAAGAGTAATTTCTGCTCGCTGCAATGAAAAATAAATATTGAAAAAGAAAGGTTCAGTTTTTTCTTTTTTGGCCACACTGCACGGCTTGTGGGATCTTAGTTTCCTGACCAAGGATTGAACCCAGATGCCCCATAGCGGTGAAAGCACAGAGTCCTAACCACTGGACCACCAGGGAAGTCCACAAAGTTCAGTCTTACATGACTGCCTCTCCCTTCCTTGGCCCCCACGCATGCACACACGAGCACACGTGCACACATGTCAGATGCCAACTGTGAGTCCAAGTTATCAACTGTGCTTCTAACCAACTGGCTAAAGATGGAAGGTTCCAGCAAACCGCTGCTGCCCGCCCCCGCCCCCCCGCAAGTTGGGTTCAATTAACTTGCTAGAGCCTCATAGAACTCAGAGCAACATCTTCCTTACTAGACCACTGGTCTGTTGTAAAAAGACGTAACTCGGGAATAGCTAGATAGAAGAGATGCATAGGGGAAGGTATGAGGAAGGGCTCAGAGCTCCCAGGCTCACTCTGAGGGTAACACTCCCCCTAAATCTTCATGTGCTCACTAACACAGACACTCAATCATGATGGGTTTTTATGGAGGCTTACATACATTGTCATGGGGCTTCCAAGGTGGCACTAGCAGTAAAGAGACCGCCTGACAATGCAGGAGATATAAGAGACGCAGGTTCGACCCCTGGGTCTGGAAGGTCCCCTGGAGGAAGAAATGGCAACCCACTTCAGTATTCTTGCCTGGAGAATCCCATGGATGGAGGAGCCTGGTGGGCTGTGGTCCATGGGGTCACAAAGAGTCAGACACAACTGAGCGACTGACACACATACACATCATCACGAAGCAGAGTTCCTCAAAAAACCAAGTTCCTCACCCGAATTTCTGATTAACCTTTCTATGCAAAGCTTTACTCATTTTCTTGACCCATACACGATCCCCCTCAAGATTGAGCAGGATCAGAGAAAAGGGGGGATTGTGACTGAGCAGGACCCTATGAGGGCTTCCCAGGACAGATCCCCACTCTCCTGCCCACCACCTGCCTTGTTTGTAGAAAGCCTTTAGCCTTGGAGGCCTTCCCAGAGCTCGAAAGAACAAATTTAATGGGAAGAGAGAAAAATGCAGAAACAAAGGAAAACAGTTAAGCAAACGAAATAACACTAGCTTACCCATTAAACAAAGTCAAAGACCTTTAGTACCTCCTCAAGGGCTACAGGAAATATTCCTCAAGGGCTACAGGAAGTATTCTGAGTCATATCCCTTGAGCTGTTTCGCAAATGCTGAAATCCCACCAGGTGAAAGTAGTTGACTGGATGCTGACCACAAGCACGTAGACCCCAGATAGGTTGGAACCAGAAATTTGATGATGCTGACCCCCAATTCCCTCACCACCAACCAGTCAGAAGAATGTCCACGAGCTGACCATGCACTCCACAACCCTCCCCACTGCATCTTCAAAAACCGTTCTTTTGAGTACTAGCTGCCTAGAGAACTTGCTTGGCTTTAGAGCAAACGCTGCACTTTCCTTCACTACAACCCTGTGTCAGTAGAGCGACTTTATTGCACCCAGGTGAGCAGACCCAAGTTTGGTTTGGTAACAGTCACAGTTGATTAAATCATTAGCTTTTGGTGATTGATCCAACCTCCAGCCCCTCTCCTCTCCCCAAAGGTCAGGTCGATTGGATGGAAATTCCAACCATCTAATTACTTAGTCACCTTCTCTAGCGCCCAGCTCCCATCCTTAGGTCCTTTCCCAAAAGTCACTTTATTGACAGTAAAAACACCTTATTGCTTTTATCATTTAGGAAATTCCAAGCATTCTAGGAGCTCTGTGCCAGAAATGGGGATGAAGGCCAAATACATATTTATTAAAATCACATTAATATATCTATTAAATAAATTGAATTTATTGTTAAAAACCTTCCAGCAATAAAAACTCCAGGTCCAGAGAGCTTTGCTACCAGACATTTGGGGGTGAAATAATACCAGTTCTACACAAAATCTTCTGGGAACCACAAGAGAGAAGACTCCCCAGTTCATTCGATGGAGCCAGTCTTACTGAATCACTAAAGGTAAAGTGCTGAACCAGGTTCGTTTATCTGACGCACAGCCAGCCAAATGCCGAGATGCCGAGGTTTGTGGTAGAGGTAGGATTTATTCACAGAGCAATCAAATGAAGAGAACAAATCTCAGCTCTACCTTCCTCAACGCGAGAGGCTTGGGGTATTTATAAGATGCAGCTGGGAGTGGGGAGCATAAGGAGCATGGAGAAAGGGGATGGAGATAAGCAAATATTCAACAAGCACCATTCTGCACAGCTAACCTCAGGCTTCTTCATGGGATGCATGTCCCAAGAGTGGCAGCAGCTCCAGAGAGTGGCAGCATAGCATGTTCTGAGGCTGAAGCTCTGGGCCTTCTGACCTCAAAAGGTTGCTGGATATGCGCATGTGCCCAGTTGGTCTGTAGGTACTTCCTACCAGTCGTTACCAGCTCTAGCTTGAACTGGAAACAGCTGACTCCAAGTTTCTGAAAAACAACTTGGGCAAACACTTTATTGTTTAGGCTACGTGATGCTTGGAGGACACGCAAGTTTTTGCAGAACCAAAGCAAGCCTACTGTATAGCTCAGGGAACTCTAGTCAAAGCTCTTTGGTGACCTAAATGGAAAGGAAATCCATAAAAGAGGGGATATAAGTATATGTATAGCTGCTTCACCTTGCTGTACAGCAGAAACTAACACAACATTGTAAAACAACCATACTCCAATAACAATGAGTAATAGAAAGAAGATGTGCCGGAACACCATTTCCATATGCAATCACATGCAAAAAAAAAATCACCCTTGGCCCATTCCTCACACTTCATACAAAAATTAACATGGAATGGGTCACGGACCTAAATGCAAATGTGAAAAAATGGGGATTCCCTGGTGGTCCAGTGGTTAGGACTCAGCGCTTTCACCACCATGATCCCTGGTCAAGGAAGTAAGATTCTGCAAGCTGTGCAGCCAAAAACAAAAAAAGGGAAAAAGTAAAACTTCGAGAAGAAAGCACAGTAGAGAATCTTTATGACCTTTTGTTATGCACGCTGCTGCTGCTGCTAAGTCACTTCAGTCGTGTCCGACTCTGTGCAACCCCAGAGACGGAAGCCCACCAGGCTCCCCCATCCATGGGATTCTCCAGGCAAGAACACGAGTGGGTTGCCATTTCCTTCTCCAATGCATGAAAGCATAGGAAAACACAATTCATAAAAGAGAAGTGTATCTCATTATAATTGAAAACTTCTGCTCTGCTGAAAACACTGATAAGAGATGAAAAGATATCCTCACTTCCTGAGACCTTGCCTGTTGAGAGAAAGTATTTGCCAATCACATATCTTAGAAAGGTCTTATATATAGAATATATAAAACACTTTCAAAACAATGAGAAGCAACACAATAAAAAAGTGGGCAGAAGATACTTCCCCAAGAAAGATAAACAAGGCTCAAAGAAGGACATGAACAGATGCTCATAGTCATTCAGTTCAGTTCAGTCGCTCAGTCATGTCCGACTCTTTGTGACCCCATGAATCGCAGCACGCCAGGCCTCCCTGTCCATCACCAACTCCCGGAGTTCACCCAACTCATGTCCATAGAGTCGATGATGCCATCCAGCCATCTCATCCTCTGTCATCCCCTTCTCCTCCTGCCCCCAATCCCTCCCAGCATCAGAGTCTTTTCCAATGAGTCAACTCTTCGCATCAGGTGGCCAAAGTACTGGAGTTTCAGCCTTAACATCATTCCTTCCAAAGAAATCCCAGGGCTGATCTCCTTCAGAATGGACTGGTTGGATCTCCTTGCAGTCCAAGGGATTCTCAAGAGTCTTCTCCAACACCACAGTTCAAAAGCATCAATTCTTTGGCACTCAGCCTTCTTCACAGTCCAACTCTCACATCCATACATGACCACTGGAAAAACCATAGCCTTGACTAGACAGACCTTTGTTGGCAAAGTAATGTCTCTGCTTTTCAATATGCTATCTAGGTTGTTCATAACTTTTCTTCCAAGGAGTAAGCATCTTTTAATTTCATGGCTGCAGTCACCATCTTCAGTGATTTTGGAGCCCCCCAAAATAAAGTCTGACACTGTTTCTACTGTTTCCCCATCTATTTGCCATGAAGTGATGGGACCAGATGCCGTGATCTTAGTTTTCTGAATGTTGAGCTTTAAGCCAACTTTTTCACTCTCCTCTTTCACTTTCATCAAGAGGCTTTTTAGTTCCTCTTCACTTTCTGCCATAAGGGTGGTGTCATCTGCATATCTGAGGTTATTGATATTTCTCTGGGCAATCTTGATTCCAGCTTGTGCTTCTTCCAGCCCAGCATTTCTCATGATGTACTCTGCATAGAAGTTAAATCAGCAAAGTGTAAACTAAAACCATGATGGAATACTTCTATATACCTACTAGGATGGCCAACACTCCCCGCCACCAGTCACCCATCTCTGCCAGCTGTACTGGCGAGGATGTAATGCAACTGGAACCCTCCTCAAAAAAAAAAAAAAAAAAAAAAATCAGAAACTGGAACTGCTTGTGAGAGACTGCTGCTGCTGCTCCTGCTGAGTCACTTCAGTCATGTCCAACTCTCTGCAACCCCATAGATGGCAGCCCACCAGCCCACCAGGCTCCCCCATCCCTGGGATTCTCCAGGCAAGAACATTGAGTGGGTTCCCATTTCTTTCTCCAATGCACGAAAGTGAAAAGTGAAAGTGAAGTCGTGTCCGACTCTTTGCGACCCCATGGACTGTGGCCCACCAGGCTCCTCCATCCATGGGATTTTTTCAGGCAACAGTACTGGAGTGGGGTGCCACTACCTTCTTCGAGTGAGAGACTGAATCAACATAAAGGCAATGACCAGAATTGTATAAAGAAACAGAGCCATGACCTACAACCTCTGAAGCAACCAGCCAGAGAAATCAAACCACAACCTGTGTAGCAATTGGACCCAAACGGTCAAGACTTGGTCAGTAACTGCCAGCTTCCCTATTTTGCCCCTGTTTCCAATTTCAGATGAACCAGAGAAAGACATACTTGCTCCCCTAACCAATCACATAGGATGCCCCGCTTCTATTCAACTCGCCTACAATCTTTCCATGCTAAGAGCTTCCAATCAGGAAATACCTGAAATCTTCCCTTTTTTCCTACCATAAACCTTTTGAACTACCCTGCTTGCCAAACGCGAGTGATAACAGCTGGTTCCCCTGCTATATAGTAAGCTCTGAGTAAACAGCCTGTTTGTTCTCATTTGGGCAATCTTTGTTTATTTCCTCATTGGTGGCAATGCAAAGTGATAACCACTATTTGTAACTGTTGGGGGGTTTCTTATAAAGTTAAACACCCACTTACCATATGATCCAGCAATCTCACTCCTAGGTATTTATCCATGAGGAAATGAGTTCCCATGTGCAAACCTTTATAGTAGTCTTATTTAAAATCACCCATAATATAAACAACCCAATGTTCTTCAAGTGGATAATGGAACCCTGTTTCAGCAAAGGAACAGAGTAGAGGATGATAATTCCAAGCACATCCTAAGTTTCCTGGAAAAAGCCCACTCTGCTAAGGAATGGGGTGTCTACAGAGGCTGGCGAGCGCCAGATGTCGAGGTCTTCTGCCACTAATTACTTCTGGCGCGTTTCTTTGGCCCCAGTGGCTCTAAGTTCACATAAAGCTTCCTGCTGAAACATCCAGTTCGAGATTGTACATTCATTCTCTGAACACTATATGGGTGATTTTAAAGTAATTAACACAACTTCCCTTTATCTTTGAAGTGGATTCCCTGGGACCATAGAGGGTTCTGTGGAATTAGCATCAGTATCCTGGCATCAACCATCTAAGAGTTGGCAGTAGTGGGGAGGGTGTACTCTTTGCTCAGGATCAACGTGTAGCTGGTCACATACAGCACCTTAGTTCATTTTGTTGTGTGTGTGTGTTTACACCACCTTAGTTCAAACTGTCCTGGATAGGTCCTCAAAACGTAGCATGATGATCATTTAGGAACACCCCTATTCCTTACATTCTAGAGGAAATCTCCTCATACCTCAAATTTTCAAGGCCTAGAGAAATCCAAAAGGTTCCCTAAATTTCTATGGACGTCTTCCACAGAAGACTCAGTTTCGTCTCAGTATAACTCTGGCCTCTGACCCCAACTCCCAGCATGGGGATGGCTCCTGAACAAACTTAGATGCAAAATTCAGTTCACATCAGATCACATCACATCAAGTATTTCAGAACATTTATAGAAGGTCCAGAAGGTTTACTAGAGGAACCACATCACGCAGCACAGAATACTCAGCAATCTCTTTGGCCTTCTGTCCCCTCCTACCTTTCTCCCATGACTGTTAGGAGCAATATTTATAATCAGTTAAGTTACATAGCTGGGTCCCACTTCGATGTAATACTTGTAAAATACAATGGAAACATAGGTTAAGGTCCTGATACTTTCTTCCACAATTTCAGCTGGCCCTACTCTACTTGAGCCTTAGTTTTGGATTTCTGAGCCACAAAGCCTGGGATTGGAAAAGACTCCCATGCATAGATAATGGCTGCGGGAAAAGACAAGCCATGCTGTCCCTTTGATTGTGGCCAATGTGTCACCTGTTGAGTGTTTGCCCTAAAACCCTGCTTAGCCCCTGTCTGAATTATCTCAGGTGGGTGACCCTTCTTACTGTGTATGTGTATTAGTTGTTCAGTTGTGTCCAAATCTGAGACCCCATGGACAATAGCTCACCAGGCTCCTCTGTTCATGGAATTCTCCAGGCAAGAATACTAGATCAGGTTGCTGTTTCCTTCTCCAGGGGATCTTCCCAACACAAGGACTGAACCCAGGTCTCCATCATTGCAGGCAGACTCTTTACCATCTGAGCCACCAGAGAAGCCCATCCTTCTTACTACATCCATGTTATTTGTTAACGCTTCGCTGATTGATCAGTTTTCTAATAGCACTTCCATGGACTTGGTTCAGTCTTCTCTTTTTCAACACTTGGAGTTTCATTCTGCAACCAAAGGGATAAACAAGGTTGGTAACTGGTACTAATAAGGGAGAAATAGCTGAGTAAGGGGCTTCCCGGGTAGCTCAACTGGTAAAGAATCCGTCTGCAATGCAGGACATGCAGAAGACATCTTTTAGGACCTAGCTTCAGAAGTCATATGCCATCACTTCCACCATACTCTATTGGTTACAAAGACCAACTCTGATACAATTTGGGAGGAGACTATGCAAAGGCACGAATACCATGAGGTATGGGTCCCTGGGGGCTGCTCTGGAACCCGGCTACCACTGTATGCCCTCTGGCCCCCAATAATTCATATTCTTCCCACATGCCAAATACACCCATGCCCTCTCAAGGCACCCCAAAATCTAATCTCATTATTGTATCAGCCAGAAGTCCAGTGATGTGAAAGTCACTCAGTTGTGTCCAACTCTCTGCAACCCCATGGACTATACAGTCCATGGAATTCTCCAGGCCAGAATACTGGAGCAGGTACCGTTTCCTTTCTCCAGGGGATTTTCCTAATCCAGGGATTGAACCCAGGTCTCCCACATTGTGGGCGGATCGTTTACCAGCTGAGCCACAAGGGAAGCTCAGGAATCCTGGAGTGGGTAGCCTATCCCTTCTCCAGGGTATCTTCCCACCCCAGGAATCGAACCGGCGTCTTACTGCATTGCACACAGATTCTTTACCAACTGAGCTATCAGGGAAGCCCTGAATTCCAGAATTCCATCATCTAAATCAGGTTCAGGCATGGATGAGGGTTCTCAAGTATATATCCTTAAGCATTGTTTCTCCAGTGAAATTCCTCTCCTTCTGAAGATCTGTGAACTAAAGAGGAAGTCAACTGCCTCCCCACCTCCCCATCCCCTATACGAGGGTGGAAAAGGCATAGGGTAACCTAGTCATATACAGAGTACATCATGAGAAACACTGGGCTGGAAGAAGCACAAGCTGGAATCAAGATTGCCCAGAGAAATATCAATAACCTCAGATATGCAGATGACACCACCCTTATGGCAGAAAGTGAAGAGGAACTAAAAAGCCTCTTGATGAAAGTGAAAGAGGAGAGTGAAAAAGTTGGCTTAAAGCTCAACATTCAGAAAACGAAGATCATGGCATCTGGCCCATCACTTTGTGGCAAATAGATGGGGAAACAGTGGAAACAATGTCAGACTTTATTTTTTTGGACTCCAAAATCACTGAAGATGGTGACTGCAGCCATGAAATTAAAAGACGCTTACTCCTTGGAAGGAAAGTTATGAACAACCTAGATAGCATATTGAAAAGCAGAGACATTACTTTGCCAACAAAGGTCTGTCTAGTCAAGGCTATGGTTTTTCCTGTGGTCATGTATGGATGTGAGAGTTGGACTGTGAAGAAAGCTGAGTGCCAAAGAATTGATGCTTTTGAACTGTGGTGTTGGAGAAGACTCTTGAGAATCCCTTGGACTGCAAGGAGATCCAACCAGTCCATTCTAAAGGAGATGAGTCCTGGGTGTTCTTTGGAAGAACTAATGCTAAAGCTGAAACTCCAATACTTTGGTCACCTCATGTGAAGAGTTGACTCACTGGAAAAGACTCTGATGCTGGGAGGGATTGTGGGCAGGAGGAGAAGGGGACAACAGAGGATGAGATGGCTGGATGGCATCACTGACTCGATGGACATGAGTTTGGGTGAACTCCGGGAGTTGGTGATGGACAGGGAGGCCTGCCGTGCTGCAATTCATGGGGTCGCAAAGAGTTGGACACGACTGAGCGACTGAACTGAACTGAACTGAACTGAACCTAGTCATTCCTATTCAAAGGGGGAGGGAAGGATCTCTCTGGTGGTCCAGTGGTTAAGATATCCTTGATCAGGCAATTAGATTCCACATGCAGCAACTAAGTTCATTTTTAAAATTCTAAAAAGAAAAACAAAAAACCAAAAGTAGGGAAAATGTCCTGGGTTTGCTTTATTCTTTTTAGCTGCGCTGTGGTGCATGTGGGATCTTAGTTCTCACCATCTCTGCAGTTGAAGTTCAGAGTCCAAACCACTGGACCGCCAGGGAAGTCCCTCAATCACACTTTTAATCTGCAAGAAAAGTATTATGTTCGTGCTATTGCTACAGGTAATGACTTTTATCCACTATATTTCAATTTTTCTGAATTTCCTTTAGAAAAGAAAACTTGAACTTCAGTTTTGGGGCTTCCCTTATAGCCACACTTGATTATAGTTACTGCTTTTATGATAGCATTTCTCTTATAGCCTTGAATCTTGTTCAAGATTAAATTTTTGAGATGATGAAAATAACTCATGCTTCTCTAAACATTTGAAAAATTCTAAAGTATGTAAAAACTGAAAGTCTCTTCTCCACCTTTTCCCACTCCATAGAAATAACCCTTGCTAATATTTTCATGTCCACCCTTTCAGCTATTTTTCTATGCTTATTGTGGACACACATTATGCTCATCGTTGACAGAGTTTTTAAAGTTTGAGGAAAATGTTTGTCCTTGAAGAGGACACCCCACAAATATCCGTATTTTGCTTAATGCCTGACTTACTAAACATATATCTATAAACAGAACTTTGAAAAATACATTTAATTTTTTAATTTATTTTTTTATTGAAGGATAATTGCTTTACAGAATTTTGTTGTTTTCTGTTAAACCTCAACATGAATCAGTCATAGGTATACATATATCCACTCCCTTTTGAACCTCCCTCCCATCTGCCACCCCATCCCATTCACATTTTAATATTTAAACATTGATTGCAGAGTTGATTAAATTTCCTTAAAAAAAATCTAAACTGCAATTACAAATTTAATATGATGATTCTTTTGAACACACTTTAAATAGTACAGAAAAGAATCACAAAGGCAATGATTAAAAGATTGTCATTATATCTCTTTTCGAACACCAATATCATGGATTTAATTACTTCATTGGTTTTCTTTGTTCTTGTTTTTTTCTAGGAATAAGATACTTTCTTAAGGTTGTTAAAATACTTCAGATATTTTCTTGGTGTTAATGAAATTTTGCCAGATTCCCTCATTCCTTCTGAAGAATATTGTCTCAGATCCTCAAATGCACTGAGACTACAGAATCTCAGGCTTCTCAGCAGGTTGATTCACGCTTGGGCCTCTGAAGCTTGTTTCTCCCAAGGAGCTATCTTTGCTCCAGTAAAACTTCTCCTGTTACCTCAAAATTTCATTTTCTATATAACTTTTTAATTTCCGCAATCTCTTTCTCCTCTGAAATGATGGATTCCTTTAGTTTCACTTGGCCAGTCTGGAACTCCTGATTTTGTCATTATGATAAATTGACTTATGTATGCACCACTAATATCTTGTTCTGGTTAAGAGGGCATCTAGTGCATTCATATCCTGGAAGAGGAGGGATGTGTTTGCTTCTCTTTAGGGCATGTGGCTAACTCAGCATCTCAGGACCCTCTTTCTCCTTGGTCACAGAGTGTGAGTGCCAGTGTTGGTTAACTGGTTGGACCTCCTTTCTGCCTGGTTATCCTGGGCAGCCAGATGGGCTGCTCTGTCTTTCCTGTTCTTGGAACAGTTCTTATTCTTTTCCTGGGACTACTTGGCACACAAATGCTGTGATGACCACATCTCCTTGCCCTTTCCATCTTCCCTTGCAACCTTAACCACGACCCCTAGCAGAGGTGAGCCAACTTGGGAGGCACGCATGTTCGTGAGTTTGTGTGTGTGTGTGTGTTTAGATGGAGGGGGCTTCCAGCCACATCATCTGTCTGCTGGGCCATACATCGATTCCTTCTTCTTGCAGGTTTTCTGCCCAAATTCTCATCTGCTTGAGCCTACCATCTTCCTCCCACCAAGATACTGGTTTGCGCGCCCTACACTCCCCCCGCCCCCTGCCAGGGCCCCGCCTTCTCGAGATCAGGGCTTAGCTCTGGGAGGCGCGGAGCTGGGGGCCCCAGAGCGTGGCCAGACCCGGCTGGTTGGAGATCTGCCACCCACACCCTGAACTGCGCAAGGCTTTGGAAGGGCGGGGTCTCGCGCCCCGTTATTTGGCGTTCTCTCTTCTTCCCCCTCAGTAGGGGGGAAACGTCTTTGGGCAAGATGGGTCTCTACCGCGTCCGCGTGTCCACCGGGTCCTCGTTCTGCGCGGGCTCCAATAACCAGGTGCACCTGTGGCTGGTCGGCGAGCACGGGGAGGCGGCGCTCGGGTGGCGCCTGCGGCCGGCGAGGGGCAAGGTGAGCTGGCCAGAGCCGGGCGGGGTGCGCTGCGCCCCTGGCCCCCAGGCCCGCGAGTCCCCGAGAAGAGACGCGCCCCAGATGGCCTCCAGCTTTCCCCGGCGGCTCCTGGCGCACGCCCCCAGCCCGGAGAGAGCTCGGAGGCCGCTGGGTAAAGCGCTTTAGTGCGGGACGCGGCACACAGCAAGTGCTCAATAAGTGTTCTTCTGCCCGGCCTGCTTGGAATTGGGATAGTCCCGTGGTTCTTCAGAACTCGGTCTTTTCCGGAAACTCCGGGGTCCTTGGAGCGGACATCGGTCTCCTGTTTCCTCTTCTTAGAAGCTGCTATTTCAGATCTTCTGTAAGGTTGCTAGATCTCCGACCTTGCAGGTTTTATCTCCGGGATGGAGCGGGAATGGGGACGCGGGAAGCGGGGGAGAACGGAAGAAGCCTCCTGAGAGCACTCTTATTTCCCGGCCCACCCTCTATCCCATCACATGTACCTGGTATTCGCCCCTGTTACGTTTTGCCTCCGCCGATTCCCAGATTTCCATCTCCCACCCGGCTCTCCCCAAGACCCCCAGACCCGACGTTTATCCCATGGACGCTTCAGAGAACCGTGCTCACGTGAGGTCCTCCCCTCCTCCCACCTCCCAAACCGGTCCTCTTTTCTCCCAGGTGCACTCGCGCCTCCGCCTCTTTTCGCCTGCGTCTAACCAAAAATCCAGCGTAGTCCAGTTCATCTCTTAGACATTTCTCGAATCCGTGCCCTGATGTCCATCCCACTCTGACGGCCAATGTCCCCTCGAGCCTACTACATCACCTTCTTCCTCTTCGCCCGCCTCATTGCTCCAGCTCCAAGCCCTTCTGCAGTCAGCGATTTCTTCCCAATACATTCCCACCCTTAAAACATCCCCCCAGGGCTTCTCTGGGGGACCAGTGGTAAAGAATCCACCTGCTAATGCAGGAGCTTTGGCTTCCATCCTTGGTCTGGGAAGATCCCACATGCCTCCGAGCAACTAAGTCCCTGCGCCACATCTATGGAGTCTGTGCTCCAGAGCCGGAGAGCCACAAGTGCTGAGCCCACGGCCCTGGTGACAGGGTAGGGGGACGCGGTAACTGTCTGGTCACCAGTGAGCTCGCCCAGGGCGCAGCCCAGTGCTCCACACAATCAGGGACTTCGGGGAGTCATGCCCCTCTCCATCTTTTGTCCCCCACCTCACCCGGGGCTGAGGAATTCTATAACCGAGAATGGGGTCGTGGAGCCAACTGCTTGGTGCTCGCGCCCGCTTCCTCTCTGGCTCTTTTTGCGCCGCTTTGCCAGAGGCCCAGAGGGAAGGGCATCCAGGGCTCATCCGAGGATCCCTTCCAGAAAGCCCCGCTTGCTGATCCTCTTTTGTCTCCGGCAGGAGGTGGAATTCCAGGTGGACGTGTCCGAGTACCTGGGGCGGCTGCTGTTCGTGAAATTGCGCAAACGGCACTTCCTCTCGGATGATGCGTGGTTCTGCAACTGGATCTCCGTGCAGGGCCCCGGGGCCAGTGGGAACGAGTTCAGGTTCCCGTGCTATCGCTGGGTGGAGGGCGATGGCATCCTGAGCCTGCCCGAGGGCACCGGTGAGCCGCGGGGGGCTTGGGAGTGTAAGACGCCTGGGGCTGGAGAGAAGTTAAGGGGGAGGAGAGAAGGGAGCTGGCCTTTGGGGTCACAGAAGAGGCAGGATGCAGTAGCTGGCACAGGGCAGTGGAGGCTGGGAGAGGGCAGAGATGCTGAAGGGTCAGGGGCCAGCCACAAGGGTGGGCTGAGGGTCCCCTGGCAGGGACAGGGGAGAGGCTCTCAGGAGGAGCCTTATAGCCAGTGCCCTTCTCCCCACTTTCAGGTCGCACTGTGGTCGATGACCCTCAAGGTCTGTTCAAGAAACACAGGGAAGAGGAGCTGGCAGAGAGAAGGAAGCTGTACCGGTCAGCCCCACCCCTGCCTCCTGGCCCCACCCGGGAGCTGCCGACCCTTCCCCAGTACCAATGCCTGGTTTCTTTTCCACTGCAGGTGGGGTAACTGGAAGGACGGGTTAATTCTGAATATAGCTGGGGCCACAATAAATGACCTTCCTGTAGATGAGAGATTTCTAGAGGACAAAAGAATTGACTTTGAGGCCTCACTGACCAAGGGGTAAGAACAAGGCAGGCCGAGTGACAGGGATGTTTCCTGGTCCAGTGGTCAGTCCAGGCTTGTGGACTTCACAGGGCTGGACCAGCCCAAGAGGGCTGTATGGGGTTGTAAAGTTGGATTCTGAGAATAACAAACTCTTCACCATCCTTCCTCAAAGGCTGGCAGACCTAGCCATCAAAGACTCTTTAAACATTCTGACTTGCTGGAAAAGTCTGGATGACTTCAACAGGATTTTCTGGTGTGGCCAGAGCAAGCTGGCTGGTTAGTACCCCTACCCCAGTATTTATCCCAAGACCCTTACTCCCAGATACTACCCATTCTAGGGAACCAGGGATGGGAGACCAGAGGCCTGGTAGGCTAGGGTCAAGTGGGAATGGTTCGGTGGGGGTTGGAAGGACCAGGAGCTCAGATCCCACAGCAAGCTCCGCAAATGCCATCCCCAGAGCGGGTGCGGGATTCCTGGAAGGAGGATGCCTTATTTGGGTACCAGTTTCTCAACGGCACCAACCCCATGTTGCTGAGACGCTCCGTTCGCCTTCCTGCCCGCCTGGAGTTTCCTCCAGGGATGGGGGAGCTGCAGGCCGAGCTGGAGAAGGAGCTCCAGGTGAGCACAGAAGAGCCCTCAGGAGACGGCACAGAGGAATGGGGGTGGGGTCAGCGTTTGTGCTGCCGTAGGGTCCACTGTGGACCCAGCATGCTGCCAGATGGCAAGACGGAATTCCACAGTAGAAATCTTGACTGATCCTGGGGTGACCCTCCATGACTCTCCTCTCCTAATGAGAATAGCATGCTGTGGAGGGAGAGAATGTGATGGGTGACAAAGTCAAAATGAAGACCTATAACTGGGGATTTAGGGAGAGTGTGGAATAAGAGAATCAGGATCAGGGCTGGGGTTTTTGATGGGGTCAGCACGGAACAATTCAGAGAGAAAACTCAGGCGACTTTACTAGTGGTTCAGTGGTAAAGAACCCTTCTTCCAATGCAGGGAACGTGTGTTCAAACCTTGGTCAGGGAACTAAGAAATCACTTGCTGTGATGCAACTAAGCCTGCATGCTGCAACTAGAGAAAGCCCAGGTGCTGCAAGGAAGAGCCTTAGTGTTAATGAGTATTAAGAGCCTGAGAGTTACCCAGCACAGCTCCCCCCAAATAACAGTGTATTTGAAAAAAAGAGAAAACTCATGAGATTTTGGGTGAGACAGACTTGAGCTTGAATCTTGGCTCTGCTGTTTTATAAGCTGTGTGACTTCAGGCAGCATATCTATCCTCTCTGATCATCGGTTTCCTCTTTCATAAACCTGGGGCTAATTCAAGTGCACCTAAGAATTATATGAGGCCGTAAGTACAGGAACCATTACCCAGTATTAAATAGGTGATGGAAACAAGTTAGTTCTTTCTTCCTTCGGGGAATCAAGGCAGGAAGAGATGCCTTATGTTGATGTAGCCCTTGCCCTCTGCCCCCATCCAGCAAGGCACGCTATTTGAAGCTGACTTCTCCTTGCTGGATGGGATCAAGGCCAACGTCATCCTGTGTACCCAGCAGTATGTGGCTGCCCCTCTGGTTATGCTGAAACTGCAGCCCGATGGGAAACTCTTACCCATGGCCATCCAGGTGAGAGAACCCAGGCTGTAGGGGAGTGGTAGCGGTCAGATAGAGAATGCTAAGTGACTTTGGAGAGAGAGGGAAGCGTTTAAACATGCAAGGGGCATAGGAGTCTGCTGTGCACTGGCCCTCACCCCTCCCTTCCCCCCACTCTTGTCCCTGCTCCAGCTCCAACTGCCACACAAGGGGTCCCCACCACCACCGCTTTTCCTGCCCACGGATCCCCCGATGACCTGGCTCCTGGCCAAATGCTGGGTCCGGAGCTCTGACTTCCAGCTTCACGAGCTGCACTCTCATCTCCTGAGGGGACACTTGGTGGCTGAGGTCATCGCTGTGGCCACCATGAGGTGCCTTCCGTCTATACATCCTATGTTCAAGGTAACACTTTAAACCGCCTCCCCCTGCCCCAAACTCTCTACCCCACAGTGAGGTTCCATCTCTGGAAGCACCTTTTCCATGGAGTCTCAGCGTTTGGGGAGAAAACCAATAAAAGACAAGTGAACAAGACGTGAGAGCGTGGCTTGCTCTGCATTTTTAACGATATCACTTGTGAGGAGATAAAAGTGACTCCCTAATGGGGTGGGGAGTGGTGGGAGGGTGAAGGGTGGGGAGTGAGAAATCTCACACTTCTTATGTATAAAGCACAGTTACATATACAGTATATAAACAGAATACACAAATGACTGAGGATTCCCTCAAAAAGAGGGGACCGTGCAAATAATATAGAAGACTTTTTCCAGTCAGTTTTGAAGGGTTCTCAAATAGTAGTAACACAGAGGCCAGTTACAGGGGCTCAGGTCAACAAGAGCAGCCTGGCTTATTACAGTTAGAACAGGGTGTTCATCCATTAACTTTTCTTGAGAGCCTCTGATGTGGCAAAAAAAAAGGCATTCTAGATGCCAGTGCTAAGCAAGACAGGCAAGGTCCTAGTCTTTGGGGGTTGTCATTTCCATTAAGGGCTAACAGACAGTATCGTAATAGATCAGCTGTGATGAGTCCACTGCGGAGAATCAGAGCAGGGTGATGCGATAGTGAGTTTAGACTGGGTGGTTGGGAAATGCTCCTTTAAGGAAGTGGAAGAAAGAATGAAATTATATGGATGGACTTCCCTGGTGGTCCAGTGATTAAGAATCCCTCTGCCAGTGCAGGGAACATGGGTTCAATTATTGGTTCAGGAAGATGCTGAGGAGTAAGCCCGTGGGCCACGACTACTGAGACCACATGCCCAGAGCTCATGCCCCACAACAAGAGAAGCCATCACAGTGAGCAGTCCTGCTCCCCAAAAGAGAGTAGCTCCCCTTTGCTTCAACTAATGAAAGCCTGAGTGCAGCCAGGAAGACCCAGTGCAGCCAAAAATCAATAAATAATAAAAAGGGAGCCAGTCATAGGATGAGGAAGGGGCATATTGCTCTAGGCAGAGGAACAAGCAGTTCCCGAGGCAGGAACAAGCTTGGTGTGTTTGAAGGACAGAAAGAAAGTGAGTGTAATGGACAAAGGGGAGGGAACTGGGTGAAGTTCTGGAGGTAGTAGATTAGATCATGTTCTGGGGGAGGCAAAAAATCTTATTTTTTGTATAAAGGACATACATACATAAAGTACATTACAGATGGCATATCTGTAGCACTAAATGTCATGGGGCAGGTGAGAGTACAAAAAAAAAAAATCTCAGAAGCCTCCTTAGAAAAATGATAATGAAAAAACAGTGGAGAAACATTCAGCTAGACCTTGAATGGTCTTACATGAAGAGAAAAGGAGAATGGCTTCCTTCAATCATCAAAGAACATTATTGTCGAGAGGCTACTGGACTTCAGTCTGCTTTTCCTGAAGACTTGGCACCTTTCCTGCTTTTCAGTCCATATTTCCTTCAGGGACCAGCCACAGCTGTCTTCTGACCCTGTCCTTCCCTGTTCCTCTCCCTCCAGCTTCTCATTCCGCACCTGCGATACACCATGGAAATTAACATCCGGGCCAGGACTGGGCTGGTCTCTGACTCGGGAGTCTTCGACCAGGTATGAGGAGAGAAGTGGGATTCACGCTCCCTCTGGCCTGAGGGCAGGTGGATTTGCCTGACCACGCTGTCTTTGCTTCTCAGGTGGTGAGCACAGGTGGGGGCGGCCATGTGGAGCTGCTCCAGCGAGCAGGAGCCTTTCTAACCTATAGCTCCTTCTGTCCCCCTGATGACCTGGCTGACCGAGGGCTCCTGGGAGTCAAGTCTTCTTTCTATGCCCAAGATGCCCTGAGGCTCTGGGAAATTCTCTCTCGGTGAGGTGGGAGAAAGGCAGGGCTGGTGGTGGGGGAAGGCTGGGAGAAGAGGAGGTCTGTGCCCCAGCAAGGGGGCTGCGGGCCCTGGCCTGTCCACATAGGTAAGGACCGTAAAGGGCCTGTGGGCTCCATGTCATCAGCCTCCACTCTCCCGCCCTGACCCCTCCACTGGCAGCTACGTGGAGGGGATTGTGAGTCTCCACTATAAGACGGACGAGTCTGTGAGAGACGACATTGAGCTGCAGGCCTGGTGTCGAGATATCACTGAGATTGGGCTGCTGGGTGCCCAGGACCGAGGTAGGATGAGCCCCAAGACTCCAACATGTGACTCTTCCCTAGAACTTCCCCAGAATCTTCTCTACTTCTATGGAACCTCCAGAAGCATTTCCAACTCCTTTGAACACACCCAAAGCTTTCCCAGACTCCTTTTCCTCTCAGCTAGAGGCAGGTCTCCATCCTGTGCAGGGGGAGCCCCTCTAGGTCCCAGATGCAGTGGGACCAGTGGTTGCTCTCCGAGAAAAAACAACAAAACAAAGAGCCCTGATTTGTAGCATTTGCCCATCCCCATGGTGTAAATAGTCCCATCGTGGCTACCAGGGTGATGTCATTTGGCTTGCTTAATACTTGAACATTTGACATCCTTGGTCCCTGTGAGCCAGTGTGAGCTGCACTAGCACCCCACTGAGTGGGACCCTCCCCAAAATCTCCCTGCTTCCACCACCCCAACCCACACTCAAGTCACTCCCCACCATGGTTGCTGAGAGCCCTTGGTCTCCTTCTCACCTCTCGTTCTCCTCCTCAGTTCCTATGAGCTCTGCCTCTAGCCTTGGCCTCCCAGTTTCTAACTCTCCGTATCCACTGCAGGGTTTCCCGTCACCCTACAGTCCAAGGACCAGCTTTGCCACTTTGTGACCATGTGTATCTTCACCTGCACTGGTCAGCACTCCTCCACTCACCTGGGCCAGGTACTTATCACAGAGGGCCAGCTGGGCATTTGTGCCTGGAGTGGGGAAGGCGGCCATGTGCAGGTGGCCTAAGGGATTCTCAGGCTTAGCAGACAGTGAGTTTAGATATTTGCCCTCTATAGCTGGACTGGTACTCTTGGGTCCCTAACGCACCCTGCACAATGCGGCTGCCCCCACCGACCACCAAGGATGTGACACTGGAGAAAGTGATGGCAACACTGCCGAACTTCCATCAGGCTTCTCTCCAGATGTCCATCACTTGGCAACTGGGCAGACGCCAGCCCATCATGGTGAGAGCTAGGCGCCGGGTCCTGAGGAAGGGGGCAGGTACAGGGAGGTGTGACACTCCAAACTGAGGGGCAGTAAAGCTCTCAACTGCCTTTTCTCTCTGTCCCAGGTGGCTCTGGGTCAGCATGAGGAAGAGTACTTCTCAGGCCCTGAGCCCAAGGCTGTGCTAAAGAAGTTCAGGGAGGAGCTGGCTGCCCTGGAAAAAGACATAGAGATCCGGAATGCCCAGCTGGACTGGCCCTACGAATACCTGCGGCCCAGCCTGGTGGAAAACAGCGTGGCCATATGAGCACCCCCAGCCGTGGGTTGTTTCAGCCCTCTTCCTCCAACCCCATCCTCTTCCCAACTTCCATCTTCTCCCAAATCACCTTTCCACTGTCCACACCCACTGTAAACAAATCTGACTTTAGATACACCACCTAGGGAAGTCATTCCATTTCTTCCTCTCTGCCCCCGTCCTTCCTCCTTGATCATTCAGATCTCCCATTGAGCAGGTAATAGCCACATTTATACAAACAGTTTCAAGAATAGAATAGGGTATAATACATATTACTCTATACCTTTAGAATCAAGTATGACTTTGAACCTAAATTGAGTTTAATGACAAGAAAAATGGCATTTTAGACTAAGGAAAGAAAAGAATTTAGTCCAAACTCCTAAATCAAGGGCTTCCCCAGTGGCTCAGTGGTAAAGAATCCACCGGCAATGCAGGAGATGCAGGTTTGATCCCTGGGTGAGGAAGATCCCCTGGAGGAGGGCATGGTAACCTACTCCAGTAGTCTTGCCTGGAGAATCCCATGGACAGAGCCTGGAGGGCTATGGTCCATTGGGTCACAAAGAGTTGGACACAACTGTAGTGACTAAACATGCACACACACATCCTAAGTCAAATGCTGGCAGAAGAATATACAGCATAACTTTCTAACTGGGTGGGATTCACCACGTGTCCTGAAACCAGACACAACACGAAGCAATTAACATTAACACAGCAGTTCTCACAATTTTCATTTCATGACTCACTCAGTTAGAAAATGATCAATGGAAGGAAACTGGTTAAACAACAGAAACTGCTCTCAGTTGGAAGTATCTGGCCTCAGTGTTTTTCCCAAAGGATCCTTATCTGTAAGCCATTTGCACTTCATCAGTTGAGAAGCACCAAATAAAAATGATTAGCTGGAAAAGTACTAAAAATCTCATTATTTTAACAAGCAACAACAAAGGAGTCAGTAAAATCCAACTTCTGTATCTGATTAAAATTTTGGAAAAATAAACTAGGAAGTTTGATTTCTTAATATGATTGTCTGGATATTTTAAAATAGAAACTAACAGTAAACACAAGCCAGAAGTGTTTCCTTTACAGTACGATCAAAGTTGCTTCTTGCTTCTGATTCTGTTTAGTTTGGCAGAAGACATATGGGTGAAGCTGGGTCTGATCCTTGAAACTTCTTTTCTTCTTCTTCTGATTCTTGAAATTTCTTAGGAAATAAACAGGAGAGGTGGGAGTAGAGTTTAATGATGGGGTCTATCTCAGTTCAGTTCAGTTGTTCACTTGTGTCTGACTCTTTGTAACCCCATGGACTGCAGCATGCCAGGCTTCCCTGTCCATCACCAACTCCTGGAGCTTGCTCAAACTATGTCCATCAAGTAGGTGATGCCATCCAACCATCTCATCCTCTGTCATCCCCTTCTCCTCCTGCCTTCAATCTTTCCCAGCATCAGGGTCTTTTCCAAGGGGTCTATCTAGGAGAACCCAAAGGGGCTTCCCTGGTGGCTCATGGTAAAGAATCTGCCTGCAGTGCAGGAGACCTAGGTTTGATCCCTGGGTCAGGAAGATCCCCTGGAGAAGGGAATGGCTACCCATTCCAGTATTCTTGCCTGGAAAGAGGGGCAGTCTCCAGAACAATGTGGTTCACATCAGGAAATTAGGCTTGACCCTTAGGGAACAGCCACGGAAGAACTGTAAGTAAGGGTATGACAGGGTCCTGGAAGTCACACCCACAGAGGCATCCCTTCTCCTTGGAGGCCACACCCCCTTCTCCATAGAGGCCAGAGGGACGTGGAGGAGACAAATTAGGAGTATAGGATTAAAATATAGAAACTACTATCCATAAAATAGACACGCAACAAGGATTTGCTATATAGCACTGGGTATTACACCAAATATCTTGCAATAACCAGTAATGTAATGTAACCTACAAAAAAAAAGCAAAAAACCTGGAATCACTCTGCTGTACACCTGAAACTAACACAATATTGTAAATCAACTATCATCAGATCAGATCAGATCAGTCGCTCAGTCGTGTCCGACTCTTTGTGACCCCATGAATCACAGCACACCAGGCCTCCCTGTCCATCACCAACTCCCGGAGTTCACTGAGACTCACGTCCATCGAGTCAGCGATGCCATCCAGCCATCTCATCCTCTGTCTTCCCCTTCTCCTCCTGCCCCCAATCCCTCCCAGCATCAGAGTCTTTTCCAATGAGTTAACTTTGGCATGAGGTGGCCAAAGTACTGGAGTTTCAGCTTTAGCATCACTCCTTCCAAAGAACTTTAATTTAAAAAAAGTAGTATGCTTGCCAAAGTTATCAGTCCCCCAAGGATTGGCACTATACATACTTCAAGGATAACAAAGAAAAATAGTTTCCTTCAGAAAGGAGTATCTTTGAATTTGAGGTATTATAAAGGTCATGAAATCTTCCAAGTTAAACAGAGTGTCTATTTTGTTTAATTATAAGAAATCAGTGAGCACTTGTAAAAACCTAAGATGATGAAGTGGCAGGACTTCCTGGTGGTCCAGTGGCTACCCCAAGCTCTCAACCTAGGGGCCCTGGTTCAGTCCCTTGTCAGGGAACTAGATCCCTCATGCCCACGGGGCAAGAATTCACATGCCTCAAGGGAAAAAAAAAAATCCTGCATGCTGTAACGAAGATGGAAGACCCCTTGTACCAAAACTAAGACCCAGCATAGCCAAATAAATGAATATTAAAAAAAAAAAAAAGGAAAAGTGCAAAGACTAGCTAGGCTGGGGCTAGATAGAGATAATACCAAATTGACAGTGTTCTATTTGTTAAGTTTTTAAAAAAATTTTGGCCATGCTGTGCAGCGTGTGTGATATATAGTTCCTCAAGCAGGGATAGAACCCACATCCCCTGCAGTGCAAGGCAGATTCTTAACCACTGGACCACCAGGGAAATCCCCTAGATATATCTTTTTAAAAGGCTAAAACAAACGTCACTTTCTAAATTCCCTGTATTTGCTTTATAGGTCAGAAAAGTTACACCACACTATTATTTAAAAATACATAAAAGTGAGAAGGAAATGGCAACCCACTCCAGTATTCTTGCCTGGAGAATCCCATGGACAGAGGAGCCTGAAGGGCTACAGTCCATGGGGTTGCAAAAGTCAGACACAACTTAGTGACTAAACCATACATGTGTTCAACTAAATTGGTACAATTTAAATTTTATAAATCTTTATAAACTAGCTCTTACAAGTATTAGGTAAAATTGAAAAACATGTGTAGCTATGAGTTATTCCATTTATACTATCTGGGTAGAAAGTTTTAAGATGGCATATATTTCTGACCCTGCTGCTGGGAAAGGCTGAAGGCAAAAGAAGAAGGAGCCAGCAGAGGAGGAGATCGTTAGACAGCACCACCAACTCCATCAACTTGAATTTGAGCAAACTCTGGGAGATGGTGGAGGACAGAGGAGGCTGGTGTGCTACAGTCCATGGGGTTACAAAGAGTCGGACACAACTTAGCAACTGAAGGCCAACAATTTTTCTGATGAGTGCTTATTGTCAATAATGATTATGTTTTATGGTATTAGTTTTATGGTATTATTATATACTTTCTAAAATTCTTTTTTTTTAATTTTATTTATTTATTTGCCTTGCCAAGTTTTAGTTGTGGCATTTGACATCTTTACTTGTGGCCTGTGAATTCTTAGTTGTGGCATGTGGGATCTAGTTCCCTGACCAGGGATAGAACCTGGGCCCCCTGCATTGGGAGCACGGAGTCTTAGCCACTGGGCCACTAGGGAAGTCCTAGTACTTTCTAAAATTCTTAATTGCTTATGAGACCTTAATCTAAATCAAGGTTGAGGTAACTGAGTGGGTAGTTTTATTTTATATGGAGGCTACTAGTGAAAATAAAAATTACAGAGCAGAGGAAATAAAGCATGGTCATTGTACAGCTTCCAGCTACCTTTTTGAGTAACATATTTTTTTTTTAGGAGAACCAGTAAAACTTATTTAAAAGAACCAGTGCTTCCCATGCACTTCCCACGTGTGCAGTTAAAGAATCCGCCTGCCAGTGCAGGAGACTTGGGAGACTGGGGTTCAATCTCTGGGTCAGGGAGATCTTCTGGAGGAGGAAATGGCAACCCACTCCAGTATTCTTGCCTGGAAAATCCCATGGACCAAGGAGCCTGGTGGGCTATAGTCCATGGGGTCACAGAGTCTGACACGATGGAGCGCACACGTGCACACACACACACAACACTTCTCATACTGATGGATTTCTTAGTCTCAGTGAGGGGAGAAAATTCTGGATCCTATAAAGGGACATAGTGTGTGAATGGGTGGGACATATATTGGAACTAACCCAGCATTGTTATGTCTCTGGGTCTTAGGTTCTTCCTGTGCAAAATGCCCAGGTTTTATGGCATCTAAACTTCCTTTTCACAGCTATTTGTAAGGCCTCCCCAGACAGCCATTTTGCTTTTTTTTTTTTTTTTTTTGCATTTCTTTTCCACAGGGATGGTCTTGATCCCTGTCTCCTGTACAATGTCACGAACCTTAGTCCATAGTTCATCAGGCACTCTATCTATCAGACCTAGGCCCTTAAATCTATTTCTCACTTCCACTGTATAATCATAAGGGATTTGATTTAGGTCATACCTGAATGGTCTAGTGGTTTTCCCTACTTTCTTCAATTTAAGTCTGAATTTGGCAATAAGGAGTTCATGATCTGAATCACAGTCAGCTCCTGGTCTTGTTTTTGTTGACTGTATAGAGCTTCTCCATCTTTGGCTGCAAAGAATATAATCAATCTGATTTCGGTGTTGACCATCTGGTGATGTCCATGTGTAGAGTCTTCTCTTGTGTTGTTGGAAGAGGGTGTTTGTTATGACCAGTGCATTTTCTTGGCAAAACTCTATTAGCCTTTGCCCTGCTTCATTCTGTATTCCAAGGCCAAATTTGCCTGTTACTCCAGGTGTTTGTTGACTTCCTACTTTTGCATTCCAGTCCCCTGTAATGAAAAGGACATCTTTTTTGGGTGTTAGTTCTAAAAGGTCTTGTAGGTCTTCATAGAACCATTCAACTTCAGCTTCTTCAGCGTTACTGGTGGGGGCATAGACTTGGATTACTGTGATATTGAATCGTTTGCCTTGGAAACAAACAGAGATCATTCTGTCGTTTTTGAGATTGCATCCAAGTTCTGCATTTCGGACTCTCTTGTTGACCATGATGGCTACTCCGTTTCTTCTGAGGGATTCTTGCCCGCAGTAGTAGATATAATGGTCATCTGAGTTAAATTCACCCATTCCAGTCCATTTTAGTTTGCTGATTCCTAGAATGTCGACATTCACTCTTGCCATCTCTTGTTTGACCACTTCCAATTTGCCTTGATTCATGGACCTGACATTCCAGGTTCCTATGCAGTATTGCTCTTTACAGCATCGGACCTTGCAGAGGAACCAGAGGTCAAATTGCCAACATCCGCTGGATCATGGAAAAAGCAAGAGAGTTCCAGAAAAACATCTATTTCTGCTTTACTGACTATGCCAAAGCCTGTGACTGTGTGGATCACAATAAACTGTCAAAAATCCTGAAAGAGATGAGAATACCAGACCACCTGACCTGCCTCTTGAGAAATCTGTATGCAGGTCAGGAAGCAACAGTTAGAACTGGACATGGAACAACAGACTGGTTCCAAATAGGAAAAGGAGTACATCAAGGCTGTATATTGTCACCCTGCTTATTTAACTTATATGCAGAGTACATCATGAGAAACGCTGGGCTGGAAGAAGCACAAGCTGGAATCAAGACTGCCCAGAGAAATATCAATAACCTCAGATATACAGATGACACCACCCTTATGGCAGAAAGTGAAGAGGAACTAAAAAGCCTCTTGATGAAAGTGAAGAGATGGATGAGTGAAAAAGCTGGCTTAAAGCTCAACATTCAGAAAACGAAGATCATGGCATCCGGTCCCATCACTTCATGGGAAATAGATGGGGAAACAGTGGAAATGGTGTCAGACTTTATTTTCTTGGGCTCCAAAATCACTGCAGATGGTGACTGCAGCCATGAAATTAAAAGACGCTTACTCCTTGGAAGGAAAGTTATGACCAACCTAGATAGCATATTCAAAAGCAGAGACATTACTTTGCCAACAAAGGTCTGTCTAGTCAAGGCTATGGTTTTTCCAGTGGTCATGTATGGATGTGAGAGTTGGACTATGAAGAAAGCTGAGCGCTGAAGAATTGATGCTTTTGAACTTCGGTGTTGGAGAAGACTCTTGAGAATTCCTTGGACTGCAAGGAGATCCAACCAGTCCATTCTGAAGGAGATCAGCCCTGGGATTTCTTTGGAAGGACTGATGCTAAAGCTGAAACTCCAGTACTTTGGCCATCTCATGCGAAGAGTTGACTCATTGGAAAAGACTCTAATGCTGGGAGGGATTGGGGGCAGGAGGAGAAGGGGACGACAGAGGATGAGATGGCTGGATGGCATCACTGACTGGATGGACGTGAGTCTGAGTGAACTCTGGGAGTTGGTGATGGACAGGGAGGCCTGGCGTGTTGCGATTCATGGGGTCGCAAAGAGTCGGACATGACTGAGCGACTGAACTGAACTGAACTGAACTGAAACTTCCTTTATATCACCCAGAACTGTACCTGGCAATTTACTGCTCAATCTATCAAGCTGTTAGAATCACACCCACATGTGACAAAACATACTGAACTCAGAATTTCTGTTAAGCCCACCTATATCAACAATTTCAGCTTGATGTTAAATAATGCTCCTCTTTCCCTTGGCTGTCTGCCCTCAAAATCTGCTCCCCAGAAAAGTCCTTGGAATTGTGTTGACAGTAATAAATAAAATATCTCTGATCTTCTCAATATGCAAACTTTCTCTTCCAGAATCTGGTAGCACACTTACGTGTGGTTTACATTTACATGTCACGTCCCTTTCTGAGGACTGGCTCTTGTTGAGGAGTGGGTACTGAGGGGAGTTGTTGGTTGGTTTTCTTGCATGGGATCTTCTCTAGTGAGGTGGCTCCATCGTGTCTAAGCCAGTGAAGAGGAGGGGAGGGGAGGTTCATCTCTAATAGGACAAATGCCAGGAGCCTGACTCCCTTTCTTGGATATGCACTTAACTATGGAATTTCACCTAACGAGGAGAGTAGAAGATAAAGTTCCTATGAACTTTCTTTCCAGGCAATAACTGAACTGACTAAGTAATACAAGATAACATGGAATGATAACATAACTGTTTTGGGTACGAATAAACATTCTATTACATAAGAGTGTTTGAAGCAAAGCATTTGGAGCTCAGCTAGCAGCTTCTTCTTTTTTTTTTTTTTTGTCTCCACTATAGCTTTTATTTCTTTTAATTTAATTTTATTTTTTTAATTTTATTTTATTTTTAAAATTCACATAATTGTATTAGTTTTGCCAAATATCAAAATGAATCCGCCACAGGTATACATGTGTTCCCGATCCTGAATCCTCCTCCCTCCTCCCTCCCCATACCATCCCTCTGGGTTGTCCCAGTGCACTAGCCCCAAGCATCCAGTATCGTGCATCAAACCTGGACTGGCAGCTCGTTTCTTACACGATATTTTACATGTTTCAATGCCATTCTCCCAAATCTTCCCACCCTCTCCCTCTCCCACAGAGTCCATAAGACTGTTCTATACATCAGTGTCTCTTGCTGTCTCGTACACCGGGTTATTGTTACCATCTTTCTAAATTCCATATATATGTGTTAGTATACTGTAGCTAGCAGCTTCTTATCTTCATAAAAATTATTTATTTCTTTTTGGTCGTGCTGGGTCTTCACTGCTGTGTGCTTTCTCTAGTTGTAGCGAGTGAGGACTACTCTTTGTTGTGGAACACAGGCTTCTTAATATGGTGGCTTCTCTTGTGGCGAAGCCCAGGCTCTAGGGCGCATGGGCTTCAGTAGCTGCAGCTCCAGGGTCCCCTGCATTGGCAGGTGGATTGTTATTCACTGGGCCACCAGGGAAGTCCACTAGCAGCTTTTTAAATGCAACATTAGGTGGCAGTTAACTCTAAAAGAGCAGAGGAAGGAGAGTAGTGACTCTCCACATTTGGTGAGGCTCCCAGATTTCTAACCTATCGTGAGACGGGGAGTGAGTCTGAGGGAGAATTATTATCTTATTGTAAATCTGGCTCTTCCTCTAGTGAGGTGGTAACACCATGTCTAAGCCAGGGAGGAGCAGCATCTTCAGGAAAAGGTTAATAAGGACTTTCAATCCACTTCCTCTTGCCAATTGGAGGCAGACCAGTCATTCAAAATTCACAGCTCTCACTGGGGAAGCAGGGTGCTTAGAAAGTTGAAGCACCCTCTTTCCCTGAGGGTGAGAAGCAGTCCGGGCTGGCGGAGAGCATTCAGACATTCCGTTTTCCACCCAAGATCTGCCCTCCTGACCTAAACTGCTAGAACCTATGTCAAAGAACCAAGCTAAGATACTCAATCCATTGGCCATGGTGGTGCAATTCCAGTCATGACCCAGAATGGATGTTGGGGCTCAGGGCACCCAGCTTGGCTCTGATAGGCATGATCTCTTGGTAACAGTGTGTGAAACACAGATATCTGGGGACCAAGCTCAGAACAAAGTCCAGAAGCAGAGGCTAGGAGCCAGAGAAACGTGGTGCTGAGCCAGGGCCAGGATCTGAGAGGGAGAGAGGGGGCCACTGGGCATCGTGGATCAGAGACGCAGCATCCCAGGGCACAGTGTTGGTCTCTGTGAAGGTAGACCCATCCTTAACTATGAGCTGAAGAGCGGCATTTGTGACTGGGGAGGAACAGTGTGTGTGTTAGTCGCTTAGTGGTGTCTGACTCTTTGTGACACCACCAACTGTAGCCCACCAGGCTCCTCTGTCCATAGGATTCTCCAGGCAAGAATACTGGAGTGGATTGCCATTTCCTTCTCCAGGGGATCTTCCTGACCCAGGGATTGAACCCAGGTCTCCTGCATTGCAGGCAGATTCTTTATCGTCTGAGCTATAGGGAAGCTGAAGAGAGGCATTTGTGACTAGGGAGGAACAGTAAAGCGAACAAAAGGGGCCAGTGCTCTCCATCCCATCTATCCTGCTCATTTCCTACGTTGGGCCATAGATGCACACACTCCTGATGCCTGAATTTCCACCATTACTTGGACTTTGAGCCTCTTTCTTCTCAGTTAAGAAGCAGTTCCTGGGGTTTCCCTCCTGGTCCACTGGTTGAGAATTCGCCTGCCAACGCAGGGGATGTGGGTTTGATCCCTAGTCTGGGAAGATCCCATATGCTGTGAAGCAACTAAGCCCGTCCACCACAAGAACTGAACCAGCACTCTAGAGCCCACAGAGCCCGTGAGCTGCAACTACTGAAAGCTGAGCTCTGGAGCCCATGCTCCAAAACAAGAGAAGCCACCGCAATAAGAAGCCTGCACACCGAAACTAGTAGCCCCTGCTCCCTGCAACTAAAGAAAGCCCACGCAGCAACGAAGACTGAGCACAGTCAAAATAAATAAGTACATCTTAAGGGGAAAAAAAGAAGCAATGCCTCCATCAGTGATGGACAATGTGCTTCATCTATGAGAAGTGAATCTGACTGCTTGAGTCCCAGGGCATTTAACCATCCTTCAATTATCTGTCCTATATCACCCTGTCCCCACTTTATTTTCTTGGGTTCCAAAACCACTGTGGACAGTGACTATAGAAATGAAATTAAAAGGTGCTTGCTCCTTGGAAGAAAAGCTATGACAAACCCAGACAGCACATTAAAAAGCAAAGACATCACTTTGCTGACAAAGATTTGTCTTGTCAAAGTTATGGTTTTTCTAGTAGTCATGTGTGGATATGAGAGTTGGACCACAAAGAAGGCTGAGGGCTGAAGATCTGATGCTTTCAAACTGTTGTGTTGGAGAAGACTCTAAGGAATTCTTTGGACAGTAAGGAGATCAAACCAGTCAATCCTAAAGGAAATCAACCCTGAATATTCACTGGAAGGACTGATGTTGAAGCTGAAGCTCCAATACTTCGGCCACCTGATGCAAAGGACCAACTCATTAGAAAAGACGCTGATGCTGGGAAAGATTGAAGGCAGGAGGAAAAGGGGACGATAGAGGACGAGATGGTTGGATGGCATCATCGACTCAATGGATGTGAGTTTTGAGCAAACTCCGGGAAATGGTGAAGGACAGGGAAGCCTGGTGTGCTGCAGTCCATGTGGTCACAAACAGTCACACAGGACTGAGCGACTGACAACACCACCTGGGAAGCCCCCATCTTCAAAAGATAACTGACAAATCCAGGAAGGCTCTTTAGCCTACTTTGAGCTTTGTGCGCCACCTGCTGACTACCAAGCAGTACTAGATGGAGGAACCTCAGGGTGCCCACAAAGCCAAGAGAAACAGGCCAGCTGTGGGGAATTCAGAGCTGGCCTAAGAACTTTGAACACTTCCTGCCTCCCTGTGAATAAAACAAGAGCGGCCAGAAGGGCCTGAATTTTCCTTCTGCGGTTTATGGTGGGCTGGGGACTCTTACATAGTGATCACAGTCCTGGGGCAAAATGACAACACCAGCACTGTGCATTTATTTTGTATATACATTTTTACATTAAAAAAAGATTTCATTTTTCAAAAATTGAGTGACTGAATAGATACTTGAAATCCCAGAAGGAGGAATGGAGTCCCTGATGGGCTCAGAGGCTCCCACTTCCGACAGTCTCTCCATCACAGGATTTCAGAAGAGTGGTGGTTAAGAACATAGGCTCTGGACTTGCACTGCTTAGGTTCTAGTCCTGGAAGAAGGAAGATTGAACGTGTGTGCTCAGTCATGTCCAACTCTTTGTGAACCCATGGACTGTAGCCGGCTTCTTTGTCCAGTCCTGGATCCACACAGCACTTATCAGCTGTGTGGCCCTGAGCAAGATTATACTTTGTCCCTAGACATCCTTGCCTACTGGCTGGGCTGATTAGACAAGCATGCTAAAAAAAAAAAAAAGCAACAGGTGTCTGTCTGTCCAATGGAACTGTGAACAAACCAGGCATACTTCCTTGACAGACAAAAGAAATACAAACCCAATAACATGTTCACTCCGGAGAAGGCAATGGCAACCCACTCCAGTACTCTTGCCTGGAAAATCCCATGGACGGAGGAGCCTGGTAGGCTGCACAGTCCATGGGGTCGCGAAGAGTCGGACACCACTGAGTGACTTCACTTTCACTTTTCACTGTCATGCATTGGAGAAGGAAATGGCAACCCACTCCAGTATTCTTGCCTGGAGAATCCCAGGGACAGAGGAGCCTAGTGGGCTGCCATCTATGGGGTCGCACAGAGTCGGATACAACTGAAGTGACTTAGCAGAAGCAGCAACATGTTCACTCACTTAATATATATGTATTGAGTGTTTATTACTTACTGTCCCTGTACTCTGGGAGGTGAAGATGAGTTGACATGTGGTCTCTGCCACCACTGAGATGCTTATAATCGAGTAGATGTCACCCTAATGTTTGACCAAAACAGGACAAACCAACCTTGATCACAACTCCTTCCTCCCCACATACCTTTCTCTCAAAAGTAACTAACATACTGACTTTGATAGCCATCATTTCATTGCACTTCTTCTTGGTTTTATCACTCAAGTGTGCATGTGTAAACACTGTAGTAATGCTCATTAATTAAACATGATATGTCTTTTACATCTCCTTTACTCCATAGTTTCTCCTTCCCTCTTTTCCCTACCCTTATAATTTATGTTGGAGAACCCAGGCTGTTTGACCAGTGGAGTTACTGGATTTTGCTGATTGGCTATTGATGGTGCAGTTCAACTCCTCTGTCCCATGTATTTTCCACAACCAAGCAGCTAGATCAAGAGACTTGATCTGATCCAGATTTAATCCTTTTTGCAAGCCTACATTAATGTTGTCATCATTCCTTTTGCCAGGAAAGAAAGAGTGGAGTAAACAAGCAGGTTCCCTAGACTATGGGGGCACCTTAGGAAGGCCGTGTATGTATTTCATCCCATCCAGACCAGCAAAGCTAACATATACGGATACGGTTAGGAACAAGGAAGAAGAGCAGGGTCTGCTAATAGTAATGATACAGTAGGAATGACTGTGGTCAGTGACCAGCTACCCTCGAAATAAACTCAGCAGCTTTAGATACTGAAATAGGAACCAATGACAAGTACAGCTACTTTGAAACTCCTGCAGGTTTATCAGCTTTCATCCCATAGGTATAATCTTTGGATTTGCTAATGCCAAGATTAGCATTGTGAATCTCTTTGAGTCTCTCCCCTTCCCTCTCCACCCAGCCTGGAACAGTACCTAAAGCCCACCCAGAATTCTACGGCTGTACAAATTCAAGACACTAACCTACATGAAAAGATGCTTAACTGCGAATTATTAGAGAAATGCAAATCAAAACCATAATGAGGTATCACCATACACCAGTCAGAACAGCCATCATTTAAACGTCTACAAAAAATAAATGCTGGAGAGGGTGTAGAGAAAAGGGAACCCTCCTACACTGTTGGTGGGAATGTCAGTTGGTGCAGCCACTGGGGAAAACAGTATGGAGATTCCTTAAAAAAACTAAAAATAGAGCCACCTTATGATCCTGCAATCATTCCTGGGCATGTATCTGATAAAGGTGAAAACTCTAATGCAAAAAGATATATGCACATCATATTCATAGCAGCACTATATACAACAGCCAAGACATGGAAGCAACCTAAATGTCCATCAACAGATGAATGGATAAAGAAGATGTGGTACATATATACAATGTTATACTATTCAGCCATAAAAAGAATAAAATAACAAATGCCATATGTAGCAGCATGGATGGACCTAGAAATTATCACACTAACTGAAAAGTAAGCCAAACAGAGAGAGATCAAATATCATATGATATCACTTATATGTGGAATATAAGAAAATGATACAAATGGTTACCAAAGGGGAAAAGGGTGGTGGGATAAATTGGGAATTTGGGATTAACAGATACACATTACTAGATATAAAATAGATAAACAACAAGAATTAACTGTATAGCACAGGGACCTATTTCAATGTCTTATGAACGTGAACATGAAAGGTGCTCAGTCGTGTCTGACCCTTTGCTCAGACTGTAGCCCACCCAGCTCCTCTGACCATGGGATTCACCAGGCAAGAATACTGGAGTGGGTTGCCTTTCCCTTCTCCAGGGGGATTTTCCCGACCCAGGGATCGACCTGGGTCTCCTGCATTGCAGGCCGATTCTTTAACAACTGAGCCACCAGGGAAGCCCAATAATACCTTGCAGCAATAATTAAAAGAATCTGAAAAAGTATATTGAGATGTGTATCACTGGATCACTTTGCTGTACACTTGAATAATTGTAAGTCAACTCTACTTCAATTAAAAATCTAAAACATCCTCCTTTTAATCCTTATTTTGTTCTACAAGTAACAATCAGTTCAATGCTTATCACCAGTTCTGACTCTCCAGCAATTTTGTTTTTGTTTTGTCTCAAGGTCATTTTCTAGTACTGGATAGTTTAGGAAGGACTCACAGGAACAGTATTCTCCAACTTCTTGCATTTTGACAACAGTCTGTCTATACTTTTTATATTTGAAACCAGTTTTGTTAGATCTAAAATCCCTAACTCACATTTTCTTTCTATGAGCATCTTAAATATATCTCTTCATTTTCTTTTGGTACAAAGCATCAATTGTATCAGTCAGCATTCAATCAGAGAAGCAGAATCCTGTGAGTGATACAAAATTAGGGATTAATACAGGAATTAGACCTTACACAATTGAAGGAGCTGTTGGAGAAGACTATGTGTGTCTGCTGCCTCTGTGACTAGCATAGAGACTAAAGTCTCTAAAAGCCAGCTCAGCTAGCAGATGGAAACTTAGATGTGAAGTGGAAGAGAGAAAGGACAAATTGGAACTTGTGAGGACAAACTGGAAACTGTATATATCTCTTTCTACTGTCAGCATCAATGGTATGAAGCCCCCCAAGAGAATTTAGTGCATTCATCGTGGAGCTCTGTATGCTGCTGGCCCAGGACTTAAAGATCTGAAGGAAGAGATGTGGTGGGAATTTGAAGAAGCTGTGGTCCCAGGTGGTATCCCACATGGATAAGGTGAGCCAGCAGACAAGCAGCAACTTGCGTGAGTTGCCACAGTGCCTGGGGCCCTCCTCCAACCCTCCAAGTGTGAAAACAACAACCAAATAGCTGCTCTTTCTCTTAAGCATTCCAAATCTTATGCAAATTTCTCTCTTGATCAACCCTCATCCAGAACCACAGAGGTAAATTTGAGTTTAACTAAAATGACATAGTACATTACTATGCTGTTAAAAAGGTCTGATGACAATTTAATTATACTTCCCTAATAAGTCATATGCCTTTTGTCTAGATGCATCAAATATCTTTTTTCCTTTTTCTTTAAAGGTCAGTGATTTTATCAGATCATGTCTTAGTGCTGGTCATTCTAAGTTGATTTTCTTAGGTATATATTATACTCATAATATGTTGCATCGTATTTGTTCATGTCTTTTACTTCAGGAATATTTTCTTGATTATAAGTTTTAATATTTGTTCTGACCCCTTGCTCTGGTTTTTGATCGTCTTTTCTGGTATTCTTTCATTTTCTGTAATGATGTTATTTTGTACTTTTTTTTTAAGATAATTTTTTAAGAGTAGTTTTAGATTCACGGCAACATTGAGAGGAAAGTAGAGATTTCCCATAGACCCCTACCCCTACACAAGCACAGCTTCCCCCATTATCAGCACCCCGCACCGGAGTGTTACTTTTGTTAAAACTGAGGAACCTATACTGACACATCGAAGTCACCCAAAGCCCACAGTTTACATCAGGGCTCACACTTGGCATTATATTCTGTGGGTTTGAACAGATGTATAATGACACGTATCCATCATTATAGTATCATACAGAGTTTTCTCACTGTCCTAAAAACCCTCTGTGATCCACCTATTCATTCCTTCCTCTTTCCTAATCCCTGGTAACTATGATATTTTTATATCGTAACATGTGTCCACAGGTTTGCCTTTTTTGAAATGTTATATAGCTGGAATCACACAGTATGTAGCCTTTTCAGATTGGCTTCTTTCACTTAGTGAAAGTATTTGGGGTTCCTCCATGTCTTTTCATGGCTTGATAGCTTATTTGTCTTTAGTGCTGAATAATATTCCACTGTCTGAATGTACCACAGTTTATTTATCCACTCAGCTACTGAAGGGCAACTTGGTTGCTTCAAAGTTTTGGTAATTACGAATAAAGATGCTATAAACATCTGTGTGTGTATTTTTATAGTTTTGTTCTTTATTCTCTCTTTTCCTTATAGTAATTTTGCATGGCATTTCACCTCACTCCCTTTGTATTGCCATTTCTATGTGAATTTAGTTTTCCTGTATTATTGGAAGAGGCTCTGCTCAGCTAGCATTTCTAACTTTCTAGATCGCCTTTTTTTTTTTCTTGTAATGTTCACAACCATGGTGCCTTGATTGTTGAGATTTCCTGGATCTGTTCCCCTTCCCTACTTTTATCGGGATCTTTTCTTTCCTTCATTTTTGTTGAACTTGTCCAAGGAGTTTCTCCTCAGTGTGAAGCTTTGTCCTGGCCTTAGTTGGTCGGTTTCAAGAGTCCATGGACTGTTCTAGTTCCTTTAGGTCTAATCACAGGCCCGAGCACCGACCTGCTATTAGAGTAGGGAAAAAACAAAAATCCCTCTCTAGTTTCAATTGCTGTTCCCACATTGGCCTGTTCCCATCTGTCCTGCTGTCAGGCTTCCTGTTGCTTCCTTCCGTGTTCTCTCGCCAGATGAGATGCTGAAAACTCATAGTTCTTGTGGCTCTCGGTGGTTTGTCCCAATTCACTTGTATTACAGGATTTGTGGGACAACTTGCTGTCCAAATTTCAGTAAATATAAAAATATAAATGTAAAAATCAATGGATTTTGGGGACTTCCCTATCAGTCCAGTGGTTGGGAGTCTGCATTTTCACTGCAAAGGGCATGGGTTCAATCCCTGGCTAGGGAACTAAGATCTTGCATACCACGCAGCACAGCCAGAAAAAGAAAAAAAAAATCAATGGGTTTTTGGTTTTGATACGTAGTCGTTTATCTGTTTTTATGTGAACATTCAGGAAAATCCAAAATCTATTGCTGCCTCTGCTGATATCATCTTCCAGAATCTCTATGCACTACGTTTTATAGTAAAAAACTGAGGTATAGGAAGATTCATTGGTAATTAGCTTGTAGTGGGATTTTCTGAGGTTGCAATGATGGCAGGGAGCCAGTGTTGATTGCTGAGAATGGGAGTGTCATTATCAGATCAGCTCATTTGAAAGATCAACTTGGCAGAGGTTTAGTGATTAGAGAAAGATACTGGAATGGGAAGACCAGTTATGACAGTATTTCCCTATTCCTAATAGGGGATTATAATAAGGGAGAGGTGAGGGGGAATGGCAAGAAATAGACATGAGAAATATAAAGGAGGCTAAATCAAGTGGCTTGGTGACTGAGGAGAGTTAGAGAGGAGTCAGAGTCAATTGAAAATTCCCAGGATGAATGTCGAGGGCAGTGGCATTGCCCCAGACATCAGTAGAGATGAGCATGAGGATCTGGTGACAGTGAGAGTGAGGGGGTTGAGGGAGAGGAGTGAGTAATTTTTTGAAAACTTGAGTTTGATGCAAGATAGAGATGTTGTATATGAATGTATGGAGCTCAGCAAAAGTTCCATGCTAGACACACATTTGGGAGTCATCCGCATTTTTTAATTTAAATAATACCAATTTAGCTGAACACATATATACTTTCATATGGGCTTCCCAGGTGGCGCTAGTGGTAAAGAACCTGCCTGCCAATGCAGGAGATGTAAAAGATGTAAGTTCAATCCCTGGATGGGGAAGATTCCCTAAAGGAGGGCATGGCAATCCAGTGCAATATTCTTGCCTGGAGAATCCCATGGACAGAGGAGCCTGGTGGGCTACAGTCCATCTGGTTGCAAAGAGTTGCAACTTAACACACACACATACACTTTTATATATTCTTAAATAATAGTGTAATGTAACTTATCTGACCTATAAAGCAAGTATAGGGAATTTAGAAAGTTACATTTTTTAGCCTTTTAAACAGACATATCTCAATTCTTCCATAAACTTAAATATCATTTTGTACTTTTATTTCACATTTTGGAAAATTCCAGGACACTATGTAGAGCCACCTTCTACCCAAAATTTACAGAACAACTTAATCTACCAGAGGGTTTGCCTTGATTTAAAATTTAGAGTGATTAAAATGATTCACTTATTTTTTCTTCTACTGATTAAAAGTAAGTTCTTCTATGTCTTAATTAAAAGTCTCAGTAAAAAGTGTTTGAGGCTTTTTAGGATCACTAAAAGTTGGCTTGATGTAAATTCATATGAGTAAAAATTTCCCTTTTACTCATCCAAACACTTTGGAGAGGTAGGAAGAATGTATTTTGAGATAAGAATATTGAGTAAATTTTTGTTAATAATATAACAGTTGTTTTGCACAGTTTATTATATAGATTTTATTTTTCTCATCAGTATGTAATATTTATCTTCTTAAAATGAGGTATAGTCGGTTTACAATATTATATTACTTTCAGGTGTGCAAGATAGTGATTTAGAATGTTTATAGATTATAACTCCATTTACAGCAGGACTGACGTTGAAGCTGAAACTCGAATACTTTGGCTACCTGATGTGAAGAACTGACTCATTGGAAAAGACCCTGATGCTGGGAAAGATAGAAGGCGGGAGGAGAAGGGGATGACAGAGGATGAGATGGTTGGATGGCATCATTGACTAAACTGGACATGAGTTTGAGTAAACTCCAGGAGTTGGTGATGGACAGGGAAGCCTGGCGTGCTGCGGTTCATGGGGTAGCAAAGGGTCGGACACAACTGAGAGATTGAACTGAACTGAACTGAACAGTTATTTTGGCTGTAGTCCCTGTGCTGTACAATATATCCTTGTAGCTTGTTTATTTTATACATAGTAGTTTTTATCTCTTTTTAAGTTTTAATTTATTTATTTTTGGCTGTGCTGGGTCTTTGTTGCTGCACGGGCCTTTCTCTGGTTGCAGCAAGTGGGGGCTACTCTTCAGTTGAGATGCACTGGTTTCTCACTGCGGTGGCTTCTGAAGCCCGGCTCTGGGGTGCGTGAGCTCAGTAGTTGCGGCTCCCTGGATCTAGAGGGCACGCTCAGTAGTTGTGGCACAAGAGCTTAGTTGCTCCACGGCATGTGAGATTTCCCAGATCAGGGATGAAAACCATGTCTCCAACATTAGCAGGTGGATGCTTCACCACTGAGCCACCAGGGTAGCCCTCCAGAAATTTTAAATGGTTGTTATTTAAAAATAATTTGCACTAGTTTCACTAGAGATTGGATCCACTGAACTCCTCATAGTGTCATGTCAGGAGAGGAACCCCCTCCTACATTTTCTATTCCATCTTCTTTAGTTCCTTCTTTTTGTGCACCAAAGTACTCATTCTATTTCTTTCCCTTTCAATAGATACTTATGGCCCATCAGAAAGTGTTTAGTTTCCATCAGCAAGAATTATACCCTAACAAACTATTTACTCAATCAAAAAAAAAAAAAGATTTTCTGATTGAATATTAAGAACTGAGGGCTCTTTTTCTCCTTTTCTTCCCAGTTCAGTTCAGTTCAGTCGCTTAGTTGTGTCTGACTCTTTGCGACCCCATGAATCGCAGCACGCCAGGCCTCCCTGTCCATCACCAACTCCCGGAGTTTACTCAAACTCACGTCCATCGAGTCTGTGATGCCATCCAGCCATCTCATCCTCTGTCGTCCCCTTCTCCTCCTGCCCACAATCCCTCCCAGCATCAGAGTCTTTTCCAATGAGTCAACTCTTCACATGAGGTGGCCAAAGTACTGGAGTTTCAGCTTTAGCATCAGTCCTTCCAAAGAAATCCCAGGGCTGATCTCCTTCAGAATGGACTGGTTGGATCTCCTTGCAGTCCAAGGGACTCTCAGGAGTCTTCTCCAACACCACAGTTCAAAAGCATCAATTCTTCGGCACTCAGCTTTCTTCACAGTCCAACTCTCACATCCATACCTGACCACTGGAATAACCATAGCCTTTGTTGGCAAAGTAATGTCTCTGCTTTTGAATATGCTATCTAGGTTGGTCATAACTTTCCTTCTAAGGAGTAAGCATCTTTTAATTTCATGGCTGCAATCACCATCTGCAGTGATTTTGGAGCCCAAGAAAATAAAGTCTGTTTCCACTGTTTCCCCATCTATTTCCCATGAAGTGATGGGACCAGATGCCATGATCTTAGTTTTCTTCCCAAGATGCTATTAAAATGATCATAAAGGAACAAGGAAGGACCCATACTGAAAAGGGCTGGAGAAGGTCCAAAGTGAATGGAGAATTCCAACAACTTTTCGATGGAAAGGAGATGAGGGGTTGAATGATGAAGTTGGGTAAAGGAAGCTGCAGACTTGAAAAGGTGAGAAGCTTGTACTGTGGATGAGCTGATCCTTTTTTCAGATCCTTAGATAGGGTCATCCATTCCAGGTACAAAGTATGACGAAAGAGAACTGAGAAGCAGGGTTAAGAATAGATGCCAATTTAAATATTGTTTTCAAAACAGTTGATTTCTTCTACTCCCATTCACAGAATACCCAGCACCCAGGTGTTCCTAGACAAAAACCCCAGCGGTTTTTGTCCCAAAATGGGACAAAATAGAAAACTACTTCTCTATCCAAAGTGGAAAACTGTCTGGAAAGTACTTGAAAAAGTGAAGGTGTTTCCCCAGAGTAAATTCCTGTATTAAAGTGTTTCTATTTGAGGTGTGCATGTGTGCTAAGTCGATTCAGTCGTGTCCAACTCTTTGCAACTCCATGGACTATAGCCCACCAGCTCCTCTGTCCATGGAATTCTCCAGGCAAGAATACTAGAGTGGGTTGCCATTTCCTTCTCTATTTGAGGCAGAGACTGCTAATTGCTCTCCAATATCCACTGTCCTCTTTAGGAGGGAACATACCTGCATGGAAAATACCAAGTGCCATGGAGTGAGATGGTGGAGCAGACAGAACCCTCATGCACTGTGGGAGTATGAATTGGTACAACTACTTTAGAAAACTATTTGGCAGTATTTACTAAAAATGAACATATACATACCCCATGACCCAGCAATTCCACTCCTAATTATACAGCCAATAGTTATATGTATATATGTTTGCTAAAATTCACTAGAATGTTCGTAGCAGTACTATTCACAATATCCCCAAACTGGAAACTACCCAAATGCCAATTAACGATGAAAGAGATATGTTAGTTATAGTGTATTTGCACAAAGATTTTACAATAAAAAATAAAACAAATGAGACCTAATCAAACATAAAAGCTTCTGCACAGTAAAGGAAACCATCAACAAAACAAACAGACAACCTACTGACTGGGAGAAAATATTTGCAAACGCTGCAACCAACAAGGGGCTAATTTCTAAAATATACAAACAGCTCATACAACTCAGCATCAAAAAAACTCAAACAATCCAATAAAAAATGGGTATAAGACTGAAATAAAATATTTCTTCAAAAAAGATATACAGATGACCAAGAAGCACACAAAAAGATATTTAATATCACTGATTATTAGAGAAATGCAAATCAAAACCATAATGAGGTATCATCTTACATTGGTCAGAATGGCCATAATCAAAAAGTCCATAAATAATAAATGCTGGAGAAGCTGTGGAGAAAAGGGAACCCTACCACACTCTTGGTGGGAATGTAAATTAGTGCAGCCACTATGGAAAACAGTAGGGAGAATCCTTAAAATAGAGCTACCATGTGATCCAGCAATCCCACTCCCGGGCTTATGTCCAGAAAAGATGAAAACTCTAATTCAAAAAGATATGTGGACCTATTTGTAATAGCCAAGACATGGAAGCAACCTAAGTGCAAATGAATGAATAAAGAAAACATGGTATATATATAGAATGGAATATTCCTTGGCCATAAGAAGAATGAAATATTGCTATACACACTACTATATATAAAATAGACAAACAACAGGACCTACTGTACAGCACAGGGAAATATTTTCAGTATTTTGTAATGACCTATAAGGGAAAAAAATCTGAAAAAGAATATATATATGTATAAACTGAATCACTGTGCTGTATATCTAAAACTAGCATGACACTATAAATCAACTACTTCCATACAGAAATCAAATAAAAAATAAATTTCAACTCACTTGGGTGTGGTATGTAAGAAAGACTGAAAGAATCTCTTATTTTGGACCTACTCTCGAAAACTCCCTGCCCTATACAAAAACACTGACCAGTAGCTAGTTATGAAAAGGAAAGTTGCAAAGGGAAAGATGCTCAGTCATGCCTGACTCTTTGTGACCCCAAGGACTGTATAGTCTCCAGGACAGAATACTGGAGTGGGTAGCCTTTCCCTTCTACAGGGTATCTTCCCAACCCAGGGAATGAACCCAGGTCTCCCACATTGTAGGCAGATTCTTTACCAGCTGAGCCATAAGGGAAGCCCAAGAATACTGGAGTGGGTAGCTCATCCCTTCTCCAGGGGATCTTCCCGACCCAGGAATCAAACCGGGGTCTCCTGCATTGCAGGCAGTTTCCTTACCAATTGAGCTATGATGGAAGCTCATCAGTAGCTATACATTTATGATTTCATTTTAAAATGTTTACATATGTCTGTATACTTTTTAATTCTCACTTGATCCAACTATTCTGATTAACTATTGCAGCAGAGGAGATGGAAGCAGGGTTTAAGCAAAAAGTGGATTCAAAACCTCTTTGTTCACAATGGAACAGGACATCCAGGGAAGAGGCAAGTGGACTGGAGAGATGAAGTACCTTAGACGGGTGGTTAGAAATGAACATCCAAAGAAGGAATCTGGAAAGGATTTGTACCTGGGACAGCAGCGGTCCCTAAAGAGGCTTCGGAGAGCAAAGATTGGGAGGTGTGGGGTGGGGGGTGGAAAACTGGATGCAAAGGGAGTGTGTTGACCGGGTACATTACTGGTGCTCCATCTATGGTGCTGGCCCCAAGGAGCTCATTTCAGGGGAAGTCCAATGGAAACTTCAGGACTGGACTTGAAGGGGAATTCCAACTCTCCTCTTGGCTGAGAAGTCTGGACAACAAACTCCTCTGTTTCACCTGTCTGGCATTATCTCATCCTCATCCTCGAAAAAATGCCAAGATGGTTAACTCACTCTTCACTGAAAACACCCCCACACTTCAAATGATCCCACCTCCCTTATCTCTCTTGCCTGTTGCTGTCTTATTTATTCACCAAAATTGGGTGGGCATGACAGGCAAACAATGATGATACTGTTTAGCTGTCATCATCCGCAGGCAGGTGTGTGTGTTCAACTCCTAGCTGGGAGTGGAATTAGCATCACGAAGTGCTTGCCAAATGCATAAGGGTGGGTGAGTTTTGCTCTCTTTTGCTCACCTGCCTGAGCTTGTGAGAAACCCTGCGGACACAGAGCAACTGACAAGACAGGGACCTGCGCATCTGAGGGTGAGACGAACCAGTGGGTGTTAGGTGGGGACCCTGAAACCAGACACAACAGAAACAGTGGTCTGGGTGTGGTTTCCACGGGGGCTGGGCCTCAGATTCCCATAAATAGCTTATTTTCTTTCAGGTCCCCCACCCCAGGTCCAAGTCCGGGCAAGATGGGCAAATACAGGATTCGCGTCGCCACCGGAGACTCGCTCTTGGCTGGCTCCAGCAACCTAGTGCAGCTGTGGCTGGTGGGCGAGCACGGGGAGAAGGACCTGGGGAAGATACTGCGGCCGATACGGATCAGGGTTAGTGGAGAAGGTGGTGACTGCGGCGGTCGCGGAGGGGCGCACATGGGGGGCGCTGGGGCCTCGGCACCGAGGGACCCCTGGGTATCTGGGGAAGGAGGTCGGGCACGGATGGGGTGCCAGGTAGCAAAAGAGAAGGCGAGAGGTCTGGGAGAGAAGCGCTGCACTTTCTTGCCCGGGTGGAGGGGCAGAGAAAAGGAGACGCCTGCCGGCCTGAGTTCCCCTCGGAGTGGCTTGTTCTTCCTCGCCTCCAACGCGGATTCAGGTCTCTTCCGGGGAGCGGTCGGAGGGGAAAGAGAAGCCCGGCTTCTCGGAGGGTTCTCTGACCCGCCCTCTCCGAGAACCCTGCACCCCATGTCTGAGCGCGTCCTGTGCTGCAGGAGGTGCAGCTCGAGGTCGAAGTCTCCCTATACCTGGGGCGCCTTCTGCTGGTGAAGCTGCGCAAGCACAAAAGCCTGGTGGGTTTCGACTGGTTCTGCAAGTGGATCGCGGTCCAGGGTCCCGGCACCCAAGGCGAGGCCTTTTTCCCCTGCTACCGCTGGGTGCAGGGCAACGAGATCATCTGCTTGCCCGAGGGCACCGGTGAGAACAGTGGGAAAACAGAGGGCGGCACCTGGCGGGCTGGACGTTCTAATGTAAGAGGGAAAGGAGAGAGAGAGATGGAGGGAAAGTCAGAAGGGAAAGGATGGGGCTGAGCAGCTCAGCTGGAAAGGGGTCCCAGAATGAAGCTATGTTAATGGAGACCCTGTTCTATTGCGACCCCTTCCCCAGCCCGGACCGTGAGGGATGATCCCCAGAACCAGTTTAAGAAACATCGGGAGAAAGAGCTTGAGGAAAGAAGGAAGGTGTACCGGTGAGACCCAGGAAGCCTTTGATCCCTAAAAGATCCTAAGAAACCCACCACCCTACTTACACAAATTCCATCTTCTTCCTCCAGATGGGGTTTCTGGAAAGAGGGATTAATCCTGCCTATAGCAGGGAATACGCAATGGGATCTTCCCAGAAACGAGAGATTTCTTGAAGATAAGGATTTAGACTTCAGTCTCTCTCTGGCAAAAGTGTGAGTGCCAGGTTGTTGCTGTTCAGTTGCTAAGTCATGTCCAACTCTTTGCGACCCCATGGACTGTATGTAGCACATGAGGCGTCCCTGTCCTTGATTAACTTCCCGAGTTTGCTCAAACTTTTGGCCATTGAGTTGATGATGCCATCCAACCATCTCATCCTCTGTCACCCTCTTCCTCTCCTGCCCCCAATCCTTCCCAGCATCAGGGTCTTTTCCAATGAGTCAGTTCTTTGCATCAGGTAGCTAAAGTACTGGAGCTTCAGCTTCAGCATCAGTCCTCCCAATGAATATTCAGGGTTGATTTCCCTTAAGACTGACTGGTTTGATCTCCTTGATGTCCAAGGAACCCTTGAGTCTTCCCCAGCACCAGAATTCGAGAGCATCAGTTCTTCGGCACTCAGCCTTCTTTATGGTCCAACTCTTGAGTGCCAGGTTAAGGCTGACATCTTCATCCCAGGATACAAGGTGGGATTCTTTCCTGAACTTCTTGTACTTGCCTTCTCTGCACAGGTTGAAGGACTTGGCCTTAAAGGGGTCATTAGATCTCACAAATTCTGTAAGAAGACTGGAAGACTTCAATAAAGTATTCCCGCAAGGAAAAACTCCTCTGGCTGGTCAGTTACCTTAACATCCCCAGACCTACCCACATATTTCTAACTCAGGGATCTGAAAGGAGAGGGGAGAGGATCGGAGAGTAATAGGGCAGTGACATCAGGAGCTCGGAGCTTACAGCATCCTCCCACCTGATGTCCCTAGAGCGGGTCCGCAATTGCTGGAAGGATGATGCCCTATTTGGGTACCAGTTCCTCAACGGGGCAAACCCTATGCTCCTGAGACGCTCCACGAGTCTCCCGTCACGGTTGGTGCTGCCTCCGGAAATGGAAGACTTGAAGACACAGCTGGAGAAAGAACTCCAGGTGCTGTGCTTCATCTGTTCACCCATCACCCCAGCCATCATTCTGGTCTCCTTCTCTTTGCCTCATTCTTCTCTTCCCCCTTCCCTCATTTCCTCCATCAGCACCTGTTTAATCTACACCCTCCTCCATCTATACTTCAGGGTTTCTCAACTTTGGCACTGATATTTTTGGGTCAGATAACTCTGTTGTGGGAGGCTGTCCTGTGCATTGTAGAATGCTTAGTGGCATCTCTGGCTACAACCCACTAGCTGCCAGCAGCATCCCCCAGTTGTCTTCAGGCATTGCCAAATATCTTCTAGGGGGTAACATCTTGGGTTGAGAACCACTGATCTACACCAACTCCTTCTGTTATCTCCTTCTGCTATTATTCCTCTTCCATCTCCATTTCCATCTCTTCTTTCTTCATTAGCTATTTCTCAGCCTTAGCAAAGAGCCCAAGCTTTTGGAGGGAAATAGCAAGAGAGACTAAACAAAGCCCTGGGAGACAGTTGGGGCTATGTTTTTTGCGGGGAGGGGAATTCAGATCAAAGAAATGTGCCACATTTGGCTAAAGCGTGAAGGAGGGTGATAAGGGAAGAGTTTTGTTGTGGGGGAAGAGGGTACAAGGAAAACCACAAAATTCACATCAGAGAGTTCCAACTCTGATGAACGATACTGGTCATGGAAACTCTGCATTTGGGGTTTTGGTTATGGGAGAAGTGATTGGCATTTACGTAAAAGACTTGATGGATAGGGAAAGGAATCAGCCTGACCAATGAGAGAAGGGCAGGTCAGGTCAAGAACTAACCTCAACCCCTTTATCTATCCCTGTTCCCCACCCGCTAGACTGGATCTCTCTTTGAAGCTGACTTCTCCCTGCTGGATGGGGTCAAGCCTAATGTCATCATTTTTAAGCAACAGTATGTAGCAGCCCCTCTGGTCATGCTGAAGCTCCAGCCCGATGGAAGACTTTTACCTATGGTCATCCAGGTGAGAGGACCCAGGTGTCCTGCCCCAGTCATTGATCTTCCCTAGGGACTTGGACACCCAGGTCCTTAGCCCCCAACTCTCTCTCCTGCTCTAGCTCCAGCCACCTCGGAATGGATGCCCCCCACCTGTGTTGTTCCTGCCTTCGGATCCCCCCATGGCCTGGCTCCTTGCCAAGACCTGGGTCCGGAGCTCTGATTTCCAGCTCCACCAGCTACAGTCACACCTGCTGAGGGGCCACCTGATAGCCGAGGTTATTTCTGTGGCCACCATGAGGAGCCTGCCCAGCCTGCATCCTATCTACAAGGTATTTTGTGCATGTGTGCTAAGTCGCTTCAGTCCTGTCCAACTCTGTGAGACCCTATGGACTGTAGCCCACCAGACTCCTCTGTCAAGGGGATTCTCCAGGCAAGAATACTGGAGTGGGTTGCCATTTCCACCTCCAGGGGATCTTCCCGACCCAGGGATAGAACCAGCGTCTCTTATGCCTCCTGCATTGGCAGGCAGGTTCTTTACCACTAGCGCCACCTTTCAGCATTTCTTAATTTTGCATCTGACTGCCCTTCAGATTTCACACTCCTAGACTCTGGAGATGTTTACACATGACCTTGTGGCATGTTAGGTTAGTAGCAATCTCAGTTTACATAGACACACATATACACAGTGCTATGGAAATGGCTAAGATTAAAGAAAGAGTGAGAATGGGTTTTACAAAGAAATTGAAATTTGGGCTGAGGATGTTGTCGGTTGGATAGTAAGGGGTGGGACATTCCAGTCAGAGAGATCTGTGGAGGTACATGGATGCTGACTGATATCAGGTGTGACTGGAGAGTAGGGTGTGAGTGATCGAAGTGCTGGGTAGGAGGAAAGGGAGGTGGGGGAAGATGAGGGGGAAAGCCCTGTTACTTGGTGGGGAGAAGAATCAATAGCTCTGCTTGAAATGTCAGGAAAGGGAGTTCCCTGGTGGCCTAGTGGTTAGGATTCGAGCTTATACTGCCAAGGCCTGAGTTCATTCCTTGGTTGGGGAACTGAAATCCCACAAGTCATGTGGTGTGGCAAAAAAAAAAAAAAAGAAGTAAAGAAAAGAAAAAGAAAATGTCAGAAAGGCAGTTAGATATATGAGCCTGGAGTTCTTGGAATGGGTCAGGATTAAAGATATAGATTCCTTTCTCTTTTTTTTTAGGTAAGAAGTAGATTTATTTTGAGAGAAACACACTCCACAGTGTGTGGGCCATCTTAGAAGGCGAGTGTGGCTGAAGGTATAGATTTTAAAGTTATCAGAAAACAGACATATCTAAAGTCATTATGAAGACTAGATTAAGCTGTCTAGGGTTTGTAGCTACAGCAGAGAATTTGGCCCAGATATAATTCTAGGGTGTCACAACCCTTATAAATTGAAAGGAGGGAATGAAGTAAGAAAAGGAGCAAGAGGAGAGCTATCTACTGAGGAAGGAGGGAAACAAAAAGTGTGATAGCAGGGCAACCAAAAGGAAAAAATGTTTCAAGAGAGAAGTGTGATTGTATCACATGCTGTTGAGAAGCAAACACAGTTACAGAGAAGTGACATTTGGATTTGTTGATATGGAAGTCATTGGTTAATCCACTGGTTAATCCTATCTCAGGGGAGTGGAGGTGGTAGAAGCCTGATCAGTGTGGGCTGAGCAGAAAAATATCATGTGAGGAAGTAGAGACAATACTGCTTCTGCTGCTGCTAAGTCGCTTCAGTCGTGTCCAACTCTGTGCAATCCCATAGATGACTCCTTTAAGACTTGCAATGAGAAACAGATTTACAGACTGACAGAACGAATTTATGGTTACCAGGGTGGGGGAGGGTGTAAGGAATAGTTAGGGAGTTTGGGATTGACATGTACACACTGCTATATTAAAGGTGTCCATTGGCAGATGAATGGATAAGGAAGTTGTGGTACATATACACAATGGAATATTACTCAGCTATAAAAAAAAGAACACATTTGAGTCAGTTCTAATGAGGTGGATGAAACCGGAGCCTATTATACAGAGTGAAGGAAGTCAGAAAGAGAAACACAATACAGTATATTATTAATGCATATATATGGAATTTAGAAAGACGGTAATGACGACCCTATATGTGAGACAGCAAAAGAGACACAGATGTAAAGAACAGGCTTTTGGACTATGTGGGAAAAGGAGAGGGCGGGACGATTTGAGAAAATAGCATTGAGATGTGTATATTACCATATGTAAAACAGATGACCAGTGCAAGTTCGATGCATGAAGCAGGGCACTCAAAGCCGGTGCTGTGGGACAACTCAGAGGGATAGGGTAAGGAGGGAGGTGGGAAGGGGGTTCAGGATGGGGGGACACATGTACCCTGTGGCTGATTCATGTTAATGTATGGCAAAAACCACCACAACACTGTAATTAGCCTCCAATTAAAATAAATAAATTTAAAACAAAACAAACAACAACAAAAAAGATGGACAATCAACAAGGACCTACTTTATAGCACAGGGAACTCTGTTCATTATTATGTAACAACCCAAATGGGAAAAGAATTTGAAAAAGAATAGATACATGTATATGTACAACTGAATCACTTTGCTGTACACCTGAAACTAATGCTTTATTAATCATCTATAGTCCAATATAAAATAAAAAGTTTTTTTAAAAAGAAGACTTGCTATGAAAGGGGAAGCAAGCAATGAGGATGCTGCTAGAGAGTGGTTTAAGTTTAAGCCAAGGGTTTTTTTCCTTTGGAGTATCAAATACTAAGTGAGAGAGAGGACAGAGAGAGAATGAGCAGGAGTGACATCCCTAGGGAAGGCAAAGAGGAGGTGAAGAGTGCAATGGAAGGCAGTAGAGATACTTTACTGATAGGAGTAAGACACAGGTATAAGATAGAATTTCACATGTAGGAAACTTTCTAGTTTTTTGTGATGTGAGACAAAGGACTCCTAAAATTCTTACATATTACATGAAGCTGTGCAAATAAGTGAACTCCTAAAACCTTTGACCTTGGGTGACCCCAAGAAGACAGTTCCTCATCTTCCTTCTCCCAAATCTTAACCTGACCCAATACAATCCAACAGGCACTCTCTTCTTTTCATGAAGACCCATCCTCTCCCCTGTTTATTTCCTCTCTCAGGTCTTCTAATCTCCTTTCCACTCATGGGTCCTGGGACCCCTCTTATTTGACTGTGTTCCAATTCTTTCTTCCATAATCAGCTCCTGATTCCACACTTTCGCTACACCATGGAGATCAACGTGCTGGCCCGGAGTAATCTTGTCTCTAAATGGGGAATTTTTGATCTGGTATGGACAGGGATGGGTAAAGAGGGAGGAGGGTACAAGGATGAAGGAATTCACTTTGCCATTCCTCCCTGAAGCTCTATGCCCTCTACCAAAGGCCTCCCCCGATCTGCCTCACACCTGAGTAGCTTTCTTCATAAAGGGACCTGAGTAGGGCCACTGGGCTTGAATCTCCTGACTGCCATCCCCCTCAGCTGACACGTGCTGTGTGCTTAGTCACTCAGTCATGTCCTACTCTTTGCAACCCCATGGACTGTAGCCCTCCAGGCTCCTCTGTCCATAGAATTCTCCAGGCAAGAATACTGAAGAGGGTTGCCATGCTCTTCTCCAGGGGATCTTCCCAACCCAGAGATTGAACCCAGGTCTCCCACATTGCAGGCGGATTCTATACCCTCTGAGCCACCAGGGAAGCCCTCAGCTGACATGGAAAACACTAATTTATCTGCTGTGGGTTGCCCTCAGGTGGTGAGCACTGGGAGTGGCGGCCATGTAGACATTCTCCAGAGAGCCACAGCTGGTCTGACCTATCGCTCCTTCTGCCCTCCTGATGACCTGGCAGACCGTGGGCTCCTGGATGTGAAGTCTTCTCTCTATGGCCAAGATGCGCTCAGGCTCTGGGGAGTCATCAGCCGGTGAGAGCAACACCAACAGGGAAGACCCAGTGGGCCCTCTGGTGAGAACAAGGGGGACTGCAGATCCAGAAGGTCCTAGGCTGGCCATCTGAGACCCAGTGTCTTCTTCCCTGGGGAGCAGGTACGTAGAGAAGATGGTCAGTCTTTTCTACAAGAGTGATGGAGCTGTGAAGGATGATCCAGAACTGCAGGCCTGGTGTAGAGAGATCACTGAGACTGGACTGCAGGGGGCTCAGGACCGGGGGTAAGGCCCAGATCCTCCCCACTGACCCTGTGTCAACTCACACCCACCTGTCAACAATCCATACCTTTTCACAATACTGTAAGTCACCCTAGGGGAGTTTGGGGGGAAATGGATACATGTGTATGTACTGCTGAATCCCTTTGCTGTTCACCTGAAACTCACAAGTTTGTTAACTGGCTATACCTCAGTGCAAAAAACAAACAAAAAAAAAGTTTAAAGCCAAAAAAATATTTAAGACACCCTACCTCAAGACTCAGAGCTTCCTCCAGAAATTCTAATTGTAACCACTCCTAATTCCCCAGCCCCTTTCCTTTCTCACCCTCTCATACAGCATTCCCCATCCTTATGCAACTTGCTAAGAGCTTCCTCTAGAACCACATATATTTCCCTTAGTTACTTTCCCTCACCTTTTCCTGCCCTCTCTCCTAATGCCAACGGGTTCATCCAAGCCCATAAACATGTGAATACACACTATGCGTGTACTAGAGGCACAACCACACACAGGAATTCTTTTCTGTATCCCCAGATATCTTTCACTGCCTGAGATCAACTGTCTCCTGTCCTGGTCTCAAAGCCTCAAATTCTTACCTCACACAGGTTCCCTATCTCCTTAGAGTCCCGAGCTCAGCTCTGCCACTTCATCACCATGTGCATCTTCACGTGCACTGGTCAGCATGCTTCCACCCACCAGGGCCAGGTAACCTGTTGTGATCCTCGCCCCCTGGGGCTCCCGGGAGGTAGAAGATAGGGGACCAAATGCCTGGGTCATCAGCCTGGGTTTCTGAGAGGCTCTCCTACCTGCAGCTGGACTGGTACTCCTGGATCCCAAATGGTCCATGCACCATGCAGAAGCCTCCGCCCATCTCCAAGGATGTGACAGAGAAGGATATAGTAGACTCACTGCCTAGTCTGCACCAGGCCCGAACACAGAAGACCTTCATAAAATTCCTTGGCCGACGCCAGCCTGTCATGGTTAGAGATGGATGCCTACACCCTAGGGGAGAAGGAGCAGTGTTCTTGGCTGAGGGGTCCATGCGCTGAGCCTTTTTGTTCTCCCCTGTCAGGTGGCCTTGGGGCAGCACAAAGAAAACTATTTCTCTGACCCTGGACCTCAAGCTGTGCTGAAGCAATTCCAGGAGGAGTTGGCTGCCCTGGACAAGGAGATTGAGGTCCGAAATGCAGGCCTGGACCTGCCCTATGAGTATCTTCGACCCAGCATGGTAGAGAACAGTGTGACCATCTGATGCCTTGCTCACATCATTCCCAAATTCCGCCCTCCCTAAGTACCCTTTGAGTACCCCACCCTCCTTGGCCACAGCCTCTGGTGAACAGATTGACCCCTAAGCTGTGTGGTCAGTGCTCAGGGATGCTGCATCACTCAACTCTAGGTAATACATAATGAATGGTTCCCACTGAATTTTGGAACCCCTCCCTACCCACAGCTGCCCTACCTTAATGTCCACCTAGCCCTACACTTCTTTGTCCTTTGTCCCCATCTCCTCTTTTTCAAAGAATCTAGTTTGTATATAAATGAAATGAAAAAATATATAAAATAAATGAAAAGATCTAATTAAATAATAAAGTTGGTTATGCACGGTGAAGGAAGGAGGTAGGAAAAAAGATCTTAGTTTGTTTCCTGTTCTCTCATTCAGATTCCAAGGAAGAAAAATAAAGATGCTTTCCTGGAACAAACATTTCTTCCTGTAGTTAACACATCCCTCAAAGATTTTCTTA